>NC_133200.1:27160000-28360000 GCF_049306965.1 Danio rerio
ACTCCGTAATATTCAAATTTTCCTGTGTGACTCTTATAATGACATCCCCGCAATCATCCCGTTTCATTTTCCAATACTTCACCCTTATGCTTAATCTTTCTATGAAAAGTGAAAGTACCGTCAACACAGCAATCTCAAATGCGATAGAACTGCAAGAGCTGTTCAAGAGAATTGTGCTTTCGCTTTATTTTGGCTTGAAAGCTTGTTAAAATGAATATAAAAATATCTGCATTCACTTTCATTAAAGATGTGCGTCGATCATCACATTTCTGAATCAGTGTAGCCAGTCAGTGTATGCTGACTGACGGACACATTCCGTATAATAAACTCATCCCAGATCAGCTTCTGCTTTTGAGGGTAGGGTTAGGAGAGTATAAAGATTGTGTAAAATTACAGTAATTAAATGATGGAATAGCAAAAATGTTGTAATAATTGTAACGAATATGGCCGACCAGACACAAACATTTTGCATTTTATTCCAAAACCAGCCAACTTTGCCCAGAGAAGGCTCGAAACTTTATTCCAAGGTATTTACGACCCAAAGGAATGTGCCATGCGGCACCAAGCACAGGAATGACTTACAATTACAAAGGCCTATTTAAACTGCTTGTTAAACATTGTTTTTATATAAAATTTACTCTTTTTGTTTAATCAAATGTTTTGCAAAGTTTCCCTTTCTCTTGTATTAATATTTTTGGTTTTAAAACCCCTGCATATAATGTTTTAACTGTTCCTAGGCTAAACAACCTCTTATACTGTTCAAGTTTGGACTTTTCGAAAAGCTTACTCGCTGTACAAATTGATTGTTGACATTTTATTTTAATATGAGTGCAACATATTAATGTTTTAAGAGACTTTTTTGTCCCGATTTACATAAAATTTGCCTATGCAAATTATTCTGCCTCGGACAAAGACCCATAAATTTAATATTCCAGGAAGTTAGCTTCTAATTGGTCAACTTTCCATGGAGGGTGGATCCAAACCTGCCCTATAAAGTTGAAGACCAAGCTAAACTCCCTCTCTTGGAATCTCCTCTGTTCAAACTCTCCTGGGACCTCTCTTGGGAACTCTCTCTGTTCAAACTCTCCTGGGACTACTCTTGGGAACTCTCTGTTCAAACACTCTTGGGATCTTCTTCAAAGTGCCTAGAAGCTCCCCCTCTCTCTCCCAACTCCAAGCAACCCCCCTCTCTGCTCCGAAGGCCTCTGTTTTAAACCTTCGTCAAACTCTGCAACTTCCTCACAAACCTAAGTATTGAAACCTTCAAGAAAGCAGGCGGAAACCCAGACGGAAAGGGTTAATCGCACCACGCTCTGACATTTCTCTGTTCAGAACTTTTACGGCGTCAACCAACAAAGGATCAGCCAACCAACCACGTGCTTAACAACGGGAGCTCGGACATCACGAACAGACCGCAAGTATCAACTTTCTCCCAACATCTAAACTGGTGTGAACTAAATTAACCCTAAAGAGACAATAGAAGGGTTATATTGAATTTGAATACGTTTGGTTGCTTGGTTTGTTCTTACAAACCACAAGGGTTTTCCTTCATTTCATCTTCTCAACCTCTTCACGTTTGTTACTCTCCCCTATGCTTGCATGAATGTGTGTTTGTGTTAGTATTTGTTAGATTAGTCAATAAAGTTTAATTTTGTATAAAGAAAGGTGCCTGTGTATATTAATGAATCTAATGTCTTGAACTTTGATCTTTCTACCCTGCTCAAATTTTATGTTGATAGCATCGCTGAACGATTCGTTTGTTCGGATCAAAAGAGTCGATTCATTTGAAGCCCCATTCAAATGAATCTTCTTCCTGCTAAGCTATTCCGCTATATAATGTTCCAGAAGGTACACAAGCCTTGATATCTAAATCATAACTCACAACATTATAACGTCGGAAAAGGCGCGGGAAGAATAACCTTGAGCTCACAAATAATGGTGTAGATATGCAAGCACTTTAATCTACAGTATAATTTGTCACAGATTATTAATGTGGATATGCGTGCAAGTTAATCTATATTATTATTATGATGTGCTACCTGTTTATTTGTGGAGAATAAACAAAGCATGAAATATGTAATTTATTACATAATGTTGCTTGGAATTGCATATTATATTAAGTAAATATAAGCACAAATGAATTTAATGTAGAGTTATATTCAAATCCAGACAACATTCAGAATGGATAATCAGTGGATTAAGTCCACAAATTCAAGCAATAAATTAATCTTTTTAAAGATAGAATGAGGTTTGACTTTGAATTTGTGTAAAAATTAATATTCAGGTAATATTTTGATGAGAGACATTGGAGAGATTAGGGGTGCCTGTGTCCACAATGTGAGTCTTCTGTGTGAGAATAAACATTACTGATTGTGAGCAGCAGTATATATCTACCCTACATGTTGAATATGCAAGAGAGAATCTGATAATGACACATTTCTGATTCTATTTATATGTAGTTAATAACAGAGTGCAAGAATATGTGTATTGCACAATTGATCATCTCAATTGTTTCATTTTAAAATGATTCAGAATTATGCATAGTTGTATGCTGATGTCATCATCACTGTCTTTTGAACTGAGGACCAGGACCATGACCTATATCCTCAAAAGCCCCCCCCCCCTCCATTTGTTTATATTATATTATATTATATATATACAGCAATGTGGTCGAACTTGAGTTTATTCTTGTCTCTCTGCATCATAAGGAATATAACAGACATCAGTCCAACAAATCTTCACAACACAGCAATGTCTGTTCAAATTTTACATATATAATTTATATGTAATGAAAGAAAAAGAAACAAAATAATAAACATGTACAGAATTTAATTTGGACTAGAAATTGTGCTCATTAAACTTAACTTATATGAAACGGTCCACACTCAATTATGATCCAAATCTGTTTCCCTTACAATAATGATACAATAATTAACCTAACAGAAGATACTGAATAATCTAAACATCCATATCAATGTAATAATATAGGCATTTATAAGAGGAGCCGAAAAATGCCCCTGTCTGTTGGACGCCAACTCACAAAGTGAGCGCGCACTGGAAACTACGTCAGCTATAATCTCGCGCCTCCGCGGTCATACTTGCTTATAAATACCTATATTATTTTTCACATGGATGTAAAGAGAACACCATCGAAACTTTAAACACTGAAATAAGAAGAATGCAAAATATTGAAGTAAAAGGAAAGTATTTAATTGTTTGTCATGTCTATTTCCTTTAAACCGCCTTTCAAAATAAAATACCCTTCCGATAATAAAAAAAGGAACCAATAATCTAGTGCAACAACACACAAACGCCACACACACACACACATATATATATATATATATATATATATATATATATATATATATATATATATATAATTATTATTATGGGTTTTCTCCGGGAGCTCCGGTTTCGCCCACAGTCCAAAAACTATAGGTGAATTGATGAATTAAATTGGCCATAGCATATGGAAGGAAGGGCATCCGCTGTGTAAAACATGCTGGATAAGTTGGCGGTTCATTCCGCTGTGGCGACCCCTGATTAATAAAGGGACTAAGTCGAAAAGAAAATAAATGAATGAATGAAATAATGAGAATTATCTGTTGTTTTTTTAGACCTAAATTGTGAACTGTTTTAGGCCTAATCTTACCTGCCTGACTTGTTTATTTAAAACAAAATTCTTCTGACTGTTAATTCCTTGTTAAGACAGCGGTGAAGCCGAATGGTCCCACTTTGCTGAACCTTTTATGTTCTGTGCAGATCTGGGTCAGTCGCCATAAATATGGTTTCATTTTCCACACTGGGGCTGATAACAGAGTTCTCTGGAATTAATGTAAAAAAAATGCATTGTTGCCTTGGTAATGCAAGCGTAATTTAAACAAGAAATGTGAAAAAGTGGCATTAGAATAATGTCAAACGTGTGAGTCTTGTAAAAAAATAAAAAGTCGACATATATCCTCCTATTTTCATTCTAATTTGAAGCAAGCAAACAAAAAATACAAGTCATTTTGTAAAAATAAACCAAAAGTTTAAATTCTTCATTTAACAGTTTTGATTTATTATTATTATTGTTATTTTACATTTTTTTATAGGTCATTTTTATAGGTGGTACCATGGCTCAATGCTTAGCACTGTTGCCGCACAGCAAGAAGGTCACTGGTTCGAGTCTTGACTGGGCCAGGAGTGTGTCTGTGTGGAGTTTGCATGTTCTCCGTGTGTTGGTGTGGGTTTCCTCCGGGTGCTCCAGTTTCCCTCACAGTCCAAACACATGCGCTATAGGGGAATTTAATTTACTAAAATGGCCGTGGTGTGTGAGTGTGAATGAGAGTGAATGGGTTGTGGCTGGAAGGGCATCCGCTGCGTAAAACATATGCTGGACTTGGCAGTTTGTTCCGCTGTGGCAACCCCTGATAAATAAGGGACTAAGCCAAAAGAAAAAAATAATAAATGAGTTTTAAGACTGTCTGGACTCGGCCGGACTCGACTTGGACTCGGATGTTAAGGACTCGGACTTAAGTCCGACTCGACCCCTTTTGGACTCGGACTTGGACTTGTATTCGAATGGTTAAGGACTTAGTCTCGACTTGGACTCGACAAAGGTGGACTCGACCCCAACTCTATTTTCGTTAGATTAAAATAAATTGTGCCTCATTACAGTATGGATAACGTTCGAGGTTACAGAAGTAACCCTTCGTTCCCCGAGGAGGGGAACGGAAGTGCTATACAGTGGATTTAATTTTGAAAATCCACGTATGGGGAGGTTTCGGTTCAGAAGCCGCTTGTCTGAAAGAGTATTGAACGGGCCAATGAATGCAATGAATGAATTGGCAGCGTAAGCTTGCACAAGTGTGCTTCATTGCCAATTATCCCAGCATATAAGCAAACCTGGAGCGAGCAAACGCCCTCCTTTTAAGCTGAAGAGACTTTCAAACAGTTAAGGGACAGTCATTATGGCCACGGAGTAGAGCACTTCCGTTCCCCTCCTCGGGGAATGAAGGGTTACTTCTGTAACCTCGAACGTTCCCCTTCGGTTGGGGAACTTCAGTGCTATACAGTGGATTTGATTTTGAAAATCCACGTATGGGAGAACTATGGAAAGCGCCATAATGACTGCACCTTACCAACGCCCCCGATGAGGGGATAGTCAAGCAAGCGTGATGCACCCACATCATGGGAGGCGTGGTCCTCCAACGTGTCCCTGGCCCTAATTTATCCTACTTCAACAGAAGTTTTACGGATTTAGATACATTTTTTGGGAAGTCGTGAGCGTCTAGATAATGCTAGGAAAATACAACAGTACGTTGGGAAGCGTGCAATCCCGATAGGGAGGACGTTGCGGAGGCCATCCGCTACCCAAGGGGGGAATAGATGGCAGAATTTACATATGGACTAGCCCTAAGAAGGGGGAGTACGCATAGAAAAAAAAGTGGTTAGCTAAGAGGGAAGACACGGGTCCACCCAGGGGGGGACTTAACCATGGCGGAATAAGCATATGGGATCGCCTAGTGGGGATCACGCATAGCAGGCACCTATACCCAAAACGTGGGCTGACCAGCGGGCAGACCTACAACGTAGTGGGCCAGCAGGTACTCCTCCGCTGAGTCAGTGCTGGGGGCCACGGAGGAATCTGCAGGGCTCACCTGACAAGGAACTTTACTGACAAATAAAAAGGGGCACGTACCTCCGTGTTAGGGAGAATGGCGCAGCAAGCGTGTTTTAACACCCTACAGAGTTGTTTCCTCAATCACCAAAGGGTTACCTAATACCCTTGAGGAAACCGGCTCCACTCGCAGATTGTAAAACCTTGCAAATGTGTTGGGTGTCGCCCAGCCCGCAGCTCTACAGATGTCTGTTAGAGAGGCGCCGCGTGCACACGCCCAAGAGGATGCAATGCTCCGAGTGGAGTGCGCACGCACTCTCAGGGAACGCGGCTCACCTCGGCTCTGATAAGCGAGAGAATGGCAACCACAATCCAGTGGGAAAACTTAATTTCGATACGGCACTTTCCTGCTGCCGACCGCCATAACAGATGAAGAGTGCGGTCCGGATAATGCGCAAGATGCGAACTCGACAATAAAGAAAGGGCTGGGTCTACCTCCTCTGGGGGCAGCGCTTGCAGGCTCACTACCTGGTATTAAAACAGAGTGGTAGAAACCTTGGGCACATATCGCGGGCGGGGTCTCAGGACGTGAGAGAAAGCCAGCCCAATTACAGGCAAGAGTCACTGACCGATAAAATGCCTCTGGGTCCCCGACCCTCTAATCGATATCAACGCGACCAACAGAGCTGTCTTCAGGGACAGAAAAATACTGAGTCGAGGATCGAAGGGATCTGACGCGGCTCGTGTAACGAGGGCGAGATCCTAAGAGAACATGAGAGGGGGCGGGGAGGATTCATTTGCCTAGCGCCCCTGAGGAACCGGATAATGAGATTATGCGTTCCCACGGTGCTGCCAGCCACCGCGTCATGAGAGCAGAGATGGCAGCCACGTAACCTTTAGTGTGGAGGGTGACAGCCTGCTCTCCAGCTTCTCTCGGCGTAAAGAAAGCACAAGAGAGAGAGAGTAGGTACACTCTTGAAGGGAACTGCCAGGGGAAGGCTATTACGAGGAGGGAGAGCTCTGACATCCAGGTCAAGTTGAGCCAGAGGGGCGCAACCAGCAACCTGTTCCTCGTCCTCCCTGACCTTGCACAGTAACTGCGCGAGCAGGCTCACTGGGGGAAACGCGTATTTGCGCATACCCCGAGGCCAGCTGTAAGCCAGTGCATCCGTGCCGAGAGCACTCGGTCAGGGAAAAGAACAACTGGCAATGAGCGATCTCGGGGGAAGCAACAGATTGATCTGGGCTTTCCCGAATCGCGCCCATATCAGTTGAACAGACTCGGGGTGGAGTCTCCATTCTCCATTACATAAGGCTGACGTGAGAGTGCATCGGCTGCACGGTTGAACTTGCCTGAATATGAATGGCATGCAACGATTTCAGCCGCGGATGACTCCTGAGGAGCAGACGGCGGGCGAGCTGAGACATGTGGCGAGAGCGCATACACTCTATACGGTTGATATACGCCGCCGCCGCCGTACTGTCCATCCTGACCAGCACGTATTGCCGCTCTAGCACCGGAAAAAAAACGGTGGAGAGCGAGGATCATTGCCAACAGCTCCAGGCAATATGCCAATGCAACTGGGTACCTTTCCAGGTCCACAGCTGCATGCCCACAACACACAGCCCCCCAGCCCGTGTTGGAAGCGTCTGTTGAAACGACAACAAGACTGGACGCCTGTCCTAGAGGCACTCAGGCCTGTAGGAACGAGGGGTCGCTCCAAGGGCTGAGGGCGCGGCGACACAGTGCAGTAACAGAGACTCGGTGTGCGCACGCATGTCATGCGCGTCTGGGGACTCGATCGTGACTAGTCACTTGACCAGTGCTCGACCAGTGCTAATGTGGTCTCATATTGAGCAATCCCAGTGGCGTGAAGCGGCTGCAGATGCCATATGCCCCAGGAGCCTCTGAAATAGTTTCAGTGGGACCACTATTTTACGGTCGAGCTCTCTCAGACAGTACAGCATCAGCTGAGCGTGCTCTCCCGAAAGGCGCGCTGCCATGGTGACCGAGTCTAGCTCCAGCCCTAGCTCCTTTTCTCGGTTGACCTGAAACCCCAATAGCACTTTGTCTTTGTGCATAGTCAATTGCTTCGAGTGTGGGAAAAAATCAGCCAGTCTTTAAGAAAATTGAGTATACGGATGCCCGCAAGCCGAAGGGGCGCTAAGGCACCCTCCGCGGGCTTGGAGAGGACCCGCAGAGACAGAGAGAGTCCGAAAGGGAGGGCTTTGTATTGCCAAGCTCGACCTTCAAACGCAAACCGCAGAAACTGACGGTGGCTAGGAAGAGTTGAGACATGGAAATACGCGTCCATCAGGTCTAATGCTGCAGACCAACCCAGAGGACGAACGCACCGGAGGATGTGAGTCTGCGTGAGCATTCTGAACGGCAGCTTGTGCAGACAGCGGTTCAAAACGCACAGATCTAGGATTGGCCGTGACCCACCGCTCTTTTGGGCACGTTGAAGTGTGGGCTGTAAAACGAACTGAATCGCATAGCCGAGTCTGATTGTGCGTATGAGCCACTGCAAAGAGCTGGCCCACGCTAACCAGTCAGGCAGAGCTCTTGCTAATGGACTCATCACTACAATCGCTGACGTACTAGCAGTGGGGCAGCGCGGAGTGGGTGTGCTGATCCAGGAAGTGCGCGGGTCCCATCAAGAGCTGGAGGTGAGAGATTTGCTCTCACTCCGCACCCGAGCGGGGTGGGGCCCCGCCCTCCAGCGGGGAAAGAGCAAGTTCCCTGTTCTCCAGATGGCCTGTCCCAGGGACGCTTCGCGGTCCGTTGCCGGACTTAGCGGCGTTCTGGGCAGGGGGGGCTGCCTGCTTCCGAGGTGCTCGACGTGCTCGCTTTGCCAGAGGCGTGTGCGGGGGCGGTGCAGCTCTCGTAGGCGGGCACCTTCGGCGAGAAGCAGGTATGGATGGCACGGCGGGCGGAGCGGGCTTACGGACCCACCGATAAGACATCACCCATCAGACTGCTCTATCACTGGCTCGAATTCCTGGGTTAATTCACAGCCGGTGTCGCCGAACATGCCAGCTTGGGATATGGGAAAGTCAAGAAAGCGGACTTTGTCAACTTCGCGCATATCAGCTAGGGGTGGCGCTCCTGGATCACTATTGTGGACATCGTCCTCCCTAACGCACACTCAGCGGACTTAGTAGTCCGAAGAGCTTAGTGAGCCTACTATTCAAGACAGCGTGAGCCTACTGTGCACCTCCGGGAAGAAGGGGACGCCCCTCTAGTTGATCCGGCCGCGGAGCTATGGGATAAACCATCTCCAACCCATGGCCGAAGCAGCCCGGGAAAGCACGGCTAACATGTCCGTTTCAGGATCCGTTTTGACAGCGCTCACCTGCCCGGAGGGGGTCGATTGGGTCTGGATCATCATCGGTCAATGAAAGCCCACCCTCCGATGCCGTGGTGGACGTCTGGTCTCCGGTGTCATCGAGTGTAAGGGCTACCATCTGTAAGATGGATCGCTTCCCCCGCCCGAGGCTTGGATGGAGCACTTGGAGGAGCGGGAGGCCCGTGGGCGACGCATTATCTCTCGCTGAAACCCTCAGATCTGCCCGAGTGCCAGCTGCAGAGCAGGGGACAACTGGGGTGGTTTGCCCTTTTGCAAAGGCTAGCCGCGATCTTTACTGCGCAACAGTCATGGTATCGCAATGACGACATGAACTGCCCGCGAGCACCGCATTAACATGCTGGACCCCCCAGGCATGCAACGCAGTGCCCGTGCCCATCATCCGAGGACAGGAAACCACCGCATGCAGAAACGCACAGTCGGAGTGCCGTCCTGAAAAGGACGTGCTGCACGACTGTGTTGCTTTCTTTGTGAAGTTGCAACTTTATACGCACCGATCTGGAGGACCGGACCCAAAGAACGCCAGGCAAGGGAGAAACTCAGCTCGACCGTCTGCCGCTGCGTGTACATACTCTGGACCGGGAGAATGCTCTCGTTCGCTCGGAATCGCTGGATCACAGCAGGAGGAACCCTCATCGACTCGATCAGAAAGTCTCTGAAGCGAAAAGGATGGCGTTTGCTCGCTCCAGGTGTGCTTATATGCTGGGATAATTGGCAATGAAGCACACCTGTGCAAGCTTACTCTGCCAATTCATTGCATTCATTGGCCCGTTCAATACTCTTTCAGACAAGCGGCTTCTGAACCGAAACCTCCCCATGCGTGGATTTTCAAAATCAAATCCACTGTATAGCACTGAAGTTCCCCAACCGAAGGGGAACCCGCAGTACCTGCCTTTTGGGTGTCTGGTGGTGAAATGAAACTGGTATAGCTGACTGTGAGGGGGCGTCTGAACTAGAGCTGTAATCAGGCTGTGAAAGGTAGGCAGATAGAGCCCGAACCCGACAGGTACATTTTTATTGACAGCTTTTTAAAAGCCCGAACCCGTTTATAGCCCGACATTATCCAAATGTGCACATGCACAGCTCTTTTGTCTTTTTTCATGAATGAGTTGTTTATATGCGTTAACATTACTTATCCATAACATAGGCTACAGGCCAAGTTGGAACAAAAAAATAAATAAAAAATAAGCCCCCTGTAACATCTTAACATCTCAACACTCAAAATAGGCCTGGGTACATACACTTAACGTTTAAATTGGCCAACACACCAATAAAAATATGTCTTTCTTAGCAAATGAATTAAAATAAATGATAAATGATGACGGATATTCGGTAATAACGAAATTAAGATAAAAGCTCAGTGGGATTTGTTTTGCCACTTCTCCGCACAATAAGGTGATGGTGAAGCTGAATAATAAAATAATAATGTCAGCATTAGCCTGTATACTCTGCATACATTATGATTTTATTAATATTTAGTTATAATTTGAAATTCTTTACTCATCAAGATTAGGTTTTGTGTTTTGTGGGGGAACATTATTGAGTCCACTGTAAATGGCTTTAGCGCAGTCCTGCGCTCACTGAGCAGCACCGTTTCTCTGCTGCTGCTACTGGCCGGGACACACTACTGATCCGGCTAATTTAGCATGTTTTGGGTAGGATTGTTTGTTCATCTTTCACCAGTCAAGAACATTCATTTCATTTTCGATGACAGCGGTTTCAATGCAGCGAGTGGCCTCGTAATGTCCTGTCAGCTCGCTGAACACTGCTCCTTAGTGCTCTACTGTAAGATGCAGTATATAAGAGACCGCCAAAATACCTTTATATACCAGCGGCTAGAATGACTGTTCAAATAAAACAGGCGGCTGGCCTGACCGCTGACATAATTCGCTCTTTTTGACATCTCTGTCATTATTTGATTCACCTTTGCAGGGATGGATTTCAATGTTGTAACAAACTATTTGATTACTTCCTTGCGCTAATCGAAATGCATCACATGACTGTTTATTTACTGCGCAAGCCCAAGCCCGGCACGACACCATCTAAAATTATAGAAATAAAGTCCGAACCCAACAAAGATCTTCAGCTCTAGTCTGAACTAGTAACATTGTTTGGTCGAGTTGCAAACAATGCAGGGATTAACCTGGAACCGCTATGACTAGCTGCTGCAACGTCCAGCTGTTGCTTTCGTCCTTTCATGTGATACTCGATGACTTTGAGCCCCATGGTCCCTAACGAAAAGGTCTTTTTGCAGAATTTACACATTGCCTCTTTGCCACGTCTTTAAATTTACATTCTCCCATCTTTGCATTTTGAACCTCACATCAACAACCGCGTAATGACAGCATGCAGGTGCAGACCGGCATCAGCGTCTGTACTCTGTACCCGACCTACCGTAATAAGCTAATAAATCACGGAGACTGTCATTTCTCTCCTGTTTCACATACTGAATTAATCAACTATTAGATGTTTTACGGTGGACCACTGTGCTTCCCTATCGTCATTAAGTAGACCGGCTGAAAATTTAATACCTACAGCCACTTTACGGTCAAATTTAAGACCATTTAAGACCTTAATTTCCCGGATTTTAATTTAAGACATTTTAAGACTTTTTAAGGACCCGCATCCAAAAGGAGTGATGTTGTGGTCCAAAAACACAATCCGACTTTTCCACCAAAGATGCAGGGATGATGTTGTTCATATCGATGCCACAGGAAGCATCATACACAAAATAAAAGGACAATCAGCACCTGTTTATGTGTATGAACTGGTGGTGAGACATCCTTGTAAAGATCCCCAGTACCTGTAGCAATTTATGTCACCTGCCTCCATACCATTGCATCTGTACAATTTTTTGGAGTCCTTTCAAACAGACTATTACAAGTTTTTTGGAAAGAAATCAGTGCGAAGACGAGTAATGAAAATGTGTGATGGGTCTCTCGTGCTAATGTAGTCCATTGAATACATTTTCTGCAAACTTCCTTTAGAGAGCTTGATTTGCATGTACTATGACATTGTCACTGGACAGTTGACAGATGTCCAAAATATGTCAATTCTTCATCGATGCCTCAGCCACATCATGAAGAATGCGAAAGCAATTTGCAGGAAACAGTAAGTTTGTTTTTTATTGAAGCATGTTTGCATAAATATGTTTTTTTATGGTGAAAAAAGAAACAAAAGTTTATATTGTCATTTTCAATGTTTGCAGTGAAAATATGGAAATCAATATAAATTACCAGTCTTAGTACTAAATTTTGCCATCAGCACATATTTCTATATCATTGTAGGTAGGCAATTATTTATTTATTCATTTTTGTTCGGCTTATTCGTCTGTATTTCAAAGCTTGCCACAGCCGAATAAACCTTGCCTTGAACTTACCCTGCATATGTTTTACACAGCAACACATCACTGGGAAACACCCATACATGCTCATTCACATACATACACTACGGACAACTTTAGCTTACCTAATTCACCTGTACTGCATCTCCTTGGACTTGTGGGGAAAACCGGAGCACTCGGAGGAAACCCACGCAACACAGGGAGAACATGCAAACTCCATACAGAAATGCCAACTGACCCTACCATAGCTCGAACCAGTGACCCTGTGAGTTGCTGTGAGGCAACAGCACTACCTACTGCGACACCGCATCGCCCTGGTAGCCAATTAAAATTCTTTTATTTAGTATTGATGAAAATTTTGCTCTAAATATTTCTTGCAGTGGCGACGCAGTGTTGCAGCAGGTAGTGCTGTCGCCTCACAGCAAGTAGGTCGCTGGGTCGCAGGTTTGAGCCTCGGCTGGGTACGTTGGAGTTTCTGTGTGGAGTTTGCATGTTCTCCCTGCATTCGTGTGGGTTTCATCTCGGTGCTCCAGTTCCCCAACAGTCCAAAGACATGCGGTACAGGTGAATTGGGTAGGCTAAATTGTCCGTAGTACATGTGTGTGAATGAGTGTGTGTGGATGCTACCCAGAGATGGGTTGTGGCTGGAAGGGCATCTGCTGCATAAAAATGTGCTGGATAAATTGCCAGTTCAATCCGCTGTGGTGACCCCGGATTAATAAAGGGACTAAGCCGAAAAGAAAATGAATGAATGAATATTTCTTGCAGTTTATGTAACATATTGTGCTGTAGCATTACTGTTCACTTAAGAAAGAGCACATAACTGTAGAGTAATTTTAAGATGTAAGCAATTCGTCATTCATTAGTTTTCAAAATAAATCTTAATTTTGGACAAGTGCTACCACAATGTTGGAGATGGATGACATTATTGTTAGCATGACAGTTTTGTTCTCTAGCTCCCATAGTGATGACAATGTTCAAAAGCATTTCAAAAATCTTTAGAACAGGATGAAGAGAATGGGCATGCATGAAGGAAGTTACTGTGGTGAACATGACTCTCAGGTTTGTTTGTTTTTTTGACACAATGCAATTGCAAAATGATTTTTAGTATTATGCTTTTTAGATTTTCTTTCCTTAAATACAGGCTACGATTATTGTTATTTTGCAGATGAAAAAGGGACCCACTCTATTTTATAATTATTTTCAAGACAAAATAGAAAATACACCTGTACGTAAAAAGGGAGAGGCAAATGAGTATTATTCACCAACATTCATGTCTAGCCTGTTAAAATACTTTTTTTTTTTACCTTAGGCACCTCTCTGGACTGGCCTCATGTTGGGTAAGTGGACTTTGTATGTATTGTAATGGAAATTTATTTTTAGATGAGCTTTATATGTTAGAAACTTGTCTAAGACTCATTATTACATGTGTGTGTATCTGTGTTCTCCATATGTTCATCATAAAACCTATGTGTACATTTTTATAGATAACTATATTTCTTTAGGTGAAAGCTTTTTCATTATCCTAAGAAGGATGTGTGGTTGTTATGAGCATATCGCACGAACAGCAGAAGACGCCTGACGTAATTATAGGTGAGGCCTTATTGGGAGTTGACCTCGTAAGCAGTACAAACTAGATAAAAAGGTGAACACACTTTGCTTTAGTATCTCACTCTGCAGAAACTGTTGTTGCTGTATGACTGTGATCTTCTTTATAAAGAATAAAACTTGTAAAAGACATCCCGGGTAAGACTTTGTTTCTTGACCACTGAGAGAGCCTCCTTAGAGAAAATAGCCACTACAGTATTTTTTTGGTTATTGTGGTATGAGGTCAAGAATAGTATATACTTGACATTGTTAAAGTAATGGTTAACCCAGAAATTAAATTTATGTCATCATCTTAAAATCCTTCACTTCTGCATATTTTCCTCTGACAAAAGAAGACATACTAAAGAATTCTGGAAATCAGTAACCATTGACTTCTGTTGCTATTCTTACTTTAACCCTTTGACTGCCCCTCCACCAAACGATTGACCATGTTTTTACTGTTTTAATTAATGATAGTTAAAGTCATTTTAACAATGACTGTTTTAAATAATGTTTAACACACACAGCATTGTTGTTTACAGGAAAATCAAACAAACATAATCCTGTTTTATTGCAAAACAAAAAACAAGAAAACATGTTATATGAGAATCTGAAATATTTTATGGCATACTTAAAAATGGTGAGTATTCAAAAATGTTTTACTTTGAATTTGTTTTTTTGTAAATTGGTCTTACACTTCATATTTTTAGATTTTTCAAAGTATATGTGTTAAGTCCAGCACTTTTACCACAAACTGACATATCAGCCATTTGGCAGAGGCTGATATTTTAGAAATTATGGGATGTGTTGAAAAAATGCATTGAGTTGGAGTAGTTAAAGGGTTAAATAACATTCTTCACTCCTAAAGATTTTAAACCACTTGAGAGTGAGCAAATGGTGGGCAAATTTTAATTTTGGGAGTAAACTATGACTTTATTGCGTATGTTTTTCATTTGTATGTAATTGTTTGCAAATGAAAAACATTCCCCTTGTTTAAGAGAATGCTCAACAGTATTAAAATTTTAAATGGTTACACTTTATCTGGAATAAACCACACTCAGTGAAACCTTTATAATAATTTTACTACAGCAAATTGTCTAGGTGATCTTGGCCGCCATGGAACAGGACCAGCCTATAAATCTCGGTCCGCAAACTTTATTTCACGAGTTCACACTTGCATTCGTTTAAGTATAAAGCATATTTGGCGTGCTGTCCCGGGGGAGGGCTCTGAGCTCGAGGAGACACCCCAACTCGAGTTATTCCCCTTATAAGGAAACAAAGAGGAGTTGGGATTCGAGCAAAGTATCTAGCCCGGCCCCAGAACGCTCCCCCCGGGAATGCAATGCAAGAGGTGAGGTGACTTGATGGTGGAGGGATGCTAAAGTCGTGAGATGCTGCAGGTAAGACAGCTTTGGTATATATAGGTGTTGCTCAGAAACTGATTTGATGATGGGATAATTGTCAATGACGTATTCGATACTGAAACTTCTGCACATGCTCCTCCCGAAATTTGTTTACAAACATCACTTCACGAGTTCACACTTGCATTCGTTTAAGTATAAAGCATATTTGGCGTTCTGTCCGGGGGGAGGGCTCCGAGACACCACAACTCGAGTTATTCCCCTTATAAGGAAACAAAGAGGAGTTGGGATTCGAGCGAAGTATCTAGCCCGGCCCCAGAGCGCTCCCCAAAAAACGCTATTTGTTACAGGACAGCAGCCAGACAATGTGCCAGCCCCCTAAAATTTGCTGATCTTAACAATTTGGAGGGGTGCTGTTGAGTTATAAGGTATGTGTTTCGGAAGGAAGCAGTTGCTGTTTTGATAGTGGTGCATGATGAATGTCTCTAGCAAGAGTGTCTGCTCCCACAGGAGACGGGCGTCTTCCGTGGGAGTGGTCACTGCATTAGCAATGGTTTGTGTTAAAGTATGCATCCCCGTAATAGCTGTCACTGTGCTGACAGTGGTGTATGATGAGGTATGAGTCTCTCATAGGAGTGGTCACTGCGCTTGCAGTGGTGCATAATAAGGTGTACGTCTCCCGTAGGAGCAGTCACTGCGCTTGCAGTGGTGCATAATTATAAGGTGTACGTCTCCAGTAGGAGCAGTCACTGCACTTGCAGTGGTGCATAGTTATGAGGTGTACGTCTCCCGTAGGAGCGGTCACTGAGCTTGCAGTGGTGCATAATTATAAGGTGTACGTCTCCCATAGGAGCGGTCACTGTACTAACAGTGGTGCATAATAGTAAGGTGTGTGTCTCCTGTATGAGGTATGAGTGGCCACTGCCCTAGAGGCAGTGTGTAATAAGGTGTACGTCTCCTGTAGGAGCAGTCACTGCGCTTGCAGTGGTGCATAATTATAAGATGTGCGTCTCCCTAGGAGCAGTCACTGCACTTGCAGTGGTGCATAATTATGAGGTGTACGTCTCCCGTAGGAGCGGTCACTGTACTAACAGTGGTGCATGATAATAAGGTGTGTGTCTCCTGTATGGGGTATGAGTGGTCGCTGCCCTAGCGGTAGTGTGTAATAAGGTGTACGTCTCCCGTAGGAGCAGTCACTGCGCTTGCAGTGGTGCATAATTATAAGGTGTGCGTCTCCCGTAGGAGCAGTCACTGCACTTGCAGTGGTGCATAATTATGAGGTGTACGTCTCCCATAGTAGCGGTCACTGCACTTGCGGTGATGCATAATTATAAGGTGTACGTCTCCCGTAGGAGCGGTCACTGTACTAACAGTGGTGCATAATAATGAGGTGTGTGTCTCCTGTATGAGGTATGAGTGGTCATTGCCCTAGTGGCAGTGTGTAATAAGGTGTGCGTCTCCCGTAGGAGCAGTCACTGCACTTGCAGTGGTGCATAATTATGAGGTGTACGTCTCCCGTAGGAGCGGTCACTGTACTAACAGAGGTGCATAATAATAGGGTGTGTGTCTCCTGTATGAGGTATGAGTGGTCGCTGCCCTAGTGGCAGTGTGTAATAGGGTGTGCATTTCCCGTAGGAGCAGTCACTGCGCTTGCAGTGGTGCATAATTATAAGGTGTACGTCTCCCGTAGGAGCGGTCACTGCATTAACGGTGGTGCATAATAAGATATGCGTCTCCCGTAGGAGTGGTCACTGCACTAGCAGTAGTGTGTAATCAAGTGTGTGTCTCCCGTAGGAGCGGTCACTGCACTTGCAGTGGTGCATAATAAGGTGTACGTCTCCAGTGGGAGCGGTCACTACACTTGTAGTGGTGCATAATAATAAGGTGGGCTTCCCCTTCGTAAGAGCTGGACTAGCAGTGATGCTTGATGAGGTGTACGTCTCTAGTGGGAGCTGTCACTGCACTTGCGGTGGCACATAATAGTAAAGTGTGCTTCTCCCATAGGAGCAGTCACTGTGCTTGCAGTTTTTCATAATAATAGGGTGTGTGTCTCCCGTATGAGAAATTACTGCCCTAGCAGCAGTGTGTAATCAGGTGTGCGTCTCTTGTAGGAGCGGTCACTGCACTTGCAGTGGTGCGTAATATTAATGTGTGCGTTCCCCGTAAAAGCGGTCACTGCGCTAGCAGTGGTGCATGATAAAAAGGTGTCTGTCTCCTGTATGAGAGGTCACTGCACTAGTAGTAGTATGTAATAAGGTGTGCATCTCCCGTAGAATCGGTCACTGCGCTTGCAGTAGTGCATAATGATAAGGAGTGTGACTACGGTGGGAGCGGTAACTACGCTTGCAATAGTACAAAATGATAAGGTGTGCGACTCCTGTAGGGGCAGTCACTGCGCTTGCAATAATACAAAATAAGGTGTGAGACTCCTGTAGGAGCGGTAGCTGCGCTTGCAGTGGTGCATGATAAAAATGAGGTGTGCTTCTCCCATAGGAGCAGTCACTGCGCTTGCAGGGGTGCCTGATAAATAAGGTGTGCGTCTCCAGTGAGAGCGGTCACTGCGCTAGCAGTGGTGCATAATAATGATGTGTACGTCTACCGTAGGAGCAGTCACTGCGCTTGCAGTGGAGCGTAATAAGGCGTGTGTCTAGAGTGGAAGCAGCCACTGTGCTTGCAGTAGTACGTAATAGGGTGTGCGTCCCCAGTGAGAGCGGTCGCTGTGCAGCAGCAACCTTATAATAGAACTCCTTGAAAGGGTTAATGACCAGGGTTAGGAAAGGTTTAGGGGTTGAAATGGTAAAAAGGGGGCAACGATAGCGCATTTCCACTGACTTTTCGGTTTAATTTCTGTGGAAGTGCGAGGAGCATTGAGCAGTACCCGAAGTTTTGAATGGAGTTCCATGGTTTATACTGAGTGCAATTGCGACTTGAATCGCTGTGAAAATAGATGGGGTAAGCTAGTCATGGGATTCTGGATGATTTCTGAGCTGAAGTTGCTTATCAGCTTGGTGTTATTATTACTTCATAATTACTTATCAAATTTATTTAATTAAGCAATTTATTTTATAGACGCGTGTTGTCTATGTAAACGTTAATAACATACTTAAGTTTATACATGTTAAGTACCTAGACGATGAATCTAAGGAATATAGTCTATACGTGGCCTAGGATCACAGGTGGGAGAAAAAGAGAAGAGGGGCTGCCGGCGTTAGTTACGTCAGCGGAGGCAGCCTCACGCTGGCACTTACGTCGGGGCCTGACAGAAAATTAGGGACTAGAGCCGTTTGCGGAGGCGTGCTTACGCTACTGATGACCCTAGAATCACAGGTGGGAGGAAAAGAGAAGAGGGGCTGCCGGCGTTAGTGACGTCAGCGGGGCAGCCTCACGCTGGCACTTACGTCGGGGCCTGACAGAAAATTAGGGACTAGAGCCGTTTGCGGAGACGTGCTCACGCTACTGATGACCCTAGAATCACAGGTGGGAGGAAAAGAGAAGAGGGGCTGCCGGCGTTAGTGACGTCAGCGGAGGCAGCTTTACGCTGCCACTTACGTCGGGGCCTGACAGAAAGTTGGGGACTAGGGCCGTTTGCGGAGGCATGCTCGCGCTACTGATGACCCTGGGATCACAGGGGGGAAGGAAAAGAGAAGAGAGGAGAGCTACCAGCGCTAGTGACATCAGCGGAGGCGGCCTCACGCTGGAACTTGCGTCGGGGCCTGAAGAAAGTTGGGGGCTAGAGCCGATTGCGGAGGCGTGCTCGCGCTACTGATGGCCCTAGGATCACAGGTGGAAGGAAAAGAGAAGAGAGAAGGGGCTGCCGGCGTTGGTGACATCAGCGGAGGCAGCCTCACGCTGGAACTTGCATCAGGGCCTGAACAAACCTGGTTAATCTGCAAGCGGCATGAAGGAAGAATCCGCTTGTTAAGTGGTGACCTGTTGGTGACGTATGTAATACTGTTTCCGGGTCCAAGCCGCCACTCATTTGAGTTGAGAAATTTATTCGTTTATGATCACTTTAAATTCTTATCACACAATAAAGTTAATTTCATACAAAATCAGTGTACACAAGCATTGCTTGCTGCATAACAATTACCAAAAACAATAAGCAATTTATAAAAATTAATCACTTTCTGCCCGTCAGATATAAGGTGTGGACGTATGTATAGGGTATATGCTGAGCTACTGCTGTTCCCATGCTGATACACTTCCAGTGACCTGTTATTGTGAACTTTTTTCCATTTTGTACGGTTCCTTATACAACATCGATGTTGTAATGTCATTAAAATACATTCAGTTAAATAAACTTTAGCATTTATTTGGTTGCTCAAGCGTAAAATGAGACAGAAGCTGTTTACGCGCACACGCTCATCAGAATCGGCAGGCTAACGCATAAGCTCCATTAAACATACTGGGGTAAAATAAATGCTCATATTATAAAGATATGGCGATATCACTCAGCTAGTGGAGATCGCTCATTTTTAAAGAAAACAGACCTTAAACGCACTGGCTTTTGCATTGGCATTCAATTCGCCGGAAGCGCTTAACCCAGGTTACTGGCAAATTAAGAGTCCTATTAGCATGCTTCGGCATATACCCCATTGTGAAAGTGATTTCGAAAGTAATAATTTACTTTGTAAACATTATAATTAACATTTCATGAGTCTCCCCATGCAGTAAGTTGAGAAATTATTTGTTTATGATCAATTTTAAACATATTACACGATAAGTTAGTTTTATACAGAGTCATGTTATTCACAACCATTTTTGGGCTTGCTGCATAACAAATACCAAACATTTTTAACAATTTATAAAATTAATCACTTGCATCATGTATGAGGCATAGACATATATATTGTGATCATGATTTTTGAAAGTAATAAATTGCTTTGTAAACGTTATAATTACCATTTCATGGGTCTCCCCATGCAGTTGAATAGAGCGCTTGGACCCGGAAGCGCTTCGCGTGACGTCACACTCACGAGCGGACAGGCTTGTTATTCCTAAATTTGGCACGCCGAGAGCAGGGATTGCGGGCGCTACTAAGTGGAAATGTTCCGTGCGTGGGGGGTGGATGAGGCCGTAGCGGAGACGTGCTCACGCTGTCATGGCGAATTGGCCGATGGTGGCGCTTCGCCTGTAGAGCGGTGGCCTGGCACTCGCTTGATCTGGGCCGGTGGTTTCCAACTGGGGAGCGGCTCAGGTTTGTTGCCGGTGTCTGGAAGAGCGGCGGCGTGGCGGACCTAAGTTAAGACCGCAGACTCTGTTGATATACTCTGCAGAGTGCTGATGCGCTGGACGTCGGCTTGGAGTTTGCAAGAGGAGCCGTGTCATCCTCATGGAAATTTGCTGTTTGGACAAGGCTACAGCGATTGGATGTGCCAATGCTAAAGTCGTGAGATGCTGCAGGTAAGACAGCTTTGGTATATATAGGCGTTGCTCAGAAAATGATTTGATGATGAGATAATTGTCAATGACGTATTCGATACTGAAACTTCTGTGCATGCTCCTCCTGAAATTTGTTTAAAAACATCACGTGTTGCAAAGAATCATCCACACAAGTCCATCTTTAGGAAATTTGTCCAGTACTTTTTTTTTTTCTGAAGCCCATAATGCATATATATATATATATATATATATATATATATATATATATATATATATATATATATATATATATATATATATATATATATATATACACACACACACAAAGTCTGTATATTTCATTATTGGAGTATTTTATAGAATTGAGAAAGATTAATGTCAATAAAAAAAAAAAAAACAATCATCCTTTTTAAAACAACTTTAAAACTGTTATACAGTACACACTAAGAATTAAAAATACAACCATCATATGAGTGATAATTATTCAAATGGTACACTTTTGTACTTTCATTTAAGAATAAATACGTATACTTGAGGTACAGATGTTACTACTTCAATGTGTTCCTTGTGCCGCCATTCATACCGCGGCGATGGCGGTACTTGATGCGCCAGCAGCATTTGACCGCTGGGTGGCACTTTAACCACAGATATTCAGCTTTGCCTTTTCACAATGCTAAACAGACTGTTCTGTAGGCGTAGCTTACTGTATGTAATGTGATGTGTTCAAATAAATATAATTTTAATTTAGTTTTTCTAGTAATAGACATGCTCTTACACTATACTGTATGCTGTAGAAAAGATACATGGTGAGAAGTCCCAAAGCAAATATAAGAATTAAGTTATTAGCCTTCAGTGCCCGATTAAATTGCGTTGGGGTGAAAATAATGTTTTAATTTCTTTGACTATCATGGCAATGTTATTATCTCAAATCTTAAACGTGCGCATATGAAAAACAGCAAAATAATATAGATTATCCTGCCGGTAGAGCACATCACCTCACAGCACATCATCTCACAGTTGTGAACTTGCGATCACCTCAACATACTTTATCAGTAAGCTATTTATTATTTATTAAAGGCTATGTTAAAAATGTTTGACCAACTGCCACTTCATGTTAAAAACTGTCATGTTTTAATAAATTAATTAAATAAATGGGCATATCCGCATGCAAAGTGAGCCGCATATTATTTGTCTGTTTATTTTCTCTTTTCATTTTCTCTTTCACGCGCATGTAGAGAAAGAAAAAAAATAGCTTGTTTAAAAAAGCATTATGTCAACTAATGCATAATAATAATAATAATAATAATAATAATAATAATAATAATAATTATTATTATTATTATTATTATTAGCTAATAATTAACTATATCCATAATGCCGGGATGCGTGTTGCTTTCACTTGACATAGGTCAAAAGCAAAATTGTACTGATGCACGGCAAAGGATAGTCTATAGTGAAAAATATATAATTAGATGCGTTTCCCAAAACCGTCGTTAGCCAAGGTCCCATTATCACAAACAAAGTTTGTTGATTTGCCGTTTCCCAGTTTAGTTAGTTTATAATAATTTAGTTTTTACATATAGTATTGCATACAGTAGGCGTTAGTTTTTATCCGACTAAAACTAACGCATGGATTCTGAGTTATTAAAACATGCGTTTTAATGACGGATGTGGGTGTCACAAAATACTTTTTAAATAAATGTTTTCGTATTATTAAAACAGACATTATCTTTAAAAGTTATCAGAATTGCAAGATTGCAGCTGAATAAAGGCCTAAAATAAATCAAGCATCTACTGTGCCTGATATTTTTTTTCTTTTCTGTCTTTTTTTCGAATAACGAACAATTTCAACCGCAGGGAGATACCGACAGCTTGATTTGCAGTATTTTCTAACATGTTAGAAGCGGGCAGCAGACATCAGCTGGCCGTAGAGACGGGCTGGCTCAAAAAAAACATGGCTGCCCTCAGCAGCTGATTGAGACGAAGCTGCATATTCTTACTGAATGCACTAAATACTCCGAGATCCGGGAAAAATTCTACCCGATAATCCAACACATACAAAACAACTTTGAGTCCCTGTCGAACAGAAACTGCCCATCTTACTGGGGGAGTGTGTGTGCTGCTGTGTGTTCAACAAACAATACCCGCTCCTGTCTCCAACACACAAATACTGGAACTCTTTATGTGGACCTACTTTTGATAATAGGCTACTATTATTACCTTTATCCTGTCTTATGTTTTCAAAAATCAATTTTTATTTTTATTATTATATTTTTATTTTTTATTCAATTTTTTTTTTATTAATAATTTTTTAATTTAATGTTATATTCATATTTGTTTGCACTACTGACCTTTTTTGCACTGTCTTGTTTGTTTATTTATTTAATGTGCTTTTTATATATTTATTCTTTAAATTATTTCAATATAACTTAGGCTATTCTATCGAGATGACACCATAAAAGGCCAATGCACTGATATAGTTAGCCTAATAGGGATACAATAAAAAGCCGATTTCACTTTTAACCCAGTTTTTATTCATTGATTGCTTCCCAACGCCGCATTTCTGTTGCGCGAAAAAAGCTGCTGCAAATTTATGCCAATGCCATTTTAATAGTTTCATGATAGTAGTAGCTGGTGTGCTTCATCTGCGTGATTCTGATTTGACATTCTTCCGCTAAACTTGCACTGTGTTGAGGTGTAAATGGGCTATGATCTTTGCTATTGAGGCTAAGGCATCAAGGTGTAAATGAGCTATAGTTCTCTTTGCAACTTTCAGTTTTGAGGTGAGGGAAGTGGGAAGAGCCAATTCAAATGTACCATCTCTAAAAATAAAAAGACCTCTTACCATGCATTTGTGTTGAAAGATTATTACCTTATTTTTATTTTATTATTAATTTATTCATTCATTCGTCCATTCATTTTCTTTTCGGTTTAGTCCCTTTATTAATCGCCACAGCGAAATGAACCGTCAACTTATCCAGCATATGTTTTACGCAGTGGATGCCAGGAGGGCCAGCTGGAGCTTCGGGGCGGAGTAAAAGGAGAGGCGGAATTTGCCCTGAGTCTGGGAAAGATGGCTTGCCGTCATTACACCGATCGCACACGAGTTACATGTGTCAAACACATAAATAAATAAATAAATAAATAAATAAATAAATAAATAAGGGAAAGAAAACATCTAGCCTTATAGGCTGAGGTCTTTTTGCTTATAATCGCCCTTATGTTTCCGTTTTAAAGGCTGTTGCATAATACAATTTTAATTTATAAGTGACTTTGTTGCGTCCCCTTGATGTTTCAATAACGCATAATAATCTATACACCATATTAAAGACAACAGAAAGACATAAATCTTTACAAATTACCTGTCCCCTTTTGTAGACTCAAAACAAGTGTCAAATCTTGAAAAAATTGCCTGAGCCATATTTAAATATAATTTAAAGAATTACATTATCGGATAAATCCGCATTAAATAAATAAACCAATATAAAACAAGCAAAAGCAAGCTATAACAGTTTAGGTAGGTCTATGTAGCCTACATAAATGAAACCGTTAAAGCCAAATTAAACTTTCATTTTACAAGATTTTTTTTTTTTAAAGATTTTAGATATTATCTAAAAACAATAAACACCAGAGAAGGTTTAAATAATTATATAGTGGGTACGATGATAATAATCAAATCGTGCAAACAGAGCATTTTTTGGGGAGAGTGAAAGCAGAATGCAACCTTTTTCTGTTATCCAGCTATGCAGTGCCACTTTAAAAAACGCATCGGGGAAAACTGCAAAAAAAAAGTGTTTTGTCTCCCCAAACAATTGTGTTGATGTTTTTATATGACGTGCTAAAATTGAAAAATGAAATTTACATGAAGAGCTTTATTAGTGAAAAGCTGCCGAGCGCAACGAAATGGGCTATAAGCTATATTTGCTCTTATGTGCTGAAATACTTAACACTTTCCTTAAGACCACAAAATATGCAACATCTAAATGTCATATAGCCAATAAGGAAAAATTAACATGTTTCAGGTCTCTCCAGTGCATCTGGACTGATTTGACTGTGTCTTACTGGATGTCTCCAGTAACTCTAACAAACATAGAGGCACAAGCAGACTGTAGGATTCATTCATTAATTCTTTCTTTTATTTATTTATTGTCAACCAAATATAAATTAGTATGTGTGTGTGTGTGTGTCTTAGTTTATGTGTTGTAAATTTTCAACCATTTATAAAAAAGAAACAACATACTGATATGGTGTAATAAAATGTCAGTTTAATAAATAATACCAAGTTTTAACGCATCTGCTACATTCCAGTGGAGCCTCCGTTGCGCTCTACCACAGCTGGCAAAACTTTCTGAAGGTGGTCGATGTATCTGTTGCAGACAGTTATTGTCAAACGATGCCGCCAGAATGTTTCGATGGCTTTAAGAAGCTCGTCTTTATTTTTTGGCTTGACCAAGGCCGATGCGCTGTTAAGTGTGATCAACCCACACACTACACCCCCGGCTGTGGCGAAGGATCCGAGGCGTCAGCCGAAGAGGCAGCCCTGCGTTATTAAGGCACTGAGAGAGCAGCTAGCGGCTGGTGTGCTAGAGACGGAGGCTATGCGAAAAGAGCTGAATGCCTGCAAAGCAGCCCTTTCAGACTTAAACAACAGTCACAAGGATATGATTTAAACTCATGCAACCACTGTGCTTCAGCTGAAAGAAGTGCAAACAGTAGCAACGGAAGCTCAGTGGACACAATACCTGCTACACCCGTTAACCAGAATGAGGATATGGAACAGTCCGAAGTCACCTCTGCTGGCCCGACTCCAAATTCAAGTTGCCATACTGTTCTCCCCTCCCACTCAAGAGCACATTGACATGCTTATGGTTCAGAGTCATGGACGGCCAGATCGATATGGTTGCTTGCTGTTTCGTGCAGTTGTGCCAGACCAGCGCTACGCGGAGTGGGCATCCACAACGAACTGGGATGGTTCAAGAGGCAAAGTTGCTTTGTCCGTGAACCTAAAAAAGTTCGTTAGAGACATCGTGATTAAGAGATTCGCTAACCTGACCAGCGCTGACAGCAAACGCATAAAGGACAGAGTGAAGGAATTTCTACGGTCCCCACGAACCTCTGTTAGCGCCCACCGACGTCTTCAGTATTAGAGACAACTTAAAAGAAAACATTCAGTTATTTTTGTATTTCTATTTGCTTTTTTTTTCTCAGAATAAATAAATCCTCTTAACCAACTGTATGACTGTTTTTTCCTGATTATACGCAAAAGAAATAGTTTTTAACGTGTTTTTCATGCTTTATTTCTAACACGTTTATGAATTATAAGTTTTAGCCTAAGGTTACCAGACAAAACAACAATAACAACATTATTATACATCATAGCCTGGTGAAAGGGATGGTTCTTTTTTTCTCAAGTGGACCTTTTTGCAGTTATACGCCTCTGTTTCCATTTAACTATGAGATTTAAATACTACATTTTAGTGATTTTTTTGCTGGATTAGCCAGTCAGATGTCATTATAACCACACTTTTTGATGTACTAAAATATTTCCTAAAAAGTGCAGTTAAAAAATTCAAACAAGAGAAATTTTTGAAATACAAATTTATTAAATCATATGTCATTAGAAAAATAGCAATCTGTTTTAAAGTTTTAAAGTAAAACATTATACACCATAGTCGCCTGTAGCCTATTAAAAGGCTGCAAATCTTTTTAAATGCATTAAAAGGCAAGCGCATATCTAAGCTTTACCTTGAGTTTGTTCACACTCTGCCTGTATTAACTTACATGCTGCATTTTAATATAGCTAATTTTGATGAATTAGCTCTAACCTTTGACAGTTTTTTCTTCTTTTCGCGGTTATGCGCGCATTATATTTCAAATGCATATGCAAGGTGACTGAAATTGATATTAAAATACAAAACATACTGGGCCATTAAGTAAAAAAACAAAACAACAGTTATACTTTAAAGAGAAATTTAAAGAGAACATTGTTGTTTTAAAACAAAAAAAATTATCTGAAAACTATAAAAAATAAACCTGCGAGATATGTCCTGCGGCAAAATTATTTTATGAAGCAGTATTCAACTTAAGCTCTTTAGACCATGCGCCTGACCGTTTCTTAGTGTTTCACCACATGTCCTTAAATATATAAGGCCTATTTTTATTATTTTTCATTATTCGTTTATTATTATGTACAATAATTGTGACATAAAATTAAATAGTAAAATATGATCAACAACGAAAATGTAAATAAAAAGGTAAATTAAAAGGTCTTGTGTTAGTCCTACCAAAATAGCAAACACTGAAAATCTCTTTACATTTAGGCTAAAAGACTGCTTTCATGTTTTAATTTAGGCATACTTAGAATATTTGTACTGAATGTTTGTGCTTTCATATTAGTTGTCTTTAACTTTTTCAATTCTATTTTTCAAAAAGAATCCTCTTTGCACTTAAAAAGTTTAGAATAACAATAAAGCGTGTTAACAAATTTTAAATGATTAATAAAGGAATTATAATGCTTTGACTTATTGTTTAATCTCATTAACAAGCACAATAGCCTATTTAAGGCTGCTGTGTGGGCTATTTCTGTCGGTTCGCATCCCCTCCCTTTGCGCACCCTGGCGGCTCATTCACAAACTGCGGTCATACACTAAAAACAAAGCGGCTCCTATTTCAAACGGCGGCGGTATATGACCGGCGGTAATAGTCACTTTGAATTCTCACCTACTGTACTAACCCTTTAACTTCTATGACCTTTCTTTACAAACATGAATACTTTAAGAAGGTAATTTCCAAGCATTTTGCACTTCTATTTCTAGACACATAGACATGGTTAGTATTCTCACTGAGATTTTTGGTGAAGAGATAGTTATATGTGGCCAGAGGGATAAATCCAGTTCTTATATGTTATGTTGAAAATTGACCATGGCCCCTTTAAGAGAAGTCCGTCCTTGTCTCGCGATGTGTGTGTGTGTGTTGGCGGGCAGGCGCGTGCACGCACCTGCGTGACTGAGCAGAAAAGCCATGTTTGCATCGTGGTGTGTTGTGTGTGACGAGCTGTAATCGTCGTGGAAAAGCATTGTTTTGGGATGACTTGGCTTGTGTACAATATAGTGGACTCCATGTTGAACAGTAATCAGGATTTCTGATGTAAGTTTATTATTTCATGTTATATACTAAGTTTATTTATTGTTTCTCGGAATTTGATAGAGTATTTTTGTTGTCCTTTAAAATAAGGTATCATGTGTGGTGATAACGTTACATGTGTGTATAATGTATACTTCATTGAAAATGTTCAAATTGTGTGATATAAGGTTAAATTGGTTGTGCTAACATGCTTTTATTTCTTTTTTTGTACAATAGCACTGCCGTATTTCAGTGTAGGATAAAGAAAACATTTTTGTATTCGATTTTTGTATAAATATTTTTATTTATTGGGGCACTATAGTACCCGAAGTTTTGTGCTCTTGCATTTTTCTTACCATTGTGCTATTGAGATTTGCATAAAAGTTGGATTTTGAGTTTTATTTCTGTATAGCTATTCAGGATTATTTATTATTGTTATTTTTTGGGAAAAAGTGTTTTCAAGGAGCTTATTCCGCTGTGCTCCCTTCGACCGCTGTAATATTTTCTGAGATTAAACAGCAGTCAGATAAAACCCCCATTTAAAGCAATCTTTTACATGCTTGTTTTGTGTCTTGATTTGCCACCCGGCTACATTTTTGGTACCAGGAGTGGGGTATCTGACTGTTGGGAGCTTATTTTTTTACTGAAATACGGCAGTGGCAGGTTCGAGTGCGTCAGTAACCAGGAATTGGAAGCAGTCAACGTTGCTGAGGGTGTCCAGGCTGGTGTCGTCGGCTGAGGTGTTTGTGGCCAAGGGACGGGATCACTTGACGAGAAGTGGACATCGCCATCTGCAGCTAAAATTCAAGAGACTGCTGTATCATTATACAGACTTTGAGATGCATATCCTTTGGAAAAAAAAACGTCTTGCATGTACTTTGTGCTTTTAATAAGGCCGTCATTTTAATGGAGTATGTCACATGTTGATGAAGAGGGGGTAGAACTACAGGGTGCTGTCGGTGGAGAGGGTGTACATCAGGGTATGGATGAGCTCCAGGGACAAATCCAAGAGCTCAGTAGAAAGCATGCTGAAGCCATGGCAGCTATTTCCAATCTAAATAGAGAGCCAACTAGGTCTTACCTGTATGTGCCCAGAGAGCGTCAAATTCAGCCTTTTAGTGGTGATTTCGACAAAGATGGTAGAAGTGTTAATGAGTTTATAGAAGAAGTAGAAAGAGTATTGCTTGTACGAAATCAGAGCCCAGAAGACCTAACTGACTTTGTTCTTTCCTTACTAAAGGGTGCTGCGTTGGAAGAGGTTAGGTTAAGGAAAGAGGGCCAGTCTCCACAAACAGCAGGTATTTTTCAATACCTGCGAGAGGCCTTTAGAGAAAAACGTAGTTCTGCACAGTTATTGCAGACCTTCTATACCCGCAAACAGTTAGAAGGTGAAGACCTTTGTGCATACTCGTATGCCTTGTCGCAAATATTGAATTCTGTGTTGAAACAGTCACCTGATGCTATTGCAAATATGAATGTTACTCTCAGAGACCAATTCATTGAGGGATTGCGAGATGCCTCACTCAGGAGAGAACTTCGTAAGTTGGTGAGGGACAAACCACAGTCAACTTTGAAGTTAGGAATGAAGCTCTAATGTGGTCGCTTGAAGATCCCAAATTGCGAGCGAGTAGAGTAGCCATTAACCGTAATGTAAACTCTGAAGCTACAGAAGTCCAATGTGCAGCCTTGGCAATGCCTGCGAAGAGCTCTATTACCCTTGATGACATTCTAAAAGTAGTTGCAGAACAAGGTAAAGCCATCGGCGAGCTAACTCAAGCTGTTCAGAAATTTACCCTGCAATGTGGTAAACCCGAATCAGAGAATCGTAATAAATCAAAAATGCAGCCTAGGTTTACAGATGACGGCCAGCCTATTTGTTTTAAATGTAATGGGGTGGGACACATAGCCAAAAGCTGTGAAAGAAAGGCCAAACCAGCAGTCTAGGAGGATTTTTCATCCTCTTCGCCACAGGGAAATGCCCACCCTCGGTCGCTATGAGCCAGGCGATGCGAGGGCAGTCTATTGGCTCCACTCACATGAATACAGATCGTGACCGATTACTCCGGCATGCAGTGGGGAAATGTCCTGTAGTTGACCTAAAGATTGGAGGTGTGAGTGTTTCATGTTTACTTGACACCGGAAGCCAAGTCAGTACGGTTACAGAACATTTCTTTAAAAAGCATTTAGCAGGTGAGACTGAAGATATGCTTTCCACACCTGGCTGGCTAAAAATTACAGCGGCCAATGGGTTAGGCATCCCTTACCTTGGTTATCTTGAGCTACCAGTTGAAGCTATGGGTGTCAGCATACCCGAATGTGGCTTCTTGGTGGTTCGGGATACCCAAAGCTCTTCTGCTGTGCCAGCTCTCATTGGCATGAATATTTTAGGTCGATGTAGGCAATTAGTTCATGTTGAGTTTGATACTACTCTCGGTGGAGAGTTGCAATCTGATTGGCGGGAAGTTTTTCAGCAGATGCAGAGTGCCAGTTGCTTTGAGAAACGCGTTGCTGCACGGGTAGCTGGGAAAGACGGGGTGCATATTCCTGCTTGGTCCGTTTCAACTTTGATGGTCAAAAGAAAAAAGTGCAAGTTAACTGAGGGTTCTGCAAACCTGTTGCTAGAGCCTGGGAATTCACCTTTGCCTGAGGGCTTAATAGTGGTACCTTCTCTTGTTTCCATGGAAAGGCCTTTGTTTCCAGTACAGGTTGTAAATTTTTCCACAGTGGATAAATGGTTGCAGCCTCGTACCCGGCTGGGTACGCTCTGTTCAGTTGAATCCTTAAGTCCAACGAGTGGTGGTGAAGTTAAGTTCCAGAGGATATCAGCCGGTGTAGAAGAGATAACTGTAAACAGAGAAGAGAATCAAGCATTGACAAATACTTTACCAGACTTTCTTAAAAAGATGCAGCTTGGTGGTACGTCTGAGCAGCAGACAGAACTTAAAGATTTGTTGTTAAGGTATGTTGATGTTTTTGCACTCGATGATGAAGAGCTAGGGTTTTCTGATAAAGTGCAGCACGAGATCAATCTGGTAGATGATGTACCAATTTTCCTGCCCTATCGCAGTGTCCCACCAACCCAGTATGGTGAAGTCCGGGAGCATATCACTAAACTTTTAAAAAAAGGAGTCATTAAACCCAGCACTAGTGCTTATGCTTCACCCATAGTGCTCGTGAGAAAGACAGATGGAAATCTTCGATTGTGTGTCGATTACAGACAATTGAATTCAAAGACAAAGCGAGATGCATTTCCATTGCCTCGCATTGATGAATGTTTTGATGCGTTACAAGGTGCCAAGTTCTTTTCAACTCTTGATTTGGCTAGTGGGTACCATCAGGTGGCCGTGCGTGAAAAAGACCAACCAAAGACAGCATTTACTACCCCATTTGGTATATTTGAGTATTCTCAAATGCCTTTCGGGGTTTGTAATGGACCGTCTACATTCCAGCGTCTTATGCAATCTACTATGGGAGATTTGATTTTTCAGATTATGCTGGTCTATCTAGATGATATCCTTGTTTATTCATCTTCTTTCCACGAACATCTGCAGAGGCTGGAAGTTGTGTTGAAAAGGCTGAAAGAAATAGGGCTCAAGGTGAAGATTGAAAAATGCTGTTTCCTCCAAAATGAGGTAAAGTTCCTGGGTCATCACATTTCAGGTCATGGCATTGGAACTGACCCTGAGAAGGTTGAGGCTGTAAGAAGTTGAAAAACTCCTTGTACAGTAAAAGAATTGAGATCATTTCTAGGCTTCTGTAGCTACTATAGGAAGTTTATTGAAGGATTTTCCAAAATTGCTGGCCCACTTCATGATCTAGTGAACTTTTGTCTGAGAAAGCTGGGCATGGTGAGAAGGCCTGAGTTTTGTTCACTGTGGTCTACAGAGTGTCATGCAGCCTTTGAGCTTTTAAAGGATAGGCTTATATCAGCTCCAATTATAGGCTATGCAGACTTTACTCTGCCGTTTATAGTAGAAACAGATGCCAGTAGTGAGGGACTTGGTGCCATACTCTATCAGCAACAAGGTGACAGTAGAAGAGTGATTTCCTATGCTAGTAGACGACTGCGCAATGCGGAAAAGAATGACCGGAACTATAGTAGCATGAAGCTTGAGCTTCTAGCTCTTAAATGGGCTGTTTCAGAAAAGTTCCGGGGATATTTGCTTGGATCAAAATTTGTAGTTGTTACAGATAATAACCCACTTTGTCATCTGAGAACAGCAAAATTGGGTGCAGTCGAACAAAGGTGGGTGGCCCAATTAGCTGTTTTTGATTTTGAGGTCAAATATCGGCCTGGCCGGCATAATGCTGCTGCTGATGCCCTCTCTAGGCAGCCATTAGCAGGGGAGCCTGCTAATTCTGAAGACACTGAATATGATGATTGCATTACCATTTGCAATGTGATCAACAGAGGTACACCTCTAGATCTGGAATTAGTGGTAGCTGGTGAACAGTGCTGTAAGGTTAGACAGATTCGTGCCTTGGAGTGTGGGACCAGAGGGGAGGGCGCTGATACTCAAGGTGGTACATTTACTCTTCCAGGCTACACCAGAGCTCAGTTAAAGAGTTTCCAGGATAGAGATTTGACTCTTAGCTCTTTTAGGGAGTTTTGGAATTATAAGCGAAAGCCCACAAGACAGGAGAGAAGCGACCTGCCAAAGCCTGTACTGTCATTGTTAAAGCAATGGAAACACCTTAGAGAGTCCGATGGGTTGTTGTATCGTGTGGTGGATAATCCTCGTTTTGGTGAGTGTCAGCAGTTGCTTTTGCCAGCCTGTCTAAAAGAGCAAGTCCTTGAAAGTGTCCATAATAAAATGGGACACCAAGGCATTGAGCGTACCCTCCACCTCTTAAGGCAAAGGTGTTTCTGGGTTGGCATGTATGAAGATGTGGAAGGGTGGATTAAACATTGTCAACGTTGTGTTCTAACTAAAATGCCCCAGCCACGAATTCAACCTCCGATGAAGTCGTTTTTAGCTTCAAGGCCTTTGGAAGTGGTAGCGGTAGATTATACCATGCTTGAACCCGCCTCAGATGGTTGCGAGAATGTATTGATTGTAACTAATGTGTTTACTAAATTTACTCAGGCATTCCCCACCAGAGATCAGCGAGCTGACACTACAGCCAAGGTTTTACTCAAAGAGTGGTTCATGAATTATGGGGTGCCACAAAGGTTACATTCGGATCAGGGAAGGAATTTTGAAAGTGAAGTTGTTGCTGAGCTGTGTCGACTGTATGGTGTGAAGAAAACGCGCACCACTCCCTACCATCCGCAAGGCAATGCACAATGCGAGCGGTTCAATAGAACACTTCACGACGAAAAAGCGTTGGCCAGAACACCTCTCTGAGTTGACTTATGCCTACAATGTAACTCCACATGCCACGACTGGGTACTCACCCTATTTCTTGCTCTTTGGTGTAGAACCGCGTCTTCCTGTTGATGCTCTTCTAGGCCATGAACAATCTGTAGAGGGAAGGCAGGATTGGTTAGCCATTCATCAAAACCGACTCAAAGAGGCTCATGAAAGAGCAAAAGTGTATGCCGAACAAAAGGCTTCTGAAAGACTTGCTCCCTTAAATGAGAGGGTTTACTGTCCCACAGTTAATGTAGGTCAAACAGTGTACTTGCGTCACCGACCAGCTGGCCGAAACAAGATCCAAGATGCGTGGGCTCCTACTGTGTATAGAGTTGTAGAAGTACAGGACACCACATATACAGTTGAACCTCTTGAGAGTGGTCCTTGTAGGAGAGTGCACAGAGTTGATTTACGCCCTTGTGTTGGTCCGGTTGTTGAGACGGTGGTATCGGAGAGTGGTTTGACACCTCCATTAACACACTCCCCACTTGTAAAGGTGAAAGATGATGTAGACCCTGAGTGTGTAGTATTGGAAGAAGTAACATTTCCTGGTCGTCAGGAACCTAGAAATATAGATGTGGGAGTCTCCAGGTCAGTAGAGGAATCATTTCCGGTGGAATCAGATCTTGTTCGGGATGATGAAGAACAGCAATCTTCTCATCCAGAGCAAGTAACAGATGAGTGCGTTGACCCATTGGTGGAGGAACATGTGTCTAAAAAACCTGTCCCAGCACCAAGAAGAACTAGTCGAGTCAATGCTGGTGTGCATTCCAACCCATTTAATGCACCAAGATCAGCTTGTAACTCTGTTTCACTCAGTCCTAAAGTGTTTTCCCAGGTTTTGACAACCCTTGGTAGTGTATTTTTCAGAGAAGCGGTGAAAGAAGTTAAGAATATGTATTGAAATCATTGAGGACAATGAGTTCTTAACAGGGGAGAGAGTGGCCAGAGGGATAAATCCAGTTCTTATATGTTATGTTGAAAATTGACCATGGCCCCTTTAAGAGAAGTCTGTCCTTGTCTCGCGATGTGTGTGTGTGTGTGTTGGTGGGCAGGCGCGTGCACGCACCTGCGTGACTGAGCAGAGAAGCCATGTTTGCATCGTGGTGAGTTGTGTGTGATGAGCTGTGATCGTCGTGGAAAAGCGTTGTTTTGGGATGACTTGGCTTGTGTACAATATAGTGGACTCCATGTTGAACAGTAATCAGGATTTCTGATGTAAGTTTATTATTTCATGTTATATACTAAGTTCATTTACTGTTTCTCGGAATTTGATAGAGTATTATTGTTGTCCTATAAAATAAGGTATCTTGTGTGGTGATACATGTGTGTATAATGTATACTTCATTGAAAATGTTCAAATTGTGTGATATAAGGTTAAATTGGTTGTGCTAACATGCTTTTATTTCTTTTTTTGTACAATAGCACTGCCGTATTTCAGTGTAGGATAAAGAAAACATTTTTGTATTCGATTTTTGTATAAATATTTTTATTTATTGGGGCACTATAGTACCCGAAGTTTTGTGCTCTTGCATTTTTCTTAACATTGTGCTATTGAGATTTGCATAAAAGTAGGATTTTGAGTTTTATTTCTGTTTAACTGTTCAGGATTATTTATTATTGTTATTTTTTGGGAAAAAGTGTTTTCAAGGCGCTTATTCCGCTGTGCTCCCTTCGACCGCTGTAATATTTTCTTATTAAACAGCAGTTAGATAAAACCCCCATTTAAAGCAATCTTTTACATGCTTGTTTTGTGTCTTGATTTGCCACCCGGCTACATATACATATGTTATGTGTCTGGCTCACATTTAATTGTTGACAGCTAATATGTCAGTGACTTGCTGCAGCATTGGGCATTCCGACCATTTCTGAAATCTCAAAATCTTTTTTTATTATTTAAATTCATTTAATTAGTCTGTTAAGCCTTTTGCCATGGGATGAAGAAAGTTTAATGCTGTCGCATTAGGCAAATCCACTCTACAGATAAAATGAACTAAATGTATGAATACAATACTGTTGACAAAAATGTGTAAGCCTTAAAAAATCATTGTGTATCATTTACCAACCAATATATTTACAGGTACTTTTGTGTACTTTAGCTTACATGGCTAATAACCAAGTACAGGTGCTGGTCATTTAAATTCCATTTAAGAAAGTAAATAAAGAAGTAAAACTTGTATAAATATATAGATTCCTTACCACACAGACTGATATATGTCAAGTGTTTATTTCTTTTAATTTTGATGATTTTTATGACAACTAATAAAAATCCCAAATTGAGAGCATTATAAAATTTCTATATTACATAAGACTATGTTGATCGCATGTTCCTTCTCATAATACACCAAAGATTTTCCAGTCTTTACTTCAGGTGATATGTTTCTGACATTCTAACATCTGTTTCTGTTTAAGTGTGGCTTGACACAACGAACGTGATGTCTGTGTATAGTGGTTCTTAAAATACTGAGTCCAGCAACAGTCTCCCACACTTTTTTGAATGGGTTTTGTTTCGCAATTCTCCCCAGAGTGCAGTTCAAATCAAATCAAGCCTTTATTTGTCACCTACTCTTTCGTATAGTGAAATAGAACCCCCCCGACCATACACAAACATCACAATTTTCAGGGTAAGACAGGTCACAGGAGGTAGCATTTAGAAAAAGGAAGTAAGATACATTTCAGGAGAGGGAGGCAAAAAAAACTCCCTCTCGCCTCGCTCTTGAATTAGGGCAGGGCGAGAGCAGAAAGAAAAAAAAAGCCCCAGCAGTCAAGCACATGAACAGACAAGACATAACATCGCAACAGGGGATAGGAACAGGGGATGTGGATATACTGTAATCTGATGAGGGCGAGAAGCCATCTGGTCCTGCAGCCAGGGGGCGCTGGTCACAGACCCTCCTACCTCCTCTAGTGGGTGAAACCACTCGAAGGCATGGGATGAGGGGCTAGGTGGTGATTGTCAATCTGTTGCTGTGTGTGTGTGTAGAAAAGGCTCTAAGGAAAGCTAGACTTTTATTAACAGACTTGTATTCTGAAAACTTAAGAGTGCATTTCCTGATGCTTCCAGTAGGAGGCGTTACAGTTATAGTTTCACTTTTCTGCTGCTTTCATTATTCAGTCAGAGATCGACGGCTGTGCAGCTTAAGTTTAATCCTGTCACTCCTGAAGTTCGTTTGGTGTTTTAAGTTTTCCAAGTGTTAGTGCATGACCATAAAGTAAGTTTTTCTCTTTATATCTGTATGTTTTAGCCTTGTTGAAGTGTATTTGTATACATTTACATCTGTATGGGCATGCCCAGACATGCAATGCTTGATGCTTCATGTCCGATCGAGTGATCATTAAGCCATATAGAGACAGCTAAATGCCTCATTAGCCACTATAAATGTTAAAATCTTTTATACTGCAGTTATTAATCAATATTATTGCATTTGTGGTGATGTTTGGGAAATTATTTAATTATTAATGCACTTGGATTCAGTATTACACATATTGCTGATAATGTATCATCATTATTTGTAAGATTTATATTATTTAGAGCTATAATTGTTATTTAGGATAAGCCTGTAAGCTTTATTATATCTAACTAAGCAAAGATTGATTATTTTGTGTACATGTACCCATTCACCTGTACTAATTTATCCTCATGTTATTTGTTATGTTATTTTTAGACTAAATATCAATACACTTTGGAAAGAAGTTCCAGTCTCCTCATTTGTTGTGTCCTGACCGACACCCAGGATTGTTTGCTGAACATAATTTGAACTAGAGCCTAGCAGTTTCCTTTCCTCTCCAACAGTGTGTGTGTGTGTGTAAGCCAGTAGAGTCCAACAGGTGTCCTTGACAGGGAGCAGGAATTTCAGAGCATCTCCTTATCTTACTATCTGAGAGAAGTTGTTTTTCTCCAGCTGAGGCCGTCTGGCAGGGAAAAAAAACAGGGGAACCGAAAGAGTAGAAAAGTACTTCAACTTTAGGTCAACTTCAGGAAATTTTCACAGATATTTAATGTCCGTCACTCGTCTCCAGATCTGGCCAAATGTTGTTGCAAAGCCGCTAGATTCACCCCAATGTTTTCCAATTTGCAGTCTAGGACCATAGTCTGAGTATTAGCGACCCTACCCATCAGCGTTTCAATCAAGCCGGCCAGCCTGGTGGGGTTTTGAGCAGCACTGACAGCTTTCATCAATCATCGATACCCCAGGGCCCCGCATAAGCCCATCAGCAGAAACGCTGTTATCAAAGTTCCAAATAGGTAAATATCTTCAATATCCTCCAGAGACAGAGCAGCCAGGCACACGACGCACCATTTCTCCCACCCGTCTATCATGTATCCAGCTGCAAACGTCCCTGCAGGACAAGTGGGCTCTCCTGAGCCCACACTTCTCATTGAGAAGATGGTGTCAATCACATTCAAAGACCAGTTGATCAAATCCATTATTCCTCATTCGTTTGGATAGCAGGGTACAGAGAGCCTCAGAGATAAAATAAGACCACCGCAGCTTCTATTAATGTGCCTGGACAAAGAGCTTTGTGAACAGCCAGCCTCTTTTGCAATGACATTTTATGTCTTGCCCTCCTTGTGCAAGTGTCAATGGTCTTGTGGACAACTGTCAAATCAGCCATCTTTCCCATGATTGTGTAGCCTACAGAACGAACTATGGTCGCAATGAACTTTTTCCCCCATGGACTTTCATTCATACCAACCCAAAAGCAACAGACAGCAAACACAAGCTGGTGCATCACGTTTTGCAGATCACTGCATTGGAAAATTCAAGCTTGGTAAACTCTAAACTGCGAAATCACATCACTTGACTGCGTGAAACCAATCGAAGATCAAAACATGACCTCTCTGTATTTAAAATAATTTTCACAGCGCCATATGACAGAATTTTACACACACACAAAATCTAGTGTGACCGTATCTCAACACTGAGAGACAATTTAAAGGTATTTTCAATACTGAACTTTTTCACAAAATTAAAATTTTATAACACACTCAATTTAGGGTTTTCATTAGTTGTCATCAAAACAACAAAATTAAAAGAAATAAACACTTGACATATACCAGTGTGTGTGGGAATGAATCTACACATTATTCATTATATAAAATAAACCTGTATTTGCTACAATAACGATCATGGTTTTGAGGATTGATAGGTCTGTCTTTCTCAACATACACAAGCACTTGCATTGATCTGAGATCAGTTAATCCAGATATTCTTATCTGATTTAAAAACTAGTTTTAATAAGTAGCTTCTAATTCGCAAATTAGCTTCTGTTTGTTCTGTTTAAAAGATTTAATGATCCTTTATCTGCCAAATTATCTCAGATGTTTTAAGTGATGTGTAAATAACAGACCCCTGATCTATACTAGATTGTGTTTTACTTTATGAAATGTAAAAGTTCTCTGTAACTCAGAGTTTGTTCATCTAGAATTATGCAACATGCAAGAAAACTTATCCAGCTTGAGCTGAGTCATGGCACAGTTGTATATATCACAGTTGCTTTAAAGCTCAATTTAAATTGACTGTTTATTGTTGTGAAGCTGCTTTAAAAACACTCTTGTACTAAATGCTACGTAAATACAGGACAAAACATAAAGGGTAAAACATTAATAAATGCTTTCTTTTTTTACTTTCTCAGAGGCTCATAAAGAAAAAAGACAAAAAAAAAAAAAAGATACATCAACCATGGTCCTTGGTGGCAAGGACAAGACCCCACAAAAAAAGTACCATGTGCAAAGCTTCAGAGATCACCGCAACTCCCAAAAAGCCAAGCATATGCTGTACTCCATCAGCATTACGGGCTTACTTCTGGAGAAATGGATTTTGCATCTTACTTGCTTGCAAAAGAGTACCCAGACATCGATGGACTTCAGTCAACACTCTTATTCAGAGCCTTACACAATGGAGGGATTGTGGGTACTCCAAGCAACCAATTTGTACAAATTGTACAACCTGGAGGCAATCACTGGCTGACTGTAAAAAACATATTTTGTAGGAAAAATCAGGTTTGTGTTTATGACAGTCTATCTACTGGTCTGGATAACAAAGACAAATAAAAGTTGTCTTGGTTACTTAGGTCAGTGGAAGATAAATTTACAATTATTCATTCTACTGTTCAACAGCAGTCCAACTTCAGCAATTGTGGATTATTTTCAAGGCCTGAAAACTGTAGGTTCCGTGAGAGCTGACAGAAGAACAGAACTTGTAACATCATTCAGAGGAGGCAGAGTACGTTTTAAATATGATCCAAGAGAGAGCATTGGACTACTAAGAAAACAACTGTGGATGTCCACTGTGTATGCAGGACTGCACACTGTAGTGAACTGATGGTGGAATGCTCTTTGTGTGAGGGATGGTATCATCCCAACTGTGTGGAGATACCACAAAATGCCATTACTGGGAATGATGAGGGGTACTACCCCAAATGTGGGATGGAAGGATAAACCCCACTTGATATATTTGGTTCATTTTAAAGGGATAGTTCACCCAAAATGAAATCAAACTTAATATTTACTCACCTTCAAACGCTTACAAGCATGTATGAGCTTTTTTCACAGAAGAATATATTTTAAAGAAAACTGAAAACCTGTAACCACTGACTTCCATTGCAGAAAAAAAAAATACCATGGAAGTCAAAAATTACGTGTTTACAGGATTCTTCAAAATATATTTTGTGTTTAAGAGAATTAATAAAGGAAAACTATACATTGGTGAAACAAGTATACGGTGGATAAATTAGGACAAAAGTGAATTTCTGGATGAATTATACTATAAGTTGTACACTGACATGTTTAAAACTCTTCAATACACGGGACACAAAATTGTGAAACAACTACTTTAGTTTCCTTAAAATGTGGTGGTGTGGTGTGGAGAGACCTCCCTCATGATTGTGAAGTGCTTTGGGTTTATGGCCATACACAATAAATAGCCTTATAGATGAATCAACCGTTTTTAACACTGTATTCTTACAGATTTAGGCCTTAGCTGAATACTTTACTTCACTTAGAGCTGTGTTACACACTACATGGAGGGGAATTTTCAAAAAACCCATAATATGGGCTCTTTAAAGAGCTTGGTTTCCGCTACATTCATTCTTCCATGGCGGGGACCAAAATACATCTGTGCGCTCTCTGTTTAATCCTTTGGCGTTACGCGCTGACAGACTGACTGACAGGTGCGCGATGCGTATGACCAGCAAACACGCAGAAGCTTTCAGTTAAGATGAACACAGTTTCTATAGTTATACTTTATTTATAGATAAAGTATGACTCTGCATATAATCACTCTATCTTGCTGGAGTTTATAGCCGTTTCGCTTTACTTCAGGAAGCATTATTGCCGCTCTGAAGGTCTAATCGCTGTTTTAAGTTTTCCAGAGCTGTATGAATGTACAAATCTTGAATATCATAATATTATTAAATATTAAAATTTTAACAACATATACAGCAACACTTTTACACAATCGATACCCAGCTGATTCAGTCGTTTCAAAAGAGGACAGCGCTTCTCTTCTTTTTTCCTTGTCAACATAAAGGCAGTAAGATGCGCCTCGCGTTTTTGGAATGAAAAAAGCCAACCCGGGCTCATTGTGGAAACGTAGCCCCGTGGACGTTTCTGCGGACCGCGATTTACGTCCCGGGAGGTACGTATTCGAGCGTTTTTTTGTCGTTCGCGCCCGCGCCGTTCTCGCGCGAAAAGCCAGCGGATCTGAAAAAAAAAAAAAAAAAAAAAAGCAAAAGCCCCCGTCTTCGATCTCGACCGCGTTTTCGGATCCCGCCGCGTTCTCGCCCTTATTTTCCGGATTCCGTTTTTCGTCTTACCTGATTTCCGGAACCCGCTGTTCCCCGGACTTGATCCCGATCGTCGTCCACCGCGGCCGGCTCCGGCTCCTCCTCCGGGGCCTCCGCTCCGCCGACGCAACGCTGTGAGCTAGGCGGTCAAACTGATTGCGTCGGGAAAGCCCTCCACTCGGAGGCGAGCCGTCGGCCGGCGAGCGCGAAGAGGAGGGGCGGAGCGGCGCCACACCGCCCTGCGGAGTTCGCTCGAAAAAAAACCCCAAAAGTGGCCTTTATGTACCTCCGGCCACGTAAATCGCGGTCTCCAGAAACGTCCGCGGGGCTACGTTTCCAGAATGAGCTTGGGTTGAAAAAAGCACGTTAGCTGTGGTCGGCCACTTGTTAAACTGCATACTTAACTTGCGGGACGATAACGTATAACCCGTGCCTACAGACACATTTGCCAAAGAAGCAAAATAGAAGAAGAATATTGCTGTTTAACAGACGTGTTGATGCCAAAAAAAGCGCTGATGTTGACCTGGATCCACATCATAAACGCAACAAACAGGCTTTACCTTTTATTTTATAGCATATAAAGCATGTATGCACATTAATGCAATATCATATTTAAACAACAAAACTGTTTACAAAAAGTCAACATATGCACGCGTGTTGTTGTCTTTTCATCACGCAGCGTGCGCACTTGAGCCGCGATGGAGAGAAAGGAAACCATATAGCAAGACATAATCTTTAAAATAATGATTTCTATTAAAAATGTAAAAAGGTTTTGTGATTATAATAATAACAGCGGGGCATTAAATAAATGCATATTTTCCGTGGATCGAGCGATGTGAGGAAGTCTGCTGTTTTATTTGACGGAAGACAAAAATATGATTGGAAAAAACAGCCTATGCCGGTTATTTAAAAATAATCAGTCAGTGTTTTCGATTTGTTATATAAATTAATTATTTAAGTGAAAATAATCTAGGGCAATCCTATTTGTTTTATTCATTTTATTTAGTTTATTCTGTTCTTCTGTGCTAAACACTGCATGTGTGTGTAAATGCTCCGTTGTATTGTTATATTATTAATATGCTAGCATATAAAAATAAATCAGTATTTTAAAATGCAATATTTAATGTGTCAGACACAAAATAGACACGTCAATTTGTTTAATATAAAATTAATAGTAATCTGACCAGTTAACCGTTAGTAACTGATTAATGAGCGGCGGTTGTCGGTTAGCAAAATTAACCGAAATGAGCATCCCTAATATATATATATATAAGTTTTGTTTAGAATATAAGGTTATCTGTTCTGGCATACTGTGTAAAAGCATTTGTAAATTTGACTTTAAAATGACATTGTTTTGGTCTTGATTGAGCTTGTGTGTAAAAGAAGTTTAAGCATTTTAAATTAGAGTTAACTGGATGCATTTTGTGTCAAAGCAACAAGAAATGTGTTGTATAGCCAACAAAGACTGATGTTTTGCTAACTGTGTTAAGAGTATAGGAAACTTGTTAAATGTATTGAAAAAACTGTCATAGCCATTGTAAAAAACTGAAATAACAAATTTCTCCAAAAGAGTGCAGTTCAATGTTTTCATGTAAAGTACACATGTAGTATGGGATGTCCTATATAAGAACTGACCAAAATTTATTTTCTATTTATTTGAAATCGGTTCTTTATAGCACTTTGAATAATGCTAATACCCAGTTTCTCCAAAAGGATGCAGTAAAAAATTTACATGTGAAGTATACATATAGTATGGGATGTCCTGTATAAGAACTGACCACGCTGTTTTTCTACTTATTGGAAATGGGGTCTTTATAACACTTTAAATAATGTTAATACCCAGTTTCTCCAAAATGCTGCAGTAGGGTTTCATGTAAAGAACACATATAGTATAGGATGTCCCATATAAGAACTGACCATCATTTTTTTTCTATTTATTTGAAATCGGGTCTTTATATCACTTTGAATAATGTTAATACCCAGTTTCGCCAAAATGCTGCATTAAAAAGTTCACATGTGAAGTACACATATCAGGGGCGTTGCTAGGGTCGAAAGGGATAAGGGGCTTAGCCCCAAAGACCCTCCCCCCCAACATATTTAAAAAAACAATGTTCTAATTCACCCCGCTAAAATACCACCGCTTTCATAAGGTAATCTACTTTTATAATATATTTAATAATAAATAAGGTTTTTGAGTTTACAGTCTTTTAACAATACATTTTGAAGCTTTGTGAAAAGGAAAAAAAAAACATTGATAAATTATCCCACTTCTCATTTACTAGTCTGTTGTGAGCCATATCATACCTCTTGAGCCTCATATCTCTTCCTGATTTGCAGTTTCTGTTTGTTTGTTTTTTTATGTGATTTTCTGCATGTCTTCAAATCTGAAAATATGATTTATTTTATAGTGTGAGTTGTTATCCAATGTGATACAAAGCTACTACAAACATGTTCATTTGGACAGAGTGAATAACTGAGGTGTAGTGTTGTCAAGATACTGGAATTTCTAAATTCAATACCTTGCAAAATATTGATATTCAATAGTCTACAATTTTTGACATAACAATTTTATCAAAAATAGTAAAAAAATAAAAATAAAGATCTATATATGCTAGAAATATGTTTACTTCAAATTTCTTTAGAGAGAGATTTTTTTCAGTTTTCCTCAAAACAGGGTGATGTGGGCATTGTAGCACATTAAATGCATCTAATGCCTGTTTCATACTGTTGTTATGACCTAAACCGGTCACCACAAATAAGGAGAAGTCGAGTGCAATTGCGGTACAAAAATATATTTATTTACTATTATCAAAGGTCATGTTGCTAGCCCACTCAGGTCCAAGACCGATCCCAGACGAAAAGTAAGTGACCAGATTCCACATGCAGCCTCCTCAATCCTCGTCTGAAACGGACACGCTATTTATAGCAGAGCAACTCAATCACAAACCGGTGTTCTCAATCCCGGCGCAATCAGCTGGACCTGCAACACACACACAGACGCACAGACCGACACCCACACCCCAGCCACAAACGACCACAAGGTATCGTCACACTGTCATGACGGTCAGTGACCACCGGAGGGTGCTGTAGTTCACAGACTCTGAGAATTGACTACAGCGCCCAAAAGACTACAAGTTAATACATACCACGCGCATTACACCCGGTCTATGTACCCGGTTTGTCTCACAGCTGTTCCTGTTTCCTGTTAATTTCCTGGACTATTTATACAATCATTTCACCTCTGTTTGTCACAGCGTCGTTTGTCTTCCTTGTCGTTCGTGTCTCCAGTTCTAGTAAGTCTTGCTACTGAGTTTCTTGATTCTTGTATTTTTTTTGCTAAAGTCTAGTTTGTAAAGTTATTGTTTCTGAGCCTTGTCTCTGTTTTAGTTTCTAGTTTGGTCATTTGTTCGTTACTTTGTATTTGATCACCTTGTTTGTTGCACTGTAAATAAATATCTGCACTTGGATCCGCACCTTTTTGTTTTTGTTCCTGTTTTGATCACTAACGTGACATTCATACATTGAGCAGAAATTCCATATATGCCTCACAAAAGTAGTAGATTATTCCAGGAAATCCTTAATATGGATGAAGGCATCAGCTATTGCTGTAGTTGAATGAAAATAAGATCTGAAAAACAAAGGCTTTAACTGATTCACACGACTGCAATAATAAATGTTTATACAGTTGAAGTCAGATTATTATACCCCTTTGAATTTTAAAATATTTTTAAATCATTTTTTAATATTTCCCAAATGATGTTTAACAGAGCAAGGAAATTTCCACTGTATGTCTGAATTTTTCGTTTGAAGAAATTCTTACTTGTTTTAATTTAATCTAGAATAAAAGCAGTTTTACGTTTAAAAAAAAAAAAAAAAACCCTTTAGGGTCAAAATTAGCCCCTTAAAGCTAATTTTTATTTTATTTTTTTCTGATAGTCTACAGAACAAACCATCATTATACAATAACTTGCCTAATTACCTGCCTTTAAATGTCACTTTAAGCTGTATAAAAATGTCTAGTCAAATTTTATTTACTGTCATCATGACAAAGATAAAATAAATTAGTTATTAATACTATTATGTTCAGAAATGTGTTGAAAGAATCTTCTTTTCATTAAACAGAAATTAGGGAAAAAAGTAAACAGGGCAGCTATTAATTCAACTGGGGCTAATCAGACTTCAACTGTATGTCTTCCTCCAGCCATCTCAGGTATTTTCATAAGAATAAAGTTGATTTTTTTTTTTTAATTAAAACTACAGTTCCTTTTTAAACAATAAGGGAGAAGTATGAATAAAATATATAACCAATGCATGAGAAAAATAAGAGGAAATGAGAGGTTAATATAAACATAAAAATGAACAGGTCTATTAAACACAAAGCAATAAGCATAAATTCTAGGAGTTAAACATCAATCTTTAGGCTAATACTACTTGTTTGAATATGCTAAAGGGTTTACATGTATGTACATTTATAGATATAAAAATTTTCAATGTAAAAATCAAAACAAGTTGTTTTGATTAGGTCTTAATAAATGAGATTATTTTGGATAATGAATGCATTTTCAAAAAAGCATTTTAATCCAAAAAGATCATGTTGAAAAGAACAAAAGGTAAAATAAGTGAGCTATGTAGAAGTTTCCCAGAAAGAGCAGGTAGCCTTTAAACTGCTAGACAGGAAATATATTTATATTATAATATTAAAACAATTTTATAATTATTTAAGAAAATAGTTCTTTAACTTAATTTGTTAAGAGAGCTTAAGGGTGGCAGGATCAATGATGATGATTATTTTATTTCAAGTCTTTAAGACTTTGAATATGAAATTTGAGGAATTTGAGTTCATATTTAGGTTATCCACTAAAATATATCATTTAAATCCTTCATGGAAATGAATGCAGTAAATAGTCTGTATAAAAAAGTTAAAAATAAACCTGTGCAAACAAGCTAACTTTTATAACCAGATTATTTAACAAAAGATGATTACTGCAGTAAAATATTTGTAGTCTTTTAGTAAGCAAGATGTGTGCAAGATAGAGAGGGTGTGAAAAGTGAATTGTTTGTTTTGAAACTTTTGAATCAGAATTTGTCCAATTATAAACCTGAAATACACGTGTCTGTTGTCATGTGGTGAACTCGGCCAATCGTGTAATATCGGTGTCGTCATCAGAGCTCCTGCAGTCGCTCTTCAGAAGCTGCACGGTCTGAGTCTGCCGTCTGATCTCGGAGCGCTGTCGTGGTACTTTGATGCCACATGTGACAGTCACGTGGTGTCGGCGCAGCATCAATCCCGACAAGATTTCTAACCAGCATGCACCGCTTTAAGACAGATTTCGATTGATCTGCACAGCGCTGCATGAAGTCGAACGCACCTATCCACTGCGTTAGGTGGAATGTGCGTGATGTACGCGGTAATTTTCAGTACTTGGATAACAAAATATACACCATATTTGTTTTTAAGTGCAATATATTGCACAAGATCAGGGGCTTTTGACAATACATCAGGGGCTTAAGCCCCCAAAGCCCCCACCCCCCCTCTCAACGCCACTGTGCCTCACAGCAAGAAGGTCTTTGATTGGAGTGACACATCATGGGTGTTTCCCAGTACTGGGTTGTGGCTGGAAGAGCATCCACTGCATAAAACATATGCCAGAACAGTTGGCAGTTCATTCCGCTGTGGTGACATCTGAAATAGAGACTAAGCTAAAGGAAAATTAATAAATAAATATTTATTTCATTAGAATGAAATTGTACAGATTGAATAGAACACAAAAAAATGTTTTATAAAATTCTTTATTGTGTGTTGTCATAGACCTGACTTATGTTATGACCAAGAATTAGGTTTATTAAGTCTAAACTCCCTGACTTCATCCCTATTTTCTGCTTCATACAAAAAATAAAAAATCTATCAGGTGATATGCTAGTCAAATAAGATCATCATCATATTAGTTAAACTTTAATTTTGTTGATTTGCAAAACTCACTGCGCACTGACACCTGTACATTAAAGGCTGTTACCCCTGCCATAAAACGCAGCCCGTCTAAAATTTGCATCTATTAACTTAAATTAATATTTTTTAATAACATCATTATGACACTAATTAGAGTGAACTCTTCCCTTACAGAAGATTACAGATTTGCTTTTAAATTTATTTGCAAACCTAGTTCATTTTAAATTGCATCTCACTTATTGTTTTTCCTTTATCCATCAAGATAATAATCAGATTACGTTTTAATAAATTATGGCTTTTTGTTTTCATTTAGACTGAGAATCCCAATGAAAGTCTATGAAACGCAGGCCTGGATTGAGAATTCAGAGGCCCCTGGGCACAATGTCTTGTAGGCCACCTGGCCACACCCCTATAGTGAATTAAAAAATAAGATTAATAAAATATTTTTAAATAAAATTATTCTATAATGTATTGCCCGCAGAAGTTATACACTAAAAATGTATATTTAAAAGTATTTTTAATGTATAACTTCTACAAACTTATAATGCATTATAACACCTCTTCAATTTAGATATGAATCGGAGTCTTCTATATAATACACAGACTTATTAATGATTCCTACCCAGCATGCAATAGCCGTCATTTCACCGGCTAGGTGAAGCATAGACCAGATCTAGCCCGGCTATGTGTAACCCATCTCTAGCCCAAAAGACTTAAATTTGCTTACCTGTCTTTTTTTGGCAAAATACTTTGTGATATGTTTGATATTCCTTTAAGTGAGTAAAGTCAATCGCATTTAAAGGTATGTTATTTTCATAGTCTAAGCATTGCCTTGAATTAGCTTGTCATCCAACCGGCTATTTATAGCCCACTGATAGGCCAATTTCACACTTCCGCATTCGTTACTTCCGGTTTTGACCGCCCCTGGGTAAACTTATTTCCGGTAAAAACAATGGCAGCGCAGTCGAGGAGCAAGGCGTTCTGCTGTGTACCAAAGTGCAGCAATTCAAAGCAAAAGCAACCATATATGAGTTTTCATGAGTTTCCCACTAACGACATGCAAAGACAAAAGTGGGTACATGCAATTAGACGAGACGAAGGGCCGAAGTTTGATATTCGAAGGGCAAGTACGTTAGTCTGCAGTCAACACTTCACTGCTGCTGACTTCATCCAGGGTAGTTGTCGTTTTAAACCTGGAGTTATTCCAAGTCACTTTCAGTGGAACAATTTTCATGTACAGCCACAAAAGCAGTCTGCTTTTGAGAGGTCAAGTGCTCGTCTAGGAGTAGATGTGCGTGCCCGAAAACTGTGGATCTGCAGAGTAACAATGACTCAGAAGTTATCGTCAAGGACCATGACTACACTGCATACCCCCCTCCTGGTAAGTATTTGTATTAAAGTGTAACTTAGATGCAAAATTACACACACTAGGGCTGCATGATTATCTCGATTAGGGTTGAAGTCAATTCATTAAGTACAATTCACCTAAAATGTCATTTCTGTCCTCATGTAATGATGTAATCAAATGATGTAATGATGTAAACCGCGAGGTCACACGTGAGCTGTCGCACTGTTTGTTTACATCAGAAAAGGACGCGCTTGCGTGCAGTGAACAGAACCTGTTAATTAAGGGAAATTAAGGGAAGGCAATAGTTTTAAAATAATGCTCAGTTTGTTGCACAAGGCGACAACTTTGCTCCTTAATCAGGATATGATTTGCATGTATGTTTTGTTTCTCACAGTCGAGGCACATTACATGGTTTAACAGTGTTTATATATATATATATATATATATATATATATATATATATATATATATATATATATATATAAAGCTGCCATAAAGATTTAAATTCATTAACCCTATAATTCATCAACTATACAGTTCTTAACTATAAATCAGCACTGATTTGATTTCAGCTTAATGAATGCGCAGTTTTAGAGCTGCTTTATAAATGTATTAAGGTGTTTGCAACTCTAAATTCACTATTTATTTTTGTAAAGGTTCTTTGGAAAAAAACGTTGTATAAAGTGCTACAAAATTAAGTAACTTGAGTAGTTTAATGTTTTTACTTCGATTTTTTTTTTTTATTCTTATCATTGATATTATTATTAAACCTTTGTAATTTGTCATTTTGTAGGTGCTTTGGATGAAGCCTTGGAATACATAGCAGAGCTGGAGGCTAGGCTAAATAAAATTTCTCTGGAGACACCAACTGTTTCAGTAGGTTTTGTGTGTCTGATCACACAATTTGCCACTACACCAGGTTTCCCTCACAGGAAGTATTCCAGGTTTTCTGGGAGTCTGTTTGTCCATCTGCCACAAACCTTATGTACTGGACAAAAGCACAAAGAATGGGTCGGGAAGCTTCCCCTACACCAAGTCCTGCATGCAAAATTCAGCTCATAGATGAACTGTTCATGTACTGCTGCCGCGTAGCTGCTGGCCTTAGGGAGAGAGTAATTGCTGACATCTTTGGCATAAGCATGGCCACAGTAAGCATGACAGTCATCACCTTGGCAAATTATCTTTATTTTGTTTTAGGCTCTGTTCTCATTTGGATGTCAAGGGAACAAATAAGCTCTTCCATGCCTGAGAAGTATAGTTCATTCAGTCCAAATGTCAGAGTAATCCTGGACTGTACAGAAATTTTCTGTGAGAGTCCCACATCTCTGACACTCCACTCAGAGATATTCTCTAACTACAAGAGCACCACAACATTTAAAGGACTCTTGGGAGTGGCTCCATGTGGTGCAGTAACATTCATCTCTCGTCTGTACACTGGCTCAATCTCTGACAAAGAGATTACAAGGAGGTCTGGCATCTTGAGTCTTTTTGAACCTGGAGATAAGGTGATGGCTGACAAAGGCTTTACAATTGGGGACATGATCATCAATGTTGGTGCTACAATAATAATTCCACCGTTCAAGCGTGACCGGCAGTTCAGCAAGACAGACTGTCAAAAAACACAAACCATTGCACGGCTCAGAATTCTGGTGGAAAGAATAATACGACGAGTTAAAGAAAACCACATCTTCGATTCTGCTATACCACTAAGCTTGTCAGGAACAATTGACCTGATCTGGCATAACTGCTGCTTCATGGTAAATTACCAGGGACCAATGTTTTTGGAGCATTAAATGAGCCACATTTCTGCAACTTCTATGGCCTTTACCTTGAAGCCAGATTGTCTGGCTAGCCAGTTAATTTTCAGTTTAGTTTCAGTTTAACTATCCTGAAATGTGTAAAATAGTAGAAATCAAACCCATCTGAGTAATCCATATACAAAGAACGGAAACCATGACAACCACATAAAATTAACTCAGTGTTTGTTTAGATACATTTGAAGGATTCTGTGCTGATTTGTTACATTGTTCTGTTTGTTATTATTAAAATAGCTACAAGTGAATGTAATTTTATGATTTCCTCTTAACTTTAAAAAAAAAAAATATTACAATATATTTCCCCCTCTGTGCTCAGAGGCAGATTTGTTACTTTTATCAAGCAAAAACGAGCAGTCTCCTGAAAATAACAAGGACAGTTTGCATAAACATTTTTTTTTTTAATAATTGCTATTGGTCAAAATAAACATATCAAACAGTTGTTCTGTTGTCCAGTTGTTATTTGACACATTTTATTGTTAGTTTCAGATATAATACAGAATTGTAAACCTGAACTGATACAACATGAAATTTTAACAATTATAATAGTAGTTTAAAAATAGACAAAGTTGTAAAACAATATAAAATAAATTACTCTACATATATACATACCGTGGTAGCAATTTTAAAGGGTTAGCTCACAAGTGCAAGTATCAAGGTGAGTAATTAATACTATAAATTTTGTGTGAATTAACCTTTTACTACAGCAATGTTTAAACCATAGATAGATACTTGTCCATATATACATAATAGTAATAAATGTCCAACTTCTCCTTCATTGATGTTATAAAGACATCATCTCGCCAGATCCTCTGAATGGTTATGTCTGACTGTGTGTCAGTCACAAAGTCACACCACTGCAGACCAGTTACGGCAAGCTGGCCTTGAACCTGCCAATAGTATTTGTGTATTTCTTTGAGTTTGGCTTGGCCCTTTTGCATTTTAATAAATGAAGCCTGGCCTATACTTTCAGCAGATGTACTTCCACTAGACCAAATGGGAAGATTTCAGATGGATCATATACTCTCCCATCTGGACTGGCTCCTAGATGTGGTGCATCTGGGTGAACAACAAAGCCACAAGGTAAAACCGTAACCCTCTTTGTTTCAGAATATTGTTTCAAAATTTCTGGTTCAAGTTCAAGTCTACGTTTCCTAGGACTTGTCTGCTTTGTGCCTTTTAGTATACGTGCTGCTAATGACTGGCTAGCAGATTCACCAACCACATAGCAGACTTCTCTAAACCTGCTTGCGGTGACTCTTGGTTGACGCACATGTGCCCAGGCGGCAAAATTTGACTGTAGTCGAGTATTGTGCTCAATCTGACCGGATAAGACATGTGACACTTGTATTGACTGCAAATGAAAAGATTGGTGGTGAGTGGGAACAAAATTTAGGTTTGTACTAAACTGACTGCCACACACTGGCAGGTTGGGGAAATCAACTGTAGGTTGATCAGCAGCTGTGAGAGGATAGTGGTACGAAAGAGGACTGCTCCGGGGTAATAGACCAAACTGCGAGCTGACCAACTCCATTTCTGACATGCCTCCAAGTATATGAGCCAACAAAGGTTTTGGGTCAATCTGGTTTAGTTTTGCTCCAGAAGCCAGGATGTGTGGATCTGGAAGTGGACCTAAAGAAATAAATGCTTGTTAGTGTTAACTTATAACATATGAAACAAATTTCTAAATGGAGTCTGTCAGTGTGTATGTAACTTTATGATGAAATACATCTGTCAGCCTCTCTCTGTTCTTTTTGTAAATAATGTATGTGAATCTATATTTAGATGTGTGTCTGTACATTTCTATGTGTGGGTATGTCTTCTGTGTGTATATATATATATATATATATATGATGTTTGTATATTGATATACATGTATGTGTTTCTGTTTGTCAAGAGTATGGATACATTTTGCATACACACAGTTTATTATTACCTGTGTGAGCTTTGTACAGCGTAGACTTTACTCCTGTCTTCCCTAAAGAACATGGTTTCTGAACTAAGTTGACTCATTGCCTCTGGACTGACACCCTTAATATAAACAAAAAATGTGTCAACCAGGAATATTTGCAAATGCTGAAAAACGGGAAACATTACACTTACCTGTGTCCTTGGATGATGCCATCTCTGTTGTTCACTTGTGCAAGCCACTGTTGGTGGGACAGATTTTAGATGAAGCTGCATATATATATTTTGTATTGTTAATGTTGCTTTGTTAAATTAGTTTGAATAGATTGTATTTTTGAGAACCTGTTAATTAAAAATGTTGATATGTATATGTGTATTTTGTTGTTTATTAAATGTATAAACATTCATTCATTCATTAGCTGAAATTTTGGTTACTTGTTTATGTTTGGGCTGTACTTAGACGTCTATAAGATTTTCTCTGACAGCCCAAATTTAACCATTATTTAGCCAAGACCAAAATTCACCGGCTATTAGAGGTATGCATGTAGTCGTTGAAAAGGCGTCTAAATCATGTCTAGTCTAATCTTGGGCTACGGTTAGACGTCTATTAGATTTTCACTGACAGCCCAAATTTAGCCGTGATTTTAGCCTACACCAAATTTCACCGGCTATTAGACGTATATATGTAGCCGTTTATTAGCCATCTAAATCATGTCTAGTGTAAACTTGGGCTATGCTTAGACGTCTATTAGATTTTCACTGACAGCCCAAATTTAGCCGTGATGTTTAGACTTTTTGTCTTTTGGACAAAAAATGCTTGCTCGGTACTTGTCTTCCTCGTGATGAAGAGTGTGCAAAATCTGATATGGGAAAAAAAGAAGAACGTGTTTATCAGAAGATGTATTCAAACCGGTTTCATAATCCATCGCGTCAAAACATGATGCTGTGTGCCAAACAAGCTGCACCACTTACCCCGCTGTTTTAGAGGTGCATTTCTCGGCACAACATGAGCAGCGCCTATTTTGTCCGGCATGCATGCATTTCCACACCCGGGATTCATACCAGGAGCGGCAACGCGACAGTCTGTCTTGCTGAACTGCCGGTCACGCTTGAACGGTGGAATTATTATTGTAGCACCAACATTGATGATCATGTCCCCAATTGTAAAGCCTTTGTCAGCCATCACCTTATCTCCAGGTTCAAAAAGACTCAAGATGCCAGTGCATCAGCGTCAAGCAGAAGCGGTGCGAGAGGCGCGCAGGTGTCAGTTTGTTTTTGATTACATTGCGTTCACCAGCGTTTGATCGGTTGCACATAGTCAGAATAACATCTTTATAAAACGATAAAGTCTTTAACACCGTCTTTATTATAAAGGGAAAAGATATTCATGGGGATGATTTTTCTGCGTGAGAAAATGGATGTGTGGCGTGAGAGCGTGAGAATACGGTCAATTGCGTGACTCTCACGCCGAATGCGTGAGAGTTGGCAACCCTGCCCTTGGCTAAGGATTGTAATGAGTGTTTAGCACAGCCACTAGCTCATTATACGTTTTGTCTCCTGGCTTTGTGGGGCAGCGCAAACTTCTTAATAAACTATATGTAGATGCACCAACCTTAACTAACAGCACTGCTTTTTTTCTCAGCTGTCAAATCCATTTGTTTGGAAAAAATAATCAAGCATTTCAATATATTCATCCCATAGCTGTGTTGCACTATCAGAAGAACTCACTGTCCCTTTTAACAAAGTTATTTGAAATATTATGAAATATTCTGGGATGCAGTAGAATATGGAGACAGATAAACATAGTTAAAGACTTTACTAACAGATGCGGGACTTTATGACAGGAAGTGAACCTAGCTAGAACAACAACACACTGCTCTGATGACCGCCCAGTTGTAATCGTCTTACCCAATATCGCCCTCTAGTGGTTACACTTTTAAATAACGTTACTTACTACTTCACTACAAGTAAGAACTTTCTCAATGCTTATTTGATGTATTTGTTGTGGAGGTAAAGCTGTAGTAAACGAGAGAGTAATTGACAGCTGACAAACTCAGTATCAACATGACCTGTTTTCAGTAAGAACAGAGTGGCCTTGCACCCATGAAAAGAAAGATTGTTTTTGAAAGTGCTTCTGTTAAAAATGCAGACTCAAAACGGTTCTACTGTAAATCCTGAATCATTATTGGAGTTACTTTTGCATGCTGGAGGGATATAACCTTATGCAGTTCAAAACCATAATCTGAAGGATGACACCATGGCTAAAGTATTACTTTTAGACAGGAATGTTTTAAAACTATTTTAGTCAGTCAAAGCTTTTATAGATTGTGTTCTTTTTTTTTTGAATGAGCTCAGAGATGTTTTTCAGCTACTGAAAACATCCGTTGAAAGACTGACTCTTTTCAAGTTCATAGAGTATCTTATACAGCATCGTTAATATAGTCTGATTTTTATTTTGTTGAATAACAAAGTAATAAATAGTGCTCTTCCAATTAACCAGCTTTACTGAGGTGAAGTTTTTGAACAGTGGCAACTTGTGACACGTATATTTGGTCTGAAATAGCATGTAGTTACAGTATGACTTAAAAACAACTTTAATATTATTTTATTGACTTTTTTTATAGTCATTGGCTAATTATGTTTTCACTATTTAGAATTTGAAAACAATAGTTTTTTTAAATTATATTAATAAGGAGAAAGTCAGAGTGTGAATATAAATCCAACTTTACCCCAGTGCCAGTTTTGGGGAAATGTAATTCCAGCACTCCGCTGGCTTGTCAACAACTATGCTGGACAAAGTGCACGTCTTCATAGAGTTTTCTAACTGGTGAATGACATGATCTAATGTCACATAAGATTGTCTATGGTCATCTATTTGGTGCGGAGACATGGCTTCAGGAGACATGGCTTTGAATGGCAGAAGAAGGAAGTGCATTTTTTAAAGCCATTATGTTAACATTAGAATTTTGGCAGATCACCTACTACACCTTTAAGATCATTTAATGGAACCTTAAAGAACAGAAGCTCCCTTTTATAGAGGGAAACCATAAGCACAACATTGTAACCACATGAGGGTAAAAATAAAGAACTCTGTGACTCACAGACTTATTTCAGTAAATAATGATGTTTATTAAATGCATTCTTCAATTTTATGTAAAAGGATAGAAATTTTTCTACCTGACCTACACCAGGTGTCTTTCTACCATTGAATTAATTTCTTTAATAGCATTGTCCTAAATGTGGTTGTACATTAAATTACCATTGTTTCTAAACTGGTAGGATAAGATTTTAAAGTTTTTTCTGTAATACACTACTAGATTCACATTTTTTCTTGCTTGAGCTTTTAGATCATATGTGAACTTTGCATAATGGTTAATTATTAATATTATTCAAACAGTAATGAACTTTGCTGTCAGTTTGGAAATCACTTGGCAGTTGTTGTAATATATACTTCTATTTTTATTGAGAAACATTTAATAATATATATAAACCACAAAGTGATATATGATATTTTACAATCATATATGATTACCATTATTCTACATTAATCAGAGCATTACTTATATCTTATCCTATCAGTTTTGTAACAATGGTAATTTCATTTAGGACCACATTTAAGACATTTGTATATTCACAGAGAGAGCACAAATTATATGCTTTTTTTTTTTTTTTTTTACACATAGAAGAATATTGCATAATTTAAAAACCAATTATTTATTAACAGTATGTTTAATAATTAAAGAAAAAGTACAGTTAATGTTGTTAATGTACCTTATTTATTGTTATTAAAATATTTTTCAGTTGCACACAGAAAAATGTTATGCTATATTTTTACTTTATCAAACTTCAATATAATTTATATATAAAGTCTAGCATTATAGGAGGATTAACTTTTTGTTTTGCAATTAAAGAAAGAATGAAGACAAATTTTGTGTGTGTGTGTGTGTGTTTTTTTTTTTTTTTTTTTTTACATGTTTTTGTTATTTTCACAGCAAGCATTTTTTTTTGTTTTTAACAGATGTATAATAGATGTCTAAACATAGTCATCTTGGCTAAAACAAAGCTAAATTTGCATTGTCAAAGAAAATCTAATAGACGAATAGGCCAAAACTAGACATAATTCATTCATTCACTTTCTCTTAGGCTTAGTCCCTTTATTAATCTGGGGTAACCACAGCCAATCGCCAACTTATCCAGCACATGTTTCACGCAGTGGATGCCCTTCCAGTTGCAATCTATCTCTGGGAAACATCCATACACACTCATTCACACTCATACACTACGGACAATTTAGCCTACCCAAATCACCTGTACCGCATGTCTTTGGACTGTGGGGGAAACCGGAGCACCTGGAGGAAATCCACATGAATGCAGGGAGAACATGCCAACTACACACAGAAACTCCAACTGACCCAGCCGAGGCTCAAACCAGCGACCTTCTTGCTGTGAATCGACAGCACTACCTACTGCACCCCCCCGACTAGTCATAAAATAAACAGAAATTAATAACTACACATATAAAGTCTGTCTGATCTGTCTATTTGACGTCCATTATGTCCAGCTGTAGATTAGATTTTCACTGACAGCCCAAGTTTAGTCTTGTTTTAGCCAAGCCGTCTACGTTTAGATGTTTATTAGATGTCTATTACAGTTGTTTACAATTGCTATGACACTTTTGTCAATACATTTAACAAGTTTCCTAAACTCTTAACACGGCTAGCACAACATCCGTCTTCGTGGGCTATACAATTATCACATTTCTTGTTGCTTTGACACAAAATACATCCAGTTAACACAAATTTAAAATGCTTGAACTTATTTTACAAATAAACTCAACCAAAACCAAAACAATGTAATTTCACAGTCCAATTTACCAATGCTTTCACACAGTATGTCAGAACAGATAACATCATGTTCTAAACAGAACCTGTATAGGCTAAAGCCACAGTAAACAGCTGTTCATATTGTCAGTTGAAACACAAATCTATTCCCTGTATATATAGATACAGAGTTCTGTAATGTGCTCACTGTTCCTTTCAAAAACCTCATGAGTCCTCTTTTTGAACATACAGTATGATCATGTGATTTAAAAAACCACAACACATGAGTGTGTTTCTAGATGGGAATCCGCTGTCATATGTCATATATATATACACACACACACACACAAACACACACACACACACACATACATATATACATGTGTATGTATATATATATATATATATATATATATATATATATATATGACAGCTCCCATCTCCCATATGAACATGATTCCCATCTAGAAAGCACACTCCTGTGTTGAGATTTTTCAAATCACATGTTCATACTGTATGTTCTAAAAAAAGACTCATGAGGTTTTTGAAAGGAACAGTGAGCACATTGCAAAACTCCGTCACCAATACGTCCAGATAAGGTTATGGAATACAGTCATTACTTTACTATGCACAGTGTGTTTTGCAGTAACCTACTCTATAAACATGGCGTTCATTAGTACATACATTAGTTATAGCAGGGGTTTTCAAACTTTTTCAGCTGAGGGCCCCTTTGTGTAGGGCAAATTCTTTTGGGGACCCCCAAAAATAAAAATGACGCCACCCCCTCAAATTAACAACTGTACTTAATTTTTTTTTATTGTATTATTCAATACATTTATATTATTATATATTATTCAATAAATTTATATTATTCATTATCTGGATTAATTTTTGTAAGATGTTAGTTGAGTTGACATGGTTTTAGTGCTTCAATCTATTGATCAAATCTTGATGCGCAGTACTCATTGTGGTCTGCTTTCACTGGATTATTCCATCAAGCCATATTTTGTGTACAAGTCGTCACTTTACACAGTTTTTATGCCATTTTTATGCTTTTTTTCAGCATATGCACAGCTAGACTCTTCTGTATTTACCCTTACAGCTGAGAGTCTAAATGTATCTAAAGATTTAAAGCTTTAAAGTTTTAAAGAGTTTTGTCATTCATCAGCCTGTTAACAGTTAACTGTGCTGTTGTAACTAGCAATACTACAATGGAGGCTGTGTGTTGTGTTTATTTTTATTCCTTTTTTTTGTGCACATCATAATTTACTCAGGTCGACAATCCTGACTTACACTGATAAAAAAATAATTTCCTAAATGCAATCTAGAATTGGGTATTCAAGTTCAAAGAGCCACAAGTTTTACTTTGCATAATTTTAGAAGCTTTGCTGACTTTAAAATGTTCATACCAGTTTGTTCTATTAATAATAATACTGAACATTACATTTTAATTAGTTACACAAACAAATATGGGAAAAAGTGGAACAAAAATGCATTTATATTCAGAGTATTAAAATTTTATCAGGTATGTTGAGCTCCATTAAATACAGAGCACTAATACATTTTAATATTTAATAATTATTAGCCCTATAACATAACACAAACAGATACATTATAATTTTTAAAGGCTATGGTGGTTTTACTCAGTGTGTATACAATTTAGTTTTTTTAATCATCCAGTTATGAACCAATGTGAGTAAGAGGTCCACTGCAGAGCTCATCCAGCTGTCATTAGTGTAACAGGAGTGAAACTGAGAACTCGCTGATGTGATGACAGCTCCATTCATTGTTATTGCAGCACTTTTTGCTTTACAATTTTAATATGTTTGTTTGCCATGCTGCAAATAGGACCGTCTGATATTTGTACAATGCAAAGTGTAAAAGCCTGTCGCGCTGTGGACGAGGTGCAATGTTGTGCCGTGTCTTTAAAATGCTATTTGTTCTCTATGAGTGAAGCCTGCGCAGAGAGGCGCGTACTCCGCAGCACCTCGGTTACTTAGGAACGCAAGCCATAAACAGGGAAGTGCTTTCAGCCTCCGATAATGTTCTTATTGATCATGTATTTTAACTGAAATATAGTCAGTCAAACCTGAGCATTCATTTAGTTGTTTAGCGTAAAAGAGGTAAGCGTAAGTGAAAGGTAAACGCCGTCAGGTGCAGCAGACAAGCGCCAAAAATCACAGTCAGGAAGCGCCTGGCCAGAAGCGCTTATTAAATAAAAGTCCCCGTCCACGGAGGCGGGCCGCTGCGCTTCTTTTCCTGTGTCACGAAAGTGTCAACTGCATTTAAATGACATAAGCATAAAGCTTCATTTTTGCAGTACTTTTGAGCTCAAATTATAATAAAAATATATTAACCTTCAGAATGATGCGGGACACAAAATTCATCCATGTGGGCTCACTGATCTAAAATTTCTTTGCGGCCCCCCTAGCGCCATCTGGCGGCCCCACAGGGGGCCGCGGACCCCAATTTGAAAACCCCTGAGTTATAGTACAGTGAACCATTTACATTGTGTCTAATTACTTTTAGAGAGTCATGAAATTGGAGGTCAATCAAGTCCCACATGAAATTATCTATGTTGACGAGACTGGCTTCAACTTGGTGAAAAGGCGTCGCCGTACGAGAAACATAATAGGCCATAGGGCCATCATTACCATGCCGGGCCAGAGAAGAAGTCGGGCAAATGCAGAAGACCAGGCAGTATAGAAAATTATTTAGTTTTTTATTATACGTAATTGCGTTTCTTTTTCTGTTTGTGTATCTTGCAGTGATGTCCTTTTCCAAATAAAGACTGTACTGCAGCAATTCTGTGTCTGTATTTTTTTACATCAACTGTAAATTTAACAAAGCAATTTTTTTCTTTATTTTTGTATTGAACTTTTGCAGTAAAATAAAGAAAATGCCTGCCTTTACTAAACCCAACAAAATGAAAATGTAGAGAGTCTTGAAATAAAAGGGCAAAGCTGACACAAACTAATGCAGTTTCTGTAAATTTAACTGATGATAGTGTTTTTATTGTCAGTGTTTTCTGATTGACTGAATGTTTCTGTTGGAAGAGAACATGTGTTTGTGTTTTGAACAATTATGTCATTTTGAAACGTTTGTAGTGTTTTGTTAGACAGTGTAGTGTGTTCGTTTATTATTGTATTTTGAAAAGTAGTTTAGAGGTTTAGTTTACAATGTGGGATTTTGAGCATAAAATTAACTGTTTTGTCAATTGTGTGTTTTAGGTGTGTTGGTGCGTTAAGAGTTTAGCAAACTTGTTAAATGTATTGAAAAAAACTGTCATAGCCATTGTAAAAAACTGTAAACACAAAATGGTTTGCTGGGTTTTGAATCTTTCTAATTATCTAATTTTTATTTCTTTTCATTAAAACAACAGATTGTAAATAAGCAAGTTTAAAGGATTAATGTCCTGAAAATTAATCATTATTTAATGAATATCCTTATGACCTTTTTTGTGGTAGACATTTTGTATTGGGACCTCTGAGCAACCTTTTTAAACTGGTGCAAAAGTGTTGCTATTTGATTTGATATAAAAAGCAACTGAGATGCATCCATTCTGGGGGACTTCTATTCTCTGTAAAAATTTTCTATTTCATTGTGATACATCTGCAAAACCACTGGCCGGCGTAGCTTCATTGTAGGACCTGAAAAGAAATTTAGTTTTTGTCATCTCTTGTAATTCAAAATTGCTGAGATCTATGAGAAAAAAAATTAATACTTTTTTAATCTCCCTGTTTAAAAAAAGGTCAAATTGGGTCAATGCTTAAGTGTTGCACCACCCACCTAGTTCTCCTCCAGCAACTGAGAAATCTTTATCTAATATGGTCCATTTTTGTATACGCTGAGCATTTGAGGTTGCTTTGGAATTGACCTGTCCAATACCATCTTCAATGGACTTGTAAACTAACTTGTCTTTTCCTCCAGTGATATCTGACAATTTTGTTGATTGGCTACCAATCCGCTGACAGAATTCTACAGCCTCCAAGCTAAGAATGTCAGTGGGCTCAGTGGTCTCTGGATTGACTGTACACTAAGAAAGGAAGGGAAAAAAATTGACCTAAGTGGTTTTGGAAGTGTTAAAGCAAGAACTTTTTTAAAGCATAATATACCTTTAGTGTTAGCAGCATGGACAAAAATTTCCTTTCGTCACCAATTAGCATGGCGTTGCTAATGATTGACAACTCCTGTTTCACAGCATCCTCAATGGGTAGTGGTGGAATATTTTCTCCTCCGGCAGTAATAATGAGTTCTGAATGTAAAGACATTTCATGGTCATTGAAAGGTACTCTTTTACAGTTTTTTACAATTGCTATGACTCTTTTTTCAATACATTTAACAAGTTTCCTAAACTCTTAACACGGTTAGCACAACATCCGTCTCCGTGGGCTATACAATTTACACATTTCTTGTTGCTTTGACACAAAATGCATCCAGTTAACACAAATTTAAAATGCTTGAACTTCTTTTACACACAAACTCTACCAAAACCAAAACAATGTAATTTTACCGTCCAATTTACCAATGCTTTCACACAGTATGTCAGAACAGATAACATCATGTTCTAAACAGAACCTATACAGGCTAAAGCCAAAGTAAACAGCTGTACATATTGTCAATTGAAACACAAATATATTCCCTGTATATATATATATATATATATATATATATATATATATATATATATATATATATATATATATATATATATATATATATTTATTTATATGACCGCTCCCATCTCCCGTATGTACATGATTCCCATCTAGAAAGCACACTCATGTGTTGAGATTTTTCAAATCACATGATCATACTGCATGTTCTAAAAAAGGACTCATGAGGTTTTTGAAAGGAACAATGAGCACATTGCAGAACTCTGTCACCAATACGTCCAGATAAAGTTATGCAATACAGTTATTACTTTATGCACAGTGTGTTTTGCAGTAAATGACTCTATAAACCTGGCATTCATTAGTACATACATTAGCTGTAGTACAGTGAACCATTTACACTGTGTCTAATTACTTTTAGAGAGTCATGAAGTTGGAGGTCAATCAAGTCCCACATAAAATTATCTATGTTGACGAGACTGGCTTCAACTTGGTGAAAAGGCATCGCCGTAGGAGAAACATAATAGGCCAAAGGGCCATCGTTACCATGCCGGGCTAGAGAAGAAGTCGGGCAAATGCAGAAGACCAGGCAGAATAGAAAATTACTTTGTTTTTTTTTATTATAATTGCGATGGTTTTTCTGTTTGTATATCTTGCAGTGATGTCCTTTTGCAAATAAAGTCTGTACTGCAGCAATTCTGTGTCTGTATTTTTTTACATCAACTGTAAATTTTATAAAGCAATTTATTACTTCATTTTTGTATTGAATTTTTGCAGTAAAAGAAAGAAAATGCCTGCATTTACTAAACCAACAAAATTAAAATGTAAAGAGTCTTAAAATATAAGGACAGAGCTGACACATAAACTAATGCAGTTTCTGTAATTTTAGCTGATGCTAGTGTTTTTATTGTCAGTGTTTTCTGATTGACTGAATGTTTCTGTTGAAAGAGAACATGTTTTAGTGTTTTGAACCATTATGTCATTTTGGAACATGTTTGTAGTGTTTTGTTAGACATAGTGTAGTGTGTTAGTTTATTTTTGTATTTTGAAAAGACGTTTAGAAGTTTAGTTTACAATGTGTGATTTTGAGCAGGAAATTAACTGTTTTGCCAATTGTGTGTTTTAGGTGTGTTGCTGCGTTAGGAGTTTAGCAAACCTGTTAAATGTATTGAAAAAACTGTCATAGCCATTGTAAAAAACTGTAAGCTGACTTGAATCAAATTAAGCAATCAGCTAGCAATAGAAGTGGGTAGTATGTTAAATGGCATACTTTACCTTTTATTCTTCCATTAATGTAAATAAATCCATCTTCATCTACCTTTCCCAGGTCTCCAGAGCGGAGCCATCCATCTTCATCCAAAGCCTCCTTTGTTTTATCCTCCAGGTTAAGAAAACCCATGAAGACATTGCGGCCCCAGAAACATACTTCACCAGATCCATCAGCATTTATGTTTATTAGTTTGTACTGGCAGCCTGGAACCACTTTACCACAGCTAGAAGGTTTAAGGAATTGTTACAAAGTGATCCTGTAGAATATTGACTTTTCAAATTGAAAGTGATCAACCTGTAAGTTGAGGTAATAGGTCTTGCCTTAGAAACTGGTAAGCTTCTGGTCCAGACATAAAATGGGGTCCTGAGGTTTCACTCATTCCATAGGCTTCATAAAGCCGAATGTTAAGGCCAAGAAAAAATTGAAGGGTTTCCCTTCCAATAGGTGCTGCACCTGAAAAGAACTTCACACAACTGGAGAAACCAAGCTCGGCACGAAGCTTCTGCAAAATTAATTTTTCAGCAAGAGTAAAGAGAAAAGACTTCTCTTCATCCCTGATATAAAGACAAATAAAATAAAATTTAATTACAATAAATGTCCATAAATCCTGAATGCAGCATATAAAAAACAAAATGCTGTAAAACAACGGACATACTTTTTAAGCCTTTGATTAGCATCCAAGCTAACTGACATGGCCCAGGTTACCATTTTCCTTTTCATATATCCACACCTTGAAATGCCTTCTTTGATCTTTTCCATAATTTTCTCCCAAACACGGGGAACACCCATGTGGGCTGTGGGAGTCACCTCTCGTAGTGAGTCCACCAAAGTCCCCTAAAATTTACCATAAAATTTCATGTCAACATCAGATGAATGTATTTATATCCTTTGCAATATTTTATATTTGTAACTTCAGATAAACCATCAATACTGCCAACCATCACTAAGTAAAAAATTTGCCCAAGCAATACATTTTAACAAAATAAAGTTTGTAACCCTTCATAATGTGTGTTATGGTTGCTTAAACCAGTGACTGTCAATTTCAGTACTTACAAGTCACCTCTTTGCATATTTTGCATGTCTCTTTTATTCAAAACACCCAATTAATATAACCAAAGGTTCATGCAGAAATGTTCCAGTTGAGAGAGTCTCTAAAAAAAGTGTTAATTGCTTTCTACTTTCAGAGAAAATCATTATATATCTTGAGTAGGTTAATTCACAGATTTGCCCAATGCCACTGCGTGCAGCATCTACATACACAGATGACACTCATCCAATGTAACAACATATCTCAGTATAAATAATTGCATGTTAAAAATACATACTAAGTTTGACACGCAGTGCTTAAACTAGGTATTACATTCCTGGGTCAAAACCAATGCAAGAGCAGGTTGCCAGATTGAGTCTGACGATTGAGCCTAAAAGCTGATTTTAATTGTGTTCTAAATAATAGCTATGTCACGCAATAGAGAGAATATTTTCCATATTAAAAGGAGTTTTGTGCTAACTAACACCTCAAATTAATATATTAGAAATGGCTTCTACTATCTATCTTGCAGCTGAACAACAGGAAAACTGACAATGATCACCTCAGGTTAACCTCATGTGCTTTATTCAATGTTAAATGCTAATATTATGAGTTTGAATGCCATTTTACATGACATTTATTGCCATACTACTGAAAGCAGCAGCAGATAGTTTACCTCAGATCTTGAAAGTAAAATAAACTGTTTGAAATTGAACTTTAGAACTGTGACTCAAAACCAACACATAGGGCTCTATTTTGCCAATCCATGGGCAAAGTCCAAAGCACAGAGCGCAAATGCATTAAGGGCATGTCAGAATCCACTTTTGCTATTATAAGGATGGTAAAAATCCACTTTGCGCCATGGCGCATGGTCTTACAGGGTTGAGCTTATTCTCTTAATGAGTTATTGGTGTGCTTTGAGAATAAACCAATCAGAGTCTAATCTCCTATTGCCTTTAAGAGCCAGTCGCTCCGTGCCATAGTGCATTTGCTACTTACATGGCAGACTTTGTAAGTGGAAAAACTGAAAACTTCACTAGAGAGAAAACAGTTAAACAGTCCATCTAAAGCGCGAGAATGAGGGATGAGCCTCCTCATTGTTTACTTTCGCTTTCACTTTCGTGGATAGGCAAACGTGTTGTACGCACAGATATCCATAAGCCTATACATAATTAATTACGTTTGTTAAGCGCAAAGATTTGTTTCAAAACTGTTTCTATATTTAGTTATAATTTCCAGCAAACTAATAAATTAACAATAATAACGAAGTGTGTTCAAAAAACAGTTATATCCAAATACACATGATGTACCCCATATGGTCTAAAACCTGACAGGTGGATAAATCAAAGCTAGTTTTTAATAAAACAAATATAAATATGGATATAATAAATAATACTGCTAATAATGATAACATAATACAAGCAAATTGTAAATAAACTGAAAAAGCCCCCGAGATAAAATCATGAAAATTTTTAGATTTATATAGGCTAGAAAATAATAATTTTTGCAATATTTTAATCCTTTAATTCTTCTTCATTTGTAAAGATATTTGCGTATTGCTGTGCATCATGTGTAAGCGAGGCGCACAACTAACGCACTCTGCGCTGGACAATAGACCAGCTTTGATCTAATTTATTGAACAGACTATTTTAGTTCTTCAAAAAAGCATTGCATGAGCAATGCGCCTCAACACGGCTCTGTTTTTAGACCAGATTGCCCATGGGCGCACGTATGAGCGCAAATGCATTTGCTATTTAAACAGTGTGGTGCAAAAATGTCAAAACGACTCTTACGCCAAATTGAAACAAGCAAACAACAATTGCGTTGTGCCTTGCGCTCATAGTCCATAGTGATTCAGCATATTGTTAAAGAGGTTAAATGTGTACTAATTAGATTATAAACCTTACCATTGTGCAAATGAGTGCATATTCTCTGCTTCTGAATGGCTGTATTTCAATTTTTGTCATGTTTCGTCTGGTGCAAACAGCACAATTGCTTATCACTGCAAATCTCGCCACATAGCTTGTTGTTAGGACACGGAGTTACAATGTAACCTGCTCACCTAATGTTTACGTTCATAATACGTTTATATTATTTGCTAATTAACAACCTTATGTTATGTCTTATTTCGGAGTCTGCTACTGTCCACCAGGGGTCGCATTTGGGTTTTGGGTGCATGCTTTGACAGCCTGTCTATAAGAATAAGAGAAAATATGCAGTTTTCCACCAAGGCAACCCGGGGTGCTGAAATATAATTAGCTAAACTGGCATTGGGTGGGTTAAAAGAACCAAAACCGGCATGAAAAACACATTTGCATGTATATAGCAGAGTACAATGCCATTTGAATAAGATAAAAATGCTTAGCCTGGTTTCTCCTAAAGTTGGTTCTTCATTTTTGTCAATTGGTGGTGTAACATAACTGGTAACATATATATTGTAACATATATGTAGGAGGTAAACATTCCGTTCAACATTCCATGAAAACGGTCTGGTTTCAATTTCCAGGGCAATTTAGATCACTCGGTGACAAAGTCTGGCCTAAAAAAATACCTGCTGACAAGTAACGAGTTTGGGACGCTTCACAGAACGGTCCTAAACTACTCTCTGCCGACTTCAAAGGAACATGGCAGATAAGATAAGAGGAAAAACCCATCTAGCAGCCCTCTCCTCACAGAAGAAAAAGACATTCCTCTCCAATGTATTTTTTATTTAAACAAAGACATTTAGAACTCAAATCTCTTGTTTAATTACACTTAACTTTTGTAATGTGTACCATTTCTCATAGTTTATACAAATTCGTACTTTTAGGCCCTTTTTAGTTTAAATAAGGTAAGGATGTGAAAAATTATGTTGATGTACTCTTAAACCCCCCCATGTTTGGTAACGATGGGTTTCTGCTGACATTTTACAACACATGATGCAGAAAGCAAGATCATAACTCGCATTGCTTCCCTTCTTTAATCCCCTGCATTAAATGCCTCTCCGCATGCTTTGGGCAGACACTCAAATTTGCATACGAGCAGCCTCGAGACAAAGGAAGTTTCGCGCTCAAACTTTGTCCTGAAATCATTGGTCGAGAATGCTGAACGGGTTGTCACGTGACCCGCAGGTATAACCAGACTGATCCCCAAACATCTGGGCAGAGTAGTCCGGACAAAGAACTCGAAAAAGGTGGTCCCTTTAGGGGCCAGTGGCTTTTCTAAGCCGCATGGACTTTTCCCGCCACGCTTTTCTTATTTTTATGGCAAAGTAAACTCAGTTTAAAGTTTGCGAACGTGTTCGTCCGAACTGTATTACAAACTCAACCCATCAAGAAGGACATCAAAGGAGTTTCATTAGGAAGAGACCCACATAAAGAGAGAGACCTCCAGACATGTAAGTCCAGGTATTTTTAGTTATGCGAATAAGCTGTGCCCCTTTTATCAAAAAGGGGTTTTTATAATCTTGGTGATCCTTAATGGTGAATTTATTTTTTAAAATTTTTTTTTTAAATTTTACCTGAAATCTCAATTTCCTCGCTTTACTATTTCTCTTTGTTGTTACACGTTCTATAGACCCAATATCTCCACGTGGTTTAACTTTGTTCTATGTTAATTTATGTTTGTGCGTTTGTTCGTTATATGTCCGACTAGTCAATAAATTCCTTTATAATCAAATGAATTGTATTGTTTGCCTCACGAGAAATATCACTGAAATACAGATTCCCCTGCCTAGCTATTATAAGTTGTTTAAAACTTATGAATGATTATTCTACTTCACAAGAAGTAGCAATTAAATTCCCTTTTTCTAAATAAATAGATCATTACCGTGGCCGCTCGGAAGAGCGGCGGCTCTAGTTATGTTTGTTTGGTCAAGTTAACAATAAATTGATCCAGAATATTAATGGTTAATAATAATTCGTTATTGTTGATAATTAATATTCATAGTCTGAGAGTCCGCTCAGTCGAGCGGGCAGGATCAGACACGATCATATGTTTGTTTGACCAGATTGACTGAAGCTTAAGCCAGAATATTAATAATTAAGAATAAACCGTTATTGTTGATTATTAATATCTATAAAATGAGCCAGTTTCTGTTACAGTGGAGTTTCTATTTTGGTTTCTCTATTTTCTTTCATATATGTTAAGCTGCTTTGACACTGTAAAAAGCACTTTAGAAATAAAGATGACAAGACTTTATTTCACAAATATATTCTCATTGGAGATAAATAAATTCATTCTGCGCAGTGTTGATTTTTTCATTTAAAACCCTACATTTCAACATGCTCTACATGTTAACAAAATGTCATCAGATTATAAACAGCTATTAAAAGGGGAACCTCCCTACTCCCATTTTTGCAACCCAAACACATTCCAAAACCTCCAGATTAAAAAAAATATATTACAACTCAAAACTCACTCCAAAGGGTATATAATGTTTTTTTGCAACCTATATGTTTTGCAATCTATATATATATATTCCCTATAACAAAAGTAGTTAAAATATTATATGCATGTACAAATAGACCCCTTTCGGATGTTATATAATATAGAAATGCGCAGATTAAAAATGATGTGTGTTTAGAGTGTCATGGTTAGAATCGTTACGCTTCTCCTGCTGTTTTACAACAAATGATTCAGAATGCATGAAAAAACCTTATACGGCTTATACGGCTTGTATTAAAGTCCGTCCGACTTTGCAGGGTGGACTCTCATTATGTATATAAGTGGCCCAGAGACAAAGGAAATCTCCTGCTCAAACATTGCCCTGAAACCATGCCCGGATTGGCCAATCGGGAGGACCGGGAGAGTTCCCGGTGGGCCGGTCTGTTTTATGGCCGCGAGGGCCAGTGTTGTTTAGCTATTTGGACTCTCAGCAGCCGCACTTTTTTTTCATTTATTTATTTTTTTTGACCATTGCCTCACTCTCTTTATTCATTTATTTTATTGTCTCGCAGCCCCATGAGCAAAATGCAGCCTGCAGGGTGATGATGTAACTATCATTCCGGCCACACAAACGTAGCAGTCCCATTGTGGTCCAGTGATCAGCATGTTGCGTTACGATGTCTTCGATCAGTGTTCGATCCTCATTTAAGTAATTCTTTTTTTTTTCATTTTTATTGTTAAGACATATAAAACTGTAAGGTTGTTGAACATTTGAAGTTCTAAAGCAGCTGTTTTCTTGAAAAAGACATGATAGTGTAATTAGAAACTGAATTGGAAATGACCTTATTTTATTATAGTCAATCATGAACTGAGGTGGGCCGGTCTAATGTTGAAACTCCATGGCTTAAAAGGAGTCCAAATCCAGCCCTGCCTGAAACGATTCGTCAGTCAGTAGAGAATGGGTGTGACTTGACCCATAGTTAAAACCCATCTACGTTCCAAAATTGGAGCATGAAACTCTTCGGCAGAACATCTCCAGAGAAAAACACTTTCTGTCCTCATTTGCTTTCGTTTCTGACAATTAAGCTCTTGACAATTGTTTAATTTCGCACCTCATGGGACCATACAACTTAGGCCGCAAAGTTGAGCAGGAGGCAAGAATTGCTAAAAGATCTTCAACTTTAAGAAAAACATGCACAACATGAGAGAGTAAATGCGAGCATTTTTCTTCAAATGCATTTTAAAGCTGTGCCCCTTTTTTTAGGTGTTTCTATGATCATTAGTGAGTCTGGTGAGGCTGATCTAAATGAAAATATGAACATATTAGTGCTGTCAAAATTAGTGTGTTAAAGCATTGCAATTAATTTGAAATAATTAACGTGTTAAAAAATAACGCAATTAACGCAGTTGCAGGTTTTTTTTTTTACTTCCTGTTGTGGTGGATGTGTGTTCAACATGCAAGAAATATGGATCCAAGACCAAGGAAACACTTTTTCAAGGCAAGTTTCGGTATAAAACAATAAGACGCATCACCAGGCTCTCCAGAGTTTTATGCAATTTCAGGTGTTTCATTTTTAACTTTCGACTTCTGTTTAATGTAATTTGATACCGCATGGCGAACGAAAAAAAAAAATCTGCATTTCGTGACCCAGTGGTCCTTTAAAGTAATCCAATCGCTGCTTACACGAGAGACTTTTGATAAGAGTATTATCTTAATAATATTAAAATCGGAGTATTGGTGTCTTATGTAAATGTACTCAGAAAGTCTCTGGTGAAGTCGCGAGCTGTCAAAGACAGCGCATTACTCTGCCTTGCAGCATGAGCCCTCCAAGTTTATCGTGTTTCCTCATTAAAGCAATGAAAGCGTATGTGCGTTGTGTCAGAATCCTTGTGAAATACAGCCATACTTTAGAACGCTTAGTTTAGTAAATTTCATCATGCGTGTTGAATCTGAAGGGAGTCACTCCAGCGCGTTGTGTGTGTGTGTCTGTGTGTGTGTCTGTGTCAGGCCCGTTGAAGGGTGTCAGGGGTTGAGTGAGATTTCCAACATGAAAATAAATGTTTTCTTTGATTGGTATTGATTGTTTTGAAATTCAAATGGCATTAACATGCCTGTGTTTTTATTTCTGTAATAAATATGGCTGTTAAGTCAGGATCTTGATGGTTTATTATGGGTATGTTGTTTACATGAAGAAATAAGTGTTACAAGTTAAACAAAAATTCTAAAAAACTTATTATATTTTGAATTTAAATAGTTTTTGTCTTGGGTTACATTAATTTTACATTTGAATAGCCAAAATTACAAGTTTCAGTATTTTAAATGCGATTAATCACAATTAATTAAAAAAAAAGGTGCAGTTAATTCGTAAATTTTTTTCAATCGATTGACAGCACTAATATATATATATATATATATATATATATATATATATATATATATATATATATATATATATATATATATATATATATCTCAGAGGTCGCGTTAGACTTTCTCATTGTCCGTTATTTTGACAGAGAGGGTTGTAAAAATTCCGTCATAACCTGTTATTGACCGTCATATTTTCTAATCGATTTTCTCATTTATAATTTAATAATGAACTTGCACGACGAGCATATTGGCTAAATTATTCATTTATTTATTTGACAAACTAACAAAAACTCCTATCTGCCTTAATTCATATCTTCCTCCCGCGTCAACCTGAACTGGGTGCTTGCCTGTGCGTAATCAAACGCAACAAGGAAGACTGATGCTGCAGAGGCAGTTGTCATTAAATTCTGTGTCTTTGCCTTGGAAAGTCGACTTCTCCTGATGGTTTAATTTTGTTCTGGAGGCTGAAGCTGCGTTCTGCTGCCACACTGGAGACCGGAATTACTAGAGCCACTTCAGCTAGTGAAGAGCGGGAGGGGTAGGTGTGTTGTGCGTGTACTGAAAGGCGCGGAGCAGGTATAGAGACGGTTGTGTGTTGTGTTCGGTACGCATTAGGACTGTTCCCAAATCTGAAGAGCGGGATGATTTCGGGGGGGATTCCGGGAGTTTTCCAGGAGTTAGAATGATATACGATACGAGAGATGGGTGGGAGATGGGTCTGAAATACGGGAGACTACCGGGAAAAACGGGAGTGTTGGCAGGTTTGTCTGTTTTTGCATCTATGCAGCGATTATGTAAGATGGCTAAATCTCTCCAGAAAATCAGACCCTAATAACTTTTATGGATTTTCATGAGGCAAGACCTTAAGAATTGCTATGCAATGCTACAATTGACTTTCTGATCTGAGAAGTGATAAGGAAACCAGCTGTTCAACTGTTCTATTCAAGTCATCCTGATTAAATATTTCTGACTGTATGTCTTTGACAAGATCAGTGAAGAATGCAAGAATGCACCCTTCTCCTTTCACCCCAAGCCCCCCTTCTTGACCTTTAAGCAACTTTAAGACCTTTAAGCGATGTTGGTCATTAATGAACGTACAATTTAGAATATCGGACCCCAGAAAATATCAAAACTCTAAATTAAATCATAAATGATGAATGTGATCCGTTTTTACAATTAGAAATACAATCTAAATTTTAGGATTATTTAAATTGGAGTCAGATTAAATTCGGAGCTAAAAACGAATATTAATAAATTCTAAAATTCTTTTCAGAAGCACTAGAAAAGGCTTACATGCATTAAACCTTCGACCATGATATTAGTTTCGTAATTGGGTTAATAGATGGACTCCTACAGTTACAAGAGGAGACAAAACAAGAACAATCGGCATCAGCTGGACAGGAGTGGGAATTACAGTTAGCAACAAATTACAATAGATCCCCCTCAGCATAATTCATCCAACTGATCGATCACCTTCAAATTTTTCCGTCACTGCTAAAAAAAAAAAAAATCTGTCAATGATGGAAAATATTCGGTTAACGCGACCTCTGACATAGATATATATATATATATATATATATATATATATATATATATATATATATATATATATATATATATATATATATGAGCAATATCACATTCGTAGCAGTGCGATATGGCTGTAACGTGGAGACTGACACGGAGGGATTCATTTTGCAGTATTTATTAGACACAGTTCAAACACAAACATCCAACACGCACTAAAGTGCGAACTCACATCAACAGTATTCAATAAAGATCGTGGGGCTGGTGGCTGACAGACACAGAGTGGTTTACCAGGCATAGATCAGTGGCAGGCGGCGTGGTTCAGAGTCTGTATAACAAGCGTGGGTCGTAGGCAGGCAGCGTGGGTTAGAGTCCGTATAACAAGCGTGGGTCAAGCGCAGGCAGAAGGCAACTCAGAGTCAGAAACAGTCCGGGGTAATGCACAGAAGATCAGGCAAGGAATAACGCTCAGAAATGTTGGCCGTGGCTGAACAAGACATTGCAATGAACTAGTGTTAGAGTGTGGCTTATATAGGGAGCGTGGGTCGTTAACGGGATTCAGTTCAGGTGTGTGCACAATCAGTCTAAGTGGATGTGATGTAATGCTTAGAAGTCAGGGGATGGCGGCCTCTGCTGGCCAGCGAGGGGAATGACTGGGACCGAGTCGGTGACAATGGCTGTATATCGGCACTGGTGGGAGGCGTGCGTTGTCTTAGTGCCCCCACCAGTGCCGATATACAGCCATATCGCACTGCTACGAGTGTGATATTGCGTTTATACAACGGTTTGAGGGCATAATTGTGTATATAAAAACAAAATCAAACATGGAGAGTCTCAAAAACCTTTTTGTAAGAGGAACTACTTTCTTCCGGATTCAAATCATAATCTGACAGTTAAACAGTTGAGTGTACATCTTTTAAAATTTGGATCTGTAGTGTCTGCTTTTTGCTGGCTGTAGGTCGGAGTAATAGAGTAATAATAATAATAATAATAATATAATGATAATAATAATAATAATAATATATAATAATAATAGAGTAATAGAGGCTGTCGGAGTTCTGATATTGCAGAATATCGCACGGCTATCAGCCAATCAGATTTGAGAACCAGACAGAACTGTTGAATAAATATAAATATATATATATTAAGGGTGAAGCCGAACCCGAATACGGTATTCGGAAAGGCACGAATAGCGTGTTTTTACGAATACTTATTTCGAACAAATACTTGAAAAATTATTTGTATTCGGGAGCAAGAAAAACATTATATCAAAAAGCAGCGTTTCCTCATGAGACCACAGTGCATGTCCGCGTGAGTGAGTGAGTGAGTGAGTGAGAGAGAGAGAGAGAGAGAAAGAGAGAGATGGAGAGACGCTCAGTCAGTAGTCGGAGGGCGGGGCGGAGATAAAATGTGTCAGGCACAAGCTTCTCCACAGATACAGACAGAGAAGGCTTAGCTGAGCGAAAAAAATACTTCACTGCATCAGTATTTTTGTTAAATAGATTTTTGTACCTTAATTGGGTTCCAGATGCAGTTTATAAACTTAGGAGTTTGATCGGGATTTTCCATTACGCTGCATTTTTGAAGTTTGCAATCGGGTGCTCTCTGTTTACGCAACTTTAGCTCTGTTAGCACAGTAATTTAGACAATAGACTGTTGACAGAGTAATGTTAACGTTCGTTTATAAAGGTTAAAATGATGCTTTTGCAGTTGTGTCGAATAGTATGCACTTATGGGAGTTATATGGTACGTCTACATTACTGTCTTTTGCAGACAGCAAGATATATGCTATAGGCTAGTTAACCTTAGCATAGCTTCCCGTCACTTTTTATTAACTTGAAACTCCTCAAATACATTTGGGCACCCGAATAGAAAAAGAGTGAGACTGCATCTGAGCCATTTCTTGGTCCTCCACCAGTCAAAAAAAAAACCTTCATGTTCTTTCTGGAAGAATTTTACAGTCAGTGGAGCTGCAGATAAAACGAACTGATACTGTATAATGTGTGCAAAAGTGAAATCAGCAGAGGCAGAGATATTAAACATCTGTCAACATCTTCTATGCATAATCATTCATTTCTTTTCGGCTAAGTCCCTTTATCAATCTGGGGTTGCCACAGTGGAATGAACCAACAATTTATCCAGCATATGATTTACGCAGTGGCTGCCCTTCCAGCTGCTACCCAGCACTGGGAAACATCCATACACTCTCTTTCACACACATAAAGTAGGGACAATTTAGCTTACGCAATTCACCTGTATTGCATCAGTTTGGACTGTGGGGGAAACCGGAGCACCCGGAGGAAACCCACACCAACATGGGGAGAACCCAGTCAGGGCTCGAACCAGCAACCTTCTTGCTGTGAGGCGACAGTGCTACTCACTGTGCCACCGCGCAACCTTCTATGTAATGTATTATCACATGCACTAAAAGCATCCTCTCCTGATACTGTCTGTGAACCCCCCACAAGCATCAATCCCCTCAATCAGCACAGCTATGTTCTGCTAAATCCTCCACAATCACCAAACCATCAACACAGCCACATTCTGCCCCAGCAAGTCAGTTTCAAACATAAAAACAAACAAACTTTGTGTGTTTTGTGGCTGGCAGATGACAATAGCAGGGCTGTATCTTTTAGTATTATATAGAATACTTTTGTTCTGCCAGATCTCCCAGGCAGGGTTTTATTTAGATTTATTTAGTTAATTTTAGTTTTTGGAATTCTGTCCATTGGAAAAAAGTTTTTTTGAAGTATTATTTGTTTTTATTCTGTCTATTCAGTGTCCTTCCACAAGAACGGTGGTGGTGGGGTTTATAATATTCACAATGGTATTTTATTAGTTGTTGGTTTAACCATGGATGAGATAATGGCTTCTATGTTATTTTCTTTTCAATGACATTTCTTGTCACATGTTCAAAAACAACAACCAATATTGCATGTCTATAATTTATATAATGGGTATAATAAAACAATGCTTTCACTATAATGTAAATTAGAAGTGTATTAGAAAAAATATATATTTTTGCGCCATTTTGAATTTTACTCGAATACAAATACAAATACTTTTCCCCCCTCAACAAATACAAATACAAATACCGGCTGCTCCACACATCCCTAATATATATGCTTGATTGTCTTTACGATCACTTTAAACGTAAAAGATCTTGCTACCAGCTTATTTAAGTTTGATCAAACTTTTAAAACTATTCATCTACTTCACAAGAAGTATAATTAATTCCCTTTCTAAATAAATAAACTAAAGACAAGCAGGCGAAGTCATTGTTATATTTATATTGTTAAATTAACTATAATTTAATTATTAATATTCATAATTAATAATAACTTGTTAAAGTTAATCAATAATCCATAATTCAGAAATTTAGCTAATTTTGCTACAGTATTAACAATGGAATGACACCAGGATAATCCACTAAACTACAGAAACGTGTTTAATAGTTTATGCACAATGCTTTATTGGTGATGGCAGCTTAAATATGCCTCTTATACAGAGCGTATCATGCTTTGCTCAGGTGTGATTTCTTTTTTTTTTTTTCAAAGTTTCACAAACTTTTACTGAAACCATTGGAGAGTTTTCTTTAGCTGTGTTTTGCACCCTTGTCCTGCTAAAAAGTCCACTCTGGTTTCATCATTCTGGTAATGTAGATGCTGGACTAAAGCAGCTGACATTTACAATTACGAAATGGGTTGCTGAATAACTCCCAAGAGATTTCAGCTGCAGTCTGGACTTTAGCTGCCTGTCTACAGCTCTCTTTCTTCCTGTGCTTATACTTTTTTCCCTGTGTCATTTAATTTTATTTTATTTTATAATTTAATTTGTAAACTAATTAATATTGTTTTCTTTGCATATATGGATTTCTTTGGGTGTCACCAACATCTGGTGAAAATTCCACCTCAATAGCACCTTTAGAAATGGTGATGTATTGAATATACATGAATATTGAATATTCCCCCACTGTAGCTATACAAATATCCCGTTCTTCAATATTTACCTTTAGAGCATCTGGCTGGGCAAAGGAAATTTGCTCCCCCCACTTTATCCCTGTCCAAAGATCGTAGATCTGGGCAGCAATGTGGCTAAGAGGTAGGTAACTGACCAGAGACTCTTGTCTGATTTCAGCTGGCTGCATATCTCCAGCTCTGCTTGCATGGTGGGCTGTCCATGTAATCTGTAAGAGTCCAGAATTCAAAATTGGTAAAATCTATACATCATTGGTTCTCTTTAAAGCTGCTTTGAATAGTCATCCTTGTATACAGCCTTATCAGTCAAATACATAACCTTTAAATCAACAAAACACCTCTCTTTGATGTATTCTTTGATTGATTCTGAGTCGTTGAAAAGACCCATTCTTTGTATGAGGCAAAAGAAATTTTAAAAGGCTGAGTGATGATGTACTTTTTTGAACACTCTAAAACGGCAGTGTTGCTCACACAAACATATGCTGTCCATATGCATGCTATGTTGTCAGAGAAAAAGTTTTTTTTTTCAAATTATTTTTCTCAGGCATGTATATTGCTTACAATAAAAAGCTTTAGTGACACTGTATCAGTTTCTTAATTTGTCTAAGTTAGTTGATTTCATCTGAGACACTACTGTACTATATTTATAGTACACAGCACTGTAAACTGAGATACATTTACAAAATATACACTATTAAACACATAATACATTTAGATATAAATAACACATGATGATATTAGTAATATGCAAATTTAAGCATCACATCATCTAGTGATATTTAGTGATTTTTTGAGCAGAGCTTAGCTACTTTCAAACAGATTCTGATTATTATTATTATATATATTTTTACAGTGTTTTCTATTTGCTGCAAACTGACATAATGGAACAGTGTTTAGAACATTGAGACATTGCAAAACATGGTGGCTCTTCTCCTCTAGTGTGTGACCCCCTCTAAGACTTAAAAATGTATCTGCAAGCAATCGTACAGGTGTGGATGCATCGATATCAGCTCTGCTTCTAGGTCCTACTGTTTATTCATGTTGCTAACTTGATTGTGTTGTTTTTTTATGTTTTGCTACCCTGTCTGACTTACACAAATAAGAGATACAAATAACTTTTATCTCAAAGAAAGCAGAATTCCAGAACACACTTTTAATCCTGATGGACCAATGGTAAATGTCAGGGTTCTGCCACTCTGTTCTTGTAAATTCTTGTTTTGGTGGCAGAGCTCTGACACTACCCATGTCTGTTTCTGTCTCTGTGTGCGCGCGCGCCGTCGTGGGTGTACGCAGGGTGTGCGCGCTGCCGCTTGGTGGCCGCGCGCGCTCTGCGTCCCTCAGACGAGCGCGCTCTTATACTAGTGTTTGTTTGTTCTGTCAGCATCGCGCTGCTTTATTCTCGGCGCCTCCGTCTAGTTGGTTTCGGTTTTGGTTGGCGCTGAGATGAAGCATGTGCGTTGCTTAAGTGTGAGCGCACGGTAAGGTGTTTAACTATCGTGCGCTCGTGTCTTGTGTCTTTTGTCAAAGCACGTGGCTCAGTGTTTACATTGTGGTTATTTTGTCGTGTGCTTCAGTGTTGTGCTTGTCTTGTCATGAACATGCGGTTAATGAGTTCTCTCATTGGCCGCATGTTCTTGTCCTGTGTTATGTGAGCGCATGGCTTGTGTCGTCTCTCTGTGTCATGCGCTCTCCCGTCTATTGTCTAGTCCCACCCTCCTTGTTTACTCATTATTAGTTTGTCGTGTTCACCTGTGTGTCAATTTACTTTTTGCTTTATAATCCCCCTCATGTTTTCAGTCCTTTGCCAGTTCGTCGTCGATAGTTTCCTGTCTTGTTGTGTCCAGCCCTGTCTTGTCCTGCCAGTCCAGTCAAGTTTGCTTGTTCGTTTATTTGTTTTATTAGTTTTCCCCCTCGGGGTTGTTTGTTTTGCCTTTTTGTTTTTATTTTATTGTTAATAACCCATTATTTGCTGCACCTGAGTCCTCGCTCCTTTTTCCCCTCACCGACCGTGACAGTAACTCAATGGTAATAAGGAGCCAAGATGAACGGCCCAAAAAGTTTGCTTTGGTGAGCTGTTTTAAACTGTCAAAAAAAAAAAAAAACATTATTTTAGCCATATTTTATGCGACATTTTTAGTTTGTTGTTTGATTTAATTTGAAGTATATTTGAGGTTTATTTGAAGCCTTAGCCATTCCTGATTATGCTCTTTTTGTAATATACAGATGACTCAACCACTACAGAAACACACAGTTTGATATGCAATATGTCCTTGCTGAACAAAACAACCCAGTTTGCTTATAAAGTTTTGATATCTGATTATTGTAATATACAGATGCAGATGATTACAATGACACTGTAAAAATCTGATTCTGTTACTAATAATATAAAAATGGCTAATAATTTAATAAAGTTATTATTTACATATTTAGATGTTTACTGCAAAATTTCTTAAAGTCTTATTAATTGTCATTCATTATTTTTCTATATACACAGAGTTTTTTAAAATACATATTACAGCAAAATTCAGAGTAGTTTCAGGTCTTACAGGATAAATTTAAATTCACTTAGCAACTTAATGTAATATAAAATAAACTGAAAAAAAAATCAAATAAAATGTCTAATATAATCTTTATAATCAAGTCAGGCTGTCAAATGTTTAAAAATAAACGTAATTAATCACACTTTTTTGTAATTAATCATGAATAATCATAAAATGTAATTGACGTAATTAATCATGATTAATCACGAAACACCCTATTTATTACAGAAATAAAAACACAGCCATGGAAGTGCCATTTGAATTTCAAAACAATCAGTGCCAATAACAAACAAAAATGAATTCCATGTTGGATTCTAAGTGGACTACAAACACACACACAAACACACACACACACAAATCCTTGTTGATGGCTAATAAAAAGCAACTAAATGTAGTAACTAGATTGGACCTCTGTTCTTACCAACAGCACCACTGGCTTCAAGCTAGCTGCCTAAATCCTCCCTCCTAACTCCTTTTCAGGGGAGGTTTTTCTTTCTGTTTGCCTTGCTGTATCAAATTCCAGTAAAATATCCTGAATGAAAATATGCTGAATGGGAGAAAACTACTGAACTGCAGTTAAAGGGCATCGCTGCCCTGTTTAAAGATATCGATGTGTGTGAACAAGTGTAATTTGGTGACTATTTGTCTTTTGAATATCTGCGTATAGCACTAAAGGGTGCTCCACGCAACTTACTGATCATTATTTACAGACCTCCAAAATATTCTCCATCTTTTATTGATGATTTTACAGAGCTGTTATAAATAGTAACATCTGAATTTGACTATTTTAGTATTGTTGGGGATTTTAATATTCACATTGATATTCCAGAAATCAATGCTGTAAAAGAACTGATGAGTGTTTTTAACACTTATGATCTGACTCAGCATGTTCAAGGACCCACACACAATCGTGGACACACTTTTGATCTACTTATAACTGAGGGTTTACACATTTCAGCGACTGTTGTTAAGGATGTGGCACTATCTGATCATTTCTGTATTTTCTTTGATATATTGATCACTCCAGCTTTTAAAGGCAGATCTGTATCTGTCAGAAAGAGATGCATAAATGAGAACACCAGTGAGCAGTTTATGAAGGCCATATCGCTAGCACCAAATATATCTACAGACTGATACTCTCCTGGATTTTTTTAACTCTAAAGTTAAGATTGTCATAAATGACATTGCTCCTGTTAAACTCAGGAAGAGAACTGGCAAAGAGAGAGCCCCTTGGAGAAACTCGAGAGCAGTCCAAATGATGAAAAGACAATGCAGAAAAGCTGGGCGAATGTGGAGAAAGACGAAACTAGTAGTCCATTATAATATCTATAAAGACAGTCTTCATGCTTTTAATTTGGAACTCTCACTGCAAACCATAACGTAAATAATGCTCGTACACTCTTTGCAACGATAATTCACTCTTTGTAACGAGATTCACAACCTTCCCCCAAAGCCCCCCCCCCCCCATTCAGATTCCCAGTGAGCTACTCTCTGAAAGCAAATGTAATGAGTTTGCTCATTTCTTTACTGACAAGATCAATATTATTAGAAAGACAATCAGCTTATCCAATCAGCCAAGTTGTATCAACGTCAGACAAGCTCAACCACAACTTAAGAAATCAGACATTATGTCGGATTTCATGGCAATTAATGGTAAAATCTTAGAAGAGATTGTGCAAATTTTGAAAACATCAACCTGCAGTCTTGACACGCTCCCCACATCATTCTTCAAAACAGTGTTTACCTGTTTACAAATAGATCTTCTAAAAGTGGTAAATGCTTCACTTCTCTCAGGGATTTTTCCAAAATCACTTAAAACTGCAGTTGTTAAACTTCTCTTGAAGAAGAGCAACCTGGATAACACCCTATTGAGCAATTTCAGACCAATCTCAAATCTCGCTTTCATTGGCGAAATCTTTTAAAAAGTTGTTTTCAACCAGGTTAACAAGTTTTTAAACTTAAAGGGGTGTTTAGACAATTTTCAATCTGGTTTCAGAGCACATCACAGTACAAAGAGCGCCATTATAAAGATATTCAATGATATACGCCTAAATACAGATTCAGGCAAACTAACAGTGCTGGTATTGCTCGAGCTCAGTGCCGCATTTGACACTGTCGATCACAGCATACTTCTGGATAGGCTGGAAAACTGGGTTGGGCTATCTGGGACGGTCCTCAAATGGTTCAGATCTTACTTTGGAGGGAGAGGTTACCATGTCAGTATAGGTGACTTTAGGTTGAGGTGGACACCCATGACATGTGGATTTCCACAAGGCTCGATTCTGGCACCTCTCCTGTTCAACCTTTTTATGCTCCCTCTACGCCAAATAATCAGAAGGAACCAAATCTCCAACCACAGCTATGCTGATGACACTCAGATCTACTTAGCCGTACTGCCTAATGACTACAGCCCCATTGACACCCTCTGCCAATGCATTGATGAAATTAACAGTTGGATGTGCCAAAACTTTCTTCAGTTAAACAAAGAGAAAACTGAAGTGATTGCGTTTGGGAACAAAGATGAGGTTTTCAAGGTGAATGTGCACCTTGGCACTAAGGGTCAAATGACAAAAAATAAGGTCAAGAATCTTGGTGTGACTCTGGAGTCAGATCTGAGTTTCAATAGTCATGTCAAAGCAGTAAGTAAATCAGCATACTATCATCTCAGAAAAACTGCAAAAATCAGATGCTTTGTTTCCAGTGAAGACTTAGAGAAACTTGTCCATGCTTTTATCGGCAGTAGGGTGGATTACTGTAACGGCCTTCTCACTGGCCTTCCCAAAAAGACAGTCAGACAATTACAGCTTATCCAGAACGCTGCGGCCAGGATTCTGACTAGATCCAGGAAATCAGAGCACTCAGAGTCTCTACACCTGCTCCCAGTTACATTCAGAATATAGTTTAAAGTATTACAACTGGTCTATAAATCACTAAATGGCCTATGACCAAAATACATTACAGATATGCTGACTGAATACAAACCTAACAGATCCCTCAGATCTTTAGGATCATATAAACTAGAAGTTCCAAGAGTTTAGTCAAAGCAGGGTGAATCAGCTTTCAGCAACTATGCCACTCGCTGCTGGAATCAGCTTCCAGAAATGATCAGATGTGCTCCAACATTGGGCACATTCAAATCAAGACTGAAAACACATCTGTTTAGCTAAGCCTTTACTGAATGAGCACTGTGCTGCGTCCGAAAGATCGCACAATTATGTTTTTCTTTTCTTTTTCATTATCTTAAAACATAATTTAACACATTTTTATCTGTTTTATCTATTTTTATTCTTATTTTATTATTTGTTTTTATTGTTTGTTTTCTTTTTCTTACACTTGTCTCTTTTATTCTTGTTTATGTAAAGCACTTTGAATAGCCACTGTGCATGAATTGTGCTATATAAATAAACTTGCCTTGCCTAAAGTCTAAAGAATAAAAATGAAACACCCGAAATTGCATGAAACTCTGGAGGAAACGCAGGATAGCCTGGTAATGCGACATTATTTGTTTTACACTGAAACTTCTAAAAGCACGTCCTTGGTCTTATCCAAATTTCTTTGCACGTTAAACACACGCAGGGCTGGAGCAAGCTGAACTGGAGCTCTAGTCAAACGCCAATCACACCGCCCTCATCCCGAAAGTGACCGGTTCGCAGATAAAAGTAAGGACTGTAAGGGAGGAGGTGGGTCGCCTCTATGCACGTGCTGCCCCTAAACACACATCGTCCATAACAGAAAAAAAAAAAAACTGCAACTGCGTTATTTTTTTTAACGCGTCAAATATTTCAAATTAATCACGTGTGTTCACGTGCTAATTTTGACAGCCCCAGTCGGTCATTTTGTGGACTGGAGAACTTGCGGCAGCTATCCTGTGCATTGGTGGACTGATGGCAACCATCTTGTGAGCAGCAAGCCCCGTCTTGCTGTCCTTTGCTGCTGCATCCATGTGTAGCCAAGTCTACTATCATGTAAGGGTCTGGGACAACAGAAGTGAGGGAAGATTCACATGCAGTTAATTAAGTTCAATTCAGTTCAGGGTGCGGTATGAAAGCTCTAATCTGTTAACATGGACGCCAAAAAACGCGCTGCTCACGCACTGCTTGCACTTGCGGTTTGAAACAGGCATTAGAGTTTCATTGCCCAGAACGAATGCAGGACCTTACATTTATGGTGGATGTTACAGAGCACATCCTGAAGTTGGCAGCCTCTCAGGATGTGACGCCTGATATTGATGCGCTGGCAAAAACTAAAACATGCCAGGTATCAGAAGTCAAATAAACTATGCAACCCCACTTAAAAGTGCTGCATGCGGCTGTTCTGTGAATCACTGAAATGTGAGTTTTCTTTCTATGAATTTTCTAATAAACTGTCCTCAGGCCCCTGCTTTTTAGTTGATCATATTGTGAGTCGTATATATATATATATATATATATATATATATATATATATATATATATATATATATATATATATATATATATAGGTTTAGGATCTTTGTAATTCTGCTATTTAAAAAAAAATATATTGATTACCACTTATCTACAAGAATTACATGTTAACAAGACAGTTAAATTTCATTACAACTTACATTGTCATGGCTCAACATCACTCCTTTTGGCGATCCAGTTGTCCCAGAGGTGTAAATAAGCACACAGCACTGATTGGCTCTCTGTTTACTGATGACTTCATCTAGTTCATGATCAGAGACTTCTAGTCCTAGTTCCATGAACTCTTCCCACTGTCCAAATGGTCAAGGCAATAAGTCAAACAAACTTAACTTTGTCCTACATTGTAACTTAGACAGACCTTTGCACATCAGACACTCACAGAATAAAGATTTGCCAGCTTCTCCTTTAATGATCCAGAATACTGAACTATGGCTTTCAAATGTGGCAGCTTATCCTTTACCTAAAATATAACTAGGGGTATAAATAAGTTGTTCATTATGTTGTGATCCTGATAATAAATTAAACAACATGTTACCTGCATAATTTTATCCAGTTGTTTTTGATTTTCCACAACAATAACATTGGCTCTTGAGTCATTAGCAACGTGGAGGCAAGCATCTGGTGAGTTTGTGGTATAGATACCCGCCATTATACCCCTAACACACAAACAAGATACAGATATAAAGACAATGTTTCTAACAGCAGTATTCACTTATCACTTTATTATGTTCACAATAGGATGTGTTTGATGGTACAAGAGATTGAACAATGTATAAATGTTTTTTTTTCCTTGTAACTGTTAACCCTGGAATCACCTGAAATCATGTCGGTATGATTTATGAGAAGTTGAAATAACTGAGGCAATGACAAATATTGCTCGGTTTAATCCAGAATGCACAGTACAGTACATGTTCATTAATCTGACAACATATGTCCTCTGTATGTGCACAATATACAAAATACAAAAGATGCACAGCAAATTTAATACTTTTATTCATTCATTCATTCATTTTTCTTTGACTTAGTCACTAATTTATCAGAGGTCACTACAGCAGAATGAACTGGTAACTATTCTGGCATATGTTTTATGCAGCGGATGTCCTTCCGCACACCATGGCCAATTTAGTTTATTCAATTCACCTAAAGCACATGTCTTTGGACTGTGGAGGAAACAAGAGCAAGTAATATCAGTTTCACTGCACAAAATCTAGCTGTATCTAGATGTAATTATACACTCATGAATCTATTTAGAGTTTATATTTTGACATTTTAGCCTTTGAGTTCATGAAAGTGATTGGCTGTACAACACTGGTTTATCAACAACAAAACTTGACCATGTAATGTTTATAATGTAAAGTATACAGTGTATTCATATTTAAAAAAAAACTATAATTATTTCTTACCCTGCAAATACAGTTCCAACAGCAGCAATAAACCATTCAGCTGAGTTAAAACCCAAAATAGCTACACCGTGGAACTGCTCCAGACCAAGCTAGAAAAACATGTGAAAGCACATCAAAAATGTGTGAAAACAACCATACAATACCATACGACATACATAGCATTCACATAAATTATGGGACTGTGGGCTGTGCAAATACATTTTGTAACATTGATGTTTGATAATAAGAACATTTCAGAAATTTAGATCACCTTTAGAAAGCCTTTGGCAGCCATTCGACAAAGGTGATAATATTCTAGAAAGGTAGCTTTTTCCCATTTATTTCCTCTTTTGCTTGCCAAAGCTGTCAGATTTCCATACTTCTGAACTGAGTTATAAAACATCTGATGCACAGTGATGGGCTGTTCTGGACAGTGTTCATCCATTCTCAACTGAACTGATCCACTGGCCTCTGTAGTCCATAGGGATTGGGCTGGGGCCAATTTTGCACATGCCAGAACCTCCTCAATGACATTTTTTTCTACTGCATTGAATATTAGATATAAGCAATTAAACAACGTAAAAATTCAATGTTCTATCATCATTTGCTCATGTTCCACTTGTTGGATACCTGTCTTTGATAATGGTAACCACTGCCTCTAAGGTTACCATAAACCTTAACCTTAACCTTACCATTACCTTACCTTATCTGTAACCACAAATTTAAACTTTTCTTCTTTTGGGTTAAACTGAAGACAAAAACTCATAAGTTATAAATGTATGAAGGGTAAGCAAATGGTGACAGAATTTTTTTAGGTAAGCAATCCTAACAACAATAGGACTGGAAAGTCAGAACACGATTATAATATCTAAACTTAAATACAATAAGCAAAATAATAGTTACTCTACTTACACAATCCATCCCCAACAATCTGGCCCAAAAGGTCTGTCATAGCTGAGCAGTCTGAGTTTAAACACAATGTGCTTGCCTGTTAGACAGCAGTGGACTCTGGGTCTCTCTGTGTTTGGACATGAATCACATGGTACAACTGCTCAACAGTATTGCAAGCCCCCTCAATGATTTCAGGTTCCGGTTACCAAGTACAAAAGCCACAGCAGCTTCAATGAAAGACAGTAGCTCACCAATCGTTAGAAACTTTAGTTTCCATTAATCCAAGTAAATCATTTTATCCTTTATTTTTGATGGATAGACACAAGTCAAAGGCATGGCAGGTTGCTATGAAATTGTATACAAAGTAAAAATAACTTGACTAATTTAGTCACAAAAGCAGAAATGCCAATGTTCCCAGCAACCAAAATGGATAAATCAGTTTCTCCAAAATTTTATTATAGATCCGATTCTCCAAAATAAAACTTAATTAGGCTGTTTGTTCATTTATAGTATTTTCTGATTTTGCTCTGAGATTCTCGAATGTTTCATACAGTATTTTTCCTAAGTTGATAAAAGTTCAGTGTTCAGTGTGAAATGTGTGAAAACAGCACACATCAATGAGTTATTTGCAAATATTTACAGTCACCACAAATAAATTAATATTAGGTTATTCTAACATGTTCTTAGTACAATTAATTTATTATAATAATATGATATTGATTTAATTTTCTATTGCTATTAAGTATTCCAGTTTTAACTTCTTAGAAATAGAGGATTTGTTTTTAACACACAGAGCTGCTTTTTAGCAAAACATCATTAAATAAAGAAAAATATAAATGCTTATGTTTAAGTTTATGTCATCAGTCACTGTCAATACTAATTCAATATTAAATTGTCTGACATTTAGGACCCTGCATTATAGATTATACTAGGTAACACTAACAATCTTTAGTCGCAAGTCACACATATGGTAAAACAACAATAATAGTATTAGGCCTATGTGTAGGTCCATTGTTGGCTAAAATGCTACATTTTACATAGACTTGGTATGGTGGAAGGCTTGGGCGGTATTACGGTATTATGGTATACCGCGGGATCTAAAAATAGCAATGGTGTCAGTTTCAATACCGTTATACCGTCAAAAAATATGAAATATCCTTTATTTAATGCCTACAAAAACGTATGTGTGGTTGTCATTACGGGACAGTGTGGAGGAGAGAGGGAAAGGAAGGGGGAGAGGGAGGGAGAGAAGGGGGAGAGGGAGGGGGAGAGGTGACGTGACGAATCGCGCTTCAAAGTGTCCTGCAGTTTGGCAGTTTCGACTGAACAGAAGGGAGACGTGGTTAATATGAACGAGAGGTCTGCATTAGAACTAAAGATCTTTGCCCGAACCCGGCGAGACCCGAAAAAATCCAAATCCCTGCATTAAAATCCATCCCTGCAAAGGTGAAACAAATGATGACTAAGTAGTAAAAAAAGCTAATTTTGCCGGTGGTCAAGCCAGTCACTAGCTCATAAGGAGCGGTTATTCCAGCCGCAGGTATTTCGTGGTCGCTCATACACTGCCTATTACGGTAGAGCCCTAAACCGCAAGCTGACAGGTAAAAAGAAGAGGCCACTCGCTAAAGTGAAACTGCTGTCATGGAAAATTAAATGCATGTTCCTGACTGGTAGAAGATGAACATACAATCCTACCCAAAACTTGCAAAATCAGCCGGATCAGATCTCTGCATCTCGACCTGTAGCCGCAGGAAAGGGTGTTCAGCTGCTGGACGCACCATGAGTGAGAGACTGCGCTAAAGCCAGTGGATTTAATAATGTTCCTCCACAAACACACGTAGCCTAATCTTGGTGCGTAAAGGGTTTTTAAATTATAAATAAATATTAATTAAACCATATAATAATAATGTAGACAGAGTATACAGACTAATGGTGGCATTATTCTTTTATTATTCAGCTTCACCGCCGTCCTAATGCCAGATTGTGAAGAGAAGTGGAGAAACACATCTTGCAGAGCCTTTATCTTAATTTCGTTATTGCCAAAATACCCGTCATCATTTAGAGTTTATTTTAATTTGATTTGTTAAGCAAGATTTCTTTTCATTGGTGTGTAGGCTAATTTAAAGGCTAAGTGCATGTACCTAGACCTATAGAGTGCTGAGATGTTACGATGTTACAGCTGTAGGACTTATTTTATTTCTGTTCCAACTTTCAAGTGGCCTATAGTCTACGCTTGTTATGAATAAATGATGTTAAAACATATAAATGACTCATTCTTGAAAAAAAATGCATTAGAGCTGTGTGCATGAGCACATTTTAATGTCGGGCTGTAAAAGGGTTTAGGCTTTATAAAGCTGTCAATCAAAATGTACCTGTCGGACTCGGGACCTATCGGGTATAATTTTTATTGCCCGATTACAGCTCTGCATTCCCGCTGCTGTTCCGCGGGAGCCGGCCAGATTTCTTACGGTGTGGGAGTAAATTTGTGAATAAATCGCGGGAGAGATGTGTGTGTGTGTGTGTGTGTGTGTGTGTGTGTGTGTGTGTGTGTATGTGTAAAAGAGAGAGAGAGAGAGAGAGATGCTGTGCGTCGCTTGGCTCTCTCTCTCTCTCTCTCTCTCTCTCTCTGACCGCGAGCCTAAGGTCGCATAGAATGTATTCAGTTTCTGAATGGTTTAGGCTTAAGCCAACAGTTTGGTGACACTGTCTGAGCCTTACGTCATAATTTTTTTTTTTTACGCCGGTAATACCGGATACCGGGGTAAAGTATGGAGGCGGTTTGACGGTATCAAAATTTGGATACCGCCCAAGCCTATATGGTGGACTTGAACAGACTTTAAATATGTCCTGTTTGTTAATTTACAGCAAAATGATGACATCACAATACAACTATTCATAATTCTGAAGTTGAATTATTATGTTTGATAAATATGATTGTCATTTGTCGCTGACAACGCTATTAGACCATTTTATTTACTGATAAAATGTATAAAATGAAACATTTGTCATTATCAGATTCCTTCTCGTATTATATTCAACATTATACAGGTTAGAGGAGTTATACTGACCCAGTAAACATTTATTTGCATTCACAACACTTTGTGTTTGCTATGAAAAAAAAACATATCAAATGCTTGTCTTAATCATAATTGTAAAATGGAATATTTTGTTTCACTTTCACTGCAGAGTGCAGCTCATATCATTGCTGTCGTCACTTGGAGAAAAAACAAAAAAACTCATGCAAATAATACTTCCAGCATGGTTCCTGATAAATGATTGCTCTGTGCAACAAACTGAACATTATTTACAATTTTATTACCTGTTACTCACAGCCTATGCAGGTTCGGTTTGCAAAAGTAAACATTAAAGGCAGGTACGCGCATGTCCTCCATAAAGTTAACCTCCACTCCACAGCTGCCCTGTCCTGACCTATTCATGCATCTCTAAGGACCGAGCTGTCCCGGGAGAAGCTTGCTAATATACAGAATTGGACTCCAGGCCTTCTGGGCGTTCAAAGCATTTGCAGACCTGGACAGATTTGTCCAGCCCATCACGTCCTTGTGCTGCAAAAAGGATTCATTCTCCCTATGAGCTATCAACTAAGGCTGAACCTGGACGGGGGCGTCCCGCGAGTCACTTTTAACACACAAGGCAGGGATAGTTTGTCCCAATTGGAACGTAGCCAAGGCAGAACCTGGACGAGGGCATCCCACGTGACACTTTTAACACACAAGTTAGGGCTAATCTGTCCCAATCGGAACGTAACCAAGGCAGAACCTGGACGCAGCAGGCATACAGCGTTGAACTAAGAAGACAGGGCTCATTTTTGTGCCTACTGAATCTACTTTTACCACACAGATAATAAATAAAAGGAATAATGAAGACACTGAACACCATTTGACCGTTAAGTTGTACAATATTTATTCAGGACGATTCAGAGTCTTCTGTTTGTTCGAGCGGGCGAGCGCCCTGGCTTTTCCCCCTGGCAGGGCGCCATGGCAGCGTCCTCCTGCTGGTTCCCTCCTGGAAAAGAGACACATAAAGGGCAGTTAGCCAATGCCACACGTTCTGCTGTCCACGCCAAAGAGAATCTGATTTTTACCAGGGGAGAGACGGGAGTCTCTGTCCTCTTGCGCCCTTTCCGCGGGGGGCTTTCAGTGCCCGCTGCCTCCCCATCCTCCTCCTCCTCCTCCACCAGGACCCTTTCAAAGAGTCTGCGGCGCTCGCGTGCTTGGAGAGGTCCGAGGTGAAGTGCGTAGAACTTATCTGAGGTTGAAGTGTCATGGCACATGAATTGCGCCACCTTGCGGCGATCCTCTGAAGAGTGTGCATTCTTTGCCTGCGTCGGAGAGAGACAGAAGCTTGATTAGGATCGAAGCCGCCGCTGGTAGTTACAGGGGCGTCACAATGCCTACTCACATGGGTCGCGATCGCAGTCTGTACGTCAGTAAAGGTGGGTTTGCCTGGAAGGCCCATACTGACCCAAGCAGACTGAAAGTACTTGTTCAGGGTCCGACAAGGACTGGCTCTGGAAGTGAAAAAGAAATAGGTAGCCTGGCTCCCTCCGGGGAGACCAGCCCGCAGCGCCAAAAACCTGCAGAACCAGCTGTATTCCTCCCTGTTTAGGGACAGCTGCGCCGCCCCAAAGGCTCTGTTTGTTTTGTGAGTGGTAATCTGCCGTCAGAGAACAAGCAGTGAGTGAGAGAGCATGCTACTGGTGACACCCACCTTACTTGCGCCATACTCACGTTAATGACATAAGCAGACTCGTCGGGGCTTCTGGAGGCCTCTTCAACCTCCTGGATTGTGAGATTCTGGAAGACTCCACAGCGGTGCCCAGAGATGGAGGTTAGGTAGCCAGTCAGAAAGCCATAGAAGCGCCACTGTTGCCTAGTGCTTGGGTTGGATTCGAGGCTATCTGGTGAAGGACATTAGACAGATTAGACCACCGACGGTTCTATTTCCTCTCTGGGTCACCAACAGTTCTTGGCTGCTGGTGACCTGTTCTCCGGGGCGCCAGCAGCTCAACCAAGAGCTGCTGGTGGCGCGGAGAGGAAATTAAACCTAGGCCACCAGCAGCCCTTGGTTCACCCAGCCACGTCTGTCTGCTCCCCTTCCCCCCCGAATGAGTCCCATTCGCGGGGGAGAGGGGCAGACAGATGTGGCTGGGTGAACCAAGGGCTGTTGGTGCCCCGGAAGACCGAACAGGGGGGGAATCGCTGGAACGGCGGAAGGGCTTGCTTACCTAGCAGGGCGGGAATTTTCCTCCCAGCGGTCCGGTGACAGCGCACCAGGCTGGCCTTGCGGATCAGTCGGCTTTCCTTCGCCTGCTTGGTCCGTACCTCGTGCACGATGACATGCCGGCGTATGCCGCGAATGAGGGCTCTGACCTCCCGTCGAATCAGAACCAGAGCTGTGCTGGAGAGCCGACAGGCGGCCGGCGGCGTTTCCGATAAGTAGTCGAGGAATTGGGCCATGTTCTTCAGATAGTGCTGCCTGGTGGGCTTGGCCATCCGCGTCTGACCTAGCAGGGCGGCCCACGCTCTGATTCGGGCTGGTTGGTTGAGGAAAAGGAAGTTCCCTGGCTCCGCGGTGCCCCTGGCCATGTAACCAAGGAAGGCTTTGATTCTCCCCAGCTTCGAAGTGACGTTGTTCCGCAGGCGGGGGGTGGGCTCGCTGACTAGTTGGTACCCTTCGAACTCCCCCAAGAGAAGGTCTGTGGAACGAGCACAACCAAGAGTCAACTTCCCCGAAGACACACACCCAGCAGAGTGACAGTGACGTGCCTGAAATATACTCAACTCAGCGCTGGGACGTGATCCGGGAACGGCTAGGCAGTGGTTTCCAAAGCCTCCGGAGGCTCGGGGGGCGTCGGACCTCCGGCCGCCCCTCGCCCGGGAGTCGGTGGTGCAGGAGGCGACCTGGTTCTCCTGGCCCTCTTCCTCCTCCTTCTCCCCCCTTCGCCCTTTCTTAGCTCCCGGTAGAGGCGTGTGATCTGGAGCAGGGTGGACCGCATCTTGGTAACCTGTTTCCCCAGGTCCGTGAGCTGAGCCTGTATGCGCTCGGTGTCGCGCCTGCAGCCGCGGGCGGCGTACGGGCGGCCGGCCTCTGGGCCCTCCGAGTCCCGCTCCCCCTCGGAGGACGATGCTAGCTGGGACACGACGGGGATTGCAGGCTGGGTGGACCGCAGCCACTGCAACTCCCGAGCTACTTTCCGGCGTTTCGTCCTTCCCATAGCCTCTTTCCTTCCCGAGGTCGAGAGCTCTGCGTGCTGCCTCAAGTGCCTGTCTAGGCGGGCTGGCGTCCGGCGACAGCCCGGGACCGGGCACGGTGTCTTCCGCGTGTCCACGCGGCCGGCGGCCAGCGCGAGCAGCAGCCGCTTCTCGTCCGAGTTGGTCACCTTGTGAACGGCCGTCAGGTGAGGTGCAAGCCGGCTGTAGACGTTGAAGCATAGGGCACATTCAGCCATGACCGTGCTAGAGCCAATGCAGAGGGGGAAAGGGGCCCACACGCCATGTGCGGCGGTTGATAAGCGGCCGGAGGCGGCGTCCACTTCCGCGTCATGACGTTGGTGGACCCGTATTTCTTAAAGGGGAAGGACACCCCCACGCACCAGGAGGTGTAAGCCAATGCCCTACGGAGATCCATTCGGTTCAAGCCTTCTTTTGTTACGACTCTCAAGTAGGGGGGAGAGGGGTGTCCACCTCACTCCCTTCCCCCCTTTTCAAAGGAACCAGAGGGGGGGGTGTCCCGTTAAACAATGCACCCCACCGCCCCTTCATCGTTGCCCCGGTCAGCGGTTCGACACCTCTCTCTCTTGTTACGACTCGAGTTGGGGAAGGGGTGTCCCACCTCACTCCCTATCCCCCCTTCATTGCTGTTCTGGCCAGCGGGAGCTGTTCCACAGTCTTTCTCGTTCAATTTTTCCACCCCAAAATGGGGATTGTTTGAGCCCCATCGAACATGCGCCGTTTTTTGGGGGGGGGAACATCTCCACACGCACCAGCCGCGGGAGCTTTTGTGACCTGCTACAACCAACATGGATACGCACTAACCATCGAAAGGGGGCTCCAGACAGCCCGTAATCCCGGCACCACTGACCCTGGCACGTTTCACCTCGCCGGAGTCCACTAGCTCCCCCCCCCCAACCAACCACCCTCACTCCCCCCGGGAGCAGGGTAGGCGGGGTGGGGGTCAGCCGGGAGCCAGCAAGGATAAACCCAGGGGGTGGGCGGCATTGCGGGCGGACGGACGGGATGCAGACGCACACACTCGGGCGGGGGTAGAATCGAAGCCTGGGGGCTCGATTCACCATGCCGGGTGACTCGACCGAACCCACCGAACATCCCCCAGCCCTCGCAGGGCGAGGGGCGGGGGCACGGGCTGAGTATCGGCGCGGGGGAAACAGAGTCCAGGGGGGCGGGCTGGCGGGCGGGCTGAGCAGCAGACAAGCTCTGGGTCATTTAGCCAGACGGGCCATCTGGGTCCTTACCCACAGATCGGGGCGGGAAGGGGGGGTGCTGTGTGCGGAGGGACACCCCCACGCCTCCCTGATAGAGCGCCCAGGACGGGGAGGATCTGCCACACCCATATAGGCCGACCCCATTGGTGCTTTGGGGGGCCTGGGTGGGGGCCTAGCCCCTGGGGCGCCACACTAGCTCCTATCGATCAGTCACCGTGGGGTCTGGCGACTGGACTGTCAGAGACTAAGTCCATAAATCTTCGCCTTCCCCGAAACCCTGATGGCAGGTCAGAGATTGTGGGTGTCGGGCAAAAACCTCCAGGCGCGGGACGTCCCGACAAGTAGGCCGGGAAGGGTGGTCTCCCGTCGGGCATGGTTTGGTGGGCTCGGGTCTGGGTCTAACCAACGCCCCGGTGAGCGCCAGGCATAACGTTTTCCTGTTGGACCTTTGCGCTAGATGCGTAAAGATGTGCCGCTGGTGAACCATTGATGGAGCCGCTGGTGAACCATTGATGGGGCCTCTGACATCCAGCGGTGGGGGGGGCCTGTACACTGCGCGCACTGCCCGAGGTACACACACCCTCCTTGGGGGACGAGCCCAGCTCCTCTCCCTGGCCTGGGGCCTCTGACATCCAGCGGTGGGGGGGGCCTGTGCCCTGCGCGCACTGCCCGAGGTACACACACCCTCCTTGGGGGGCGAGCCCAGCTCCTCTCCCTGGCCTGGGGCCTCTGGCATCCAGCGGTGGGGGGGGCTGTGCCCGGCGCGCAATGCCCGAGGTACACACACTCTCCGGGGGCAAGCGCTGGTTCCAAAGGACCCTCTAGATTTGCACCTAATCACCAGCAGTGCCCGGGCACCCCACTATTAAGCCCGGGGACACTAACTCCTCCAAACCGCACGGATAAGACAGACGTGCTGCTGGTGACCCAACTGGCCAAGACGTACCGCTGGTGGCCCAATCGGTCTTCGGGTTTGTGAATGGGTCACCACCGGCCTTGGGCTCGTGTATGGGGCACCAGCCGCACGTCGTTCTAGCCTCCGTCAGCGATGGGGTCTTATGTTTGCTGCGGGGTGACGGACGCTGGGAGACAGGTTAGCAGCTCAGCCATAGACCCTTGACTCCCGTGGACCCCCTGACTCCCATGGTGTTCAGCCCACTGGCCTTGCCCGTGTTTGAACGCTTGTTTTAGGGCAGCTTTGCTGGCCAATGAGGCCTGAGTCCTTGGTAGGACCAGGGCAGCAGCGCCCACTTGGTTTGCCCGGGTTTGAACGCTTGTTTTGGGGCAGCTTTGCTGGCCAATGAGGCCTGGGTCCTTGGTAGGACCAGGGCAGCAGCGCGCACTTGGTTTGCCCGGGTTTGAACGCTTGTTTTGGGGCAGCTTTGCTGGCCATTGAGGCCTGGGTCCTTGGTAGGACCAGGGCAGCAGCGCGCACTTGGTTTGCCCGGATTTGAACGCTTGTTTTGGGCAGCTTTGCTGGCCATTGAGGCCTGGGTCCTTGGTAGGACCAGGGCAGCAGCGCGCACTTGGTTTGCCCGGGTTTGAACGCTTGTTTTGGGGCAGCTTTGCTGGCCAATGAGGCCTGGGTCCTTGGTAGGACCAGGGCAGCAGCGCCCACTTGGTTTGCCCAGGTTTGAACGCTTGTTTTGGGGCAGTTTTGCTGGCCATTGAGGCCTGGGTCCTTGGTAGGACCAGGGCAGCAGCGCGCACTTGGTTTGCCCGGATTTGAACGCTTGTTTTGGGGCAGCTTTGCTGGCCAATGAGGCCTGGGTTCTTGGTAGGACCAGGGCAGCAGCGCCCACTTGGTTTGCCCGGGTTTGAACGCTTGTTTTGGGGCAGCTTTGCTGGCCAATGAGGCCTGGGTCCTTGGTAGGACCAGGGCAGCAGCGCGCACTTGGTTTGCCCGGATTTGAACGCTTGTTTTGGGGCAGCTTTGCTGGCCAATGAGGCCTGGGTCCTTGGTAGGACCAGGGCAGCAGCGCGCACTTGGTTTGCCCGGATTTGAACGCTTGTTTTGGGGCAGCTTTGCTGGCCAATGAGGCCTGGGTCCTTGGTAGGACCAGGGCAGCAGCGCGCACTTGGTTTGCCCGGATTTGAACGCTTGTTTTGGGGCAGCTTTGCTGGCCAATGAGGCCTGGGTCCTTGGTAGGACCAGGGCAGCAGCGCCCACTTGGTTTGCCCGGGTTTGAACGCTTGTTTTGGGGCAGCTTTGCTGGCCATTGAGGCCTGGGTCCTTGGTAGGACCAGGGCAGCAGTGCCCACTTGGTTTGCCCGGGTTTGAACGCTTGTTTTGGGGCAACGGGCCCCTCTTTAGACCCCTGGTTCGTTCAACCGCTAATTCGAAAATTGCACTAAGTCCTTCATATGTGTCTGTTATCGAAAACTCGACGGCAGGTCAGCGAAACCCAGGGGTGCGCTACCCCCCCTCCAGGCGCGGGTCATGCCGGGGAGAGTGGTCTCTATCCGGGCATGGCTTGGTGGGCTCTCCCCCTGGTCTAACCAACGCCCCCGGTGAGCGCACTTAGGTCTCAGCTGGTGCGTAAATGGTGCCGCTGGTGAACCATTGGCCTCCGAGGCTTCATGTCACGTGTTCTCTGCCCAATACACCCTCACTTATCCCGGGCAAGCACTGATCACCAAAGACCCCCCCCTTGTCTCTCTCTGACCCATCGCTTACCGTTGGTGACCCAAATAGGCCTTTGCGCGCGGTGGCCTGCCATGGACCCCTGACTCCCATGGTGTTCAGCCCACTGGCCTTGCCCGTGTTTGAACGCTTGTTTTGGGGCAGCTTTGCTGGCCAATGAGGCCTGGGTCCTTGGTAGGACCAGGGCAGCAGCGCCCACTTGGTTTGCCCGGGTTTGAACGCTTGTTTTGGGGCAGCTTTGCTGGCCATTGAGGCCTGGGTCCTTGGTAGGACCAGGGCAGCAGCGCGCACTTGGTTTGCCCGGGTTTGAACGCTTGTTTTAGGGCAGCTTTGCTGGCCAATGAGGCCTGGGTCCTTGGTAGGACCAGGGCAGCAGCGCGCACTTGGTTTGCCCGGGTTTGAACGCTTGTTTTGGGGCAGCTTTGCTGGCCATTGAGGCCTGGGTCCTTGGTAGGACCAGGGCAGCAGCGCGCACTTGGTTTGCCCGGATTTGAACGCTTGTTTTGGGGCAGCTTTGCTGGCCATTGAGGCCTGGGTCCTTGGTAGGACCAGGGCAGCAGCGCCCACTTGGTTTGCTGGGATTTGAACGCTTGTTTTGGGGCAGCTTTGCTGGCCAATGAGGCCTGGGTCCTTGGTAGGACCAGGGCAGCAGCGTCCACTTGGTTTGCCCGGGTTTGAACGCTTGTTTTGGGGCAACGGGCCCCTCTTTAGACCCCTGGTTCGTTCAACCACTAAATCGAAAATTGCACTAAGTCCTTCATATGTGTCTGTTATCGAAAACTCGACGGCAGGTCAGCGAAACCCAGCGACGCGCTACCCCCCCTCCAGGCGCGGGTCATGCCGGGGAGAGTGGTCTCTATCCGGGCATGGCTTGGTGGGCTCTCCCCCCTGGTCTAACCAACGCCCCCGGTGAGCTCATCCATAGCGTTTGCCAGCGGTCGTTCCAAAGACCCCCCCTCCTAGAGACCCACCATCCCCCAAATGAGTGTTAGTTATTTCAAACAGCAAAAAAATTAAACCAATGCATTTCGTTTTCAAAATGAATTTTTTTTACTTTCTCTTATTGTGTCAAACATACCTCCATTTGTTTTCGATGCATGCATTGCAAAAGAATTATCTTCTTTTGGCAAATTAGTTTCACCGATCAGGAAAATAGCTCTTGGGTGTAAATCACCCATGCTTAAACATGTGATGTCTTTTAGAAGACAAGTTTATATGATTCTGAAAGACAACAATGACGAATTAAACCTATCGTTTAATGTCAAAGTAGATGGGTTCAATAACACCATTTACGCAACATCCGAGAGCATAATGAAGTGCTTCGGGTGCGGAAAAATTGGGCATTTAATTCGATCATGTACAAGTGGTGGTGAGACAGGTCAGGGAGACGTACAAGGCGAGTCTTCTGCGGCTGCGTCTGTCGCGATGGATGCCGCTGCACCTGCGGCTGATGCTGCGGTCTCTGAGGGGAGAGGCGGGGGAGGTGCGGTGGCTCCTACTATGGCAGAGGTAGTAGCAGGTTCGTCTGCTGTTCAAACCTCAATTAATTCTAAGGATGACACAAGTAGCCAAAAGGCAACTTTTTCCACAGCTGGGACAGCTAAGGAAAGTACAGGTGAAGGGATAGTGGAAATGGAAATTGAACCAGAGCAAATCTTTAAAGTTCCTCATAAAAGAAAAAAAGTCAGTGAAAACAAAATGATCAAACAAGCAAAAAAAGACAAGAGTAAGGCTGATTATATAATATCAGATAACGATGCTGATTCTTCTGATTCCAGTTCTTCAGTTTATTCCTTTTCAAGGAATCAAGGGAATCAAGAAATTTCTGAGGGAAACAAAATTTTTACCAAACGTGGAGGCTGAGGATTATTTTGAAGATATTTCTGCTTTCGTGAAAGATGTAAAGATTCTGACTAGAGAAGGTGCATTCATAGACACAGAGGTTTATCGTCTAAGGAAATTAGTGGGTAAAGTAAAGAAAAAAAAACCTCCTTAATGATGAAAAACCAGAGTTGGTGTAATTTGTTCTTGGTTAAGGTTGCAGTATTTCTGATTGTTTCTTTTATTTTTAAAACATCATTTACAATGAGAGTGTTTAACATTGGAACTCTCAATTTAAATGGTGCTAGAGACAGTCAGAAAAGAATGTGTTTATTTGAATTCATAAAAATGAAACGCCTAGATGTCACGTTTATTCAAGAATCACATAGTGACAATCTTAATGAAATAAACTGGAAGAAAGATTGGGATGGTCAGATTTTTATGAGTCATTTGGCTTACAACAGTGGAGGAGTGGCTGTTTTGTTTTCTAAGACAGTTACTCCACTGTCTGTTGAAACAGAAGAAATAGTTAAAGGCCGTTTTTTGAAAGTCAAAGTCAAGTTTGAACATGCAACAATGGTGTTTTTAAATATTTATGCTCCTAATAAAGGAGCTGAAAGAATATTTTTTTTAAAGAAGTTTTGTGATGTTATCAATAATGTAGATTCAGAAGATTTATTGTTTTTAGGTGGAGATTTTAATTGCACAGAAAATGATAAAATGGATAGAAATCATTTAGAACCACATAATGCTTCGCAGAAAGAAATGAAGAATTTAGTACAAGTTTGTGATTTATGTGATGTGTGGAGAAATGTACATTTAAATGATAGACAATATACTTGGGTACATAGCAAAGATAACCAAATTTCTATGGCAAGACTTGACAGGTTCTATATGTTTAAGTTTCAAATAAATTATGTCAAAGATTGTCGTATAATTCCGGTTGGGTTTTCTGACCACTGTTCGGTTATTTGTAAGATTTTTGTCAATTCTGTGAAAGTAAAAAGTGCATACTGGCACTTTAATACATCACTTTTAAATGATGAAAATTTTAAAGAATTTTTTTCTGTTTTTTGGGAAAATTTTAAAAAACAAAAACAAATGTATTCTTCACTGCAACAATGGTGGGATTGCGGGAAAATACAAATTAAAGAGTTATGTAAAGAGTACACTTTTAATGTTACTAAAGAAACAATGCGAGCAATGAAAGAGTTAGAAAAAAATATAACAGAACTTTTAAATACAACAGCTTCTACAAATAATAGCACTGATTTTGAAGAAAGTAAAACTAAAAAAGATTTACTTGCAGATTTATTGAATGTAAAAGCAAAGGGTGCTTTAATTCGTTCTCGGTTTCAAAATATTTCAGAAATGGATGCACCTTCAAAATTTTTCTTCAATTTGGAAAAAAAGAATGGAAAAAGCCGATTAATACATTCATTAAAGTCTGAAACAGGAGAAGATATTACAGATTCTAGTAAGATTCGCAAATATGCAGTTAATTTTTATTCATCTTTATATAAATGTGAAGTATTACAGAGGGATGTTGAAAACTCAGTTTTTTTTGAAAATCTCTCTAAAGTTGATGATGAATCCAATGCAATGCTTGAGCTGCCTATATCACAAGATGAATTATATACAGTAAGGATGAGCATGGAAAATGGCAAATCGCCTGGCATTGATGGAATTCCTGTTGATTTTTATAAAGTTTTATGGCCAGTGATTGGTGAAGATTTGTTTCTAGTTTTAAATGTCAGTTTAAATAAAGGATCATTGCCTTTGAGTTGTAGAAGAGCAGTTATTACTCTTTTACCCAAAAAAGGAGATCTTCAAAAATTAGGTAACTGGAGACCTGTGTCACTTTTGTGTTCAGATTATAAAATTTTATCAAAGGCTTTAGCTGTAAGACTAAGTAAAGAACTGGACCAAATTATACAGCCTAATCAAAATTACTCTATACCAAATAGATCAATTTTTGATAATATTTTTTTAATTAGGGATGCGTTAGAAGTTGCTAAATTATTTGGTATTAATTGTGGATTGATCTCATTAGATCAAGAGAAAGCTTTTGATCGTGTTGAACATGAGTATTTGAAAAAAGTTTTAAAGGTTTTTGGTTTTAGTACTCATTTTATAAAAATGATTGAGGTAATGTATAGTAACATTCAAAGTGTACTCAAAATCAATGGTGGTTTAAGCGCTCCTTTTGATGTACAGAGAGGTGTTAGACAGGGTTGTGCTATGTCAGGAATGTTATATTCCATTGCCATTGAACCTCTTCTACACAGAATAAGAGCGGAATTAAAAGGTTTTTCTATACCCCACTGTAATGCTCAAGTGCAACTTTCAGCATATGCAGATGATGTTATTGTTTTTATAACTAACACTGATGATGTAAGAAGACTGGAATGTATTATTAACAATTTTAAAAAGATTTCTTCTGCCAAAGTTAATTGGGAAAAAAGTGAAGCACTTCTCATAGGTGACTGGAAAAGAGACCCTCCCTTATTACCTGGAGGATTAAAATGGAAGAGGGTTTTTTTTTAAATACCTTGGAGTTTACCTAGGTAAAAGTGACTTTGTTCAACAAAACTGGAACGGATTGCTTGAAAAAATTCAAAGTCGTTTACAGAAGTGGAAATGGTTGCTTCCACAACTTTCTTACAGAGGACGAACACTCATTATTAACAATTTGGTGAGTTCCTCTATGTGGCATAAACTTGCTTGTGTTGATCCACCTGCTGGACTCTTACCAAAAATTCAAGGAGAACTGGTCAACTTCTTTAGGGACAATTTGCACTGGACACCTCAAAGTGTTCTGTTTCTACCAAGAGATGAAGGTGGCCAAGGGTTGGTGAATCTTGTGAGCAGGGGAGCCACATATAGATTACAATTCGTTCAGAAGTTGTTGTATGGGCCTGAAAATCTCGTGTGGAGGCCTTTAGCTCAATGCATCCTACGTGGAATAAATGGCTTGAATCTTCATGCGTCACTTTTTTTGACAGATAATGTGCATCTAGATCTGACTGGAATACCTTCTTTCTACAAAAGTATTTTTAAAGTATGGGGACTTTTTAAACATTTGCGGGCAGATTCAACAACATCTCTTTTCTGGCTGCTTGAAGAACCAGTACTTCTTGGCAGTCGCCTTGATGTAACAAAAGATGATACCCCAGGACTAAAAGAATTGCTTATTTCCAACAAAATGACCAAACTAAGAGACATTGTTGACAAGGCGGGTTTTGGACTAAGAGATGCAGAAAATGTTGCTTTATATATGGGAATTAGATCGGTGAGGTTTGTTACAAAATTTTTGAATGTTTTGAAAAGTTTTTTTAAATGAAAAAGAAAAAATTTTAATTGAAGGTTACAGTCAAGGTATTATTTTCCCTAATGATCAAGATTGTTTCCCAGACATTAGACTTACACCTAAGATTGAAAATTCTGGGATTAATAGTCCATTGTTATGTTTTAAGGAAAATGGGAATGTTGATTTTAGTACAGTTAAAGGGAAAGTGCTTTATAAAAATATTGTGAAACTAAATAATAAATATACTTTAAAAGAGAGATCTGACACTGTATGGAGCAATAAACTGTGTTTAGCAGAAGAAGAAAAACCAGAATGGAGAATCTTGTATAAACCACCATTGAATAAAAGATCGGGGGATTTGCAGTGGAGAATTTTACACGGTGCTATAGCTGTTAATGCATTTGTGACTAAAATAAATTCTAGTGTGAGTGATCAATGTCCGTTTTGTTTAGAAAGGGAAACAATTTTTCACTGTTTTTTGTATTGTAAAAGACTTGCTCCTCTGTTTGATCTTTTAAATATTTTAGTTTCTTTACTTGGTTTTTTTATTTACGAAACAATGTTTTATATTAGGTTTTAAATATAAAAGACAAAACAAATATAAATGTCAATTATTGAATTTTATTTTTGGTCAAGCGAAATCAGCTATTTATATTACAAGAAAAAATGAAATAGAAAAGAGGAATGGTAAAAACATTGTAGTAGTTTTTAAAAACCTAGTAAAATCAAGAATTATTGTTGATTTTAATTACTATAAAATGATGAAAGCAATTAATGTGTTTAAAATTGAATGGTGTTGCGACGATGGCTTGTGTTCTGTCATTAATGAAGAGCTGTTTTTTATAAATGAATTGATTTGAGCTGTAAATCAATTGTTAAATAATTGCTTGTTAATAAAAGGATTTGTAAAATCAAATCTCTCTCTCTCTCTCTCTCTCTCTCTCTCTCTCTCTCTCTCTCTCTCTATATATATATATATATATATATATATATATATATATATATATATATATATACAACAATTCTGTCTGGTTCTTGAATCTGATTGGCTGATAGCCGTGATATATTTAAGTAATATCAGCACCCGTACAGCCTCTTTACCCTTTGTCAATTACTCCGCCCACATACAGCCAGCAGAAAGCAGACACTACAGATCTAAAGTTTAAAAGATGCTTGCTCAGCTGTTTAACTGTCAGCTTATGATTTGAATCCAATGCGGAAGAAAGTAGTTCCTCATACTAAAGGGTTTTTGAGAACCATATTTGATTTAGTTTTTATATCCACAATTATGCCATCGAACTGTTGTATAAACGCAATATCACACTCGTAGCACTGCGATATGGCTGTATATCAGCACTGATGGGGACACTAACGCACGCCTCCCACCAGTGCCGATATACAGCCATATCGCACTGCTACTCGTGTGATATTGCTCATATATATATATATATATATATATATATATATATATATATATATATATATATATATATATATATATATATATATATATATATATATACACACACACACACACGCAGTTGAAATAAAGTCAGAATTATTAGCCCCCTTTTGATTTTTTTTCTTTTTTAAATATTTCCCAAATGATGTTTAACAGAGCAAGGAAATTTTCACAGTATGTCTGATAATATTTTTTCTTATGGAAAAAGTCTTATTTGTTTTATTTCGGCTAGAATTAAAGCAGTTTTAATTTTTTTAAAATCATTTTTGGGACAAGATTGTTAGCCCCTTTAAGCTATTTTTTTTCTGATTGTCTGCAGAACAAACCATTGATATACAATAACTTGCCTAAGTACCCTAACCTGCCTAGTTCACCTTATTAACCTAGTTAAGCCTTTAAATGTCACTTTAAGCTGTATAGAAGTGTCTTGAAAAATATCAAGTAAAATATTATTTACTGTCATCATGGCAAATATTAAATAAATCAGTTATTAGAAATATGTTTTTAAAACTATTTGGCTTAGAAATGTGCTGAAACAATCTTCCCTCTATTAAACAGAAATTGGGGAAAAAATAAACGGGTGCTAATAATTCAGGGGGGCTAACAATTCTGACTTCAACTATATATATATATATATATATATATATATATATATATATATATATATATATATATATATATATATATATATAAATAGAGAGAGAGAGAGAGAGAGAGAGAGAGAGAGAGAGAGTTGAAGTCTGAATTATTAGGCCCCGTTTATTTTTTTCCACAATTTCTGTTTAATGGAGAGAAGATTTTATCAACACATTTCTTACCAAAATAGATTTAATAACTCTATTTATCTTTCCCATGATAACAGTACATAATATTTTACTAGATATTTTTCAAGACACTTCTATACAGCTTAAAGTGACATTTAAAAGCTGAACTAGGTTAATTAGGGTTACTAGGCAGGTTAGGGTAATTAGGCAAGTAATTGTGTAACGATGGTTTGTTCTGTAGATGGTTTGTTCTGTAAAAAAATATATAGCTTTAAGGGGCTAATAATTTTGACCTTAAAATGGATTTCAAAAATTCAAAACTGCTTTTATTCTAGCCAAAATAAAACAAATAAGACTTTCTCCAGAAGAAAAAAAATATTATTAGACATACTGTGAATATTTCCTGAATCTGTTAAAACATCATTTTCAAACAAAATTCAAAGGGGGGCTAAAAATTCTGACCTTAATTGTATACACACACACTGGTAGAGCTGACTGATGTCATGTATAAGCCTTCCAAGAATCCCTTGTTTGTGTTTCCTACCCAACCAATAAGTCCATTCTATATATATTAGATGGTTTTTCAGCGACTTTTCTGTCCGGTTTGCACGCAGTCTCCATACTTCCCTTTTGTAGTTTGCCCATGCCTTTTCAATGTATTGTGTATGTACTCGTGATGATGGAATCCTCTCTGAAAAACTTGAGTATGCACGCCATTCATCACTATGAATGATGCTGTCTTTCTTGAAATGTTTTGCTATGATTGGTATAAGGGTCTTCTTGTCCCGTTTGTCCACCAGCTGCAAAACAGGTTTTCGGGAAGGCAAAATTTCAACCATTCCAAATACCCAGCATTTCCTTTTCCACGGACCTCCAAAACGCCCTCTGCCATACTGAAAAAAAAAGAAATTTAAGTTAAACCTTTTCAAAAACTCTGAATAGTCAAAAGCCATGCAGCCTTAAAATAAAGTCAAATATTGTGAGTCTATAAAAATACTTGTGGCAATTTAATTTATTAGAGCAATGGAGCAATGTTCATTTTTTTATCTACATGTATAAACACTACACAAATTCCATTAAAAAAAATTGCATCCTTTTCTGAATCAAATTTTCAGACTTTTCTAGGGATTTTTCACTCTGTAATTAACTTAAAAAAAAATGCTGCATTATGAGTTAGAATCTCTTGGCTAAATTCTTGTAGTTATACTATAGCTCATTTACCACCAAGTTTAAGTTCAAAGCACACCATTTTGTTAAACTGCAATGCTAAAATGGTGCAAATTCATTCATTCTTGTCATGACAATTTTAATTATGAAACTTTAAACCCTAAAAAAACAGAAGGGATGTTTATGTACAAATTACTAGGCAACAGATTTAAATTCCTCTCACTTGCATTCACTGACTGTTAGCACTCGCAAACTGTTTAATAAATATTTATTAATAAAAGTTTTAACTTACGTATTAAAATAAAGCATTTTGTTATCATGTTTAAAAACATTACATATATTACGATATTACATCATTTACTTACCCACATTAAGTTGAAAACTCAAAGGCTTTTGTTCATCCTAAATTTTAAAATAACTACACTGTAAACGATTTCTGTTGTTTTCACAGTATTTTACTGCATTTCTCAACAGTTTTTTACTGTATAAGCTGTGCACAGTTTGTTACTGTATATATTGTTGTTTTCACAGTATAATAATGTATTTTCAACTTTTCTATACTGTGAACGTGGTTAACAGTATGTTACTGTAGATTTTACAATGAATTTTGGGGAAAAATCAGTTACTGTGCATCTAAATACAGTACTGCAAATGACCAAGATCAACTCCACACACACTATATATTATGATTATTATGTTTATTTATTTTTAGACAAATTATTTTGTGAAGTAAATAACCTAACCAGTTTCTTTAGACTGTTCAGTGCATTAAATGTCCCCTGGTTTTCCATTTTTGGGTGCACTGCACCTTCATTTTATAAGGTAACATGGAAATATTAAATAATATTTAATAAACATAACTTTGTGCTAAACCAAAACTTAAATTGGAACAAAAATAATTGATTCACATAACCAAAGACTGTTAAACACACAAAATGATTTCAAAGTCAGCTTAAATGTCAGAGTGACCAACCTGCTTTCGGATTCAAGAATATTGGGCACCCACTGTAGAGGTCACATATCTCCGCATTTTCAAAACAACATTTTAAAATACGCACTATATTAATAAAAAAAACCACAGACTTGAGTTTAAAACAACTACATTCTCGCATGAAAAACGGTTAAAAGTTTATTTCATAACACATTTATTATCGAGCCATCGAAGACAGGGGCATGTCTCAATAATGTCTAAGCCGATTAAAGCATTAGGTTTGCCGGATACATGAGTGATGGAGCTCCGTCAACCCCTGGAGGTCAGAATATCCCCTATCGGCAAAGCACACTTAAAATTAGACATGATATCTATAAACAAACCACAGATTTGAGTTTGGAAGAACTACATTCTCGCATGAAAAACTGATAAAACTTCATTTCGTGACATATTAAACGTAATATTTATGATATGATCTGGCTTTTCTCATCCGCCATTACTATTTGCTTGTTGGTGTAAAATGAACTCTGGGAGAAAAAAATATTAATTCTCAAAACACTTCAAGCGAACCTTATTCTTATTGTTAAAGTCAGATATATGTAATATTTTTGCTGGTAAAGTGAAAAAAAAACAATATTACTATTTTATCAATATCACGTTTGCACTGGTTCGGTTTAGCACTCAAACGAAACCGAATCGGATTGAACCGTTTGCTCGGGAATTATTTTATCACACGTGTTCACAAGCACATTCAGCAATGTGTATAAATGCGTGTGGCCGAGCAGTATAACGAAATAGTAATGAGTCATTGTTGTGTCTTACAATAATATACAAAAAGGAATCGGTTTTAGGCGGATTCGACTCTTTACTGCTCTAAGGAGCCAATTCATAGAACCGAGCCGACTCGATTCGACCTTCACCAGGCAAGCAACGGCTCTCCTAATTTGAAATCCACCTGTCGCCTTTTCTTCCAGTGAATTCATCCTCGGTAAGTGTTTAAAAGTCAAAGTCTGTTCGTTAAAGGATTGTTTTGTGTATATTTCCGTGTAGTGTGTGTGTAATTTAAAATAATTAACCAAGTACTTAAGTTGTAGGTTCTTATGTCACGTTATTCGACGCCAGACCGTGTTTGTAGTGTTTGCGAGGTATTAGATAATGTACAGTGAGTTTATCTTGAGTGAGTTTTTGACCATAGTAACGTTACCTGAAAAAAAAACGTAACTTCTACTTCGTGTTAACTGCATTAATGAATTCTCTATTTCAGCACAACACTGAGATGAAGGCAAAGTCACCATGAAAAGTTAAACGTTTAACGTTAAGGTAAGCTCTGGTCTTCATGTGGTCATTTTGACTAAGTTATCATTATGGTTAAATTTGTTAACTGTAAGTTAACTTAGTTATTCAAAATAAACTCACAATGAAACAAGTCTAAACTGTTTTATTAAATTGAGCTGATAATAAAATTCAGTTGATGTCTTTTAAGCTAACCTTAATATTAACATAATTCATATTAATTGTCTATTTCTCACTGGTTAATGAGCTTATTGTATAGTGTGTCATTAATTGTACATTTTATTTTTGGTGTTTAGGTGTAGGGAATGATTTGTATACAAATTTATTTGAACCCCATACAGATTGGTATGGTTGTACCATAGATTTAGATTATTAAATGTTAAGTCTTATTTTACTTTTATTATATTTATCTTTTTTGCAGCTACAGCAATTGATGTTGAAAAACTGATGCTACCAATCTCTCCTCACTTGATTATTCAAGGTAATGTTGATGTCTTCCTCATTTTGATTAGATTTTGAAATGTCAAGTTGTTCACAGATTTGTTGTGAGGAGTTTCATGTACAACCTCTTTTTCTTCTTCCAGTAGCGACGCAGTGGCACAGTAGGTAGTGCAGCAAGAAGGTTGCTGGTTCGAGCCTCGGCTGGGTCAGTTGGCTGAATACAATGGCAAAATGATTCTGCTTGCTCACAGGAGGTACTTCATTTAGTTTTCCTCAAGCGATACATCAGTTTTTATGAGTAATGCGTGACACTTGAATTGAAGGGACAGTTCACCCAAAAATGAAAATAATAGCATCTTTGGCATCCTCCACTTGTTTCAAAATAGTTCGATTTTTTTTTTTTGTTCCATTGAACACAAACTCGTATATTTTTTTTAAGAATTTTGGTTCAAATATGGATGTCAATAGTTACAGGTTTCTAACATTCTTCAAAATATCTGCTTTAGTGTTCAACAGAAATTCAAATGGATTTAAAACACATGGAGTAATGGTGGCAGAAAAGTAAACTATCCTTTTAAATATTTTATTCTGAGACTTATTTATATGTGTCTTGTCTTTTGCCATATTGTCTTTCTAGCTCAGATTGTGATGGACCTGGAATGCGACACCAGTTACTCTTAAGTCAAGAACCAAATAAAGCACAGATGTGGAGGGATCTGCAACTAAACTAACTGGAGGAAAGGAACCTTTAGGTAAAAACACCTGCTTTATTTAGATCTGAAGTATTTTATTTGGCATAGAGTATTGCTTTTTATTCTTATTCTAATTTTATGTTATGTATATACTGAATATAAGTCATTTAAATTTCACAAATGACTGAATATAAAATATCATCTAGATGTCTTATTTTTCATTGTCTTAAACAGGGGTGCTCAACCCTGTTCCTGGAGATCGACCTTTCTGCAGAGTTTAGCTCCAACCCTGATCAAACGCAACTAAACAAACTAAATAGTATCTGAAGGAGCACTTGGTAAATAAAGACAGGTGTTCTTGATCAAGGTTGCAGGTGAGCTCTGTGGAAAGGTAGATCTCCAGGAACAGGGTTGAGCACCCCTGATCTAAATGCTCAAAAATGCTGTTTCCGAGGCGAGGTTGGATGTAGTTCAGAAATAGATTCATTAGAATCAATGCTTAAAATAAATGTTTACTTCTCTCTGTAGACCAAACATGCTTAGTATCCCACACATTTTAATAAATTATTTATTTTGGTTACTTTTACATCTATATATGGGTAAGCAAGTATTTAATAAATAAAATGATTTTAAACCACTTGACTTAACCAAATGACTCTATTACCCTAGCTGCTGGGGAAAAAACATGTAAAATAACAGATTTTTTTTTTACAGTGTGGGTGAACATACTACCTTGATGTCCAACAAAGGCTGCACAAGAGCTCATTTGATGGCACATATTCTGTCCTGTCTACATCTCTGACAACCTAGAAGTGCTTCGACATCAGTGAGTAATAAATCTTCATATTATCATGCATTCAGGATTTCTGTAAGCCTTATTTAATGTTAGTTTGTAATCAGCAGTGACTGTTTTAAAAAATTTGGTATTTAAATTATACAGTAACATCATAATAATTTAATTTGAGGAAATTTCACTGGTGAGGTGTAATAATATTTATTTGTCTCATTGACATGCCATCACTGCATATTGAAATACAGTTATACGAACTGACCGCAGAATATTACCCAAAACATTTCATGAAGTAGACTGTTTGACTACTCTTCAGTTCTCTGCTCAACTTTAACACATTTGATCGTGTTGCTGCGCCTCTCGGCAGATTTTGACAAAAAAGAATGCTTAATGATTACTTTGTTTTATGCGAACCAAATGTCAGAAACTTATCATTAGCATTATTTTTTTTTAAATCACCCACGGCTTTTATGTTCTCTAACGTAATCTTGTCTGTAAGTTAGAAGTAGATTTTCACATGTTAAAAGCTTAAAAGTACTTGATTAACATTAGTCACGTTAAATTAGATTATTTTATTTATTTATTTATTTTTAATATGTAGCCTCTTAAGGTCAGAATGAACTGTGTTCACCCCTCTTAAATCCGTGGAAGCACTAGTAGTGTGGTCATGGAATTAGATATTTAAGCTATACAGAGTCAGACATAAAGTTAAGGAGAGACTTTATTTTTTACATACCTGTGTGGACTCTTTGACTAGTGTTAACTTGACTGATCTTTTCCCCATTAATGTTAGTGTAATTGTAAATAGACAACAATCTGTATTTTGCCAACAAAAACGATAAAGAACAGTTTTTTATATATATAAAACAGCAGTGCGGTATTTGGTTTCTAAGTGAATTAAATAATTTGAGGCATGATTAGTTTTTACTTTAGTGATTGATTTTGCTTGTCATTTTTGCAGGATCATCAGAAGTGCCCCTGCCCTTTTTCATTGTCCCTTTTCCACAACATCATTTGGCCTTCATCATTTCCTGTCTTGTAGCAGTATTTTCACCTGTTTTTAAAATTTTAATACTTTTTGATGCATTAATTGTTGACTGGTTTTAATGATCAATTGTTCATTAGTGTTGTTGCTTTGTTATATTGAATAATTGCTACTGTTTCAGTAGGGTTTACACAATAAACTTTTATTGTGAAGTTAAAGTTTTAGTTTCTTTATTTTTCTTGTATTTCTTGAACAATTAAAATAACATTTGTGCAATTTTTGAACATTTTTTGCTCATTATAAAGTAGCACTATTAAATACAATAAAATAACATTTAATAACTGTAAAATACTATACAGTAATAATGAAAGTAACGTTAAAATACCGTAGTTCTGTATGGTAAAAATGTACAGTAAAATACTGTTTTCAGTTTTGCAGTATGTGTATCACTACTGTAATTGGTGTTACAGTAAAAAAAGAAAACAGTAAAATGATGTATTACATTTTACAGTAAATGTAATACTAAAGTAATTAGTATTACAGTAATGTTACTGTTTTATGAAATACAGCAGCTACTGGATAATTGTTGCCAGTAACTTACTGTTAATTTAACAAGAAATCGTTTACAGTGTATGGTATATTTTAGGCACTTCTCTAATACTTCATAACAAAAATATTTTATGTGTTCATAAGATTAATTAATTTACCAAAAATGGGTTGCAGCTGGAAGGGCTTCTGCTGCGTAAAAACATGCTAGATAAGTTGGCGGTTTATTCCGCTGTGGCGACCCCGGATTAATAAAGGGACTAAGCCGAAAAGAAAATGAATTAATGAAATAATTTCTTTTAGATTTAGAATGAGATTAGGGGTAAGTAACAGTTACCTCAAAAATTTAAATCGTCTTTAAGCTGCTATTACTATAATATACAGTAATATGAAGTATTAAATACATTTCAGTAGTTCAGTACTTTCTCCTTGTGTCATTCCATTGTTATTACCCTTACAACTTATGTAACTAATATATATGTAAATATATATTGATTCATTCATTCATTTTCGTCACCTATATACACAGTTAAAGTCAGAAATATTAGCCCCGTTTATTTTTTTTCACCAATTTCTGTTTAACAGAGAGAATATTTTATCTACACATTTCTAGACATAATAGTTTTAATAACTTATTTTTTTAATAACTGATTTATTTTATCTTTGCAATGATGACAGTAAATAACAAATTACTAGATATTTTTCAAGACACTTCTTACAGCTTAAAGTGACATTTAAAGGCTTAATTAGGTAAATTGGGTTAACTAGGCAGGTTAGGGCAATTAGGAAGTTATTGTATAATGATGGTTTGTTCTGTAGACTATCAAAAAAAAAATACATATATAGCTTAAAGGGGCTAATAATTTTGCCAATAAACTGTTTTTTTTTTAAACATTAAAATCTGCTTTTATTCTAGTGGAAATAAAATGAATAAGACTTTCTACAGAAGAAAAAAATATCAGATATACTGTAAAAATGTCCTTGCTCCGTTAATATTTAAAAAAAAAAAATTCAAAGGAGGGGGGGGGGCAACAATTCTGACATCAACAGTATACATATTTATATTATGTATATACACACAATGGTAACATCATATCCACTTGTCGTATATGGAGACCTTGTGAAATCTAAATAATGCAATGTTATATTACAGTAAAAAAACTGAATGAAAAAAATGAATATGTAGAATACTAGAGAACAGGCTACTAGAGATCATAGAAAATATGCTGTAGAGATCATATGAAAACTTGCCTGTAAATACACTTCATCCAACTGAAATGACTTGCATGGGAATGGAAAAATATAGACTTCGTCCTTACACTTCCAAATTCGTCTACATGACTTCTTGCACTGCCTGCAAATAAGTAGTAAAGTTGTTCATAAACATGTATTAGCTTTGGCAATGAAAACAAACAAACAAACAAACACACAAACAAATAAATAGACAAGTTAAAATAATCTCAGTCTCATTTATAGTCATCTTATTTTAAGTTTGAGGACTGCTTCTATGTTAAATAAAACAATAGTTTAAAATTTTTTTAAGGTAATTTAAATTTAAAAGGTTTCAAACATTTACAGTACTATAAGAGGGTGAAACTTGTAAGTGCTTAAAATAATTGTTAAACTTGAAGCAAATGCTATAATAGCCCAATAATAACTTACTTTTATTGATGTTATTTTTTGAATAGGATATGGATAAAATAAATATAATATACTTACCAGATGTAGCCGTCTTTACAAGATGTCACCATTTTCATGCTTTTCGTTGTCTTTTTCTTTGCATTCACAGTATTAATTTCAGACGTGACTTGTTTCACTAATATAAACTGTCTCAAAGTGATCTTAAAAATGTGCTCATCTACACATCTGATTAAACCTATTATTTTTACTAATTTACATTCGCGAAAATACATTACCTAAACTGCTACAACACGAACTCATGAATAGATGCAGCATAATGCTCTGTTGGCGCGGAAAAGACAAATCCGGAAATGGGCGGGACTTGGCGGCCAGATATTTAAAGTTATTTTGTTCTTTGCGGTTTGAATTTATAATATTACTCTAATGATACATCTTCGTAAAGTTTATTATTTTTATTATAATAATATCGGCTTTTAAAGTCATTGGTCCTAACTGTTCAGGGTACTAACTTATGTCGATGTCACAGGGTACCTGTTGCATTTCTAAGCGCTGTCATCACATAGTCATTTCCGATTATTCAAAAACTTTATTTCATAATTTTTTTAAATGTTAGCTGGACCATTTTGATTTGTACATGATATAGCTAGATGTAATATAACTCGTTTTTATAAAATATGAGTGTTTTTAATCTTTCCCATAAGACTCGACTTCAAATTATGTACAGCTAAGCGCCCTCTACAGGAAAACTACTTAAAAGGCGCTTAAAAAGGATTGCCGCCTAAAAGAAGCTCCCTTATGCCTGGTTCACACTAAAGGATTTTAAGCCTGATTTGAGCCCGATTTGGAAGTTAACGAGCTCGCCAACAGATCGGGCTGTGATCGGGAAGAAATCTGCGGGTGCTCGCCGCTCGCCGCTCTTTATGTGTGAACTACTGAGCAACGCATCAACGAGGCTCGCTGACGCGTCGCCGACACCTCGCAGACGGAAATCCAACATTCAGCGTGCTAAATATTCCAGAGCAGTCGGCCGACTCAACCCCACGTGTGGTCAGATGTAGTAACGAGCTGCCGCCAATGAGAGAGCAGATCAGCATGAGCTGAATGCCTGTGTGTTCAGGAGCTCAGCAGAAACATCTGTGATTGGTCAGAATGGGCATCAGTGCACTCGCTTCATTCTGCGTTAGCACAGACATGAGAGTAGGATATATTAACAGTGGAACTAGAACTCTGTAACTATTAGAATTACCATACTGCTCATTCTGACCGTTCTCATATAAAACGCCATACTGTCACAACATATTTACATTCAAAGCTATTATTGAGATATTAAAATTAAGCTTTGAATGTTTGGCATCATATTTAATGACACTATTACCCCTAAAATAATATTTTTTTGGTAATACAGCCTATAAATATGTAGTTAAAATACTAAAACACTTAAAGGTCTTGGCTTTCATTTTCACTTTCAAACAGGAGCTATTTAACAGCACAGAATATGCTGTTTTGAAAGATATCTGAAGTAAATTGATGTTTTTGCCATCAGAAAGTTTTGTTTATGTTACCAGGCAAGAAAATGCACACACATTTAAAGTCACAGCGAAAAGTATCAGACATGCATGCAGTCATTTTGACCAATATGGTAATTTAAGGCAGAAATGCTCAGTTCTTTACTGTTTTGTAATAAAAAAAATAACAATGTCAGAAAGAAATACACTGATAGTTAGAAAGTGGCAGGGTGTTATAAATATGTTAGTTTTATTTCAAAGAGTTAAAAAATTACAAAAATTAAAAACTCTCTGTATATCTATCCACTGGAACCTTGCAAATGAGTGATTAATGCGCTGGTAAATCAGCTGATTTGACGATGTTTTTAAATGCTTTCTCCAAAGCTTGAAACGCTGTCAGTGATGTCATCAGCACACAAGCAGCCAATAGTGTTCAGCTTTTTCTGACGACTCCTCCCTCAAATTTTCATTGGCTGTGGTTTGGTAGCTTGAATGAGCTGATGGGGGATGAGTTGTTGTCAGATCATGTAGTGTGTGACCCCCTCTTGTGGATCGTTCACGGAGTGTTGCATAGTGTGAACATTAAAAGACACAAAGTCAAGTCATGTAGTGTGAACAGCACAGCGATCTGCTGATGTTTAAAATCCTGTAGTGTGAACTAGGCTTTAACGACAGGAACGCTAATTTGTTCTCCGTGATCAACCCAAATGCAACTACCGTGGAAGAAAAGGTACGTGTAAAGTTTTGACCAAATGTTACTTGTGATTTTACTGTGTTACTGTTTCAAGTAGGCCCAATGGAAAGTGATCAGCTCGCATCAACACAGTTTCTTAGATCCATTTCAACTTAGCCTATATAACGTTTGTAGTTAGTTGTTATAAAACTAGATTTAAAAAGCATTAATAATTCTGTTTTCAAGTTCAGACGGAGTGATAAAGGCAAAAACAATTTACTTGGCCACTTAATCACCATCTGTCATGAAAACTTGTATAAACTTCAAGTAATTTTGCATGTTTTAATAATGTGTCTTTAGACTGGGTGTGTATTACATGATTAATAATCAATTTTTAGACTGTGTGTGTGTGTGAAGGCCTATTATTATTTAAAATAAAATTTAAAAATAAAAATGATTATATTATATAAAAATATTCTTTATAATTTTTTTTTTAATTAAATAAATAAAACCAAAAAGTAAATAACTGTTTGGTCTGACAAGTTTTCAGGACATAGCAAATTTCAGCACAACACTAACTAACTAGTCTCACTCATACACGCACACACTTGTACACACTCTCACTAATATGTACATGCTCACTCTTGTACATGCTCTCTCTCACACACACCTACATTCTATCTCAATTCAAGTCAGAATTACTTTTTTAGCATGACTAAATGATACAATGTTGCCAACACAAACACATAGACATCTCACAGACACATGTACATGCTCTCTCTCACACACACACTTCTACATGCTCTCTCATAAACATGTACTGGCTTTCTCTCTGTTACACACCCTAGCACATGCTGTCTTACACACACACATACACACACACAAACAAATGTGCATGTTAATGATACTTATTTCTATAATTTTACGTGCTCATTAGGCTTACAATAGGTGGTTGCATTGTGATTATTTGGTCATGAAGGTATTAATGTTTTAAATTGTTTTTCAGCTGTTCGTGATGTCATACATTGCTACAAAAGGCTTTTGAAGTGGACAAGACGAAACACTGGACCAAGATGGCGACCTGACCACACTTTATTTACGGAACGCTTGCTCCAAAACTATAATATCAAAAAAAGAAGACACGGTAAAGAACCTGGGTAGACTCTAACTATTATTAAATAGTCATCTATCATCCACATGTCATCACGGGAAAAGAAGAGAACGATGAAGGCTGCTAAACAAGCTGCCGCGACAGATTTAATTAACCCCCTCATGTCTAACGTTAACTGCCATGACTACGCTAACACAGTCGGTCACCTGTCTCTGATGCTTTCAGAAGAGGAATTTCCATCATATCCAGCAACACCGTGCAAACCTCCTGCATCTAAAAAAGCTCTCCTTAAAGAAGATTGTGCAGTTTCCCCGTCTAACGTAGACATTGTCGATACTCTCTCGACTTTAATTAACACAAGATCAGATGCCATTGAAAAGATGGTAGGTGAAAACTCCATGAAAATAGAAGGCTTAAAGCTGACAATCGATTTTGCATGTAACGAAATAAAGGATGCGAAGACACGGATTGAGAAAGTGGAGAGGAGATTAAAGAATGAAGAGGAGACGGTTACTCAGCTAAAAAACAGAATAACGGAGTTGGAAAATTACTCGAGAAGATGGAATTTGAAAATGCACGGGTTACCGGAATCAGTCGAAGATGTTAAATCTGAAATCATCAAAATATGCCAGACCATTCTGCCTCAAGAACAAAGCAAATCAACAGAGGTGATTGATGTCGTACATCGTCTGGGAAAGAAGAAGCCGGGAGTCGCTAGACCAAGAGGAATCATACTTCGCTTTCTGTCAAGAACACATCGGGATGCGATATGGACTGCAGCGAAGAACAACTCGTTTCTACGAGAAAAAGGCCTGAGATTTGCGGAAGATCTTCCTCAATCTGTCAAGGATGCTAGAGCCAAGTTTTGGCCTACAATCCAAAAGGCACGTAGCGAGGGCAAATCTGCCTACTTTGTCGGGGCGCGAGCTTTCATTGGGGGCGTTGAGCTTCGTCTTCATCAGATTGAGGATGGTTCGCAGAATGATAAAGAAAACGGAGATAAAATGACTTAAACTTGTTGCTGCTTATCACATGCCTTTTTTTACGTTTCTAACGTTACTCAATGCTTAGGCGGTGACTGCAAGACTTCTTTTTGCTCAGTTCTTTATATTTAATTAGTTTATATTTTTTATTGTCTTTACGTACCTCTATTCGTAATATGGTGCTTCGTTCGGTTATTGAATGAACATTTTTTTTCTCAAGTGACATTCGGCTCAATATTATTATTCTTTCAAGTTGACTGTTTATGTCTTTTTCTATACTATCTTTAAATGCCAGGGGGTTGCGTTTCAACTTAAAACGTAAAGCACTGTTCTTGTTTGTGAAACAATTTAAAACAGATTTTTGTTTTTTTTCAAGAATCACACTCTGTACCAGAAGACTCTAATTATTGGCGTTCCCAATGGGGAAATGATGTATGGTTTTCCAACTGTTCCGAGCGTTCTGCTGGTATTATGACTGCTTTAAACCGTTTTAATGGCAACATTTTGCACTCAGAAGGTGATAGCAATGGCCACTTCCTCATTCATATAATTTCTATTGTTAACCTAACGTTTTTAATTATTAATATTTACGGATATAATTCCAATGCACAGAATATCCAGTTGCTTGATTTATTAGATAATAAAATTAAACATTGGTTGACTAAATTTCCTAATGCACATATCATAATTGGAGGAGATTTTAATATCACTCTTAATAGTCAAATAGACCGCTGGCCACCTGGCAAAGATTCCTCCGCGACTACAAAAATAAAACTATTAATGGATAGATACGAAATGATCGATACATGGAGACAAAAATTTCCTGATGATCCGGGATTTACTTGGTCTACTAAAAATCTTAGTAATTATTCACGCATTGATTACTGGCTAGTATCAAAGGACCTAAACCAAATGGACATTTCTTTATCTACTCATCCCACCCCGCTGATAGATCATAAAGCATTTGCAATACAGATTAATATATGTACGTCTGAAAACGTAAATGGGAGAACATCTTATTGGAAGCTTAATAGCTCGTGTCTAAAGAACAAACAAGTTATTATGGAAATTAACCGTTTACTTAAATATTTTTTAAATAAAGCAACCGCAGAACAATCTTTCGGTAAAAACTGGGAATTGTTTAAATATGAATCTGCAAAATACTTAAGATCATTTAGCAATATGTGTGTACGGACTAGAAGGGCTGAGGAAAAAGATATCATAGCCCAAATCTCTTCCATTATAGAGAAAGGGGTGGATAATTTATCTGATGATGACCAACTTGATTTAATAGAATTACAGAACAAATTAGATGAGATTTATAAGAAAAAAGCCGAGGGTGCATTTATTCGTTCTAGGAAAAAGTGGCTTGAAGAGGGGGAGCAGAATTCCGCGTATTTTTTTCGATTAGAAAAGCAGCGTGCAAATCACAATACTATAAACAAGCTTAATATTAATGGAACAGTTACCTCTGACTCTAAATTAATATCTAAATATTGCTCTATGTTTTACAGTAAATTATACACTTCCAACTACTCAGAACAATTAACATCCTCATTTTTATCATCCTTAAAAAATCCTACAAATATCTCATTAGAAGATAGGATTTTTTGTGACAAGCCCATAACTAGTAAAGAAATACTGGATGCAATCAACCATTTAAAAAATAATAAATCCCCTGGAACAGATGGGATGGTATCAGAGTTTTATAAAACTTTTGCCCAACAGATGGCGCCTTTCTTATTGCATGTATTTAATGAGAGTATTTCTGTAACGCCGGGGAGTAACACCACAACAGAAGGTAGGATCCAATGTGCAGGTTTATTCACAGTCAGACAAGCAGTGGTCAATACGGGAGCAAACAGGTATGTGAGGACAATCCAGAATCGTAGTCAGTTAACAAGCAAGAGGTCGAAAGGCAGGCGGCAGACAAGGAAAACTAAATAAACAAGGCTAGGTTCAAAACACAGAGAAACAAGACCAGGATAACGCGTTGTAATGTCACCTTACAGATAAACAAGACTCGGCAACATGTGTGTGGAACAAAGGGGTATAAATAGTCCAAACAATAATTGTGTGAGTGGCTTCAGCTGTGAGAGTGCAATCAGTGTTGATCTGGAACCGGTTGTGTGTGTGTGTGGCATGACTGGGTGTTGTAGTCAATAACATGGCAGATATGTAGTTCAATGAGTGTGAATGTTTGTGTGTGAATGTTTACCAGCGACATCTGGTGGTTGTTCGCTGGTGAACATGACAGAGCCCCCCCTCTAAGGAGTGGCTTCCAGACACTCCTAATACAGTTCAGGCGGGAGGTGGAGCGGAGGCGGAACAGGGGGAGGGATGGGGGGCCAGGACCATGCAGCTGGGGCGTACCTGGGGCGTGGAGCTGAGGCGGGCCTGGAGCGTGGAGCTGCGGAGGGCCTGGAGCGTGGAGCTGCGGAGGGCCTGGAGCGTGGAGCTGCGGAGGGCCTGGAGCGTGGAGCTGCGGAGGGCCTGGAGCGTGGAGCTGCGGAGGGCCTGGAGCGTGGAGCTGCGGAGGGCCTGGAGCGTGGAGCTGCGGAGGGCCTGGAGCGTGGAGCTGCGGAGGGCCTGGAGCGTGGAGCTGCGGAGGGCCTGGAGCGTGGAGCTGCAGTGGCCCTGGATCATGAGGCTGCGACCATTGAGGAAGCTTAGGCGGCGGCGGCCATTCAGGAAGCTCAGGCGGCGGCGGCCATTCAGGAAGCTCAGGCGGCGGCGGCCATTCAGGAAGCTCAGGCGGCGGCGGCCATTCAGGAAGCTCAGGCGGCGGCGGCCATTCAGGAAGCTCAGGCGGCGGCGGCCATTCAGGAAGCTCAGGCGGCGGCGGCCATTCAGGAAGCTCAGGCGGCGGCGGCCATTCAGGAAGCTCAGGCGGCGGCGGCCATTCAGGAAGCTCAGGCGGCGGCGGCCATTCAGGAAGCTCAGGCGGCGGCGGCCATTCAGGAAGCTCAGGAGGCGGCGGCCATTCAGGGAGCTCAGGAGGCGGCGGCCATTCAGGGAGCTCAGGAGGCGGCGGCCATTCAGGGAGCTCAGGAGGCGGCGGCCATTCAGGGAGCTCAGGAGGCGGCGGCCATTCAGGGAGCTCAGGAGGCGGCGGCCATTCAGGAAGCTCAGGAGGCGGCGGCCATTCAGGGAGCTCAGGAGGCGGCGGCCATTCAGGGAGCTCAGGAGGCGGCGGCCATTCAGGAAGCTCAGGAGGCGGCGGCCATTCAGAGAGCTCAGGAGGCGGCGGCCATTCAGGGAGCTCAGGAGGCGGCGGCCATTCAGGAGGTTCAGGTGGCAGCAGCTCTGGAGGGTCTGGCAGCTCTGGAGGGTCTGGCAGCTCTGGAGGGTCTGGCAGCTCTGGAGGGTCTGGCAGCTCTGGAGGGTCTGGCAGCTCTGGAGGGTCTGGCAGCTCTGGAGGGTCTGGCAGCTCTGGAGGGTCTGGCAGCTCTGGAGGGTCTGGCAGCTCTGGAGGGTCTGGCAGCTCTGGAGGGTCTGGCAGCTCTGGAGGGTCTGGCAGCTCTGGAGGGTCTGGCAGCTCTGGAGGGTCTGGCAGCTCTGGAGGGTCTGGCAGCTCTGGAGGGTCTGGCAGCACTGGAGGGTCTGGCAGCACTGGAGGTGGCGGTGGCAGCTCTGGAGGGTCTGACAGCACTGGATGGTCTGGCAGCACTGGAGGGTCTGGCAGCACTGGAGGGTCTGGCAGCACTGGAGGTGGCAGTGGCAGCTCTGGAGGTGGCAGTGGCAGCTCTGGCAGTAACAGCTCTGGTGGTGGCAGCTCTAGCAGTAACAGCTCTGGTGGTGGCATCAGCTCTTGTAACTCAGGTGGTGGTGGCCATTCTGGTGGCTCAGGTGATGGTATTTTAGGAACTGAAACAGGAACTATGGCAGGAACGGACAAGGAACAGGAAACCATCTTGTGAGCAGGTGGCAGATTGGCGCTTACCACATTGTGAGCTGGAGGGCTGGTTGTGACCACATTGTGAGCTGGAGGACTGGAGTCGGCCATCTTGTGAGCTGGAGGACTGGAGTCTGCCATCTTGTGAGCTGGAGGACTGGAGTCGGCCATCTTGTGAGCTGGAGGACTGGAGTCGGCCATCTTGTGAGCTGGAGGACTGGAGTCGGCCATCTTGTGAGCTGGAGGACTGGAGTCGGCCATCTTGTGAGCTGGAGGACTGGAGTCGGCCATCTTGTGAGCTGGAGGACTAGAGTCGGCCATCTTGTGAGCTGGAGGACTGGAGTCGGCCATCTTGTGAGCTGGAGGACTGGAGTCGGCCATCTTGTGAGCTGGAGGACTGGAGTCGGCCATCTTGTGAGCTGGAGGACTGGAGTCGGCCATCTTGTGAGCTGGAGGACTGGAGTCGGCCATCTTGTGAGCTGGAGGACTGGAGTCGGCCATCTTGTGAGCTGGAGGACTGGAGTCGGCCATCTTGTGAGCTGGAAGTGTGGTGATGGAATGAGCAACAAGCCCCGTTGCCAGCGGGTCTTGCTGTCCTTTGCCCCCCCCAAAAAATATTTAGGGGTGTCCTCCACCTCTCCTACAGTGAAGGGGGACCCACTCATTTGAAGTGCAAGATCAATATAACCTTCTAGAGTCCCGTGGGGGTCATGCAAAGGCATTGTGGAATATAGGGGCTCAGAAAGTCCTCCACAAAAGAAAATCATTAGGCATAAGTCATCCAAAGATGTTAAATGGGCTACCTGGATGAAGTCCTCCACGTATTCCTCTATAGACCGGGCTTCCTGACGCAGACACATGATCTTGATACCCGCTGAATCCATTGTGTGGCCGAGTCTTCTGTAACGCCGGGGAGTAACACCACAACAGAAGGTAGGATCCAATGTGCAGGTTTATTCACAGTCAGGCAAGCAGTGGTCAATACGGGAGCAAACAGGTATGTGAGGACAATCCAGAATCGTAGTCAGTTAACAAGCAAGAGGTCGAAAGGCAGGCGGCAGACAAGGAAAACTAAATAAACAAGGCTAGGTTCAAAACACAGAGAAACAAGACCAGGATAACGCGTTGTAATGTCACCTTACAGATAAACAAGACTCGGCAACATGTGTGTGGAACAAAGGGGTATAAATAGTCCAAACAATAATTGTGTAAGTGGCTTCAGCTGTGAGAGTGCAATCAGTGTTGATCTGGAACCGGTTGTGTGTGTGTGTGGCATGACTGGGTGTTGTAGTCAATAACATGGCAGATATGTAGTTCAATGAGTGTGAATGTTTGTGTGTGAATGTTTACCAGCGACATCTGGTGGTTGTTCGCTGGTGAACATGACAATTTCCAATAGCAAATTGCCACCAACTATGAATCAAGGTCTTATCACACTTGTCCCAAAGTCAAATAAAGATCTCTTGTTTATTGATAATTGGCGACCAATATGTCTATTAAATAATGATTATAAAATATTTGCAGCAATTCTTGCTGAAAGATTTAAAGATATATTAGACTCAGTTATTGATCAAACCCAATCAGGATTTATGAAGAATAGACATATTGCTAACAATATCAGACTAGTTTTGGACATTCTCGATTACTCCCACTTGATTTCAGAGAAAAGTTATATATTATTTTTAGACTTCTATAAAGCTTTTGATACCCTTGAACATAATTTTATTTTTCTCAGTCTTAAAAGGTTTGGGTTTGGTCCATTTTTTTGTAACGCAATTCAAACTCTTTATAGTAATGCTAACAGCTCAATTAAAATGAAAAATGGGACTTCAACTAGATTTGATGTTAAAAGGGGCATACGCCAAGGATGTCCCATTTCTCCTTATTTATTTCTACTGGCTGCACAATTATTAGCAGATCATATTAAGCAAAGTGATCTTCTAGGCATCAATATAGCAGAAAGGGAAGTGATTGTCAGTCAGTTAGCGGATGACACTACTCTCTTTTTAAAAAATAGTGATCAAGTTGCCATAGCTTTAGGAGTAATAAATACATTTTCAGAAGCATCTGGTTTACACCTGAATATTGCCAAATGTGAATTATTATCTGTGAAAGATTGTGATGCTCCCTCTATTTGCAATATCCCGATTAAAGAAAAAGTAGTTTATTTAGGAATTGTTATAACCAAAAATGAATCCATACGCTGTAGTGAAAATTTTACTCCAATTATAGAAAAAACTCATAAAAAACTTAATCAGTGGCTTCAAAGAAATATCTCTTTAAATGGAAGAGTGCTACTTACTAAAGGTGAAGGTCTATCCAGATTAATCTATGCCGCTTTGGTCTTGCAATTAGAAAACAAAATTTGTAAAACAATAGACAAGTTATTATTTAACTTTGTTTGGAGAAATCGTACACATTACATTAAGAAAACAGTTGTTATGAACACCTATGAAAACGGAGGACTAAATTTTTTAGATTTTAATACATTAAATTGCACCTTTAAAGTTAACTGGATGAAACAATTTTTAAAGTGCCCCACATCGATTTGGAATTATATCCCTAATTATATTTTTTCACAGCTGGGTGGCTTGAACTTTCTCTCCCTGTGTCATTATAATATTGAGAAGTTACCTGTAAAGCTCTCGGCATTTCACAAGCAAATGCTTCTTGCTTGGTCTCTTATCTATAAACACAACTTTTCTCCACACTCTTTTTTTGTTTGGAATAACCGCAATATACTCTACAAAAACAAATCCTTATTTCTTCAGAGTTGGTATGATAAAAAAATTATTTTAGTTCATGATCTCTTTAATGAAAATGGCTTTTTGCTATCATATTATGAGTTCTTACAGAAGTTCAATTTTCCTGTCTCACCAAAAGAATTTGCCATTGTATTTGATGCTGTTCCTGCAGGAATTATTTCACTGTTTAAAGGCTTGAACAGAACTCTATGTATCACACCATCTCTCTGTGATCCATTTGAAACAACAGTGGGCAAAGCTTGTCTTGTTCCAAACTCAACTAACAAATCAATCCGTATTTTATTTCAGAAAGAAGTTGTTGCAAAATCTTATGTTATTACTTACTGGAGCAATTTTACAAATATTTCAAACTGGAGAAAAGTTTGGCTTTTGCCACACAAATATCTTATTGTGAACAAAGTCAGAGAAGTGTCTTTTAAATTAATTCACAGATTCTACCCAGTGAGTAGCTATTTAAAAAGATTTAAATTAAATATTAACACAATGTGCACTTTCTGTAATTCAAAAGAAGAAACAACTGTACATTTATTTTGGTATTGTTCCTACACAAAAACATTTTGGGGTAACTTTTGCAAATTTGTAATTGAGTTTATATATTCCAATTTTTCTTTGCTTTGGGAAAATGTATTATTTGGTTTTATTGATACAGACAGTAGTACAGAAAAAGTGTTCTACTTCATAAATCTTTTACTTTTACTTGCTAAATATCATATCCATAAATGCAAATTCTCCAATAATAAACCGCTTTTTAAGGTATTCATAAAAGAACTGAAACAATACTTTGAAACACTTTCCGGTTCAGGAAACACTAAGGCTAGGAAAACATTATCTTGTCATGCCCTATTTAAAATTCCCCTGTAAAAAGTGGTACTTTGTTTTGATTTACTTACACTATTAATATTGTATTTTTATTTCAAGCTTTACGTTATATGTATCTATTATTCAATTTATTGTATTTTTTCCCCTTCTTTACTGTTTTATCCCCCTGGCATCTTTTATGTTCCGACCCGCAAAGTACCGCGTAAGTACAGTGAAATTACAGTGTACTTTTCTGTACGTACTGTGTAAGTATAATGAACGTATGTGTAGGTATAAGGGAACAAACCGTAATGCTTGGGTAATAAGGGGGTAACAACCAGATATTCAGCATGAAAGGTACCGCGTAAGTACAGTGAAATAACGTTGTACTTTTCTTTAAATTGCAAAAGAACAAACCATAATGTTCGCGTAAAAGGGGAGTAACAATAAGATATCCATCACGCAAAGAAGTATATTAAGTTTACGATGTACATTTCTTCAAGTATTGTATACATATAAAGAATTATGCAAGGATGGTGACAACCTATTGCTATCTGCAAATGTACTGTATATGCACCTGCGTGAGTACATTAGTACTCTTATTCAGTGCTTGGGTTTTATATGGGGTGTTTAATGAATAAAAGGTTTACAACCTGTGAAATTATGAACCCTTATTGTATACTGTATGTATTTTAAATCTGCAATTCAATATAAAATATATTTCCATACACTACTTACCTTATGTTTACTCGTCGATCTCACCAAAGCCATCAATGTCTCCATAACTCACTATCAACAAATAACTTTGCATGACATAGGCCTACCGTCAGGGTTCAATGCAGATTAAAACAGCCTCGCATCTTTACTGCTGTTGCACAGGGGGGCTAACTGTTGCATTTCAGTAAATGTATAGCTGATGCTTTATAGAAAAATCTAGTAATTTGGTCTTCAATCAATAAAAACTGCTGCTGTAGTTTACTCTGTTCTTAGTGTTCAAGTATACACTAGTATGTTAAAGTTCAGCTTCTTCCCTCTTTGTTCCCTGTAGTTAAAGGGTAAATACAGTATTTGTTCCCTCCTTGTTCCCTGTACTTACAGGGTAAATACCACATTTGAGGGTTGTAAATTAAAGTGAAGCTTTGTTCCTCCCTTGTTCCCTGTACTTACAGGGTAAATACCACATTTGAGGGTTGTAAATTAAAGTGAAGCTTTGTTCCTCCCTTGTTACCTCCTTGTTCCCTGTACTTACAGGGTAAATACCACATTTGAGGGTTGTAAATTAAAGTGAAGCTTTGTTCCTCCCTTGTTACCTCCTTGTTCCCTGTACTTACAGGGTAAATACCACATTTGAGGGTTGTAAATTAAAGTGAAGCTTTGTTCCTCCCTTGTTTCCTGTACTTACAGGGTAAATACCACATTTGAGGGTTGTAAATTAAAGTGAAGCTTTGTTCCTCTCTTGTTACCTGTAGTTAAAGGGTAAATACAACATTTGTTTCCCCCTTGTTCCCTTCAGTTTGCAATGTAAAATCTTGAAGGCAGTGAAATAAATATACAAACACACAATATATTTCTTCTTTACTTTGTAACCTTTATTTTAATAAATAAGCATTTTAATAGACTTCATATTAATCAAACATTGTCTTGTCTATCATTGCCTATACTCATTCATTTTCTCTTCGGCTTTGTCCTTTTGTTAATCTGGGGTCGCCACAGTGGAATAAACCACCATCTTATCCAGCATATGTTTTACGCAGTGGATGCCCTTCCAGCTGCAACCCATCTCTGGGAAACATCCATACACACCCACTCACGCGCATTCACTACGGACAATTTAGTCTCCCCAATTCACCTGTACCGCATGTCTTTGGACTGTGAGGGAAACCGGAGCACCCGGAGGAAACCCACGCGAACGCAGGGAGAACTCCATGCAGAAACCTTCTTGATGTGAGGAAACAGCACTACCTACTGTGCCACCGTGTTGCCACCCAGCTGCAACCCATCACTGGGAAACATCCATACACACTCATTCACACACATACACTACGGACAATTTTAGCTTACCCAATGTCACCACATATTTTTGGACTTGTGGGAGCACCCGGAGGAAACCCACGCTAACATGGGGAGAACATGCAAACTCCACACAGAAATGCCAACTGACCCAGCCGAGGCTCAAACCAGCGACCTTCTTGCTGTGAGGCGATTGTGCTACCCACTGCGCCTGCCTATACTCAAACAGCAAAATAACACATTATTTCCTTCCCCCTTTTTTCTGGCATCTCTTGCTTGGCTTCCTCTTCTGCTCTTCTCAGTTTCCACTGAGGACTCTGATGGTGAGTGGCTGATGAAATCCCATGGGTCTTGCTGCTCTGCATTTATATAAAATATATGAACAGACAAAAAGGTTTTTAGTAAGCTATAGACATGTTTATTTTCCTGTTTAATGTGTGTGTAGTGGTTGTCCAACAATTTCACACACTAAACATTTACAGATACCATACAGACACTATACATTACTATCAAGCAGAAGTACTATCATCAGATCATATGGAAGATTGTGATCATTTATAGTGATAATAATTAAACCGCAGAGGGGAAAAGGCTTAAATATATGTGCAGGCAGTATATACTTTGAAGTAAAGATCATTTGCAGTTCAGTGTACATATTTAAATTCTGTGTCACTCATTAAATGGTAAGTAAATGTAACGTTTGGGTTAACTACCCCTAAGGTTAGTTTTTGATTAAAGTACATGTCTTAACCCATCATTAGTCCTAAATAAAGTGAAAGATAACATAATATGGTTGATGTACTGTTATGGACCCTTTTTACATTTCAGCGCAGTGAATGGGAAAGTACAACACATTTTTTTACAATCTTCTTTGCTCAAATAAAATGAAAACTTTACGATGGTGTTGTCTCGACAAATAGAAAAATAAAAAAATAGTGTGAAACTGATAACGCCAGCAAGAAGAGAGAATAACTTCTAATTTACTCATGACCATAGACACTGTTTGAAACACCTCTCATATGTAATCATATTATATAATACATACGTAAATACAAATAAATGTTATTTTATTAAAAAAAATCATATAAAAAACTCAAGGATTTTAGATCCTGATGATCGTTAAACGCGTCATAACAGTGTTGTGAAAAGGGTGTAATTGTTAAAAATAGGTACAAACATCAGATAGAAACAAAAACCTTAACAAACACTTCTATGTACATAACGTCATAAAAATACTTGTTTTATTTACCTCGCGCTGCCGTCCTTGTACTGCCGTGAACAGGAAATTCTGGGAATGGAGGACGGACAGTTGAATCGATTCGTCTTCAACAAACCGATCAGTGTGACATCAAAACATCGCGAGAACAACAGACAGCTCCGTGTGCATTTGAATCCATCCCGCGATATTGTATCACTTCAGGTACGCGTCTACTGATTCGTTGATTCAAACGAGTTGTGAATCAAGAAGCCTCTAAAGATCCGAATCAAACTGCAGCAGCACGCCACGAGGTTTTGCTCAGACTTTTGGGACGTTTGGAATTGCTCCGTCTTGTCACCATGTAACACATGTGAGTAAATCGTTGTTAGTAAATAAGGCTATTGTTACGATTAGAAATTGTGCATTAACCAGATTATATTTATTTTGTTTCATTTGTTTTTAGCGTAACATTAACGTTAGTTCATGGCCGAATCTAAACGGCCAGCAGCGAATATTTACCAATGTTTACTGTCGTTTACTTTGCACATCTTAGAGATGTTGCCAAAGTTCCTCTGGATTTAGTTTCTTCATGTCATTCCAGACAGACTGGATGATGATCAGGTCAGATCTTTGTGGCTGTTGTCATACTGACTGTGCAGACGATTTTCTCCCTGTATACGTTAATTACAGCAAAGTTAATGACAAAATTAATGTTTGGAAATGTAAATTGATATTTTCTGTAGCATACCAGTTTGATATATCAATACCCCCCCCCCCACCCAATTACTAGTAACGTTTGCCTAGGACTTTAGCACAGTAGCCTACTATATAAGCCTTTTCCCCTCTGCGGTTTAATTATTATCACTATAAATGATCACAATCTTCCATATGATCTGATGATAGTACTTCTGCTTGATAGTAATGTATAGTGTCTGTATGGTATCTGTAAATGTTTAGTGTGTGAAATTGTTGGACAACCACTACACACACATTAAACAGGAAAATAAACATGTCTATAGCTTACTAAAAACCTTTTTGTCTGTTCATATATTTTATATAAATGCAGAGCAGCAAGACCAAGTGTGCCGCAAGCCTACGTTTGAGTGAAGGTTTCGGCCGTTAGATCGCCCCCTGGGGGCTGGCTGCAGTACAAGTCATAAAGCCCGCCTCCTCCGTGCTAATGAAGGAGACTTGAGCCCAAATAAAAAAAAAAATTACACTTGCAATAAAATGTCCCGAAAGATAGTTCTGGTCGATTAAGGCACTGGTTATTGTGCTGAAATAGGTGCAGATCTTCATTTTTGTAAACAGTTTGTTTTTAGCAGTAATTTAATGCTGGGCGTGTCATCGTGATTGACAGCTGTGATTGACAGTTTCTCAAAGCGCGGCGTCTGAGCTTCGGCAGGAGACTGAAGTAGACTGAAATGTTATTATTCGATTTCTGTGTTATTTTACCATGACAAAATGAGTTCAGCAGTAAACTATGGTTTCTGACATACATGATCCTGGTGGAACACTGTTTTTTCGCTAAGTTCAGGGCTTTTTTCGGGCTTTATTAGTTTGCTGATACACGCCTAGCCACCCAGATAGCAAAACACAGTTCCGGCTAGATTCTTGCCTGCCGGAGACTTATCTCTTAGAGCTCAGACTGACTAATGTTACCTCTGCTGGACCTACTCCAGATGCCTGAACTCACTACCCAATTCCAGCCTGAGTCAATCGAGCCAGATGCGGCGGCCGAGCGAGCAGGCGCTGCTGCATGCGAGCCGGAATCAGCCCGCGACGCCGCGAGTAAGTTATGCGCTGCGGCCCGGAGCTGGCGCGATTGAATATATAAAACCCTCATATTTGTTAACGTTATTACATCCATTTGTGTTGATATGACAGCAAACGCATGCTGAGAAGTTCGGGGGGCGTAGTTGATTTTACATAAAGCGTTTGATTGGAAGCTCGACTCTGCTCATTTTCGCGGCTCCTCCTCTGGCTCCATCAGACAGTCCTTCTGCGCATGTCTGGCTCCAATTTCAGCAGTCTTTTGCGACAGTTTGTGCCCGTCAAGCAGGCGTTTTGCCCTCAAGGCGTTCAATGGGAAAAAGGGCTGTCGCGTCGTCCATATTTTTTACAGTCATTGAGCAAGACCCATGGGATTTCATCAGCCACTCACCATCAGAGTCCTCAGTGGAAACTGAGAAGAGCAGAAGAGGAAGCCAAGCAAGAGATGCCAGAAAAAAGGGGGAAGGAAATAATGTGTTATTTTGCTGTTTGAGTATAGGCAGGCGCAGTGGGTAGCACAATCGCCTCACAGCAAGAAGGTCGCTGGTTTGAGCCTCGGCTGGGTCAGTTGGCATTTCTGTGTGGAGTTTGCATGTTCTCCCCATGTTAGCGTGGGTTTCCTCCGGGTGCTCCCACAAGTCCAAAAATATGTGGTGACATTGGGTAAGCTAAAATTGTCCGTAGTGTATGTGTGTGAATGAGTGTGTTTGGATGTTTCCCAGTGATGGGTTGCAGCTGGGTGGCAACACGGTGGCACAGTAGGTAGTGCTGTTTCCTCACATCAAGAAGGTTTCTGCATGGAGTTCTCCCTGCGTTCGCGTGGGTTTCCTCCGGGTGCTCCGGTTTCCCTCACAGTCCAAAGACATGCGGTACAGGTGAATTGGGGAGACTAAATTGTCCGTAGTGAATGCGCGTGAGTGGGTGTGTATGGATGTTTCCCAGAGATGGGTTGCAGCTGGAAGGGCATCCACTGCGTAAAACATATGCTGGATAAGATGGTGGTTTATTCCACTGTGGCGACCCCAGATTAACAAAAGGACAAAGCCGAAGAGAAAATGAATGAGTATAGGCAATGATAGACAAGACAATGTTTGATTAATATGAAGTCTATTAAAATGCTTATTTATTAAAATAAAGGTTACAAAGTAAAGAAGAAATATATTGTGTGTTTGTATATTTATTTCACTGCCTTCAAGATTTTACATTGCAAACTGAAGGGAACAAGGGGGAAACAAATGTTGTATTTACCCTTTAACTACAGGTAACAAGAGAGGAACAAAGCTTCACTTTAATTTACAACCCTCAAATGTGGTATTTACCCTGTAAGTACAGGAAACAAGGGAGGAACAAAGCTTCACTTTAATTTACAACCCTCAAATGTGGTATTTACCCTGTAAGTACAGGGAACAAGAAGGTAACAAGGGAGGAACAAAGCTTCACTTTAATTTACAACCCTCAAATGTGGTATTTACCCTGTAAGTACAGGGAACAAGGAGGTAACAAGGGAGGAACAAAGCTTCACTTTAATTTACAACCCTCAAATGTGGTATTTACCCTGTAAGTACAGGGAACAAGGGAGGAACAAAGCTTCACTTTAATTTACAACCCTCAAATGTGGTATTTACCCTGTAAGTACAGGGAACAAGGAGGGAACAAATACTGTATTTACCCTTTAACTACAGGGAACAAAGAGGGAAGAAGCTGAACTTTAACATACTAGTGTATACTTGAACACTAAGAACAGAGTAAACTACAGCAGCAGTTTTTATTGATTGAAGACCAAATTACTAGATTTTTCTATAAAGCATCAGCTATACATTTACTGAAATGCAACAGTTAGCCCCCCTGTGCAACAGCAGTAAAGATGCGAGGCTGTTTTAATCTGCATTGAACCCTGACGGTAGGCCTATGTCATGCAAAGTTATTTGTTGATAGTGAGTTATGGAGACATTGATGGCTTTGGTGAGATCGACGAGTAAACATAAGGTAAGTAGTGTATGGAAATATATTTTATATTGAATTGCAGATTTAAAATACATACAGTATACAATAAGGGTTCATAATTTCACAGGTTGTAAACCTTTTATTCATTAAACACCCCATATAAAACCCAAGCACTGAATAAGAGTACTAATGTACTCACGCAGGTGCATATACAGTACATTTGCAGATAGCAATAGGTTGTCACCATCCTTGCATAATTCTTTATATGTATACAATACTTGAAGAAATGTACATCGTAAACTTAATATACTTCTTTGCGTGATGGATATCTTATTGTTACTCCCCTTTTACGCGAACATTATGGTTTGTTCTTTTGCAATTTAAAGAAAAGTACAACGTTATTTCACTGTACTTACGCGGAACCTTTCATGCTGAATATCTGGTTGTTACCCCCAAATTACCCAAGCAATACAGTTTGTTCCCTTATACTTACGTAAACGTTATTTATACTTACACTATAGGTACAGAAAAGTACACCGTTATTTCACTGTACTTACGCGGTACCTTTCATGCTGAATATCTGGTTGTTACCCCCTTATTACCCAAGCAATACAGTTTGTTCCCTTATACTTACGTAAACGTTATTTATACTTACACTATAGGTACAGAAAAGTACACCGTTATTTCACTGTACTTACGCGGTAATTTTCGTGATGAACATCTGGTTGTTACCCCCTTTTTACCCAAGCATTACGGTTTGTTCCCTTATACCTACAAATATGTTCATTATACTTACACAGTACGTACAGAAAAGTACACTGTAATTTCACTGTACTTACGCGGTACTTTGCGGGTTGTAAAAGAAAGCGTTACCGTATGTAGTTCCTAATGTTTCATTATACTGTAATAATTTACGCAATTAAATGCAGTGGCTCAGCTTGCTGCAATTGCAGAGCTGTACTATGCTAACAGGGAGCAATTTAACAGCATCAGCTTCACCCCAGGAAAATTAACAGTTCGCTCAAAAGTGTAGAGAGCTCATTTTGGGAGATTTTTGCATAAAGGTTGTATCAATAAAAAGGAAGGGTTCACTTTTGTCTTTTTATCTGAATAAGTGATTAGAGTAGATTTGCTATGTCACTTATTGTTAAGGCCATTTTTATTGTATGTTTCTTTGTTCAATAATGCTCCTGTTTACTGTTGGTAAAATGTAGAAGCAAAAACTTACAGCAAAATAAGCTTAGCTTATAATGGAAAAAAAAATAAAATAAAAATAAAATAAAATATATATATATATATATATATATATATATATATATATATATATATATATATATATATATATATATATATAAATCAGATGCAAAAACTATTAAATTCCGACTAAATTAATTAATTTTCTTTTTACCTTAGTCCCTTTATTAATCTAGGGTTGCCACAATGGAATGAACCATTCCATGTTTTACACAAGTGTGCCGCAAGCCTGCGTTTGAGTGAAGGTCTCGGCCGTTAGATCGGCCCCTGGGGGCTGGCTGCAGTACATAAGGCCATAAAGCCCGCCTCCTCCGTGTTAACGAAGGAGACTTGAGCCCAAATAAAAAAATTAATTACACTTGCAATAAAATGTCCCGAAAGATGGTTTTGGTCGATTAAGGCACTGATTATTGTGCTGAAATAGATGCAGATCCTCATTTTTGTAAACAGTTTGTTTTTAGCAGTAATTTAATGCTGGGCGTGTCATCGTGATTGACAGCGGTGATTGACAGTTTCTCAAAGTAGACCGTCTAAGCTTCGGCAGAAGACTGAAGTGTTATTACTCAATTTCTGTGATATTTTACTATGACAAAATGAGTTCAGCAGTAAACTACAGTTTCTGACATACATGATCTAGTGGAACACTGTTTATTCGCTAAGGTCAGAGCTTTTTTCGGACTTTATTAGTTTGCTAACGCCTAGCCACCCAGATAGCAAAATACACTGGGGCCAGTTCTTGCCTGCCGGAGACTTACCCCTCAGACTGACTACCTCTGCTGGACCTACTCCGGATGCCTGGACTCACTGTCCGATTCCAGCCTGAGTCAATTGAGCCAGATGCGGCGGCCGAGCGAGCAGGCGCTACCGCATGCGAGCCGGAATCAGCCCGCGACGCCGCGAGTAGGTTATGTGCGCTGCTGCCCGGAGCTGGCGCGATTGAATCTTCATTATATAAAACCCTCACATTTGTTAACGTTATTACAACCATTTTTGTTGATATGAAAACAAACGCATGCTACTATGTGAATGCAAAGTGTATCACTGAGTTTAACCTTTGAATAAAGATGCAAACAGCATACATAGCAATTATTTAAATAAAGGACAAAATAAATAACAATAAACCTGTATCGATTGCACAAGTATTAAATAATAATACAATTGAATACATTTTGTAGTGCACAAGAATTAAGAAATACGAAAATGACAATAAAATTGCACAATAAAATAAACCCATTTAAGTACGGGGAAAATACAGGAGATCGTTAGCAGTAATTCTCTTTGTGTCTAAATAATAATCTCCACGTTGATCTCCTGTAAGGTTATTTGAACTTGCTTTACAGGACATCTCTGCATTTTAAGTTTTGGCATGTTATTAAGTGATCTACTGAATTTGCTGTTATAAATCATTATAAGGTTCTTTGAAATCGAATCTTATATAACCTAATAGAGCTGTAAATGTTAGATATTATTTATTTACATCATTTACTGTTGGCATTTTATTTGAACACTCCAGCTAACATTAAAATGAATGTAAATTCCTCGTTGCCAGATATAATGAAGGCATCGAATAAACCAAATGAAAACGGAGGCAAAAAAATTAAATAAATAAACAATTCAAGCGAAAATAAATAAACAATATACTAGTGATGTTGCAGCAGATAGACATTGTATTAATAGTGCAAAGTTTTTTTTGCACAAATTGCAGGGTTGGGATGTGTAAATATCCTGTTGATATTTAGTAATCTTGCTGTATTTATCTTCTAAACGCACAATTGTTCCCGCATGGTAAATTGTTATGGTGTGTAGGCTATATTTTGGGTTCTGTTGATGGCTAATTAAAAATAAAAATCTTTCTAAAAATGTATGTGTTGTTTATATGTTATTGTTCATATTTTACAAGTGTTATTTCTACCCCTATGAAGATAACAAATACCAACAACAAATATAACAACAAGAGAATATATTATTTGTGCTCATATTCAGGCTAGAGTGTATAAAAGATCGTTTATTTCTGCAGTCCAGCATGTATTGCTTTTATTAAAGTTTAACAGCTTACATCACACCGTTTTTAAACCGTATATTATTGTGTTTTTTTAATGTAAGTGCTTCTATTTACATCAGTGAGCGTTTGTTATAGTGCAGACACCGGCAGTCGAGTGAGAAGTCGAGGGGGCGTGGTTGATTTTACATAAAGCGTTTGGTTGGAAGCTCGATTCTGCTCATTATCGCGGCTCCTCCTCTGGCTCCATCAGACAGTCCTTCTGCGCATGTCAAGGCTCCAATTTCAGCAGTCTTTTGCGACAGTTTGTGCCCGTCAAGCAGGCGTTTTGCCCTCAAGGCGTTCAATGGGAAAAGGGGCTGTCGCGTCGTCCATATTTTTTACAGTCATTGGTTTTACACAGCAGATGCCCTTCAAGCTGCAATGTGTCACTGGGAAACATCCAAACACACACACACATATTTGAGCCTACTCAATTTACCTGTACCGCATGTCTGTGGACTTGTGGAGGAACCAGAGCATCCGGAGGACACCCACGCGAACACAGGGAGAACATGCAAACTTCACACAGAAATGCCACCTGACCTAGCTGAGGCTCGAACCAACGACCTTCTTACTGTGAGGCAAACATTTTACCCTCTGCGCCACCACATTGCCCGCCATTTAAATTGTTTTTCTAAAAAAAAATTTTTTTCAGCCTACTATGTTAAAGATAATGAAAAAAATATTTGCCACAAAAAAAGTTAAATTGCAGAACTGAGACTTAAAAAAATATACATTTTAGAAAAAAATGTATGTGGTGCCTGCATGGTGGTGCAGTGTGTAGCATGTTTGGCTCACAGCAAGAAGGTCACTGGTTCGAGCCTCGGCTGGGTCAGTTGGTGTTTCTGTGTGGAGTTTGCATGTTCTCCCCATGTTCGCGTGGGTTTCCTCTGGGTGCTCTGGTTTCCCTGACAAGTCCAAAAACATGTGATACAGGGGAATTGGGTAGGCTAATTTGTATGTAGTGAATGAGTGTGTGAATGAGTGTGGATGGTTGTTTTCCAGTGATGGCTGGATGGGCATCCGCTGCATAAATAGCAAAAGATTCAAAGTAGATCGGCACACTGCCACTTTAGCTCTCAAAAAATTTTATTAGTCAAAATTACAAAAACACTACGTTTCGACCGACATGGTCTTCATCAGGTAAAGCGTTGCAAATGGAAGTCCTCCAGAAATAGACAAACAGCTCTACACAGCACCTGCAGTCAATTATCACAATCAGCTAACAAGCCGGTAAACAGGAACATTTGCATACAATAATATACATCTTAAACAATGTGAAAAACATGAATACAATTACAAACAGACATTTAAAATACAAATACAAATTCTCACTATAGATTTCCTCGGAGACAGTATTCTATAGGCTAGATAGATATAGCACATCAAACCTGCACAAAATCACATCACTCAAACAAAGCCAGTAGACCTAGGGGCAAAAAACATTATGTACATATTTAGTATACAACAATTCATTCATTCATTTTCTTGTCAGCTTAGTCCCTTTACCAATCCGGGGTCGCCACAACAGAATGAACCGCCAACTAATCCAGCAAGTCTCTACGCAGCGGATGCCCTTCCAGCCGCAACCCATCTCTGGGAAAAGTATACAACAATATAGAATGCAAAAACACTTACAAAAAAGATTTTAAATCAAAATCTAAATTCAAACCTCTCGGGGATAAAGTGTTTAGTGTGTAAATGTAAAACGCTTCCCTCTGTAATAAAAGTCTGTCAACATCGCCTCCCCTTCTCGGCACCTTCACTTGTTCAATGCCAATATATCGCAAAGTCGCAAGGTTATGTTTCAATGCATTAAAATGAACGGCGATAGGATTTCGTTGATCGTTTAATCGTATATTACTTCTGTGTTCAGCAATTCGTGTTTTTAAACACCGTCTTGTTTTACCTATATAGGCTAAACCACAAGGACATTTAATCATATAGATCACATTTTTTGTGTTGCATGAAATCACACCTTTAATCTTTAATTGCTTACCTGAATGTGGATGACTAAAAAACTGACATTTGGTTGTAAAATTACACTGTGCGCATTGACCACATCTATAGTTACCTTCAGGGACTGAGAAAGGATTATCCGACCGATCGGAACCTTGATCTGCTCTCACTATCATTTGTCGCACATTAGGAGCTCGTTTAAAAACAATTCGTGGAGGATCTTTACAACAGTGTCTCATAACAGGGTCTGAATTTAATATATGCCAATGTCTACGTACTATATTTGCAAACTCATTACTTAAAGCCGAATATTGAATAATACAAGAAATCCGTGTGTTAGTAGGTTTTAGTGTTTTTCGAACCAAGGCTTCTTTTTGATCCATATTTTCGAAACGGGCCGCAGCTTCCTTAATCCATTTTGTAGAATAACCTCTATCAATTCAATTCAATTCAGCTTTATTTGTATAGCGCTTTTACAATGTAGATTGTGTCAAAGCAGCTTCACATAAATGGTCATAAAAACGTTGACATAATTCCTTACGTTGTTTTTCAAACGTTTCCGTATTACTACAGATCCGTCGAATTCTTTTAAACTGACTAATTGGCAAGCTTTTCTTTAATTTAGTGGGATGGAAACTCAGACCATGTAAAAATGTATTTTTATCATTAGGCTTTCTATATAAATCTGTCACCAATTTACTCCCATCTTTTATTATCAGCAAGTCTAAAAAACTCACTTGTGAGGGGTTGAACTCAATAGTAAATTTTAGATGTTCACTAGTGTGGTTTAAAAATTGCTGAAAAACAAGCAAATCATTTTCTGAGCCACACCAAATCATGAAAATATCATCAATATATCGCCGCCACAGAAGAATATTAGACAAATATGAATTAACTGTTGGATTAAACACATATTCATGTTCAAAAAAGCCCATATACAAATTCGCATAATTAGGAGCCATAGTGCTTCCCATTGCAGTACCTTTAATTTGTAGAAAATAGTCATCTTTGTACATGAAATAGTTTTTTGTAAGCACTAATTTAGTTAATTCTTTAAGACATTCGATAGTAGGTTTCTTATCACTTAAGAACTCGCGTAGAAAAAAATCAATAGCTTGTATACCGCCATCATGTGAAATGTTGGTATATAACGATTCCACATCTAAGGTCACCAGTAATGTTGGATTTTGCGGAAGTGAGACAGACTGTAATATTTTAATCATATCCTGTGAGTCCTGTACAAAAGAGGGAAGACTTTGAACATGAGGTTTTAAAAATGAATCAACAAAGACTGAAATTTTCTCAATTAGAGAGCCCATACCAGCAATAATGGGTCTTCCAGGAGGTTTAGCCAAATTTTTATGTATTTTAGGTAGAATATATATTACCGGTGTGATTGGATAATCAACTTTTAAAAACTCAAATTCTTTGTTGGTCATATCTCCTCTTAGAAGAAAAGTTTGTAAAGAGTCATAAATATCTTTTTTAAAATTATTCGTAGGAGCACCTCTTAGTTTAGTATAGAAAGATTGATTTTGAAGTTGTCGATAAATTTCTTGATCGTAATATTGAGTACCCATCACCACAATTGAGCCCCTCTTATCCGCCAGTATAATAACCACAGATTTATCATTCTTTATATCGTGCAAAGCATTCCTTTGAGCTACAGGCATATTGTTAAAAACAGTATATTCGCGTTTTTTGTTGAGAACTTGTCCCACATCTCTTTCAACCAATCTGCAATACGTCTCAACAGAAAAGTTTTTGTTTTTAGGTGGCATAAAAGTCGATTTTTTATGAAAAGCCCCAGGATCTATTGCTAGATTATTGACGGGAGGGAAATTAGTATTATGCTGTGTGGGAGGACACAAATTGAGTCTACTATCATAAGAACTTGAAAAGTAACTTATGGTCAACAGACAATCTAAAGGGGGACCATCAAAATAAAGTGTTACCGCAACTTGCTTTAACATGTTTAACAGTGCATGAAATGTTGTCTAAAACAAAAAGAATAATGCATTTTAGTAGCTGGATCTGGTTTTATCACATTTTGTATTGGACGTTGAAAATGAGCTTTACTCAGCCAGCAGAGATCAAAATAAGCAGTAATGCAAACTCAGTCAGAGACATAGATTTTCACTTGCAACTTTCTTAAACATATTTAACAGTGCATGAAATGTTGTCTAAAACAAAAAGAAAATGCTTTTTAGTGGCTGGATCTGGTTTTATCACATTCTGAATTGAACGTTGAAAATGAGCTTTTCACAGCCAGCAGAGGTCAAAATAAGCAGTAATGCAAACTCAGTCATAGACATAGATTTTCACTTGAAACTTGCTTTAACATGTTTAACAGTGCATGAAATGTTGTCTAAAACAAAAAGAATGATGCATTTTAGTCGCTCGATCTGGTTTTATCACATTCTGAATTGAACGTTGAAAAAGAGCTTTTCTCAGCCAGCAGAGGTCAAAATAAGCAGTAATGCAAACTCAGTCAGAGACATAGATTTTCACTTGCAACTTGCTTTAACATGTTTACCAGTGCATGAAATGTTGTCTAAAACAAAAAGAATGATGCATTTTAGTCGCTCGATCTGGTTTTATCACATTCTGAATTGAACGTTGAAAATGAGCTTTTCTCAGCCAGCAGAGGTCAAAATAAGAAGTAATGCAAACTCAGTCAGAGACATAGATTTTCACTTGCAACTTGCTTTAACATGTTTAACAGTGCATGAAATGTTGTCTAAAACAAAAAGAATGATGCATTTTAGTAGCTGGATCTGGTTTTATCACATTTTGTATTGGACGTTGAAAATGAGCTTTATTCAGCCAGCAGAGATCAAAATAAGCAGTAATGCAAACTCAGTCAGAGACATAGATTTTCACTTGCAACTTTCTTAAACATATTTAACAGTCCATGAAATGTTGTCTAAAACAAAAAGAAAATGCTTTTTAGTGGCTGGATCTGGTTTTATCACATTCTGAATTGAACGTTGAAAATGAGCTTTTCTCAGCCAGCAGAGGTCAAAATAAGCAGTAATGCAAACTCAGTCAGAGACATAGATTTTCACTTGCAACTTGCTTTAACATGTTTAACAGTGCATTAAATGTTGTCTAAAACAAAAAGAATGATGCATTTTAGTGGCTGGATCTGGTTTTATCACATTCTGAATTGAACGTTGAAAATGAGCTTTTCTCAGCCAGCAGAGGTCAAAATAAGCAGTAATGCAAACTCAGTCAGAGACATAGATTTTCACTTGCAACTTGCTTTAACATGTTTAACAGTGCATGAAATGTTGTCTAAAACCAAAAGAATGCTGCATTTTAGTGGCTGGATCTGGTTTTATCACATTCTGAATTGAATAAGCAGTAATGCAAACTCAGTCAGAGACATAGATTTTCACTTGCAACTTGCTTTAACATGTTTAACAGTGCATGAAATGTTGTCTAAAACAAAAAGCATGATGCATTTTAGTGGCTGGATCTGGTTTTATCACATTCTGAATTAAACGTTGAAAATGAGCTTTTCACAGCCAGCAGAGGTCAAAATAAGCAGTATTGCAAACTCAGTCATAGACATAGATTTTCACTTGCAACTTGCTTAAACATGTTTAAGAGTGCATGAAATGTTGTCTAAAACAAAAAGAAAATACTTTTTAGTGGCTGGATTTGTTTTTATCACTTTCTGAATAGAACGTTGAAAATGAGCTTTTCTCAGCCAGCAGAGGTCAAAATAAGCAGAAAAGCAAACGTTCGAGGTTACAGAAGTAACCCTTCGTTCCCCGAGGAGGGGAACAGAAGTGCCATAAGTGGATGAAATCCACGATGGGAGGATTCGGATCAGAAGCCGCTTGTCTGGAGAGTATTGAACGGGCCAATGAATGAAATTCATTGGCAGCGTAAGCTTGCGCAGGTGTGCGCCATCTGCAAGGTGTGCGCCATCTGCAATTATCTCAGCATATAAGCACACCTGAAGCCAGCAGACGCCATCCTTTTAAGCTGAAGAGACTTTCAAACAGCTAAGGGACAGTCATTATGGCGACGGAGTATGGCACTTCCGTTCCCCTCCTCGGGGAACGAAGGGTTACTTCTGTAACCTCGAACGTTCCCCTTCGGTTGGGGAACTTCAGTGCCATAAGTGGATGAAATCCACGATGGGAGAAGTATGGAAAGCGCCATAATGACTGCACCTTACCAACACCCCCGATGAGGAGATAGTCAAGCAAGCGTGACGCACCCACATCATGGGGGGCGCGGTCCTCCAACGTGTCCCTGGCCCTAATTTATCCTACTTCAACAGAAGTTTTACGGATTTAGATATATTTTTTGGGAAGTCGTGAGCATCTAGATAATTCTAGGAAATACGACAGTACGTTGGGAAGCGTGCAATCCCGATAGGGAGGATGCTGCGGAGGCCATCCGTTACCCAAGGGGGGGATAGATGGCAGAATTTACATATGGACTAGCCCTAAAAAGGGGGAGTACTCATAGCAAAAGCATGGTTAGCTGAGAGGGAAGACACGGGTCCGCCCAGGGGGGGGACTTAACCGTGGCGGAATGAGCATATGGGATCGCCTAGTGGGGATCACGCATAGCAGGCACCTATACCCAAAACGCGGGCTGACCAGCGGGGAGACCTACAACGTAGTGGGCCAGCAAGTGACTCCTCCGCTGAGTCAGTGCTGGGGGCCACGGAGGAATCTGCAGGGCTCACCTGACGGGGAACTTTACTGACAGATAAAAAGGCGCACGTACCTCCGTGTTAGGGAGAATGGCACAGCAAGCGTGTTTCAACACCCTACCGAGTTATCTCCTCAACCACCAAAGGGTTACCTAATACCCTTGAGGAAACCGGCTCCACTCGCAGATTGTAAAACCTTGCAAATGTGTTGGGTGTCGCCCAGCCCGCAGCTCTACAGATGTCTGTTAGAGAGGCGCCGCGTGCACGCGCCCAAGAGGATGCAACACTCCGAGTGGAGTGTGCACGTACTCCCGGGGGACACGGCTGACCTCGACTCGAATAAGCGAGTGAAATGGCATCCACAATCCAGTGGGATAATCTTTGTTTCGATACGGCACTTCCCTGCTGCCGACCGCCATAACAGACAAAGAGCTGCTCAGATGATCTAAAATTCTGAGTACGGTCCACATAAATGCGCAGAGCGCGAACTGGACAAAGTAAAGAAAGGGCTGGGTCTGCCTCCTCCGGGGGCAGCGCTTGCAGGTTCACTACCTGATCTCTAAAGGGGGTGGTAGGAACCTTGGGCACATAACCGGGGCGGGGTCTCAGGATGACGTGAGAGTAATCCTGCCCGAATTCCAGGCACGAGTCACTGACCGAAAATGCCTCCAGGTCCCCGACCCTCCTGATGGAGGCCAACGCAACCAGCAGAGCTGTCTTCAGGGACAGAAATCTTAGAGATACTGATTCGAGTGGCTCAAAGGGATCGGATCGCAGACTCGTGAGAACGAGGGCGAGATCCCAAGAGGGCATGAGAGGGGGGCGAGATGGATTAATTCGCCTAGCACCCCTAAGGAACTGGATGACCAGGTTATGCTTTCCCACGGTGCCGCCAGCTACCGCGCTATGATAAGCGGAGATGGCGGCCACGTAAACCTTGAGAGTGGAGGGCGACAGCCTGCTGTCCAACTTCTCTTGAAGGAAAGAGAGCACAACACTAATCTGGCAATTTCGGGGGTCTTCTCTGCGAGAGACGCACCATTCAGTGAATAGACTCCACTTCAGGGCGTAGGCGCGCCTCGTGGAGGGGGCTCTAGCCTGAGTGATGGTATTAACCACCGCAGTCGGTAGGTTACCTAAGTCTTCCTCGCATCTAGGGACCACACGTGGAGGTTCCAAAGATCGGGGCGAGGGTGCCAGATGGTGCCCTGTCCCTGAGAGAGTAGGTCCTCTCTCAAAGGGATCCGCCAGGGGAGGGCCGTCGCGAGGAGTGAGAGCTCTGATATCCAGGTCCGGTTGGGCCAAAGGGGCGCAACTAGCAGAACCTGTTCCTCGTCCTCCCTGACCTTGCACAGAAACTGCGCGAGCAGGCTCACTGGGGGAAACGCATACTTGCGCATGCCCCGAGGCCAGCTGTGGGCCAGTGCATCCGTGCCGAGAGAGCCCTCGGTCAGGGAAAAAAACAACTGGCAGTGAGCGTTCTCGGGGGAAGCAAACAGATCGATCTGGGCCTCCCCGAATCGCGCCCATATCAGCTGAACAGACTCGGGGTGGAGTCTCCATTCTCCAGGGCGTAACAGCTGTCGTGAGAGCGCATCGGCTGCACGATTGAGCGTGCCTGGAACGTGAATGGCGCGCAGCGATTTCAGCCGCGGGTGACTCCAGAGGAGCAGACGGCGGCCGAGCTGAGACATGCGGCGAGAGCGCATACCCCCCATGCGGTTGATATACGCCGCCGCCGCCATACTGTCCGTCCTGACCAGCACGTGTTGCCACTCCAGCACAGGTAAAAAGCGGTGGAGAGCGAGGAACACTGCCAACAGCTCTAGGCAATTGATATGCCAATGCAGCTGGGCACCCTTCCACAGGCCCGCAGCCGCATGCCTGCGACACACGGCCCCCCAACCCGTGTTGGAAGCGTCTGTTGAAACAACAACATGGCTGGACGCCTGTCCTAGAGGCACACCGGCCTGTAGGAACGAGGGGTCGTTCCAAGGGCTGAGGGCGCGGCGACACAGCGCAGTAACCGAGACCAGGTGTGTGCCCGCGTGCCATGCGCGTCTGGGGACCCGATCGTGAAGCCAGTGCTGAAGTGGTCTCATATGGAGCAACCCGAGCGGCGTGACGGCGGCTGCGGATGCCATATGCCCCAGGAGCCTCTGAAAGTACTTCAGTGGGACCACTAGTTTGCTGTCGAGCTCCCTCAGACAGTTCAGCAACAGGCGAGCGCGTTCCTCGGAGAGGTGCGCTACCATGGTGATCGAGTCCAGCTCCATCCCGAGAAAAGAAATCCTCTGCACGGGGGCGAGTTTGCTCTTTTCTCGGTTGACCTGAAGCCCCAGTAGGCGGAGATGCCGAAGCACCTTGTCCCTGTGCATAATCAATTGCTCCCGCGAGTGGGCTAAAATCAGCCAGTCGTCGAGATAATTGAGTATGCGAATGCCCGCGAGCCGAAGGGGCGCTAGGGCACCCTCCGCGAGTTTGGTGAAGACCCGCGGAGACAGAGAGAGCCCGAAGGGGAGGACCTTGTACTGCCACGCTCGACCCTCGAACGCAAACCGCAGAAATTGGCGGTGGCGTGGAAGAATGGAGACATGGAAATACGCGTCTTTCAGGTCTATGGCTGCAAACCAATCCTGAGGACGAACGCATTGGAGAATGCGCCTCTGCGTGAGCATTCTGAACGGCAGCCTGTGCAGACAGCGGTTCAAAACGCGCAGATCTAGGATTGGCCGTGACCCACCGCTCTTTTTGGGTACGATGAAGTATGGGCTGTAAAACCCACTCTCCATCTCGGCTGGAGGAACCGGCTCGATTGCACCCTTCGCCAGGAGGGCAGCAATCTCCTCTCGCAAGACAGGGGCGGACAGGGGGTTGACCCTGGAGAAATACACGCCCGTAAACTTGGGGGGCCGTTTCGCGAACTGAATCGCGTAACCGAGTCTGATTGTGCGTATGAGCCACCGCGAGGGGCTGGCCCGCGCTAACCAGGCAGGCAGAGCCCTCGCTAATGGAGTCATCGCTACAATCGCTGACGTACCAGCGGTGGGGCAGCGTGGAGTGGGTGTGCTGATCCGGGAAGCACGAGGGTCTGGAGCTGGAGGAGAGCGATTCGCTCTGGCTCTGCACCCTGACTCCGGAGAGGGGGCTGGAGGGCTGAGGGAGACCGTCCCCCCAGCGCTCGTGAGCCACTGGCGAAGCACGTAGAGTCTGCGAGCCGGAAGGCAGCGCGTCCCGGACTGGCAGAACTCGTGCAGTCACATCCGGGGAAGGGAAAAAGTGCTCTTTTTCTGATGTTTTGGTGGCACTGAAAAGTACCGTTGGTATCGGGGCCCCGCCCTCCAGCGGGGAAAGAGCAAGTTTCCTCTTCTCCGGATGGCCTGTCTCAGGGACGCTTCGAGGTCCGTTTACCGGACTTAACGGCGCCCTGGGCAGGAGGGGCTGCCTGCTTTCGAGGTGTACGCCGCGCCCGCTTGGCCGGAGGCGCAGGCGGGGGCGGGGCAGCACTCGTTGGCGGGCGCCCTCGGCGAGGAACAGCGGAGGTGGATGGCTCGGCGGGCGGAGCGGACTTACGGCCACGCCGATAGATGACATTGCCCATCGCATCCGACTGCTCTTTCACCGCCTTGAATTCCTGGGTGAATTCACCGACGGTGTCGCCGAACAGGCCAGCCTGGGATATGGGCGAGTCAAGAAAGCGAACTTTGTCAACATCGCGCATATCGGCCAGGTTTAGCCAGAGGTGGCGTTCCTGAACCACAAGTGTGGACATCGTCCTCCCAGCGCACACGCGGCGGACTTAGTAGTCCGAAGAGCATAGTCGGTCGCGGTGCGCAGCTCATGTAATAAGCTTGGGTTGGACCCGCCCTCGTGCAGCTCGGCCAGCGCCTGCGCTTGGTAGCGCTGGTAGGTGGCCATCGCGTGCAAAGCAGAAGCAGCCTGGCCCGCAGCCTTATAAGCTCTGGCTCCGAGGGAGGCAGACAACCTACAGGCTTTGGACGGGAGGCGGGGCAAACCCCGCCACGTAGAGGCGCCGCGCGGACAAAGATTGACCGCGATAGCGCGCTCCACTGACGGGATCGCCTCATACCCCCTGGCAGCTCCGCCGTCAAGGGCGGTGAGGGCGGAGGCACACGCAGCACGAGCAGAGAAAGGTGCCCTCCAAGACTGCGTGAGCCTACTGTGCACTTCCGGGAAGAAGGGGACGAGAGGCTTCGAAGGCTTCGCCTTCTGGTCCTCTACTTAGCACCCATCTAGTCGGTCCGGCCGCGGAGCTGGGGGATAAACCATCTCCAACCCCACGACCGAAGCAGCCCGGGAAAGCACGGCTAACATGTCCGCTTCAGGATCCGATTTGACAGCGCTCACCTGCCCGGAGGGGGCGAGCGGGTCCGGATCTTCGTCGGACAGTGAAAGCCCACCCTCCGATGCCGCGGAGGACATCTGATCTCCGGTGTCAGCGAGTGTGAGAGCTACCATCTGGTTAGACGGATCACTCCCACTACCCGAAGCTTGGATGGAGCGCCGTGAGGAGCGAGAGGTCCGCGAGCCCGCGGGCGGCGGAGTATCTCCCGCTGAAACCCTCAGATCTGCCCGAGCGCCCGCTGCTTTTTTAGAACAGGAGGCAACTGGGGTGGCTCGCTCTCTTGCGAAAGTTAGCCGCGATCTTAGCTGTGCAACGGTCATGGCATCGCAATGTTGACATGAACCGCCCGCGAGCACCGCATTAATATGCTGGACCCCCAAACATGCAATGCAGTGATCGTGTCCATCATCCGGAGCCAGGAAACCCCCGCATCCAGAAACGCACAGTCGGAGCGCCATCCTGAAAAGGACGTGCTGCACGACTGTGTTGCTCTTTCGGAAAGTTTGCAACAATACGCACCGCTCTGGAGGACCGGACCCAAAGAACCGCAGGCAAGGGAGAAACCCAGCTCGACCGTCTGCCACCGCGAAGACCCACTCTGGACCGGGAGACACATTCGTTCGCTCTGAAGTGCTGATCAGCAAGAGGAACCCTCATCGACTCACTCAGAAAGGATCTGAAGCGAAAAGGATGGCGTCTGCTGGCTTCAGGTGTGCTTATATGCTGAGATAATTGCAGATGCCGCACACCTGCGCAAGCTTACGCTGCCAATTAATTTCATTCATTGGCCCGTTCAATACTCTCCAGACAAGCGGCTTCTGATCCGAATCCTCCCATCGTGGATTTCATCCGCTTATGGCACTGAAGTTCCCCAACCGAAGGGGAACTCAGTCAGAGACATAGATTTTCACTTGCAACTTGCTTTAACATGTTTAACAGTGCATGAAATGTTGTCTAAAACAAAAAGCATGATGCATTTTAGTGGCTGGATCTGGTTTTATCACATTCTGTATTGAACGTTGAAAATGAGCTTTTCGCAGCCGGCAGAGGTCAAAATAAGCAGTAATGCAAACTCAGTCAGAGACATAGAATTTCACTTGCAACTTGCTTTAACATGTTTAACAGTGCATGAAATGTTGTCTTAAACAAAAAGAATGCTGCATTTTAGTGGCTGGATCTGGTTTTATCACATTCTGAATTGAATAAGCAGTAATGCAAACTCAGTCGGAGACATAGATTTTCACTTGCAACTTGCCTTAACATGTTTAACAGTGCATGAAATGTTGTCTAAAACAAAAAGAATGATGCATTTTAGTCCCTGGATCTGGTTTTATCACATTCTGAGTTGAACGTTGAAAATGAGCTTTTCTCAGCCAGCAGAGGTCAAAATAAGCAGTAATGCAAACTCAGTCATATACATAGATTTTCACTTGCAACTTGCTTTAACATGTTTAACAGTGCATGAAATGTTGTCTAAAACAAAAAGAATGATGCATTTTAGTGGCTGGATCTGGTTTTATCACATTCTGAATTGAATAAGCAGTAATGCAAACTCAGTCGGAGACATAGATTTTCACTTGCAACTTGCTTTAACATGTTAAACAGTGCTTGAAATGTTGTATAAAATAAAAAGAATGATGCATTTAAGTGGTTGGATCTGGTTTTATTACATTCTGAATTGAACGTTGAAAATGAGCTTTTCTCAGCCAGCAGAGGTCAAAATAAGCAGCATTGCAAACTCAGTCAGAGACATAGATTTCACTTGCAACTTGCTTAAACATGTTTAAGAGTGCATGAAATGTTGTCTAAAACAAAAAGAAAATACTTTTTAGTGGCTGGATCTGGTTTTATCACTTTTTGAATTGAACGTTGAAAATGAGCTTTTCTCAGCCAGCAGAGGTCAAAATAAGCAGTAATGCAAACTCAGTCAGAGACATAGATTTTCACTTGCAACTTGCTTTAACATGTTTAACAGTGCATGAAATGTTGTCTAAAACAAAAAGCATGATGCATTTTAGTCACTGGATCTGGTTTTATCACATTCTGAATTGAACGTTGAAAATTAGCTTTTCTCATTCAGCAGAGGTCAATATAAGCAGTAATGCAAACTCAGTCAGAGACATAGATTTTCACTTGCAACTTGCTTTAACATGTTTAACAGTGCATGAATTGTTGTCTAAAACAAGAAGCATGATGCATTTTAGTGGCTGGATCTGGTTTTATCACATGCTGAATTGAATAAGCAGTAACGCAAACTCAGTCAGAGACATAGATTTTCACTTGCAACTTGCTTTAACATGTTTAACAGTGCATGAAATGTTGTCTAAAACAAAAAGAATGATGTATTTTAGTAGCTGGATCTCAATTTATCACATTCTGAATTGAACGTTGAAAATGAGCTTTACTCAGCCAGCAGAGGTCAAAATAAGCAGTAATGCAAACTCAGTCAGAGACATAGATTTTCACTTGCAACTTTCTTAAACATATTTAACAGTGCATGAAATGTTGTCTAAAACAAAAAGAAAATGCTTTTTAGTGGCTGGATCTGGTTTTATCACATTCTGAATTGAACGTTGAAAATGAGCTTTTCTCAGCCAGCAGAGGTCAAAATAAGCAGTAATGCAAACTCAGTCAGAGACATAGATTTTCACTTGCAACTTTCTTAAACATGTTTAACAGTGCTTGAAATGTTGTCTAAAACAAAAAGAATTATGCATTTTAGTGGCTGGATCTGGTTTTATTACATTCTGAATTGAACGTTGAAAATGAGCTTTTCTCAGCCAGCAGAGGTCAAAATAAGCAGTAATGCAAACTCAGTCAGAGCCATAGATTTTCACTTGCAACTTGCTTTAACATGTTTAACAGTGCATGAAATGTTGTCTAAAACAAAAAGAATGATGCATTTTAGTAGCTGGATCTGGTTTTATCACATTCTGAATTTAACGTTGAAAATGAGCTTTACTCAGCCAGCAGAGGTCAAAAAAAGCAGTAATGCAAACTCAGTCATAGACATAGATTTTCACTTGCAACTTTCTTAAACATATTTAACAGTGCATGAAATGTTGTCTAAAACAAAAAGAAAATGCTTTTTAGTGGCTGGATCTGGTTTTATCACATTCTGAATTGAACGTTGAAAATGAGCTTTTCAGAGCCAGCAGAGGTCAAAATAAGCAGTAATGCAAACTCAGTCATAGAAATAGATTTTCACTTGCAACTTGCTTAAACATGTTTAAGAGTGCATGAAATGTTGTCTAAAACAAAAAGAAAATACTTTTTAGTGGCTGGATCAGTTTTTTACACTTTCTGAATTGAACGTTGAAAATGAGCTTTTCTCAGCCAGCAGAGGTCAAAATAAGCAGAAAAGCAAACTCAGTCAGAGACATAGATTTTCACTTGCAACTTTCTTAAACATATTTAACAGTGCATGAAATGTTGTCTAAAACAAAAAGAAAATGCTTTTTAGTGGCTGGATTTGGTTTTAACACATTCTGAATTGAACGTTGAAAATGAGCTTTTCAGAGCCAGCAGAGGTCAAAATAAGAAGTAATGCAAACTCAGTCATAGACATAGATTTTCACTTGCAACTTGCTTAAACATGTTTAACAGTGCACAAAATGTTGTATAAAACTAAAAAAGAATGCTGCCTTTTAGTGGCTGGATCTGGTTTTATCACATTCTGAATTGAATAAGCAGTAATGCAAACTCAGTCAGAGACATAGATTTTCACTTGCAACTTGCTTTAACATGTTTAACAGTGCTTGAAATGTTGTCTAAAACAAAAAGAATGATGCATTTTAGTGGCTGGATCTGGTTTTATTACATTTTGAATTGAACGTTGAAAATGAGCTTTTCTCAGCCAGCAGAGGTCAAAATAAGCAGTAATGCAAACTCAGTCAGAGACATAGATTTTCACTTGCAACTTGCTTTAACATGTTTAACAGTGCATGAAATGTTGTCTAAAATAAAAAGAATGATGCATTTTAGTAGCTGGATCTGGTTTTATCACATTTTGTATTGGACGTTGAAAAAGAGGTTTACTCAGCCAGCAGAGATCAAAATAAGCATTAATGCAAACTCAGTCAGAGACATAGATTTTCACTTGCAACTTTCTTAAACATATTTACCAGTCTATGAAATGTTGTCTAAAACAAAAAGAAAAGGCTTTTTAGTGAATGGATCTGGTTTTATCACATTCTGAATTGAACGTTGAAAATGAGCTTTTCACAGCCAGCAGAGGTCAAAATAAGCAGTAATGCAAACTCAGTCATAGACATAGATTTTCACTTGCAACTTTCTTAAACATATTTAACAGTGCATGAAATGTTGTCTGAAACAAAAAGAAAATACTTTTTAGTGGCTGGATCTGTTTTTATCACTTTCTGAATTGAACGTTAAAAATGAGCTTTTCTTAGCCAGCAGAGGTCAAAATAAGCAGTAATGCAAACTCAGTCAGAGACATAGATTTTCACTTGCAACTTGCTTTAACATGTTTAACAGTGCTTGAAATGTTGTCTAAAACAAAAAGAATGATGCATTTTAGTGGCTGGATCTGGTTTTATTACATTCTGAATTGAACGTTGAAAATGAGCTTTTCTCAGCCAGCAGAGGTCAAAATAAGCAGTAATGCAAACTCAGTCAGAGACATAGATTTTCACTTGCAACTTGCTTTAACATGTTTAACAGTGCATGAAATGTTGTCTAAAACAAAAAGAATGATGCATTTTAGTAGCTGGATCTGGTTTTTTCACATTCTGTATTGGACGTTGAAAATAATCTTTACTCAGCCAGCAGAGGTCAAAATAAGCAGTAATGCAAACTCAGTCAGAGACATAGATTTTCACTTGCAACTTTCTTAAACATATTTAACAGTGCATGAAATGTTGTCTAAAACAAAAAGAAAATGCATTTTAGTGGCTGGATCTGGTTTTATCACATTCTGAATTGAACGTTGAAAATGAGCTTTTCACAGCCAGCAGAGGTCAAATTAGGCTGTAATGCAAACTCAGTCATAGACATAGATTTTCACTTGCAACTTGCTTTAACATGTTTAACAGTGCATGAAATGTTGTCTAAAACAAAAAGCATGATGCATTTTAGTGGCTGGATCTGGTTTTATCACATTCTGTATTGAACGTTGAAAATGAGCTTTTCTCAGCCAGCAGAGGTCAAAATAAGCAGTAATGCAAACTCAGTCAGAGACATAGATTTTCACTTGCAACTTGCTTTAACATGTTTAACAGTGCATGAAATGTTGTCTAAAACCAAAAGAATGCTGCATTTTAGTGGCTGGATCTGGTTTTATCACATTCTGAATTGAATAAGCAGTAATGCAAACTCAGTCAGAGACATAGATTTTCACTTGCAACTTGCTTTAACATGTTTAACAGTGCATGAAATGTTGTCTAAAACCAAAAGAATGCTGCATTTTAGTGGCTGGATCTGGTTTTATCACATTCTGAATTGAATAAGCAGTAATGCAAACTCAGTCAGAGACATAAATTTTCATTTGCAACTTGCTTTAACATGTTTAACAGTGCTTGAAATGTTGTCTAAAACAAAAAGAATGATGCAATTTAGTGGCTGGATCTGGTTTTATTACATTCTGAATTGAACGTTGAAAATGAGCTTTTCTCAGCCAGCAGAGGTCAAAATAAGCAGTAATGCAAACTTAGTCAGAGACATAGATTTTCACTTGCAACTTGCTTTAACATGTTTAACAGTGCATGAAATGTTGTCTAAAACAAAAAGCATGATGCATTTTAGTGGCTGGATCTGGTTTTATCACATTCTGAATTGAACGTTGAAAATGAGCTTTTCTCAGCCAGCAGAGGTCAAAATAAGCAGTAATGCAAACTCAGTCAGAGACATAGATTTTCACTTGCAACTTGCTTTAACATGTTTAACAGTGCATGAAATGTTGTTTAAAACAAAAAGAATGATGTATTTTAGTCGCTTGATCTGGTTTTATCACATTCTGAATTGAACGTTGAAAATGAACTTTTCTCAGCCAGCAGAGGTCAAAATAAGCAGTATTGCAAACTCAGTCAGAGACATAGATTTTCACTTGCAACTTTCTTAAACATATTTAACAGTGCATGAAATGTTGTCTAAAACAAAAAGAAAATACTTTTTAGTGGCTGGATCTGGTTTTATTACGTTCTGAATTGAACGTTGAAAATGAGCTTTTCTCAGCCAGCAGAGGTCAAAATAAGCAGTAATGCAAACTCAGTCAGAGACATAGATTTTCACTTGCAACTTGCTTTAACATGTTTAACAGTGCATGAAATGTTGTCTAAAACAAAAAGAATGATGCATTTTAGTAGCTGGATCTGGTTTTATCACATTCCGTATTGGACGTTGAAAATGAGCTTTACTCAGCCAGCAGAGGTCAAAATAAGCAGAAATGCAAACTCAGTCAGAGACATAGTATTTCACTTGCAACTTTCTTAAACATATTTAACAGTGCATGAAATGTTGTCTAAAACAAAAAGAAAATGCATTTTAGTGGCTGGATCTGGTTTTATCACAGTCTGAATTGAACGTTGAAAATGAGCTTTTCACAGCCAGCAGAGGTCAAATTAGGCTGTAATGCAAACTCAGTCATAGACATAGATTTTCACTTGCAACTTGCTTTAACATGTTTAACAGTGCATGAAATGTTGTCTAAAACAAAAAGAATGATGCATTTTAGTGGCTGGATCTGGTTTTATCACATTCTGAATTGAACGTTGAAAATGAGCTTTTCTCAGCCAGCAGAGGTCAAAATAAGCAGTAATGCAAACTCAGTCAGAGACATAGATTTTCACTTGCAACTTGCTTTAACATGTTTAACAGTGCATGAAATGTTGTCTAAAACAAAAAGAATGATGCATTTTAGTGGCTGGATCTGGTTTTATCACATTCTGAATTGAACGTTGAAAATGAGCTTTTCACATCCAGCAGAGGTCAAAATAAGCAGTATTGCAAACTCAGTCATAGACATAGGTTTTCACTTGCAACTTGCTTAAACATGTTTAAGAGTGCATGAAATGTTGTCTAAAACAAAAAGAAAATACTTTTAGTGGCTGGATCTGTTTTTATCACTTTCTGTATTGAACGTTGAAAATGAGCTTTTCTCAGCCAGCAGAGGTCAAAATAAGCAGAAATGCAAACTCAGTCAGAGACATAGATTTTCACTTGCAACTTTCTTAAACATATTTAACAGTGCATGAAATGTTGTCTAAAACAAAAAGAAAATGCTTTTTAGTGGCTGGATCTGGTTTTAACACATTCTGAATTGAACGTTGAAAATGAGCTTTTCAGAGCCAGCAGAGGTCAAAATAAGAAGTAATGCAAACTCAGTCATAGACATAGATTTTCACTTGCAACTTGCTTTAACATGTTTAACAGTGCACAAAATGTTGTATAAAACTAAAAAAGAATGATGCATTTTAGTCACTGGATCTGGTTTTATCACATTCTGAATTGAACGTTGAAAATGAGCTTTTCTCAGCCAGCAGAGGTCAAAATAAGCAGTAATGCAAAGTCAGTCAGAGACATAGATTTTCACTTGCAACTTGCTTTAACATGTTTAACCATGCATGAAATGTTGTCTAAAACAAAAAGAATGATGCATTTTAGTGGCAGGATCTGGTTTTATTACATTCTGATTTGAACGTTGAAAATGAGCTTTTCTCTGCCAGCAGAGGTCAAAATAAGCAGTAATGCAAACTTAGTCAGAGACATAGATTTTCACTTGCAACTTGCTTTAACATGTTTAACAGTGCATGAAATTTTGTCTAAAACAAAAAGCATGATGCATTTTAGTGGCTGGATCTGGTTTTATCACATTCTGAATTGAACGTTGAAAATGAGCTTTTCACAGCCAGCAGAGGTCAAAAAAAGCAGTATTGCAAACTCAGTCAGAGACATAGATTTTCACTTGCAACTTGCTTAAACATGTTTAAGAGTGCATGAAATGTTGTCTAAAACAAAAAGAAAATACTTTTTAGTGGCTGGATCAGTTTTTTACACTTTCTGAATTGAACGTTGAAAATGAGCTTTTCTCAGCCAGCAGAGGTCAAAATAAGCAGAAAAGCAAACTCAGTCAGAGACATAGATTTTCACTTGCAACTTGCTTTAACATGTTTAACAGTGCTTGAAATGTTGTCTAAAACAAAAAGAATGATGCATTTTGGTAGCTGGATCTGGTTTTATCACATTCTGAATTGAACGTTGAAAATGAGCTTTTCTCAGCCAGCAGAGGTCAAAATAAGCAGTAATGCAAAGTCAGTCAGAGACATAGATTTTCACTTGCAACTTGCTTTAACATGTTTAACAGTGCATGAAATGTTGTCTAAAACAAAAAGAATGATGCATTTTAGTGGCAGGATCTGGTTTTATTACATTCTGATTTGAACGTTGAAAATGAGCTTTTCTCAGCCAGCAGAGGTCAAAATAAGCAGTAATGCAAACTCAGTCAGAGACATAGATTTTCACTTGCAACTTGCTTTAACATGTTTAACAGTGCATGAAATGTTGTCTAAAACAAAAAGCATGATGCATTTTAGTGGCTGGATCTGGTTTTATCACATTCTGAATTGAACGTTGAAAATGAGCTTTTCACAGCCAGCAGAGGTCAAAAAAAGCAGTATTGCAAACTCAGTCAGAGACATAGATTTTCACTTGCAACTTGCTTAAACATGTTTAAGAGTGCATGAAATGTTGTCTAAAACAAAAAGAAAATACTTTTTAGTGGCTGGATCAGTTTTTATCACTTTCTGAATTGAACGTTGAAAATGAGCTTTTCTCAGCCAGCAGAGGTCAAAATAAGCAGAAAAGCAAACTCAGTCAGAGACATAGATTTTCACTTGCAACTTGCTTTAACATGTTTAACAGTGCTTGAAATGTTGTCTAAAACAAAAAGAATGATGCATTTTAGTAGCTGGATCTGGTTTTATTACATTCTGAATAGAACGTTGAAAATGAGCTTTTCTCAGCCAGCAGAGGTCAAAATAAGCAGTATTGCAAACTCAGTCAGAGACATAGATTTTCACTTGCAACTTGCTTTAACATGTTTAACAGTGCATGAAATGTTGTCTAAAACAAAAAGAAAATGCATTTTAGTGGCTGGATCTGGTTTTATTACGTTCTGAATTGAACGTTGAAAATGAGCTTTTCTCAGCCAGCAGAGGTCAAAATAAGCAGTAATGCAAACTCAGTCAGAGACTTAGATTTTCACTTGCAACTTGCTTTAACATGTTTAACAGTGCATGAAATGTTGTCTAAAACAAAAAGAATGATGCATTTTAGTGGCAGGATCTGGTTTTATTACATTCTGATTTGAACGTTGAAAATGAGCTTTTCTCAGCCAGCAGAGGTCAAATTAGGCTGTAATGCAAACTTAGTCAGAGACATAGATTTTCACTTGCAACTTGCTTTAACATGTTTAACAGTGCATGAAATGTTGTCTAAAACAAAAAGAATGATGCATTTTAGTGGCTGGATCTGGTTTTATTACATTCTGAATTGAACGTTAAAAATGAGCTTTTCTCAGCCAGCAGAGGTCAAAATAAGCAGTAATGCAAACTCAGTCAGAGACATAGATTTTCACTTGCAACTTGCTTTAACATGTTTAACAGTGCATGAAATGTTGTCTAAAACAAAAAGAATGATGCATTTTAGTGGCTGGATCTGGTTTTATCACATTCTGAATTGAACGTTGAAAATGAGCTTTTCACAGCCAGCAGAGGTCAAAATATGCAGTATTGCAAACTCAGTCATAGACATAGGTTTTCACTTGCAACTTGCTTAAACATGTTTAACAGTGCATGAAATGTTGTCTAAAACAAAAAGAAAATACTTTTAGTGGCTGGATCTGTTTTTATCACTTTCTGAATTGAACGTTAAAAAATGAGCTTTTCTCAGCCAGCAGAGGTCAAAATAAGCAGAAATGCAAACTCAGTCAGAGACATAGATTTTCACTTGCAACTTGCTTTAACATGTTTAACAGTGCATGAAATGTTGTCTAAAACAAAAAGAATAATGCATTTTAGTGGCTGGATCTGAATTTATCACATTCTGCATTGGACGTTGAAAATGAGCTTTACTCAGCCAGCAGAGCTCAAAATAAAAAGTAATGCAAACTCAGTCAGAGACATAGATTTTCACTTGCAACTTTCTTAAACATATTTACCAGTGCATGAAATGTTGTCTAAAACAAAAAGAAAATGCTTTTTAGTGGCTGGATCTGGTTTTAACACATTCTGAATTGAACGTTGAAAATGAGCTTTTCAGAGCCAGCAGAGGTCAAAATAAGAAGTAATGCAAACTCAGTCATAGACATAGATTTTCACTTGCAACTTGCTTTAACATGTTTAACAGTGCACAAAATGTTGTATAAAACTAAAAAAGAATGATGCATTTTAGTCACTGGATCTGGTTTTATCACATTCTGAATTGAACGTTGAAAATGAGCTTTTCTCAGCCAGCAGAGGTCAAAATAAGCAGTAATGCAAAGTCAGTCAGAGACATAGATTTTCACTTGCAACTTGCTTTAACATGTTTAACAGTGCATGAAATGTTGTCTAAAACAAAAAGAAAATGCTTTTTAGTGGCTGGATCTGGTTTTAACACATTCTGAATTGAACGTTGAAAATGAGCTTTTCAGAGCCAGCAGAGGTCAAAATAAGAAGTAATGCAAACTCAGTCATAGACATAGATTTTCACTTGCAACTTGCTTTAACATGTTTAACAGTGCACAAAATGTTGTATAAAACTAAAAAAGAATGATGCATTTTAGTCACTGGATCTGGTTTTATCACATTCTGAATTGAACGTTGAAAATGAGCTTTTCTCAGCCAGCAGAGGTCAAAATAAGCAGTAATGCAAAGTCAGTCAGAGACATAGATTTTCACTTTCAACTTGCTTTAACATGTTTAACAGTGCATGAAATGTTGTCTAAAACAAAAAGAATGATGCATTTTAGTGGCAGGATCTGGTTTTATTACATTCTGATTTGAACGTTGAAAATGAGCTTTTCTCAGCCAGCAGAGGTCAAAAAAAGCAGTAATGCAAACTCAGTCAGAGACATAGATTTTCACTTGCAACTTGCTTTAACATGTTTAACAGTGCATGAAATTTTGTCTAAAACAAAAAGCATGATGCATTTTAGTAGCTGGATCTGGTTTTATCACATTCTGTATTGAACGTTGAAAATGAGCTTTTCACAGCCAGCAGAGGTCAAATTAGGCTGTAATGCAAACTCAGTCATAGACATAGATTTTCACTTGCAACTTGCTTTAACATGTTTAACAGTGCATGAAATGTTGTCTAAAACAAAAAGAATGATGCATTTTAGTGGCTGGATCTGGTTTTATCACATTCTGAATTGAACGTTAAAAATGAGCTTTTCACAGCCAGCAGAGGTCAAAATAAGCAGTATTGCAAACTCAGTCATAGACATAGGTTTTCACTTGCAACTTGCTTAAACATGTTTAACAGTGCATGAAATGTTGTCTAAAACAAAAAGAAAATACTTTTAGTGGCTGGATCTGTTTTTATCACTTTCTGAATTGAACGTTGAAAATGAGCTTTTCTCAGCCAGCAGAGGTCAAAATAAGCAGAAATGCAAACTCAGTCAGAGACATAGATTTTCACTTGCAACTTGCTTTAACATGTTTAACAGCGCTTGAAATGTTGTCTAAAACAAAAAGAATGATGCATTTTAGTAGCTGGATCTGGTTTTATTACATTCTGAATTGAACGTTGAAAATGAGCTTTTCTCAGCCAGCAGAGGTCAAAATAAGCAGTAATGCAAAGTCAGTCAGAGACATAGATTTTCACTTGCAACTTGCTTTAACATGTTTAACAGTGCATGAAATGTTGTCTAAAACCAAAAGAATGATGCATTTTAGTGGCAGGATCTGGTTTTATTACATTCTCATTTGAACGTTGAAAATGAGCTTTTCTCAGCCAGCAGAGGTCAAAATAAGCAGTAATGCAAACTCAGTCAGAGACATAGATTTTCACTTGCAACTTGCTTTAACATGTTTAACAGTGCATGAAATGTTGTCTAAAACAAAAAGCATGATGCATTTTAGTGGCTGGATCTGGTTTTATCACATTCTGAATTGAACGTTGAAAATTAGCTTTTCACAGCCAGCAGAGGTCAAAAAAAGCAGTATTGCAAACTCAGTCAGAGACATAGATTTTCACTTGCAACTTGCTTAAACATGTTTAAGAGTGCATGAAATGTTGTCTAAAACAAAAAGAAAATACTCATTAGTGGCTGGATCAGTTTTTATCACTTTCTGAATTGAACGTTGAAAATGAGCTTTTCTCAGCCAGCAGAGGTCAAAATAAGCAGAAAAGCAAACTCAGTCAGAGACATAGATTTTCACTTGCAACTTGCTTTAACATGTTTAACAGTGCTTGAAATGTTGTCTAAAACAAAAAGAATGATGCATTTTAGTAGCTGGATCTGGTTTTATTACATTCTGAATAGAACGTTGAAAATGAGCTTTTCTCAGCCAGCAGAGGTCAAAATAAGCAGTAATGCAAACTCAGTCAGAGACATAGATTTTCACTTGCAACTTGCTTTAACATGTTTAACAGTGCATGAAATGTTGTCTAAAACAAAAAGAAAATGCATTTTAGTGGCTGGATCTGGTTTTATTACGTTCTGAATTGAACGTTGAAAATGAGCTTTTCTCAGCCAGCAGAGGTCAAAATAAGCAGTAATGCAAACTCAGTCAGAGACTTAGATTTTCACTTGCAACTTGCTTTAACATGTTTAACAGTGCATGAAATGTTGTCTAAAACAAAAAGAATGATGCATTTTAGTAGCTGGATCTGGTTTTATCACATTCTGTATTGAACGTTGAAAATGAGCTTTTCACAGCCAGCAGAGGTCAAATTAGGCTGTAATGCAAACTCAGTCATAGACATAGATTTTCACTTGCAACTTGCTTTAACATGTTTAACAGTGCATGAAATGTTGTCTAAAACAAAAAGAATGATGCATTTTAGTGGCTGGATCTGGTTTTATCACATTCTGAATTGAACGTTGAAAATGAGCTTTTCACAGCCAGCAGAGGTCAAAATAAGCAGTATTGCAAACTCAGTCATAGACATAGGTTTTCACTTGCAACTTGCTTAAACATGTTTAACAGTGCATGAAATGTTGTCTAAAACAAAAAGAAAATACTTTTAGTGGCTGGATCTGTTTTTATCACTTTCTGAATTGAACGTTGAAAATGAGCTTTTCTCAGCCAGCAGAGGTCAAAATAAGCAGAAATGCAAACTCAGTCAGAGACATAGATTTTCACTTGCAACTTGCTTTAACATGTTTAACAGTGCATGAAATGTTGTCTAAAACAAAAAGAATAATGCATTTTAGTGGCTGGATCTGAATTTATCACATTCTGCATTGGACGTTGAAAATGAGCTTTACTCAGCCAGCAGAGCTCAAAATAAAAAGTAATGCAAACTCAGTCAGAGACATAGATTTTCACTTGCAACTTTCTTAAACATATTTAACAGTGCATGAAATGTTGTCTAAAACAAAAAGAAAATGCTTTTTAGTGGCTGGATCTGGTTTTAACACATTCTGAATTGAACGTTGAAAAGGAGCTTTTCAGAGCCAGCAGAGGTCAAAATAAGAAGTAATGCAAACTCAGTCATAGACATAGATTTTCACTTGCAACTTCCTTTAACATGTTTAACAGTGCACAAAATGTTGTATAAAACTAAAAAAGAATGATGCATTTTAGTCACTGGATCTGGTTTTATCACATTCTGAATTGAACGTTGAAAATGAGCTTTTCTCAGCCAGCAGAGGTCAAAATAAGCAGTAATGCAAACTCAGTCAGAGACATAGATTTTCACTTGCAACTTGCTTTAACATGTTTAACAGTGCATGAAATGTTGTCTAAAACAAAAAGAAAATGCATTTTAGTGGCTGGATCTGGTTTTATCACATTCTGAATTGATTGTTGAAAATGAGCTTTTCACAGCCAGCAGAGGTCAAATTAGGCTGTAATGCAAACTCAGTCATAGACATAGATTTTCACGTGCAACTTGCTTTAACATGTTTAACAGTGCATGAAATGTTGTCTAAAACAAAAAGCATGATGCATTTTAGTGGCTGGATCTGGTTTTATCACATTCTGTATTGAACGTTGAAAATGAGCTTTTCTCAGCCAGCAGAGGTCAAAATAAGCAGTAATGCAAACTCAGTCAGAGACATAGATTTTCACTTGCAACTTGCTTTAACATGTTTAACAGTGCATGAAATGTTGTTTAAAACCAAAAGAATGCTGCATTTTAGTGGCTGGATCTGGTTTTATCACATTCTGAATTGAACGTTGAAAATGAGCTTTTCACAGCCAGCAGAGGTCAAAAAAAGCAGTATTGCAAACTCAGTCAGAGACATAGATTTTCACTTGCAACTTGCTTTAACATGTTTAAGAGTACATGAAATGTTGTCTAAAACAAAAAGAAAATACTATTTAGTGGCTGGATCAGTTTTTATCACTTTCTGAATTGAACGTTGAAAATGAGCTTTTCTCAGCCAGCAGAGGTCAAAATAAGCAGAAAAGCAAACTCAGTCAAAGACATAGATTTTCACTTGCAACTTGCTTTAACATGTTTAACAGTGCTTGAAATGTTGTCTAAAACAAAAAGAATGATGCATTTTAGTAGCTGGATCTGGTTTTATTACATTCTGAATAGAACGTTGAAAATGAGCTTTTCTCAGCCAACAGAGGTCAAAATAAGCAGTAATGCAAACTCGGTCAGAGACATAGATTTTCACTTGCAACTTGCTTTAACATGTTTAACAGTGCATGAAATGTTGTCTAAAACAAAAAGAAAATGCATTTTAGTGGCTGGATCTGGTTTTATCACATTCTGAATTGATTGTTGAAAATGAGCTTTTCACAGCCAGCAGAGGTCAAATTAGGCTGTAATGCAAACTCAGTCATATACATAGATTTTCACTTGCAACTTGCTTTAACATGTTTAACAGTGCACAAAATGTTGTATAAAACTAAAAAAGAATGATGCATTTTAGTCACTGGATCTGGTTTTATCACATTCTGAATTGAACGTTGAAAATGAGCTTTTCTCAGCCAGCAGAGGTCAAAATAAGCAGTAATGCAAAGTCAGTCAGAGACATAGATTTTCACTTGCAACTTGCTTTAACATGTTTAACAGTGCATGAAATGTTGTCTAAAACAAAAAGAATGATGCATTTTAGTAGCTGGATCTGGTTTTATTACATTCTGAATAGAACGTTGAAAATGAGCTTTTCTCAGCCAGCAGAGGTCAAAATAAGCAGTAATGCAAACTCAGTCAGAGACATAGATTTTCACTTGCAACTTGCTTTAACATGTTTAACAGTGCATGAAATGTTGTCTAAAACAAAAAGAAAATGCATTTTAGTGGCTGGATCTGGTTTTATTACGTTCTGAATTGAACGTTGAAAATGAGCTTTTTTCAGCCAGCAGAGGTCAAAATAAGCAGTAATGCAAACTCAGTCAGAGACTTAGATTTTCACTTGCAACTTGCTTTAACATGTTTAACAGTGCATGAAATGTTGTCTAAAACAAAAAGAATGATGCATTTTAGTAGCTGGATCTGGTTTTATCACATTCTGTATTGAACGTTGAAAATGAGCTTTTCACAGCCAGCAGAGGTCAAATTAGGCTGTAATGCAAACTCAGTCATAGACATAGATTTTCACTTGCAACTTGCTTTAACATGTTTAACAGTGCATGAAATGTTGTCTAAAACAAAAAGAATGATGCATTTTAGTGGCTGGATCTGGTTTTATCACATTCTGAATTGAACGTTAAAAATGAGCTTTTCTCAGCAAGCAGAGGTCAAAATAAGCAGTAATGCAAACTCAGTCAGAGACATAGATTTTCACTTGCAACTTGCTTTAACATGTTTAACAGTGCATGAAATGTTGTCTAAAACAAAAAGAATGATGCATTTTAGTGGCTGGATCTGGTTTTATCACATTCTGAATTGAACGTTGAAAATGAGCTTTTCACAGCCAGCAGAGGTCAAAATAAGCAGTATTGCAAACTCAGTCATAGACATAGGTTTTCACTTGCAACTTGCTTAAACATGTTTAACAGTGCATGAAATGTTGTCTAAAACAAAAAGAAAATACTTTTAGTGGCTGGATCTGTTTTTATCACTTTCTGAATTGAACGTTGAAAATGAGCTTTTCTCAGCCAGCAGAGGTCAAAATAAGCAGAAATGCAAACTCAGTCAGAGACATAGATTTTCACTTGCAACTTGCTTTAACATGTTTAACAGTGCATGAAATGTTGTCTAAAACAAAAAGAATAATGCATTTTAGTGGCTGGATCTGAATTTATCACATTCTGCATTGGACGTTGAAAATGAGCTTTACTCAGCCAGCAGAGCTCAAAATAAAAAGTAATGCAAACTCAGTCAGAGACATAGATTTTCACTTGCAACTTTCTTAAACATATTTAACAGTGCATGGAATGTTGTCTAAAACAAAAAGAAAATGCTTTTTAGTGGCTGGATCTGGTTTTAACACATTCTGAATTGAACGTTGAAAAGGAGCTTTTCAGAGCCAGCAGAGGTCAAAATAAGAAGTAATGCAAACTCAGTCATAGACATAGATTTTCACTTGCAACTTCCTTTAACATGTTTAACAGTGCACAAAATGTTGTATAAAACTAAAAAAGAATGATGCATTTTAGTCACTGGATCTGGTTTTATCACATTCTGAATTGAACGTTGAAAATGAGCTTTTCTCAGCCAGCAGAGGTCAAAATAAGCAGTAATGCAAACTCAGTCAGAGACATAGATTTTCACTTGCAACTTGCTTTAACATGTTTAACAGTGCATGAAATGTTGTCTAAAACAAAAAGAAAATGCATTTTAGTGGCTGGATCTGGTTTTATCACATTCTGAATTGATTGTTGAAAATGAGCTTTTCACAGCCAGCAGAGGTCAAATTAGGCTGTAATGCAAACTCAGTCATAGACATAGATTTTCACGTGCAACTTGCTTTAACATGTTTAACAGTGCATGAAATGTTGTCTAAAACAAAAAGCATGATGCATTTTAGTGGCTGGATCTGGTTTTATCACATTCTGTATTGAACGTTGAAAATGAGCTTTTCTCAGCCAGCAGAGGTCAAAATAAGCAGTAATGCAAACTCAGTCAGAGACATAGATTTTCACTTGCAACTTGCTTTAACATGTTTAACAGTGCATGAAATGTTGTTTAAAACCAAAAGAATGCTGCATTTTAGTGGCTGGATCTGGTTTTATCACATTCTGAATTGAACGTTGAAAATGAGCTTTTCACAGCCAGCAGAGGTCAAAAAAAGCAGTATTGCAAACTCAGTCAGAGACATAGATTTTCACTTGCAACTTGCTTTAACATGTTTAAGAGTACATGAAATGTTGTCTAAAACAAAAAGAAAATACTATTTAGTGGCTGGATCAGTTTTTATCACTTTCTGAATTGAACGTTGAAAATGAGCTTTTCTCAGCCAGCAGAGGTCAAAATAAGCAGAAAAGCAAACTCAGTCAAAGACATAGATTTTCACTTGCAACTTGCTTTAACATGTTTAACAGTGCTTGAAATGTTGTCTAAAACAAAAAGAATGATGCATTTTAGTAGCTGGATCTGGTTTTATTACATTCTGAATAGAACGTTGAAAATGAGCTTTTCTCAGCCAACAGAGGTCAAAATAAGCAGTAATGCAAACTCGGTCAGAGACATAGATTTTCACTTGCAACTTGCTTTAACATGTTTAACAGTGCATGAAATGTTGTCTAAAACAAAAAGAAAATGCATTTTAGTGGCTGGATCTGGTTTTATCACATTCTGAATTGATTGTTGAAAATGAGCTTTTCACAGCCAGCAGAGGTCAAATTAGGCTGTAATGCAAACTCAGTCTTATACATAGATTTTCACTTGCAACTTGCTTTAACATGTTTAACAGTGCACAAAATGTTGTATAAAACTAAAAAAGAATGATGCATTTTAGTCACTGGATCTGGTTTTATCACATTCTGAATTGAACGTTGAAAATGAGCTTTTCTCAGCCAGCAGAGGTCAAAATAAGCAGTAATGCAAAGTCAGTCAGAGACATAGATTTTCACTTGCAACTTGCTTTAACATGTTTAACAGTGCATGAAATGTTGTCTAAAACAAAAAGAATGATGCATTTTAGTGGCAGGATCTGGTTTTATTACATTCTGATTTGAACGTTGAAAATGAGCTTTTCTCAGCCAGCAGAGGTCAAAATAAGCAGTAATGCAAACTCAGTCAGAGACATAGATTTTCACTTGCAACTTGCTTTAACATGTTTAACAGTGCATGAAATGTTGTCTAAAACAAAAAGAAAATGCATTTTAGTGGCTGGATCTGGTTTTATTACGTTCTGAATTGAACGTTGAAAATGAGCTTTTCTCAGCCAGCAGAGGTCAAAATAAGCAGTAATGCAAACTCAGTCAGAGACTTAGATTTTCACTTGCAACTTGCTTTAACATGTTTAACAGTGCATGAAATGTTGTCTAAAACAAAAAGAATGATGCATTTTAGTAGCTGGATCTGGTTTCATCACATTCTGTATTGAACGTTGAAAATGAGCTTTTCACAGCCAGCAGAGGTCAAATTAGGCTGTAGTGCAAACTCAGTCATAGACATAGATTTTCACTTGCAACTTGCTTTAACATGTTTAACAGTGCATGAAATGTTGTCTAAAACAAAAAGAATGATGCATTTTAGTGGCTGGATCTGGTTTTATCACATTCTGAATTGAACGTTAAAAATGAGCTTTTCTCAGCAAGCAGAGGTCAAAATAAGCAGTAATGCAAACTCAGTCAGAGACATAGATTTTCACTTGCAACTTGCTTTAACATGTTTAACAGTGCATGAAATGTTGTCTAAAACAAAAAGAATGATGCATTTTAGTGGCTGGATCTGGTTTTATCACATTCTGAATTGAACGTTGAAAATTAGCTTTTCACAGCCAGCAGAGGTCAAAATAAGCAGTATTGCAAACTCAGTCATAGACATAGGTTTTCACTTGCAACTTGCTTAAACATGTTTAACAGTGCATGAAATGTTGTCTAAAACAAAAAGAAAATACTTTTAGTGGCTGGATCTGTTTTTATCACTTTCTGAATTGAACGTTGAAAATGAGCTTTTCTCAGCCAGCAGAGGTCAAAATAAGCAGAAATGCAAACTCAGTCAGAGACATAGATTTTCACTTGCAACTTGCTTTAACATGTTTAACAGTGCATGAAATGTTGTCTAAAACAAAAAGAATAATGCATTTTAGTGGCTGGATCTGAATTTATCACATTCTAAATTGGACGTTGAAAATGAGCTTTACTCAGCCAGCAGAGCTCAAAATAAAAAGTAATGCAAACTCAGTCAGAGACATAGATTTTCACTTGCAACTTTCTTAAACATATTTAACAGTGCATGAAATGTTGTCTAAAACAAAAAGAAAATGCTTTTTAGTGGCTGGATCTGGTTTTAACACATTCTGAATTGAACGTTGAAAAGGAGCTTTTCAGAGCCAGCAGAGGTCAAAATAAGAAGTAATGCAAACTCAGTCATAGACATAGATTTTCACTTGCAACTTCCTTTAACATGTTTAACAGTGCACAAAATGTTGTCTAAAACAAAAAGAAAATACTTTTAGTGGCTGGATCTGTTTTTATCACTTTCTGAATTGAACGTTGAAAATGAGCTTTTCTCAGCCAGCAGAGGTCAAAATAAGCAGAAATGCAAACTCAGTCAGAGACATAGATTTTCACTTGCAACTTGCTTTAACATGTTTAACAGTGCATGAAATGTTGTCTAAAACATAAAGAATAATGCATTTTAGTGGCTGGATCTGAATTTATCACATTCTGCATTGGACGTTGAAAATGAGCTTTACTCAGCCAGCAGAGCTCAAAATAAAAAGTAATGCAAACTCAGTCAGAGACATAGATTTTCACTTGCAACTTTCTTAAACATATTTACCAGTGCATGAAATGTTGTCTAAAACAAAAAGAAAATGCTTTTTAGTGGCTGGATCTGGTTTCAACACATTCTGAATTGAACGTTGAAAATGAGCTTTTCAGAGCCAGCAGAGGTCAAAATAAGAAGTAATGCAAACTCAGTCATAGACATAGATTTTCACTTGCAACTTGCTTTAACATGTTTAACAGTGCACAAAATGTTGTATAAAACTAAAAAAGAATGATGCATTTTAGTCACTGGATCTGGTTTTATCACATTTTGAATTGAACGTTGAAAATGAGCTTTTCTCAGCCAGCAGAGGTCAAAAAAAGCAGTAATGCAAACTCAGTCAGAGACATAGATTTTCACTTGCAACTTGCTTTAACATGTTTAACAGTGCATGAAATGTTGTCTAAAACAAAAAGAATGATGCATTTTAGTGGCAGGATCTGGTTTTATTACATTCTGATTTGAACGTTGAAAATGAGCTTTTCTCAGCCAGCAGAGGTCAAAATAAGCAGTAATGCAAACTCAGTCAGAGACATAGATTTTCACTTGCAACTTGCTTTAACATGTTTAACAGTGCATGAAATGTTGTCTAAAACAAAAAGAAAATACTTTTTAGTGGCTGGATCAGCTTTTATCACTTTCTGAATTGAACGTTGAAAATTAGCTTTTCTCAGCCAGCAGAGGTCAAAATAAGCAGAAAAGCAAACTCAGTCAGAGACATAGATTTTCACTTGCAACTTGCTTTAACATGTTTAACAGTGCTTGAAATGTTGTCTAAAACAAAAAGAATGATTCATTTTAGTAGCTGGATCTGGTTTTATTACATTCTGAATAGAACGTTGAAAATGAGCTTTTCTCAGCCAGCAGAGGTCAAAATAAGCAGTAATGCAAACTCAGTCAGACACATAGATTTTCACTTGCAACTTGCTTTAACATGTTTAACAGTGCATGAAATGTTGTCTAAAACAAAAAGAAAATGCATTTTAGTGGCTGGATCTGGTTTTATCACATTCTGAATAGATTGTTGAAAATGAGCTTTTCACAGCCAGCAGAGGTCAAATTAGGCTGTAATGCAAACTCAGTCATAGACATAGATTTTCACTTGCAACTTGCTTTAACATGTTTAACAGTGCATGAAATGTTGTCTAAAACAAAAAGCATGATGCATTTTAGTGGCTGGATCTGGTTTTATCACATTCTGTATTGAACGTTGAAAATGAGCTTTTCTCAGCCAGCAGAGGTCAAAATAAGCAGTAATGCAAACTCAGTCAGAGACATAGATTTTCACTTAAAACTTGCTTTAACATGTTTAACAGTGCATGAAATGTTGTCTAAAACCAAAAGAATGCTGCATTTTAGTGGCTGGATCTAGTTTTATCACATTCTGAATTGAATAAGCAGTAATGCAAACTCAGTCAGAGACATAGATTTTCACTTGCAACTTGCTTAAACATGTTTAACAGTGCTTGAAATGTTGTCTAAAACAAAAAGAATGATGCAATTTAGTGGCGGGGTCTGGTTTTATTACATTCTGAATTGAACGTTGAAAATGAGCTTTTCTCAGCCAGCAGAGGTCAAAATAAGCAGTAATGCAAACTTAGTCAGAGACATAGATTTTCACTTGCAACTTGCTTTAACATGTTTAACAGTGCATGAAATTTTGTCTAAAACAAAAAGCATGATGCATTTTAGTGGCTGGATCTGGTTTTATCACATTCTGAAATGAACGTTGAAAATGAGCTTTTCACAGCCAGCAGAGGTCAAAAAAAGCAGTATTGCAAACTCAGTCAGAGACATAGATTTTCACTTGCAACTTGCTTTAACATGTTTAAGAGTACATGAAATGTTGTCTAAAACAAAAAGAAAATACTTTTTAGTGGCTGGATCAGTTTTTATCACTTTCTGAATTGAACGTTGAAAATGAGCTTTTCTCAGCCAGCAGAGGTCAAAATAAGCAGAAAAGCAAACTCAGTCAGAGACAGATTTTCACTTGCAACTTGCTTTAACATGTTTAACAGTGCTTGAAATGTTGTCTAAAACAAAAAGAATGATGCATTTTAGTAGCTGGATCTGGTTTTATTACATTCTGAATAGAACGTTGAAAATGAGCTTTTCTCAGCCAACAGAGGTCAAAATAAGCAGTAATGCAAACTCAGTCAGAGACATAGATTTTCACTTGCAACTTGCTTTAACATGTTTAACAGTGCATGAAATGTTGTCTAAAACAAAAAGAAAATGCATTTTAGTGGCTGGATCTGGTTTTATCACATTCTGAATTGATTGTTGAAAATGAGCTTTTCACAGCCAGCAGAGGTCAAATTAGGCTGTAATGCAAACTCAGTCATATACATAGATTTTCACTTGCAACTTGCTTTAACATGTTTAACAGTGCACAAAATGTTGTATAAAACTAAAAAGGAATGATGCATTTTAGTCACTGGATCTGGTTTTATCACATTCTGAATTGAACGTTGAAAATGAGCTTTTCTCAGCCAGCAGAGGTCAAAATAAGCAGTAATGCAAAGTCAGTCAGAGACAGAGATTTTCACTTGCAACTTGCTTTAACATGTTTAACAGTGCATAAAATGTTGTCTAAAACAAAAAGAATGATGCATTTTAGTGGCAGGATCTGGTTTTATTACATTCTGATTTGAACGTTGAAAATGAGCTTTTCTCAGCCAGCAGAGGTCAAAATAAGCAGTAATGCAAACTTAGTCAGAGACATAGATTTTCACATGCAACTTGCTTTAACATGTATAACAGTGCATGAAATTTTGTCTAAAACAAAAAGCATGATGCATTTTAGTGGCTGGATCTGGTTTTATCACATTCTGAATTGAACGTTGAAAATGAACTTTTCACAGCCAGCAGAGGTCAAAAAAAGCAGTATTGCAAACTCAGTCAGAGACATAGATTTTCACTTGCAACTTGCTTAAACATGTTTAAGAGTGCATGAAATGTTGTCTAAAACAAAAAGAAAATACTTTTTAGTGGCTGGATCAGTTTTTATCACTTTCTGAATTGAACGTTGAAAATGAGCTTTTCTCAGCCAGCAGAGGTCAAAATAAGCAGAAAAGCAAACTCAGTCAGAGACATAGATTTTCACTTGCAACTTGCTTTAACATGTTTAACAGTGCTTGAAATGTTGTCTAAAACAAAAAGAATGATGCATTTTAGTAGCTGGATCTGGTTTTATCACATTCTGAATTGAACGTTGAAAATGAGCTTTTCTCAGCCAGCAGAGGTCAAAATAAGCAGTAATGCAAAGTCAGTCAGAGACATAGATTTTCACTTGCAACTTGCTTTAACATGTTTAACAGTGCATGAAATGTTGTCTAAAACAAAAAGCATGATGCATTTTAGTTGCTGGATCTGGTTTTATCACATTCTGAATTGAACGTTGAAAATGAGCTTTTCACAGCCAGCAGAGGTCAAAAAAAGCAGTATTGCAAACTCAGTCAGAGACATAGATTTTCACTTGCAACTTGCTTAAACATGTTTAAGAGTGCATGAAATGTTGTCTAAAACAAAAAGAAAATACTTTTTAGTGGCTGGATCAGTTTTTATCACTTTCTGAATTGAACGTTGAAAATGAGCTTTTCTCAGCCAGCAGAGGTCAAAATAAGCAGAAAAGCAAACTCAGTCAGAGACATAGATTTTCACTTGCAACTTGCTTTAACATGTTTAACAGTGCTTGAAATGTTGTCTAAAACAAAAAGAATGATGCATTTTAGTAGCTGGATCTGGTTTTATTACATTCTGAATAGAACGTTGAAAATGAGCTTTTCTCAGCCAGCAGAGGTCAAAATAAGCAGTATTGCAAACTCAGTCAGAGACATAGATTTTCACTTGCAACTTGCTTTAACATGTTTAACAGTGCATGAAATGTTGTCTAAAACAAAAAGAAAATGCATTTTAGTGGCTGGATCTGGTTTTATTACGTTCTGAATTGAACGTTGAAAATGAGCTTTTCTCAGCCAGCAGAGGTCAAAATAAGCAGTAATGCAAACTCAGTCAGAGACTTAGATTTTCACTTGCAACTTGCTTTAACATGTTTAACAGTGCATGAAATGTTGTCTAAAACAAAAAGAATGATGCATTTTAGTGGCTGGATCTGGTTTTATCACATTCTGAATTGAACGTTAAAAATGAGCTTTTCTCAGCCAGCAGAGGTCAAAATAAGCAGTAATGCAAACTCAGTCAGAGACATAGATTTTCACTTGCAACTTGCTTTAACATAATTAACAGTGCATGAAATGTTGTCTAAAACAAAAAGAATGATGCATTTTAGTGGCTGGATCTGGTTTTATCACATTCTGAATTAAACGTTGAAAATGAGCTTTTCACAGCCAGCAGAGGTCAAAATAAGCAGTATTGCAAACTCAGTCATAGACATAGGTTTTCACTTGCAACTTGCTTAAACATGTTTAACAGTGCATGAAATGTTGTCTAAAACAAACAGAAAATACTTTTAGTGGCTGGATCTGTTTTTATCACTTTCTGAATTGAACGTTGAAAATGAGCTTTTCTCAGCCAGCAGAGGTCAAAATAAGCAGAAATGCAAACTCAGTCAGAGACATAGATTTTCACTTGCAACATGCTTTAACATGTTTAACAGTGCATGAAATGTTGTCTAAAACAAAAAGAATAATGCATTTTAGTGGCTGGATCTGAATTTATCACATTCTGCATTGGACGTTGAAAATGAGCTTTACTCAGCCAGCAGAGATCAAAATAAAAAGTAATGCAAACTCAGTCAGAGACATAGATTTTCACTTGCAACTTTCTTAAACCTATTTACCAGTGCATGAAATGTTGTCTAAAACAAAAAGAAAATGCTTTTTAGTGGCTGGATCTGGTTTTAACACATTCTGAATTGAACGTTGAAAATGAGCTTTTCAGAGCCAGCAGAGGTCAAAATAAGAAGTAATGCAAACTCAGTCATAGACATAGATTTTCACTTGCAACTTGCTTTAACATGTTTAACAGTGCACAAAATGTTGTATAAAACTAAAAAAGAATGATGCATTTTAGTCACTGGATCTGGTTTTATCACATTCTGAATTGAACGTTGAAAATGAGCTTTTCTCAGCCAGCAGAGGTCAAAATAAGCAGTAATGCAAAGTCAGTCAGAGACATAGATTTTCACTTGCAACTTGCTTTAACATGTTTAACAGTGCATGAAATGTTGTCTAAAACAAAAAGAATGATGCATTTTAGTGGCAGGATCTGGTTTTATTACATTCTGATTTGAACGTTGAAAATGAGCTTTTCTCAGCCAGCAGAGGTCAAAATAAGCAGTAATGCAAACTCAGTCAGAGACATAAATTTTCACTTGCAACTTGCTTTAACATGTTTAACAGTGCATGAAATTTTGTCTAAAACAAAAAGAATGATGCATTTTAGTAGCTGGATCTGGTTTTATCACATTCTGTATTGAACGTTGAAAATGAGCTTTTCACAGCCAGCAGAGGTCAAATTAGGCTGTAATGCAAACTCAGTCAAAGACATAGATTTTCACTTGCAACTTGCTTTAACATGTTTAACAGTGCATGAAATGTTGTCTAAAACAAAAAGAATGATGCATTTTAGTGGCTGGATCTGGTTTTATCACATTCTGAATTGAACGTTAAAAATGAGCTTTTCTCAGCAAGCAGAGGTCAAAATAAGCAGTAATGCAAACTCAGTCAGAGACATAGATTTTCACTTGCAACTTGCTTTAACATGTTTAACAGTGCATGAAATGTTGTCTAAAACAAAAAGAATGATGCATTTTAGTGGCTGGATCTGGTTTTATCACATTCTGAATTGAACGTTGAAAATGAGCTTTTCACAGCCAGCAGAGGTCAAAATAAGCAGTATTGCAAACTCAGTCATAGACATAGGTTTTCACTTGCAACTTGCTTAAACATGTTTAACAGTGCATGAAATGTTGTCTAAAACAAAAAGAAAATACTTTTAGTGGCTGGATCTGTTTTTATCACTTTCTGAATTGAACGTTGAAAATGAGCTTTTCTCAGCCAGCAGAGGTTAAAATAAGCAGAAATGCAAACTCAGTCAGAGACATAGATTTTCACTTGCAACTTGCTTTAACATGTTTAACAGTGCATGAAATGTTGTCTAAAACAAAAAGAATAATGCATTTTAGTGGCTGGATCTGAATTTATCACATTCTGCATTGGACGTTGAAAATGAGCTTTACTCAGCCAGCAGAGCTCAAAATAAAAAGTAATGCAAACTCAGTCAGAGACATAGATTTTCACTTGCAACTTTCTTAAACATATTTAACAGTGCATGAAATGTTGTCTAAAACAAAAAGAAAATGCATTTTAGTGGCTGGATCTGGTTTTAACACATTTTGAATTGAACGTTGAAAAGGAGCTTTTCAGAGCCAGCAGAGGTCAAAATAAGAAGTAATGCAAACTCAGTCATAGACATAGATTTTCACTTGCAACTTCCTTTAACATGTTTAACAGTGCACAAAATGTTGTATAAAACTAAAAAAGAATGATGCATTTTAGTTACTGGATCTGGTTTTATCACATTCTGAATTGAACGTTGAAAATGAGCTTTTCTCAGCCAGCAGAGGTCAAAATAAGCAGTAATGCAAAGTCAGTCAGAGACATAGATTTTCACTTGCAACTTGCTTTAACATGTTTAACAGTGCATGAAATGTTGTCTAAAACAAAAAGAATGATGCATTTTAGTGGCAGGATCTGGTTTTATTACATTCTGATTTGAACGTTGAAAATGAGCTTTTCTCAGCCAGCAGAGGTCAAAATAAGCAGTAATGCAAACTCAGTCAGAGACATAGATTTTCACTTGCAACTTGCTTAAACATGTTTAAGAGTGCATGAAATGTTGTCTAAAACAAAAAGAAAATACTTTTTAGTGGCTGGATCAGTTTTTATCACTTTCTGAATTGAACGTTGAAAATGAGCTTTTCTCAGCCAGCAGAGGTCAAAATAAGCAGAAAAGCAAACTCAGTCAGAGACATAGATTTTCACTTGCAACTTGCTTTAACATGTTTAACAGTGCTTGAAATGTTGTCTAAAACAAAAAGAATGATTCATTTTAGTAGCTGGATCTGGTTTTATTACATTCTGAATAGAACGTTGAAAATGAGCTTTTCTCAGCCAGCAGAGGTCAAAATAAGCAGTAATGCAAACTCAGTCAGAGAAATAGATTTTCACTTGCAACTTGCTTTAACATGTTTAACAGTGCATGAAATGTTGTCTAAAACAAAAAAAAAATGCTTTTTAGTGGCTGGATCTGGTTTTATCACATTCTGAATTGATTGTTGAAAATGAGGTTTTCACAGCCAGCAGAGGTCAAATTAGGCTGTAATGCAAACTCAGTCATAGACATAGATTTTCACTTGCAACTTGCTTTAACATGTTTAACAGTGCATGAAATGTTGTCTAAAACAAAAAGCATGATGCATTTTAGTGGCTGGATCTGGTTTTATCACATTCTGTATTGAACGTTGAAAATGAGCTTTTCTCAGCCAGCAGAGGTCAAAATAAGCAGTAATGCAAACTCAGTCAGAGACATAGATTTTCACTTAAAACTTGCTTTAACATGTTTAACAGTGCATGAAATGTTGTCTAAAACCAAAAGAATGCTGCATTTTAGTGGCTGGATCTAGTTTTATCACATTCTGAATTGAATAAGCAGTAATGCAAACTCAGTCAGAGACATAGATTTTCACTTGCAACTTGCTTTAACATGTTTAACAGTGCTTGAAATGTTGTCTAAAACAAAAAGAATGATGCAATTTAGTGGCGGGGTCTGGTTTTATTACATTCTGAATTGAACGTTGAAAATGAGCTTTTCTCAGCCAGCAGAGGTCAAAATAAGCAGTAATGCAAACTTAGTCAGAGACATAGATTTTCACTTGCAACTTGCTTTAACATGTTTAACAGTGCATGAAATTTTGTCTAAAACAAAAAGAAAATACTTTTTAGTGGCTGGATCAGTTTTTATCACTTTCTGAATTGAACGTTGAAAATGAGCTTTTCTCAGCCAGCAGAGGTCAAAATAAGCAGAAAAGCAAACTCAGTCAGAGACATAGATTTTCACTTGCAACTTGCTTTAACATGTTTAACAGTGCTTGAAATGTTGTCTAAAACAAAAAGAATGATGCATTTTAGTAGCTGGATCTGGTTTTATTACATTCTGAATAGAACGTTGAAAATGAGCTTTTCTCAGCCAACAGAGGTCAAAATAAGCAGTAATGCAAACTCAGTCAGAGACATAGATTTTCACTTGCAACTTGCTTTAACATGTTTAACAGTGCATGAAATGTTGTCTAAAACAAAAAGAAAATGCATTTTAGTGGCTGGATCTGGTTTTATCACATTCTGAATTGATTGTTGAAAATGAGCTTTTCACAGCCAGCAGAGGTCAAATTAGGCTGTAATGCAAACTCAGTCATATACATAGATTTTCACTTGCAACTTGCTTTAACATGTTTAACAGTGCACAAAATGTTGTATAAAACTGAAAAAGAATGATGCATTTTAGTCACTGGATCTGGTTTTATCACATTCTGAATTGAACGTTGAAAATGAGCTTTTCTCAGCCAGCAGAGGTCAAAATAAGCAGTAATGCAAAGTCAGTCAGAGACATAGATTTTCACTTGCAACTTGCTTTAACATGTTTAACAGTGCATGAAATGTTGTCTAAAACAAAAAGAATGATGCATTTTAGTGGCAGGATCTGGTTTTATTACATTCTGATTTGAACGTTGAAAATGAGCTTTTCTCAGCCAGCAGAGGTCAAAATAAGCAGTAATGCAAACTCAGTCAGAGACATAGATTTTCACTTGCAACTTGCTTTAACATGTTTAACAGTGCATGAAATTTTGTCTAAAACAAAAAGCATGATGCATTTTAGTGGTTGGATCTGGTTTTATCACATTCTGAATTGAACGTTGAAAATGAGCTTTTCACAGCCAGCAGAGGTCAAAAAAAGCAGTATTGCAAACTCAGTCAGAGACATAGATTTTCACTTGCAACTTGCTTAAACATGTTTAACAGTGCATGAAATGTTGTCTAAAACAAAAAGAAAATACTTTTTAGTGGCTGGATCAGTTTTTATCACTTTCTGAATTGAACGTTGAAAATGAGCTTTTCTCAGCCAGCAGAGGTCAAAATAAGCAGAAAAGCAAACTCAGTCAGAGACATAGATTTTCACTTGCAACTTGCTTTAACATGTTTAACAGTGCTTGAAATGTTGTCTAAAACAAAAAGAATGATTCATTTTAGTAGCTGGATCTGGTTTTATTACATTCTGAATAGAACGTTGAAAATGAGCTTTTCTCAGCCAGCAGAGGTCAAAATAAGCAGTAATGCAAACTCAGTCAGAGACATAGATTTTCACTTGCAACTTGCTTTAACAAGTTTAACAGTGCATGAAATGTTGTCTAAAACAAAAAGAAATCGCATTTTAGTGGCTGGATCTGGTTTTATCACATTCTGAATTGATTGTTGAAAATGAGCTTTTCACAGCCAGCAGAGGTCAAATTAGGCTGTAATGCAAACTCAGTCATAGACATAGATTTTCACTTGCAACTTGCTTTAACATGTTTAACAGTGCATGAAATGTTGTCTAAAACAAAAAGCATGATGCATTTTAGTGGCTGGATCTGGTTTTATCACATTCTGTATTAAACGTTGAAAATGAGCTTTTCTCAGCCAGCAGAGGTCAAAATAAGCAGTAATGCAAACTCAGTCAGAGACATAGATTTTCACTTGCAACTTGCTTTAACATGTTTAACAGTGCATGAAATGTTGTCTAAAACCAAAAGAATGCTGCATTTTAGTGGCTGGATCTGGTTTTATCACATTCTGAATTGAATAAGCAGTAATGCAAACTCAGTCAGAGACATAGATTTTCACTTGCAACTTGCTTTAACATGTTTAACAGTGCTTGAAATGTTGTCTAAAACAAAAAGAATGATGCAATTTAGTGGCGGGGTCTGGTTTTATTACATTCTGAATTGAACGTTGAAAATGAGCTTTTCTCAGCCAGCAGAGGTCAAAATAAGCAGTAATGCAAACTTAGTCAGAGACATAGATTTTCACTTGCAACTTGCTTTAACATGTTTAACAGTGCATGAAATTTTGTCTAAAACAAAAAGCATGATGCATTTTAGTGGCTGGATCTGGTTTTATCACATTCTGAATTGAACGTTGAAAATGAGCTTTTCACAGCCAGCAGAGGTCAAAAAAAGCAGTATTGCAAACTCAGTCAGAGACATAGATTTTCACTTGCAACTTGCTTTAACATGTTTAAGAGTGCATGAAATGTTGTCTAAAACAAAAAGAAAATACTTTTTAGTGGCTGGATCAGTTTTTATCACTTTCTGAATTGAACGTTGAAAATGAGCTTTTCTCAGCCAACAGAGGTCAAAATAAGCAGTAATGCAAACTCAGTCAGAGACATAGATTTTCCCTTGCAACTTGCTTTAACATGTTTAACAGTGCATGAAATGTTGTCTAAAACAAAAAGAAAATGCATTTTAGTGGCTGGATCTGGTTTTATCACATTCTGAATTGATTGTTGAAAATTAGCTTTTCACAGCCAGCAGAGGTCAAATTAGGCTGTAATGCAAACTCAGTCATAGACATAGATTTTCACTTGCAACTTGCTTTAACATGTTTAACAGTGCATGAAATGTTGTCTAAAACAAAAAGCATGATGCATTTTAGTCACTGGATCTGGTTTTATCACATTCTGTATTGAACGTTGAAAATGAGCTTTTCTCAGCCAGCAGAGGTCAAAATAAGCAGTAATGCAAACTCAGTCAGAGACATAGATTTTCACTTGCAACTTGCTTTAACATGTTTAACAGTGCTTGAAATGTTGTCTAAAACCAAAAGAATGCTGCATTTTAGTGGCTGGATCTGGTTTTATCACAGTCTGAATTGAATAAGCAGTAATGCAAACTCAGGCAGAGACATAGATTTTCACTTGCAACTTGCTTTAACATGTTTAACAGTGCTTGAAATGTTGTCTAAAACAAAAAGAATGATGCAATTTAGTGGCGGGTCTGGTTTTATTACATTCTGAATTGAACGTTGAAAATGAGCTTTTCTCAGCCAGCAGAGGTCAAAATAAGCAGTAATGCAAACTTAGTCAGAGACATAGATTTTCACTTGCAACTTGCTTTAACATGTTTAACAGTGCATGAAATGTTGTCTAAAACAAAAAGCATGATGCATTTTAGTGGCTGGATCTGGTTTTATCACATTCTGAATTGAACGTTGAAAATGAGCTTTTCACAGCCAGCAGAGGTCAAAATAAGCAGTATTGCAAACTCAGTCAGAGACATAGATTTTCACTTGCAACTTGCTTAAACATGTTTAAGAGTGCATGAAATGTCTAAAACAAAAAGAAAATACGGTAACACTTTAGAATAACTATCCGTTATAGCTAGTTTTTAAATCATTAACAAACTGTTAGTTAACAGGTTATAAGTGACTTGTTAAATAATAGTTAATAGTTTGTTAATTGTTTATAGCTATCCGTTTTAACTAGTTAATTGACTATTATTAAACTGTTAGTTAACAATTTTTAAATGGCTTGTTAAATAATAGTTAATAATTTGTTAATTGTTTATAACTATCAGTTATAACTAGTTAATAGATTATTAATAAACTGTTAGTTAATGAGTTTCAAATGACTTGTTAAATAATAGTTAATAGTTTATTAATTGTTTATAACTGCCCTGTAGATGGCCAATAGATAACTTACAAGCTGTTAGTTAACAAGTTATAAATGACTTGTTAACAGTATTTTAATGATTTATAACTATACATAATACATTAGTAATAGATCATGAACAAGCTGTTAGTAAATTACTAACTAAAGGCTTGTTAAGTATCAGTTAATAGTTTATATATGTTATTGGGACGTTATTCTAAAGTTGCAACTGTTCATCATTTATTAACTGTTAGTAAATGAGGAATAGTTGCAACTTTAGAATAACGTCCCAATAACACACATAAGCTAATAACTAACACTTAACTAATATATTAACTTACACTTTACAGATCAGTTGTTCATAGTTTGTTAACCATCTACTAATACCGGTGAAATTTTTTAGAACAGCAAATGATGGAACAAGTTCAAGCTACAGAAATTTGATGTGATATTTAAAATATTATTTTTTGTACCTTAATCTTGTTCCACTCATAGGCTTTTCTGTGTACTGTATTTTACAAAAAAAAAAAAAAAAAAACTCCACAGATGAAATGTTGAACATTGTGTTTAATGTATAGAAACACACATGGCAGAACAGCAGTATACAACAGAATATAAACCCATGAGGTTTGGGCACTTTTGGTGCTAAACTCTGGATAAACAGAAATTCTGAGGTACATGTCCATACATCACAGCAATGTCATGAATTATCCTTCCTAACGGCCCTTTGCGATGTTTTCGGGCAAGCCACTCATGCCATTCAATAACTCTGAGATGGTCTACCAGTACGATTCAATAACTCCTCTGTACGATTCCCCCTGAGTCTCCACACATTTTCCTTAACCGTTCTCCAGGCCCTCTCTATGTGCTGAGTATGTGCACCTGTTTGGGCATCAACATATGACACACTGTGATTGACAGTGAAATGGGTGTAACCTAGCTGAGGTAAAGCATTGCGATAAGCCCGCCACTCATCACTTATTATTGTCGATCCTACTTTGACATGGTGAGCTATAAGTGGCACTAGATCTCCCCAGGGGCGTTGCGAGGGGGGGGCTTTGGGGGCTTAAGCCCCTGATGTATTGTCAAAAGCCCCTGATCTCTTGGAATATGTTGCACTTAAATAAAAATATGTTGTATAACATTTATTTTGTTATGTAAGTACTAAAAATTACCACATACATCACGAACATTCCACTTAACGCAGCGTTTGTGTCAGGTAATTAAACCGTCAGCTGTTCAGCAGTACCTGTTTCTACCGGCAGGTGGGAGTGGCTCTGTTGTCACATGGTGTTAAAAAAAAATCCCGCCACTGCACATCATTCATTTATTATTTTGAGGAGCTGAAGCTAATGAGGTAATAATACAACTCTTTCGCGAAACTGAATAGTTTTAACTACTGATGAAGCTTGTTTCCACAGTATAAAATGTAGTTTTGGTGACATAAAATAACTATAATCAGTAAAATGTGCATCATATCAATGTAAATACAAGTAAAAAAAAACGTAAATTGTACTAGCTTTCTAGATATCATATATTTATATGATACAGCAAGTCACATCTGTTTCTGTAATAGTTAAATCACAGTGAGTTTATGCATCTAGCTTATTATTATATAACTATATTCTACTGTAACATGCTATGTCAGTTTGAATCAAATTATAAATCGACTTTCTTATGAAAATACCTAAAATGGTTGGAAGAACACACAGTTGAAGTCTGAATTATTAGCCCCCGTTTATTTTTTCCCCCAAATTCTGTTTAACAGAGAGAATATTGTTTTCAGCACATTTATAATCATAATAGTTTAATTAACTCAACTCTAATAACTGATTTATTTTATCTTTGCCATGATGACAGTAAATAATATTTGACTAGACGTTGTTTAAGACACCCCTATACAGCTTAAAGTGACATTTAAAGGCTTTAAAGGCAGGTTAGGGTAATAAGGCAAGTTATTGTATAACAATGGTTTGTTCTGTAGACTATAGGAAAAATATATAAAATCTTAAAGGGACTAATAATTTTGATCCTAAAATGTTTTTTTTTTTTTTTTAAATGTAAAACTGCTTTTATTCTAGCTTAAATAAAACAAATAAGACTTTCTTCAAAAGGAAAATATTATCAGACATAGGCTACTGTAAAAATTTCCTTGCTCTGTTAAACATCATTTGGGAAATATTTAAAAAATAAAATAAAATTCAAAGGAGGGCTAATAATTCTGACTTCAACTGTATAAAACATTTATTGTTGCAGTCGTGTAAATGATCAGTTAAAGCCTTTTTATTTTTATTCAGATCGTATTTTTATTCTACTACAGCAACAGCTGGATGCCTTCATCCATATTAGGGATTTCCTAGAATGTTCTACTACTTTTGTGAAGAATATATATGGAATTTCTGCTCAAGTATGAATAAAACAGGCATTACATGCATTTAAAGTGCTACAATGCCCACATCACCCTATTTTGAGGAAAACTGAAAAAAAAATCCCTCTGAAGAAATTTAAAGTAAACATATTTCTAGCATATAGATCTTTATTTTTATTTTTTTGTAGCCTTAGATAGCCTACTATTTTTGATAGAATTGTTATTATGTAAAAAAATAGTAGCCTATTAAATATCGATATTTTGCAAGGTATTGAATTTAGAAATTCCATTATTTTGACAACACTACCCCTCAGTTAATCACTCTGTCCAAATGAACATGTTTGTAGCTTTGTATCACATTAGATAACAACTCACACTATAAAAATAAATCATATTTTCAGATTTGAAGACATGCAGAAAATTACATTTTCAAAAAACAAACAGAAATAGAGATAGGAGGCTCAAGAGGTATGATATGGCTCATAACAGACTAGTTTTTTTCCTATTTGGATTTCACAAGTCTTAAAAACCCTTTATTTATTATTAACCATTTTTAATCCTGTTAATAAGATTAGAATAGGTATATTAGTGCGGTGAATTAAAACTTCTTTTTTTTGGGGGGGGGGGGGGGGGGGGTTCTTTGGGGCTAAGCCCCTTATCCCTTTCGACCCTAGCAACGCCCCTGGATCTCCCCTTCTTCTTCTCTCGACTAAGCGAAGAACAGGCTTTGCATGTCTTCTCCCTCTCCGGTTCACACCTAGCATCCCAAACACCCACTTCTTCCTCTTCCACCCACCAGCCATTCGTCCCCGTCCATACTGTTGAAGCATAAAATATTAGGAATTATTAATTTTTTTAAACAAAATTAATAATCTAGTATTCAATGGTAATTTGCATTATTATCTTAATAATAGTGATTGCCTTTCTTTTGTGTCTAAAGTGGCTCTCATCAACGGTGTCAAACTGCTGGCGCCCCCCAATGTATTGGCCTCTTGCTTGCTGATATCTGTCCATTGCAGTAGTGCATACATCTCGCAGCTTTTGAGCCATCTTGGACAGGGAGCTTCCAGAAATGTCGTCATTAATCATGTCCACTTGACGTAGATGCAGGCCTTGTGCAAATCTGATAGAACCATGAAAATAATTATTATAGCACAGGTATTTTGATCTTTTTAGTTTGAAAGACATAGTTTGCATCAACTGCACTTGATGTGAAAATTGTCCACTGTTGTGTAAACAAAAACAGCATCAATGATGGAAAATATGTTTTGGAATTCTATACAGAGCTCTATCAATACATTTAGGACTTATAATACTGTAGGATATTTGTAAAATCTTTCTTATATTAATATTCATTGCCAGAGCGTATAGATTGAGAATGCTAATTGTCATTGAGCTTCAAGAGGCAGGGTCAGACACTCATGTTGCCCCACCAGGCCTAATGCTGACCGACACAGCATCCTATAAATTACAGCAATTAAACATATTTCCTATGTTGCCTATCATAAACATTTTCCATTAAACTGTTAAGAATTCAAGCTGTAAATTACACCTTTTAGCAAAATTAATCACAAAAGTGAAAAAACTCCAAGCACCTGTTATCATCATGAGTCTAGAGATGCCACATAACATAATAATCACAAGCTTTAGTACATAGTCTCCAGTTTTTGTTTATGACAGCATAGTTATACAGTATTTCTATTGAACTAAACACTTTTTTATCATAGACAGACAGACTAAAACTCTATAACTGTGCCATAGCATACCTGTACACAAAGCGCATCCTGTTGAAGAGGGAGACCTTTGACTTGCTGAACATAGATTTGTGTCTAATTGACCTCTTCAGTTTCCTCCTTCTGTGGTTATGGTTTTTGCAAACCCTGAAGAAATACACAAATAAAGATATGGATGACACAGGCCAGGGTAGTGGTCAGAACAGTGATTCGCAAACATTTTCATGTCAAGGACTCCCAAATTAATGTGTATTTAGAATCTAAAAAATATTTTGTGCCAGGAACCCCCATAAAATGTGAGTTATTATGTTTCTAAAGTGTTTCATTTTTTCAGTATTTTGTTCTAAAAACAGCAGATCTATAAGCGCACATTTTGACGTGTGATTTTGTACATTAGTATTAGTGCAGTGTACAAAAGTGTATTTCTAGAAATTAATGTAAACATGAATTAAGATATATTGGGCACTCCTATCAGCTCAGATTAAATATAGTTAAATTAAATTTCATTTTTACTAGAATTCTGGACCAAAATGCCCATGTATGTTGTCATTTCATGCAATAAGAATTAACTTACCATGCATAGTTGTCCACACAAACTGATTCCTTTAATTTCATCTTGTGTTTGCATTTTTGACATCTCATCCATCTTCTTAGAAGCCTCTTCTTCTGCATCCATTCAATTATTTTTCTGTGTCTTCTTTTAGAATTAGTTCTGCCTTCTATAAGCTCCCTTAGCTCAGTGGCTAAACCAGGCATTTTTACCTACGATTTTACAATATGACAAGCTTCCCGAGTCTCTGTGACTAGCTAGTAGCTCCCGCCGGATTGTTTGAATTTAATTTGAATATTATAGGTCGGGGGTGACGAACGTGAAACAAGCCAATCGTAATTCTATTCGCGGGCTGGAGGAGGAGCCATCTGGCCTCCTCCATCATATTGGCTCGTTATCAACTTGTCAATCACCAACCTGTGAACCTACACAGACACTCCCATCCTACGATTAGCTCGCATTAGCATTGATGAAGAATGAATACGCGGTCTGGTAAAATGTCCGGTACCAGTGTTCCCCGCGGTGACGCGCAAAATAGCGAGATAAATCCAGGTACTGTCTGGAGAAAGAAATCAACAGCGGGTACTTCCAGTAAAAAGAAAGCCACGCGTGTGGACCATGCTGTGCACATGGACAACAACGATGACGGTAAGTAACGTTAAGACTGTTTGCTCTCTTTTCATTAAAGATGTAAAGATGATCAGGATAACACGGACTAATAGATATGTACTGCATAATACAAACAGATTAGTGAAGTGTCCAACTAATTGTGTGTATGTGTGTGTCGCGCGCTTTTTATTGCGTCTGTCGTGCGCCAGTATGCTGTATATGGTCGAGCTGGTAAAACTTAGTCTAGACTAACTGAATTGGTTGCAAAATAGTCAAACAATAATATGCTTTAACTCAAGGTTTAGTCAAAATATCAAGATATATATTGTACCATTACCATGACATATCCTAAAATACTGTATACTGTATGTATATAATGATAGTACATATCCATTCATATATTCACTGATGATGGATGATAGTTATACACTTATGTTCACTCATCCAGAGAGCCGGTGCAGATATCTAGAGCCAGCTGGTCATTATTTTGTTTTACCTTCATCTGGCTCTTTTGATTAGAGCTTTTTTTAATGTTCTATCATTTCTATTTATTTATTCCAGATACTGAGGCAACAGTAGCTCCAACTGCATTTTTACATATTAAGAATAAGCAGCTTCAGATCTGTGAGGCCAAGAAGAAGCAGCACACAGTCACAGAAAAAATCAGTGACCTGACAAAGGAGACAGACTCCCTCCAGCAACAAGTTGGTCAAAGTAAGTAGGCCTAACACTTTCTTGGGAAAACATGTTTGCACACCTGACAATCATACTTGGGTGCTTCAAAAAAAAAAAAAAAAATTAAGTGGTATAAAGGCCAACATTTTTACGGTGACAAGACCTTCATCCGAGCATAAGCGTGTTATTACCCAAACAATACACAGTTAATATCTGGAAGATAATAATAATCGACTTGTATCATCATAGTTTGTAATGCATTTGTTATTTTATTTTCTATTATGTTGTAGGCACAGATGACGGTTGGACAATTGACACATCTTCCTCTGCCAAGTTGTCTCCTGGTGCATCTTCTTTCTCTTTATCCTCCAGTCCATCCAGCTCCTCTTCGTCCTCAAGTCCATCCAGTTCCTCTTCATGCAGCTTATCATCCTCATCAACTGATTCTTCTGATTCAGACAAGAAATCAAAGAAAAGACGCAAGAAGAAAAAGAAGCACCACCACCAAAGTCACAAGAAAAAGGACAAGAGGAAGAAAAAAAAGAAGATTTTTGAGCTTTATCACGGTTTTATTTGGTTTTATCACGGAAAAAAAGGCACCATGGCAAGCGCAGAGGTAAGTGTAAAGAGAGAAAGGAAATAAGGCTGCTCCCCTCTGTGTGTGTCTCTCTATCAGTCTATCTATTTCTCTTTGTCTCTCTCAATTTAATTCAATTAAATTCAAAGCGCTGTATTAGTATGACCGTTAAAATACAGTGTTGGCAAAGCAAATAACAGCATGTCAGACAATAGACATCTGTGTCTGTCTCAATTCAGTTCGATTCAATTCAATAATTGCTTTATTGGCATGACAAATGTTACAAATGTACTGCCAAAGCATTTATAAAGTTTACATTAAAAAGAACGGAGTGACACAGTGGCGCAGTAGGTAGTGCTTTCGCCTTACAGCAAGAAGGTCGCTGGTTCCAGCCTTGACTGGGTCAGTTGGCATTTCTATGAGGAGTTTGCATGTTCTCCCCTTGTTCACGTGGGTTTCCTCCAGGTGCTCCGATTTCCCCCACAGTCCAAAGACATGCGGTACAGGTGAATTGGATAGGCTGTCCATAATAGGATGTCCATAGTGTATAAGTGTGATTGAGTGTGTATGGATGTTTCCCAGAGATGGGTTGCAGATGGAAGAGTAAAAAAATATGAAAACATATGCTGGTTAAGTTGGCGGTTCATTCTGCTGTTGCGACCCTAGATTAATCAAGGGACTTAGCCAAAAAGAAAATGAATGAATGAATGAATAAACATTAAAAAGAGCACACGTGTGTGTGTGTGTATATATATATATATATATATATATATATATATATATATATATATATATATATATATATATATATATATATATATATATATATATTAGTGCTGTCAAAATTAGTACGTTAACGCATGAAATTCATTTGAAATAATTAACGCTTTAAAAAATGTTAACGCAATTAACGCAGTTGCTGTTTTTTTTTTACTTCCTGTTGTGCCCGACGTGTGGTAAACATGCAAAGAAATATGGATAAAACCAAGGAAGCATTTTTTGAAGGCAAGTTTCAGTATAAAACAATTAATGTCGCATCACCAGGCTCTCCAGAGTTTCATGCAATTTAATTAAGTTGATGAAAGTTTCATTTTTAACTTTTGACTTTTGTTTTAATGGAATTTGATACCGCATACCGATTGGAAAGAAAAACCTCCGCATTCTGTGACTCGGTGGTCCTTTAAAGTGATCAAATCGCTGCTTACATAGTAGACTCTTAATAGAAGTATTATCTTAATCATATTAAAATCGGAGAATTGGTGTCTTATGTAAATGTAGGCTACAAAGAAAGTGTCAATGAAGTCACGAGCTGTCAAAGGCATTCCAATGCCTTTCAGCATGAGCCCTCCAATGTTTCAGTAAGTTTGACGTGTTTCCTCCTTAAACGCAACGAAAGCGTGTTATACGTGCTGTTGTGACAGAATCCTTGTGAAATACAGCCATACTTTAGAACTCTTAGTTTAAGCAAATTTGATGAATGCGATCATGCGTGTCGCTCCCTGCGCAGTCCTGCGGGCGTTATGTGTGTGTGTCTGTCTTTGTGTGTGTTTGTCAGGCCCATGCACAGAGCACAGACCCTTACAGGAGCAGGTGCTGCAATGCGATCGCAAAGGGAAGAGCAAGTGCCTCCTGAGAGGGGCACCTAAGCCAATGAGGGCAGAGGGGTACGTGGCTCTAGCCACCGGGCCAACCCTCTGTGCACGGCCCTGGTCTGTGTGTCTGTGCGCGCAAACAAAATTGTTTCTACTTTATAATAAATGTTCTCAACTCACAGCAATACAACTTTACAATGAGTACAATTGTTTGTATTCAATTCTTTATTATTATTATTATTATTAATTTAAATTTTCCAACTTCCCTATCTGCAATGCCTGTATTTTGGCATTTTTTGCAGTCCACTTAAAATCCAACTTGGAAATCAATGTTTTTTTTTTTTTGTTTTTTTTTTATTGGCATTAATTGTTTTAAAATTCAATTGGCATTAACATGCCTGTGTTTTAATTTCTGTAATAAATATGGCTGTCAAGCCAGGATCTTGATGGTTTATTGTGGTGTTGTTTACATGAAGAAATCTGTGTTACAAGTTAAACAAAAATTCAAATAAAGAATTGTATTTTGAATTTAAATAGTTTTTGTCTTGCGTTTACATTAATTTTACATTAGAATAGCCAAAATTACAATTTTCAGTCTTTTAAATGCGATTAATCGCGATTGATAAAAAAAAGTGTGATTAATCAGTTAATATTTTTTAATCGATTGACAGCACCACTATATATATAATAAATCAGAATAAACTGCATTTAACTATCAACATTTTAGGATAAAACAGTAGTAATAATCAGTAAATTTACAATGATTAATTTATAATAATCTACGTGTGTCTCTCTCTCTCTCTCTCTCTCTCTCTGGTGCATGCTGGGAGTGTGAGGTGTAGCTGAGTGCGTGTTTGAGAGCGTTGAGTGATTGTTTTTTCTATCTCTTTTCCGATCATTCTTTTCTTCTCTTTTTCTTTTTTCTTTTGTAGTATAGACAGTGTAGAGAAAGTTTTTTCCCGTACGGAAGACTTAACAGGCGCCGGTATGGCGTCTGTTCAAGTACAAGGAGCGTCAGCTCTGTCATTTCGGAATGGGTGCAGGTGTGTGGCAGACCCTGAAGTGACAGTGGAGGATATCCTCCAGATAATAGGAGAAAAAGTCGGATTTGAAAACATCGTCTCGGCTTCGCGGATGAACAAGGCCGTGGTTGTGTTTTTAAAATCCGAGTCACTAATAAACGAGTTGACTGTGAGCGGAATATGGGTAAAAGAGGCGTTTGTTCCGATAACCCCGCTATCCGCTCCAGCAACAAAAGTTACTATCTCAAATGTTCCACCTTTTGTAAGTAACGAGGCTATCCTAAAAGAACTACAACGTTTTGGTAAGATTGCTAGCCCTGTTAAGGGGATTCCACTCGGATGCAAAAATGCCGCGCTGAAACATGTTCTGTCTTTTAGGCGGCAGGTTTACATGTTTCTAAACTCCCCAGAGCGCACATTGGAAGCGTCCTTTCGCATCATTCATGAAGAGAGCTCCTTCATTATATATGCCAGCACAGAAAGTATGAGGTGCTATGGATGCGGAGATTTTGGGCACAAACGTTTTTTGTGCCCTCAAAAAAATGAACAACGCGCTTCTTCATCCCAAGCTGAGACGAGTAACGCGGACACATTGAGAGTTCAGGGGACAGACGAAATGACAGGACAGCAAGAGGTGAGTGAGCTGGAAGTTAATATTACTGGCAGTGTGGAGAAACCTGGCTGTAGTACTGATAGTAATGCAGATGTGAGTAATGCTAAGTGTGATGAATCTAAAGCTCAGAGTGATACTGAAGTTGTGTGTGAAGGTGGTACAGAACAGGAAAGTGGATCAAAGGAAAGTTTTGATGATGAAATGGAGGGGTTGTCACAGTGCACTGATGATGGTCTGAGAGAAGATGATGAACAATGGTCTGAGGTTGTGAAGAAGGCTAATAAGGATCTATATACCCTAGATCAAATCAATGCCTTTCTTGATAAAACAAAAGGAAAAATTGGTGTTGAGATAAGTGATTATTTTCCTGATTTAGACAAATTTGTCTCTTCAGTTATGTCTGTCAGGAAGAAACATAATTATGATGAGTTGTCTCAACAGAAGCGCTTTCGTCTGAGGAAACATCTAACTAATATACGGTCAACTGGAAAGATAGGAAAAACAAGGGGAAAATCTAAATAATTAGGATGTTTAAACTACTTGTTTTCCTCTTTGTTTCCCTCTCTCTCTCTCTTTTCTATATGGAAATTTTGAGGGTGGGTTCTTTAAACACAAATGGTTTGAGGGATGAAAAGAAGAGGAACCTATTGTTAGAATCCATAAGGATTAAGCAACTAAATGTTATTTTTTTGCAAGAAACCCATAGCAATTCTAATAATGAAGCTGAATGGGGTTTGTGTTGGAAAGGGGAGAAAGTGCTTAGTCATGGGACGAATCTTAGCGCTGGTGTGGCTATATTATTCTCCTCTGCTCTAAAAGTTCAAATTTTAATGATAAATGAGATAGAGTTAGGTAGATTGGTAGCTGTAAGAGCCAAAATTAATGATCTTTCTTTCCTGTTTATTAATGTCTATGCTCAAAATAATGGGGCAGATAGATTAAAGCTTTTTTCTAATTTAGAGTGTTTTTTAAAACAACAGCAAGATGGGGACTTTATTATAATAGGAGGTGATTGGAATTGCACTTTAGATTTTAAATATGATAGGAATAGTGAAGAACCACATATGCAATCAGCTTCACGTCTGGCTGGAATTTTAAAGAATCAATATTTTTCAGATGTGTGGAGGGAACAAAATGCTTCAATAAAACAGTACACTTGGGTAAAAATAAATGATGGTAGGTTTTCTGGAGCACGTTTAGATCGGTTTTATGTATCGAACAATGTAAAAAATAGAGTGGTTGGTGCAAATATTATTCCTTCATTTCTATCAGATCACAAATTAATCACAGTTGAGTGTACATTGTTAAACAGGACTCATAAGAGCTACTATTGGCATTTTAACAACAAACTATTGCAAGATAAATATTTTTGTGAAACATTTAAATCTTTTTGGGAGGCTTGGAAGAATGAGAAGGGGTTGTATGAAAATATTATTCAATGGTGGGAAATTGGTAAAGTGCAAATAAAGGTTCTATGTCAGCAATATGCTGCCCAATCCTCTGGGGTTTTTAAAAAAACAATAGAGTTATTGGAAAAGGAAATAGAGGAAATTGAAAAAAGTATGACTGTTAATGATGCTGGTAACCTACAAGAATTGTGGACTGAAAAAAAGAACCAGTTGGGTTCTATTTTAAATGAAAAAGTTAAAGGGGCACTTGTAAGAAGCCGTTTCTCAACCATAAAAGACATGGATGGTCCAACATCTTACTTTTTCAACTTGGAGAAAAAAAAAGGACAAGAAAAATTGATGTTTGTTTTAAAAGATGATGATGGTCAGGACACCTCAGATCCAGTTTTAATGCGTAGACTTGCTGTACGTTATTATTCTAATTTATTTGCTGCTGAAACCACTGACGAACAAAGCAGAAATGAATTGTTACAGGACATTCCTTCTTTAACTTCAACGCAAAAAGAACTTTTAGAGGTTGATTTTAAGTTTGAAGAAGTTACTGCTGCTGTTATGGACCTTTCTTCAGGAACAGCACCTGGGATAGATGGGTTATCTTCTGAATTTTTTAAAACATTTTGGACTTTAATAGGAGCTGATTACTATGAAGTGCTTAAAGAATGTATGAAAAAGAAGATTCTTCCTGTCAGTTGTCAACGGGCTGTTTTAACTTTGTTACCGAAAAAAGGAGATTTAACTCTTTTAAAAAATTGGAGGCCAGTAGCAGTTTTGTGTTCTGAATACAAAATTATAGCAAAATGTTTATCAAACAGGCTAAATAATGTATTGCATGAAATCATACACAAAGATCAATCATACTGTATAAAAGGAAGATCGATTTTAGATAATTTACACTTAGTACGGGATGTTTATGATTTTGCTTTTAAAAATAATATTAATCTTGGATTTTTGTCATTAGACCAGGAAAAAGCTTTTGACAAAGTTGATCACAACTATCTTTTTGAAACTCTAAAAGCTTTTGGTTTTGGTGACAGTTTTATTTCCATGGTTAAAGTTCTTTATAATAAGGCTACATGTATGGTTAAAATGGCTGGTGGTCTTAGTGTTCCTATTGAAATTCACAAGGGTATCAGACAAGGTTGTCCTCTTTCAGGACAACTCTATAGTATAGTTATTGAGCCACTGTTGTGTAAATTAAGAAGATGGTTAACTGGGTTAAGTGTTCCTGAACTAGATTTCCAAGAGCCTGTAAAGATTTCTGCTTATGCTGATGATTTAACAGTTATAGTAAAAGATCATAGTGATGTTCATTTTTTAAGAGAAATAATTGAACAATATGGCAAAGCATCATCTGCAAGAATGAACTGGAGTAAAAGTAATGCTCTATGGTGTGGTCAAGCTACTAATGGTCCTATGCTTCCGGGTAATTTGCAGTGGGGCAGAATGGGTTTTAAATATCTAGGAGTCTTTCTAGGCACTGATGATTTTATAAAACAAAATTGGGAGGGGCTTGTGGAGAAAGTGTGTGCGAGGTTGTCTCGCTGGAGATGGTTGCTACCCCAGCTTTCCTATAGGGGGAGAGTATTGATATGCAACAACTTGGTGGCCTCATCTCTTTGGCATAAAATGATGATTTTAGAGCCCCCCAGGGACCTGGTGGCAAGGATCCAAAAGCAACTCATAGACTTTTTTTGGTCAGGACAGCACTGGCTAAGGGCATCCGTTTTATACTTGCCTATCCAGGAAGGCGGACAAGGACTTGTGGATATTGGATCCAGAGTTGAAGCCTTTAGACTTCAGACGGCTCAGAGGTTGCTCTATGGGAAGGACGTGTGTTGGGCAGGAATTGCCTGTGCACTTTTAAAGAAAGCTGGTAACATGGGCCTAGATCGTCACTTATTTTTAATGGACACTAACAAGCTGGATTTAACTGGTCTAACAGCTTTTTACAGATCACTGCTGAGAACATGGTCACGATTCAAAGTTTCAAGAGAACTCGGAAGTATACGGGGCCTCTGGTCGAAAGAAGAACCACTCCTTTTTAATTCTGCTATGGACCTGAACATTTTTAAATCTGATTCTTTCAGAAAAGCTTTGTGGTCTGCAAAGATCACTAAAATTGGACATTTGGTTTCTGGAGGACAATGGATAAATGCTGAGGCCTTAGCCTTAAGATTGGGCATGAGATCAGTACGGGTGGCTGAAAGACTGTTGATTGAAATACAGGAGAATTTACCAGTGAACATTAGATTGACTTCAGAGGAGGACGTTTCAGTATTTCCAGAGTTGATTCTCTCAGCGGATACAGGAGAATGGCAGGAGACAGAAGGAGGACTTCTCTCTTTTAGAATACCTCAGCCAAGTCTGTTCGAAGATGCAGGGAAAAAAACTCTGTATACACTTTGTGTAAAAGTAGTGCATTTCCACATGCTTGAAAGCCTGAAGGAATCAAAGTGGCAGACTCTTTTTGAACCAGATTCTTCTCCCAAAGGTTGCTGGAGGACCCTGTACAAACCTCCTATTGAAAAAAGGTCTGGAGACCTTCAGTGGAGGATAGTGCATGGTATAATAGCCACAAACAGACACAGAGCACACATTGATCCACAGGTGATGGAGGGGTGTCCTTTTTGCAATATGGGAGAAACAGTGTTTCACTTATTTTTAAATTGCTCTAGATTAGAAATGTTCCTTTATCAACTGAATGGATACTGTCAAATGTTAGGAGAAGTTTTTACACCCAGTCTTTTTATTTATGGGCCTAAATACAACAGGAACAAGATGCATGTCCATGTTTTATTAAATTTTATTTTTGGAAAAGCAAAATTGGCTATTTGGTTGTCACGGAAAAGGAAACTGACAGGTCTGGGTTTGACTGATGTTTTTTTGGTTTTTAAGGAACTTATTAAATCCCGTATTAAAATAGAATATGCGTATTATAAGTTGATTGATGATTTGGACACTTTTAGATCTAAATGGTGTATTAATCAATGCCTCTGTGAAATTGGTCAAAATGGTTGTTTGGAAATACTTGTTTGATTGTTGAATGTTAGCCAGCTCTTATATATATATATATATGTTTATTTTCTAATGTATGTATATGTATAAGGTTTGTGATTTTTCATTAATGTGGTAAAAAAATGGTTGTAAATAAAGAGATTGTTAAAGTCAAGTCTCTCTCTCTCTCTCTCTCTCTCTCTCTCTCTCTCTCTCTCTCTCTCTCTCTCTCTCTCAAATCAATTCAATAATTGCTTTATTGGCATGACTAATGTTACAAATGTATTGCCAAAGCAGTTTTAAAGTTTACATAAAATACACAAAATAAAAAACAGTAAACACAGTAAATAGTAATAGTAAAAAATATATATATATTTATATATAATAATTAAATAAAATATCAACATTACATCATATTATTCAATATATCACATTAATATTCAATATATTATTTTATTATTCAACATATATTATTCATACAAATCAATACAAAAATAATAATAGATTAGAATAAAGTGTACATTTAACAATCAAAATTTTAGTATAAAACAGTAATAAAAACAATAACAGTTAGTATATTTACAGTGATTCATTTATAATAATCTAGGTGTGTGTGTGTGTGTGTGCTCCTGTTTTTATTGGTCTGCTCTCACTTTTTGTGTCAGGCAATAATATAATGCCGCTAGAAGGACACAGTCAATTTTTTCCATTAGTAAATATCGAAGCTGAGTTTTATTTTCTAACTCTGTAAATTGTGGGTAAATGCTCTGTGGTTTGGGGTAAAATGTTTCTCTGATCTCTGTCTCCACCTCTGCCTGGGCACAGTGTGCGCAGATGCGTCTCTCTCGAGGTTGCCAGTTTTGTCTGTATCTGCCCGTCTCTACAGTCAGACTGAGCACTCAGCCTGTATTTGGTCATTGTTGTTCTTAGTTTACTGTCCTTTACTGCGCTCAGATATGTTGCTGTGGTATAATCTCTATTTAGGTTTAAATAACATTTAAGTTTACTTTGTTTTCCGGCTGCTTCATTCCAGTAAATCAGATACTCTTCAGATACTCTCTCTCTCTCTCTTTGTCTCTCTCTCTGTCTCTCTTTCTCTCTCTCTGTTTAAAGTTTATTTTCCTAAATGCACTTCCTGGTGGGTATATTATCTTGGACCCTACAATTGTTCGGTGCTCATGTAATCTTCATTACTTTTTGCAACCCCTTTGCATCTGTTTGCGTGTTTCACTTGTTCAATTCACTACTTGTATGCTTGTTATACTAAATTTCTATCCGTTTCAGCACTTCATCCTGAGGAGGTCATCAAGAGATACAGCAAAGTCCTTAAGGCGTACAAGAAAGGAAAAAAGCTGAGTGTGGCATATCGAAAGGTCGGTGTTGACCGAAATACCATCGTCGCCAATGCCCCAATCTGTGAGCTGGCTGTTGTGGCCCCGAAGAAGTACAAGGAGTTGCTGGTTGCTCATACACCACAGCAACGACTTCAAGACTTTGCAAAAAAATGTCTGGAAGTGTTCAATAATGATCCAAACATTTTAAGGGATGTTGAACATCAAAAGAAAAAGGGAAAACTGATTCCTTTGTCTACAAAAGCTTAGGTGTTAGGATGGTGCTCTAGAGCAGTTTGGTTGTGGCTTGGGTCTGGTTTACTCAGTATAGAGGGTCTAAGGTGTGATTAAAATATGTTCATATCAATATTGCCAATAGCTAGATTTTTATTTATTTTGTTTTCATGTTTAGCACCAAAAGTGCCCAAACCTCATGGGTTTGTATTTTGTTATATACTGCTGTTCTGCCATGTGTGTTTCTATACATTAAACACAATGTTCAACATTTCATCTGTGGAGTTTTTTTTTTTTTTTTTTGTAAAATACAGTACACAGAAAAGCCTATGAGTGGAACAAGATTAAGGTACAAAAAATTATATTTTAAATATCACATCAAATATCTGTAGCTTGAACTTGTTCCATCATTTGCTGTTCTAAAAAATTTCACCGGTATTAGTAGATGGTTAACAAACTATGAACAACTGATCTGTAAAGTGTAAGTTAATATATTGGTTAAGTGTTAGTTATTAGCTTATGTGTGTTATTGGGACGTTATTCTAAAGTTGCAACTATTCCTCATTTACTAACAGTTAATAAATGATGAACAGTTGCAACTTTAGAATAACGTCCCAATAACATATATAAACTATTAACTGATACTTAACAAGCCTTTAGTTAGTAATTTACTAACAGCTTGTTCATGATCTATTACTAATGTATTATGTATAGTTAAAAATCATTAAAATACTGTTAACAAGTCATTTATAACTTGTTAACTAACACCTTGTAAGTTATCTTTAGCCATCTACAAGGTACAGTTATAAACAATTAACAAACTAGTAACTTTTATTTAAAAAAGTAATTTACAACTCATTAACTAACAGTTTATTAATAGTCTATTAACTAGTTAGAACAATGGTTGTAAACAATTAATAAACTATTAACTATTATTTAACAAGTCATTTATAACTTATTAACTAACAGTTTATTAATAATCTATTAACTAGTTATAACGGATAGTTAAAAACAATTAACAAATTATTAACTATTATTTAACAAGCCATTTATGAACTGTTAACTAACAGTTTAATAATAGTCAATTAACTAGTTATAACGGCTATTTATAAGCAATTAACAAATTATTAACTATTATTTAACAAGCCATTTATAAACCATTAACTAACAGCTTATTAAGAGTCAATTAACTAGTTATAACGGATAGTTATAAACAATTAACAAACTATTAACTATTATTTAACAAGTCACTTATAACCCATTAACTAACAGTTTGTTAATGATTTATAAACTACCTATAACGGATAGTTATTCTAAAGTATTACCGAAAATACTTTATAGTAGCTGGATCTGTTTTTATCACTTTCTGAATTGAACGTTGAAAATGAGCTTTTCTCAGCCAGCAGAGGTCAAAATAAGCAGTAATGCAAACTCAGTCAGAGACATAGATTTTCACTTGCAACTTGCTTTAACATGTTTAACAGTGCTTGAAATGTTGTCTAAAACAAAAAGAATGATGCATTTTAGTGGCTGGATCTGGTTTTATTACATTCTGAATTGAACGTTGAAAATGAGCTTTTCTCAGCCAGCAGAGGTCAAAATAAGCAGTAATGCAAACTCAGTCAGAGACATAGATTTTCACTTGCAACTTGCTTTAACATGTTTAACAGTGCATGAAATGTTGTCTAAAATAAAAAGAATGATGCATTGTAGTAGCTGGATCTGGTTTTATCACATTTTGTATTGGACGTTGAAAATGAGGTTTACTCAGCCAGCAGAGATCAAAATAAGCAGTAATGCAAACTCAGTCAGAGACATAGATTTTCACTTGCAACTTTCTTAAACATATTTACCAGTCCATGAAATGTTGTCTAAAACAAAAAGAAAAGGCTTTTTAGTGACTGGATCTGGTTTTATCACATTCTGAATTGAACGTTGAAAATGAGCTTTTCACAGCCAGCAGAGGTCAAAATAAGCAGTAATGCAAACTCAGTCATAGACATAGATTTTCACTTGCAACTTTCTTAAACATATTTAACAGTGCATGGAATGTTGTCTAAAACAAAAAGAAAATACTTTTTAGTGGCTGGATCTGTTTTTATCACTTTCTGAATTGAACGTTAAAAATGAGCTTTTCTCAGCCAGCAGAGGTCAAAATAAGCAGTAATGCAAACTCAGTCAGAGACATAGATTTTCACTTGCAACTTTCTTAAACATATTTAACAGTGCATGAAATGTTGTCTAAAACAAAAAGAAAATACTTTTTAGTGGCTGGATCTGTTTTTATCACTTTCTGAATTGAACGTTAAAAATGAGCTTTTCTCAGCCAGCAGAGGTCAAAATAAGCAGTGATGCAAACTCAGTCAGAGACATAGATTTTCACTTGCAACTTGCTTTAACATGTTTAACAGTGCATGAAATGTTGTCTAAAACAAAAAGAATGATGCATTTTAGTAGCTGGATCTGGTTTTATTACATTCTGAATTGAACGTTGAAAATGAGCTTTTCTCAGCCAGCAGAGGTCAAAATAAGCAGTAATGCAAACTCAGTCAGAGACATAGATTTTCACTTGCAACTTGCTTTAACATGTTTAACAGTGCATGAAATGTTGTCTAAAACAAAAAGAATGATGCATTTTAGTAGCTGGATCTGGTTTTATCACATTCTGTATTGGACGTTGAAAATAATCTTTACTCAGCCAGCAGAGGTCAAAATAAGCAGTAATGCAATTTCAGTCAGAGACATAGATTTTCACTTGCAACTTTCTTAAACATATTTAACAGTGCATGAAATGTTGTCTAAAACAAATAGAAAATGCTTTTTAGTGGCTGGATCTGGTTTTATCACATTCTGAATTGAACGTTGAAAATGAGCTTTTCTCAGCCAGCAGAGGTCAAAATAAGCAGTAATGCAAACTCAGTCAGAGACATAGATTTTCACTTGCAACTTGCTTTAACATGTTTAACAGTGCATGAAATGTTGTTTAAAACAAAAAGAATGATGTATTTTAGTCGCTGGATCTGGTTTTATCACATTCTGAATTGAACGTTGAAAATGAGCTTTTCTCAGCCAGCAGAGGTCAAAATAAGCAGTAATGCAAACTCAGTCAGAGACATAGATTTTCACTTGCAACTTTCTTAAACATATTTAACAGTGCATGAAATGTTGTCTAAAACAAAAAGAAAATACTTTTTAGTGGCTGGATCTGGTTTTATTACATTCTGAATTGAACGTTGAAAATGAACTTTTCTCAGCCAGCAGAGGTCAAAATAAGCAGTAATGCAAACTCAGTCAGAGACATAGATTTTCACTTGCAACTTGCTTTAACATGTTTAACAGTGCATGAAATGTTGTCTAAAACAAAAAGAATGATGCATTTTAGTAGCTGGATCTGGTTTTATCACATTCTGTATTGGACGTTGAAAATGAGCTTTTCTCAGCCAGCAGAGGTCAAAATAAGCAGAAACGCAAACTCAGTCAGAGACATAGATTTTCACTTGCAACTTTCTTAAACATATTTAACAGTGCATGAAATGTTGTCTAAAACAAAAAGTAAATGCATTTTAGTGGCTGGATCTGGTTTTATCACATTCTGAATTGAACGTTGAAAATGAGCTTTTCACAGCCAGCAGAGGTCAAATTAGGCTGTAATGCAAACTCAGTCAGAGACATAGATTTTCACTTGCAACTTGCTTTAACATGTTTAACAGTGCATGAAATGTTGTTTAAAACAAAAAGAATGATGTATTTTAGTCGCTGGATCTGGTTTTATCACATTCTGAATTGAACGTTGAAAATGAGCTTTTCTCAGCCAGCAGAGGTCAAAATAAACAGTAATGCAAACTCAGTCAGGGACATAGATTTTCACTTGCAACTTTCTTAAACATATTTAACAGTGCATGAAATGTTGTCTAAAACAAAAAGAAAATACTTTTTAGTGGCTGGATCTGGTTTCATTACATTCTGAATTGAACGTTGAAAATGAGCTTTTCTCAGCCAGCAGAGGTCAAAATAAGCAGTAATGCAAACTCAGTCAGAGACATAGATTTTCACTTGCAACTTGCTTTAACATGTTTAACAGTGCATGAAATGTTGTCTAAAACAAAAAGAATGATGCATTTTAGTAGCTGGATCTGGTTTTATCACATTCTGTATTGGACGTTGAAAATGAGCTTTACTCAGCCAGCAGAGGTCAAAATAAGCAGAAATGCAAACTCAGTCAGAGACATAGATTTTCTTTTGCAACTTTCTTAAACATATTTAACAGTGCATGAAATGTTGTCTAAAACAAAAAGAAAATGCATTTTAGTGGCTGGATCTGGTTTTATCACATTCTGAATTCAACGTTGAAAATGAGCTTTTCACAGCCAGCAGAGGTCAAATTAGGCTGTAATGCAAACTCAGTCATAGACATAGATTTTCACTTGCAACTTGCTTTAACATGTTTAACAGTGCATGAAATGTTGTCTAAAACAAAAAGAATGATGCATTTTAGTGGCTGGATCTGGTTTTATCACATTCTGAATTGAACGTTGAAAATGAGCTTTTCTCAGCCAGCAGAGGTCAAAATAAGCAGTAATGCAAACTCAGTCAGAGACATAGATTTTCACTTGCAACTTGCTTTAACATGTTTAACAGTGCTTGAAATGTTGTCTAAAACAAAAAGAATGATGCATTTTAGTGGCTGGATCTGGTTTTATCACATTTTGAATTGAACGTTGAAAATGAGCTTTTCACAGCCAGCAGAAGTCAAAATAAGCAGTATTGCAAACTCAGTCATAGACATAGGTTTTCACTTGCAACTTGCTTAAACATATTTAACAGTGCATGAAATGTTGTCTAAAACAAAAAGAAAATACTTTTAGTGGCTGGATCTGTTTTTATCACTTTCTGAATTGAACGTTTAAAATGAGCTTTTCTCAGCCAGCAGAGGTCAAAATAAGCAGAAATGCAAACTCAGTCAGAGACATAGATTTTCACTTGCAACTTGCTTTAACATGTTTAACAGTGCTTGAAATGTTGTCTAAAACAAAAAGAAAAGGCTTTTTAGTGACTGGATCTGGTTTTATCAAATTCTGAATTGAACGTTGAAAATGAGCTTTTCACAGCCAGCAGAGGTCAAAATAAGCAGTAATGCAAACTCAGTCAGAGACATAGATTTTCACTTGCAACTTTCTTAAACATATTTAACTGTGCATGAAATGTTGTCTAAAACAAAAAGAAAATACTTTTTAGTGGCTGGATCTGTTTTTATCACTTTCTGAATTGAACGTTGAAAATGAGCTTTTCTCAGCCAGCAGAGGTCAAAATAAGCAGTAATGCAAACTCAGTCAGAGACATAGATTTTCACTTGCAACTTGCTTTAACATGTTTAACAGTGCTTGAAATGTTGTCTAAAACAAAAAGAATGATGCATTTTAGTGGCTGGATCTGGTTTTATTACATTCTGAATTGAACGTTGAAAATGAGCTTTTCTCAGCCAGCAGAGGTCAAAATAAGCAGTAATGCAAACTCAGTCAGAGACATAGATTTTCACTTGCAACTTGTTTTAACATGTTTAACAGTGCATGAAATGTTGTCTAAAACAAAAAGAATGATGCATTTTAGTAGCTGGATCTGGTTTTATCACGTTCTGTATTGGACGTTGAAAATAATCTTTACTCAGCCAGCAGAGGTCAAAATAAGCAGTAATGCAAACTCAGTCAGAGACATAGATTTTCACTTGCAACTTTCTTAAACATATTTAACAGTGCATGAAATGTTGTCTAAAACAAAAAGAAAATGCATTTTAGTGGCTGGATCTGGTTTTATCACATTCTGAATTGAACGTTGAAAATGAGCTTTTCACAGCCAGCAGAGGTCAAATTAGGCTGTAATGCAAACTCAGTCATAGACATAGATTTTCACTTGCAACTTGCTTTAACATGTTTAACATTGCATGAAATGTTGTCTAAAAGAAAAAGAATGATGCATTTTAGTGGCTGGATCTGGTTTTATCACATTCTGAATTGAACGTTGAAAATGAGCTTTTCTCAGCCAGCAGAGGTCAAAATAAGCAGTAATGCAAACTCAGTCAGAGACATAGATTTTCACTTGCAACTTGCTTTAACATGTTTAACAGTGCATGAAATGTTGTCTAAAACAAAAAGAATGATGCATTTTAGTCGCTGGATCTGGTTTTATCACATTCTGAATTGAACGTTGAAAATGAGCTTTTCTCAGCCAGCAGAGGTCAAACTAAGCAGTAATGCAAACTCAGTCAGAGACATAGATTTTCACTTGCAACTTGCTTTAACATGTTTAATAGTGCATGAAATGTTGTCTAAAACATAAAGAATGATGCATTTTAGTCACTGGATCTGGTTGTATCACATTCTGAATTGAACGTTGAAAATGAGCTTTACTCAGCCAGCAGAGGTCAAAATAAGCAGTAATGCAAACTCAGTCATAGACATAGATTTTCACTTGCAACTTTCTTAAACATATTTAACAGTGCATGAAATGTTGTCTAAAACAAAAAGAAAATGCTTTTTAGTGGCTGGATCTGGTGTTATCACATTCTGAATTGAACGTTGAAAATGAGCTTTTCAGAGCCAGCAGAGGTCAAAATAAGCAGTAATGCAAACTCAGTCATAGACATAGATTTTCACTTACAACTTGCTTTAACATGTTTAACAGTGCATGAAATGTTGTCTAAAACAAAAAGAATGATGCATTTTAGTAGCTGGATCTGGTTTTATCACATTCTGCATTGGACGTTGAAAATGAGCTTTACTCAGCCAGCAGAGGTCAAAATAAGCAGTAATGCAAACTCAGTCATAGACATAGACTTTCACTTGCAACTTGCTTTAACATGTTTAACAGTGCATGAAATGTTGTCTAAAACAAAAAGAATAATGCAATTTAGTGGCTGGATCTGAATTTATCACATTCTGCATTGGACGTTGAAAATGAGCTTTACTCAGCCAATAGAGCTCAAAGTAAGAAGTAATGCAAACTCAGTCAGAGACATAGATTTTCACTTGCAACTTTCTTAAACATATTTAACAGTGCATGAAATGTTGTCTAAAACAAAAAAAAAAAATGCTTTTTAGTGGCTGGATCTGGTTTTAACACATTATGAATTGAACGTTGAAAATGAGCTTTTCAGAGCCAGCAGAGGTCAAAATAAGAAGTAATGCAAACTCAGTCAGAGACATAGATTTTCACTTGCAACTTGCTTTAACATGTTTAACAGTGCATGAATTGTTGTCTAAAACAAAAAAGAATGGTGCATTTTATGGCTGGATCTGTTTTTATCACTTTCTGAATTGGACGTTGAAAATGAGCTTATCTCAGCGAGCAGAGAGGTCAAATCACAGTAATGCAAACTCAGTCAGAGACATAGATTTTCACTTGCAACTTGCTTTAACATGTTTAACAGTGCAAAAAATGTTGTCTAAAACAAAAAGAATGATGCAGTTTAGTCACTGGATCTGGTATTATCACATTCTGAATTGAACGTTGAAAATGAGCATTTCTCAGCCAGCAGAGGTCAAAATAAGCAGTATTGCAAACTCAGTCATAGACATAGGTTTTCACTTGCAACTTGCTTAAACATGTTTAAGAGTGCATGAAATGTTGTCTAAAACAAAAAGAAAATAATTTTAGTGGCTGGATCTGGTTTTATCACTTTCTGAATTGAACGTTGAAAATTAGCTTTTCTCAGCCAGCAGAGGTCAAAATAAGCGAAAAACAAACTCAGTCAGAGACATAGATTTTCACTTGCAACTTGCTTTAACATGTTTAACAGTGCATAAAATGTTGTCTAAAACAAAAAGAAATTGCATTTTAGTGGCTGGATCTGGTTTTATCATATTCTGTATTGGACGTTGAAAATGATCTTTACTCAGCCAGCAGAGGTCAAATTAGGCTGTAATGTAAACTCAGTCATAGACATAGATTTTCACTTGCAACTTGCTTTAACATGTTTAACATTGCATGAAATGTTGTCTAAAAGAAAAAGAATGATGCATTTTAGTGGCTGGATCTGGTTTTATCACATTCTGAATTGAACGTTGAAAATGAGCTTTTCTCAGCCAGCAGAGGTCAAAATAAGCAGTAATGCAAACTCAGTCAGAGACATATATTTTCACTTGCAACTTGCTTTAACATGTTTAACAGTGCATGAAATGTTGTCTAAAACAAAAAGAATGATGCATTTTTGTCGCTGGATCTGGTTTTATCACATTCTGAATTGAACGTTGAAAATGAGCTTTTCTCAGCCAGCAGAGGTCAAAATAACCAGTAATGCAAACTCAGTCAGAGACATAGATTTTCACTTGCAACTTGCTTTAACATGTTTAACAGTGCGTGAAATGTTGTCTAAAACATAAAGAATGATGCATTTTAGTCACTGGATCTGGTTTTATCACATTCTGAATTGAATAAGCAGTAATGTAAACTCAGTCAGAGACATAGATTTTCACCTGCAACTTGCTTTAACTTGTTTAGCAGTGCATGAAATGTTGTTTAAAACAAAACGCATGATGCATTTTAGTGGCTGGATCTGGTTTTATCACATTCTGAATTGAACGTTGAAAATGAGCTTTTCACAGCCAGCAGAGGTCAAAATAAGCATTATTGCAAACTCAGTCAGAGACATAGATTTTCACTTGCAACTTGCTTAAACATGTTTAAGAGTGCATGAAATGTTGTCTAAAACAAAAAGAAAATACTTTTTAGTGGCTGGATCTGTTTTTATCACTTTCTGAATTGAACGTTGAAAATAAGCTTTTCTCAGCCAGCAGAGGTCAAAATAAGCAGTAATGCAAACTCAGTCAGAGACATAGATTTTCACTTGCAACTTGCTTTAACATGTTTAACAGTGCATTAAATGTTGTCTAAAACAAAAAAAATGATGCATTTTAGTAGCTGGATCTGGTTTTATCACATTCTGAATTGAACGTTGAAAATGAGCTTTACTCAGCCAGCAGAGGTCAAAATAAGCAGTAATGCAAACTCAGTCATAGACATAGATTTTCACTTGCAACTTTCTTAAACATATTTAACAGTGCATGAAATGTTGTCTAAAACAAAAAGAAAATGCTTTTTAGTGGCTGGATCTGGTTTTATCACATTCTGAATTGAACGTTGAAAATGAGCTTTTCTCAGCCAGCAGAGGTCAAAATAAGCAGTAAAGCAAACTCAGTCAGAGACATAGATTTTCACTTGCAACTTGCTTTAACATGTTTAACAGTGCATGAAATGTTGTCTAAAACAAAAAGAATGATGTATTTTAGTCGCTGGATCTGGTTTTATCACATTCTGAATTAAACGTTGAAAATGAGCTTTTCTCAGCCAGCAGAGGTCAAAATAAGCAGTAATGCAAACTCAGTCAGAGACATAGATTTTCACTTGCAACTTTCTTAAACATGTTTAACAGTGCATGAAATGTTGTCTAAAACAAAAAGAAAATACTTTTTAGTGGCTGGATCTGGTTTTATTACATTCTGAATTGAACGTTGAAAATGAGCTTTTCTCAGCCAGCAGAGGTCAAAATAAGCAGTAATGCAAACTCAGTCAGAGACATAGATTTTCACTTGCAACTTGTTTTAACATGTTTAACAGTGCATGAAATTTTGTCTAAAACAAAAAGCATGATGCATTTTAGTGGCTGGATCTGGTTTTATCACATTCTGAATTGAACGTTGAAAATGAGCTTTTCACAGCCAGCAGAGGTCAAAAAAAGCAGTATTGCAAACTCAGTCAGAGACATAGATTTTCACTTGCAACTTGCTTTAACATGTTTAAGAGTGCATGAAATGTTGTCTAAAACAAAAAGAAAATACTTTTTAGTGGCTGGATCAGTTTTTATCACTTTCTGAATTGAACGTTGAAAATGAGCTTTTCTCAGCCAGCAGAGGTCAAAATAAGCAGAAAAGCAAACTCAGTCAGAGACATAGATTTTCACTTGCAACTTGCTTTAACATGTTTAACAGTGCATGAAATGTTGTCTAAAACAAAAAGAATGATGCATTTTAGTAGCTGGATCTGGTTTTATCACATTTTGTATTGGACGTTGAAAATGAGGTTTACTCAGCCAGCAGAGATCAAAATAAGCTGTAATGCAAACTCAGTCAGAGACATAGATTTTCACTTGCAACTTTCTTAAACTTATTTACCAGTCCATGAAATGTTGTCTAAAACAAAAAGAAAATGCTTTTTAGTGGCTGGATCTGGTTTTATCACATTCTGAATTGAACGTTGAAAATGAGCTTTTCAGAGCCAGCAGAGGTCAAAATAAGCAGTAATGCAAACTCAGTCAGAGACAGATTTTCACTTGCAACTTTCTTAAACATATTTAACAGTGCATGAAATGTTGTCTAAAACAAAAAGAAAATGCTTTATAGTGGCTGGATCTGGTTTTATCACATTCTGAATTGAACGTTGAAAATGAGCTTTACTCAGCCAGCAGAGGTCAAAATAAGCAGTAATGCAAACTCAGTCAGAGACATAGATTTTCACTTGCAACTTGCTTTAACATGTTTAACAGTGCATGAATTGTTGTCTAAAACAAAAAAGAAAATGCTTTTTATGGCTGGATCTGGTTTTATCACATTCTGAATTGAACGTTGAAAATGAGCTTTTCAGAGCCAGCAGAGGTCAAAATAAGCAGTAATGCAAACTCAGTCAGAGACAGATTTTTACTTGCAACTTTCTTAAACATATTTAACAGTGCATGAAATGTTGTCTAAAACAAAAAGAAAATGCTTCATAGTGGCTGGATCTGGTTTTATCACATTCTGAATTGAACTTTGAAAATGAGCTTTACTCAGCCAGCAGAGGTCAAAATAAGCAGTAATGCAAACTCAGTCAGAGACATAGATTTTCACTTGCAACTTGCTTTAACATGTTTAACAGTGCTTGAAATGTTGTCTAAAACAAAAAGAATGATGCATTTTAGTGGCTGGATCTGGTTTTATTACATTCTGAATTGAACATTGAAAAAGAGCTTTTCTCAGCCAGCAGAGGTCAAAATAAGCAGTAATGCAAACTCAGTCAGAGACATAGATTTTCACTTGCAACTTGCTTTATCATGTTTAACAGTGCATGAAATGTTGTCTAAAACAAAAAGAATGATGTATTTTAGTCGCTGGATCTGGTTTTATCACATTCTGAATTGAACGTTAAAAATGAGCTTTTCTCAGCCAGCAGAGGTCAAAATAAGCAGTAATGCAAACTCAGTCAGAGACATAGATTTTCACTTGCAACTTTCTTAAACATATTTAACAGTGCATGAAATGTTGTCTAAAACAAAAAGAAAATAATTTTTAGTGGCTGGATCTGGTTTTATTACATTCTGAATTGAACGTTGAAAATGAGCTTTTCTCAGCCAGCAGAGGTCAAAATAAGCAGTAATGCAAACTCAATCAGAGACATAGATTTTCACTTGCAACTTGCTTTAACATGTTTAACAGTGCATGAAATGTTGTCTAAAACAAAAAGAATGATGCAATTTAGTGGCTGGATCTGGTTTTGTCACATTCTGAATTGAACGTTGAAAATGAGCTTTTCTCAGCCAGCAGAGGTCAAAATAAGCAGTAATGCAAACTCAGTCAGAGACATAGATTTTCACTTGCAACTTGCTTTAACATGTTTAACAGTGCACAAAATGTTGTCTAAAACAAAAAGAATGATGCATTTTAGTCACTGGATCTGGTTTTATCACATTCTGAATTGAACGTTGAAAATGAGCTTTTCTCAGCCAGCAGAGGTCAAAATAAGCAGTAATGCAAAGTCAGTCAGAGACATAGATTTTCACTTGCAACTTGCTTTAACATGTTTACCAGTGCATGAAATGTTGTCTAAAACCAAAAGAATGCTGCATTTTAGTGGCTGGATCTGGTTTTATCACATTCTGAATTGAAGAAGCAGTAATGCAAACTCAGTCAGAGACATAGATTTTCACTTGCAACTTGCTTTAACATGTTTAACAGTGCTTGAAATGTTGTTTAAAACAAAAAGAATGATGCAATTTAGTGGCTGGATCTGGTTTTATTACATTCTGAATTGAACGTTGAAAATGAGCTTTTCTCAGCCAGCAGAGGTCAAAATAAGCAGTAATGCAAACTTAGTCAGAGACATAGATTTTCACTTGCAACTTGCTTTAACATGTTTAACAGTGCATGAAATGTTGTCTAAAACCAAAAGAATGCTGCATTTTAGTGGCTGGATCTGGTTTTATCACATTCTGAATTGAATAAGCAGTAATGCAAACTCAGTCAGAGACATAGATTTTCACTTGCAACTTGCTTTAACATGTTTAACAGTGCTTGAAATGTTGTCTAAAACAAAAAGAATTATGCAATTTAGTGGCTGGATCTGGTTTTATTACATTCTGAATTGAACGTTGAAAATGAGCTTTTCTCAGCCAGCAGAGGTCAAAATAAGCAGTAATGCAAACTTAGTCAGAGACATAGATTTTCACTTGCAACTTGCTTTAACATGTTTAACAGTGCATGAAATGTTGTCTAAAACATAAAGAATGATGCATTTTAGTAGCTGGATCTGGTTTTATCACATTCTGCATTGGACGTTGAAACTGAGCTTTACTCAGCCAGCAGAGGTCAAAACAAGCAGTAATGCAATTTCAGTCAGAGACATAGATTTTCACTTGCAACTTTCTTAAACATATTTAACAGTGCATGAAATGTTGTATAAAACAAAAAGAAAATGCTTTTTAGTGGCTGGATCTGGTTTTATCACATTCTGAATTGAACGTTGAAAATGAGCTTTTCAGAGCCAGCAGAGGTCAAAATAAGCAGTAATGCAAACTCAGTCATAGACATAGATTTTCACTTGCAACTTGCTTTAACATGTTTAACAGTGCATGATATGTTGTCTAAAACAAAAAGAATGATGCATTTTAGTAGCTGGATCTGGTTTTATCATATCTGCATTGGACGTTGAAAATGAGCTGTTCTCAGCCAGCAGAGGTCAAAATAAGCAGTAATGCAAACTCAGTCATAGACATAGATTTTCACTTGCAACTTGCTTTAACATGTTTAACAGTGCATGAAATGTTGTCTAAAACAAAAAGAATGATGCATTTTAGCAGCTGGATCTGGTTTTATCACATTCTGAATTGAACGTTGAAAATGAGCTTTACTCAGCCAGCAGAGGTCAAAATAAGCAGTAATGCAAACTCAGTCATAGACATAGATTTTCACTTGCAACTTTCTTAAACATATTTAACAGTGCATGAAATGTTGTCTAAAACAAAAAGAAAATGCTTTTTAGTGACTGGATCTGGTTTTATCACATTCTGAATTGAACGTTGAAAATGAGCTTTTCAGAGCCAGCAGAGGTCAAAATAAGCAGTAATGCAAACTCAGTCATAGACATAGATTTTTACTTGCAACTTGCTTTAACATGTTTAACAGTGCATGAAATGTTGTATAAAATAAAAAGAATGGTGCATTTTAGTAGCTGGGTCTGGTTTTATCACTTTCTGAATTGAACGTTGAAAATGAGCTTTTCTCAGCCAGCAGAGGTCAAAATAAGCAGTAATGCAAACTCAGTCATAGACATAGATTTTCATGTGCAACTTGCTTTAACATGTTTAACAGTGCATGAAATATTGTCTAAAACAAAAAGAATGATGCATTTTAGTAGCTGGATCTGGTTTTATCACATTCTGCATTGGACGTTGAAAATGAGCTGTTCTCAGCCAGCAGAGGTCAAAATAAGCAGTAATGCAAACTCAGTCAGAGACATTGATTTTCACTTGCAACTTGCTTTAACATGTTTAACAGTGCATGAAATGTTGTCTAAAACAAAAAGAAAATGCTTTTTTGTGGCTGGATCTGGTTTTATCACATTCTGAATTGAACTTTGAAAATGAGCTTTTCAGAGCCAGCAGAGGTCAAAATAAGCAGTAATGCAAACTCAGTCATAGACATAGATTTTTACTTGCAACTTGCTTTAACATGTTTAACAGTGCATGAAATGTTGTATAAAATAGAAAGAATGGTGCATTTTAGTAGCTGGGTCTGGTTTTATCACATTCTGCATTGGACGTTGAAAATGAGCTGTTCTCAGCCAGCAGAGGTCAAAATAAGCAGTAATGCAAACTCAGTCAGAGACATTGATTTTCACTTGCAATTTGCTTTAACATGTTTAACAGTGCATGAAATGTAGTCTAAAACAAAAAGAATGATGCATTTTAGTAGCTGGATCTGGTTTTATCACATTCTGCATTGGACGTTGAAAATGAGCTTTACTCAGCCAGCAGAGGTCAAAACAAGCAGTAATGCAAACTCAGTCAGAGACATAGATTTTCACTTGCAACTTTCTTAAACATATTTAACAGTGCATGAAATGTTGTCTAAAACAAAAAGAAAATGCTTTTTAGTGGCTGGATCTGGTTTTATCACATTCTGAATTGAACGTTGAAAATGAACTTTTCAGAGCCAGCAGAGGTCAAAATAAGCAGTAATGCAAACTCAGTCAGAGACATAGATTTTCACTTGCAACTTTCTTAAACATGTTTAACAGTGCTTGAAATGTTGTCTAAAACAAAAAGAATTATGCATTTTAGTGGCTGGATCTGGTTTTATTACATTCTGAATTGAACGTTGAAAATGAGCTTTTCTCAGCCAGCAGAGGTCAAAATAAGCAGTAATGCAAACTCAGTCAGAGCCATAGATTTTCACTTGCAACTTGCTTTAACATGTTTAACAGTGCATGAAATGTTGTCTAAAACAAAAAGAATGATGCATTTTAGTAGCTGGATCTGGTTTCATCACATTTTGAATTGGACGTTGAAAATGAGGTTTACTCAGCCAGCAGAGATCAAAATAAGCTGTAATGCAAACTCAGTCAGAGACATAGATTTTCACTTGCAACTTTCTTAAACTTATTTACCAGTCCATGAAATGTTGTCTAAAACAAAAAGAAAATGCTTTTTAGTGGCTGGATCTGGTTTTATCACATTCTGAATTGAACGTTGAAAATGAGCTTTTCAGAGCCAGCAGAGGTAAAAATAAGCAGTAATGCAAACTCAGACAGAGACAGATTTTCACTTGCAACTTTCTTAAACATATTTAACAGTGCATGAAATGTTGTCTAAAACAAAAAGAAAATGCTTTATAGTGGCTGGATCTGGTTTTATCACATTCTGAATTGAACGTTGAAAATGAGCTTTACTCAGCCAGCAGAGGTCAAAATAAGCAGTAATGCAAACTCAGTCAGAGACATAGATTTTCACTTGCAACTTGCTTTAACATGTTTAACAGTGCATGAATTGTTGTCTAAAACAAAAAGAAAATGCTTTTTAGTGGCTGGATCTGGTTTTATCACATTCTGAATTGAACGTTGAAAATGAGCTTTTCAGAGCCAGCAGAGGTCAAAATAAGCAGTAATGCAAACTCAGTCAGAGACAGATTTTTACTTGCAACTTTCTTAAACATATTTAACAGTGCATGAAATGTTGTCTAAAACAAAAAGAAAATGCTTTATAGTGGCTGGATCTGGTTTTATCACATTCTGAATTGAACTTTGAAAATGAACTTTACTCAGCCAGCAGAGGTCAAAATAAGCAGTAATGCAAACTCAGTCAGAGACAGATTTTTACTTGCAACTTTCTTAAACATATTTAACAGTGCATGAAATGTTGTCTAAAACAAAAAGAAAATGCTTTATAGTGGCTGGATCTGGTTTTATCACATTCTGAATTGAACTTTGAAAATGAACTTTACTCAGCCAGCAGAGGTCAAAATAAGCAGTAATGCAAACTCAGTCAGAGACATAGATTTTCACTTGCAACTTGCTTTAACATGTTTAACAGTGCATGAAATTTTGCCTAAAACAAAAAGAATGATGCATTTTAGTAGCTGGATCTGGTTTTATCACACTCTGCATTGGACGTTGAAAATGAGCTTTACTCAGCCAGCAGAGGTCAAAATAAGCAGTAATGCAAACTCAGTCAGAGACATAGATTTTCACCTGCAACTTTCTTAAACATATTTAACAGTGCATGAAATGTTGTCTAAAACAAAAAGAAAATGCTTTTTAGTGGCTGGATCTGGTTTTATCACATTCTGAATTGAACGTTGAAAATGAGCTGTTCTCAGCCAGCAGAGGTCAAAATAAGCAGTAATGCAAACTCAGTCAGAGACATTGATTTTCACTTGCAACTTGCTTTAACATGTTTAACAGTGCATGAAATGTTGTCTAAAACAAAAAGAAAATGCTTTTTAGTGGCTGGATCTGGTTTTATCACATTCTGAATTGAACGTTGAAAATGAGCTTTTCAGAGCCAGCAGAGGTCAAAATAAGCAGTAATGCAAACTCAGTCATAGACATAGATTTTCACTTGCAACTTGCTTTAACATGTTTAACAGTGCATGAAATGTTGTCTAAAACAAAAAGAATGATGCATTTTAGTAGCTGGATCTTGTTTTATCACATTCTGCATTGGACGTTGAAAATGAGCTGACCTCAGCCAGCAGAGGTCAAAATAAGCAGTAATGCAAACTCAGTCATAGACATAGATTTTCACTTGCAACTTGCTTTAACATGATTAACAGTGCATGAAATGTTGTCTAAAACAAAAAGAATAATGCATTTTAGTGGCTGGATCTGAATTTATCACATTCTGCATTGGACGTTGAAAATGAGCTTTACTCAGCCAGCAGAGGTCAAAATAAGAAAAAATGCAAACTCAGTCAGAGACATAGATTTTCACTTGCAACTTTCTTAAACATATTTAACAGTGAATGAAATGTTGTCTAAAACAAAAAGAAAATGCTTTTTAGTGGCTGGATCTGGTTTTATCACATTCTGAATTGAACGTTGAAAATGAGCTTTTCACAGCCAGCAGAGGTCAAAATAAGCAGTAATGCAAACTCAGTCATAGACATAGATTTTCACTTGCAACTTGCTTTAACATGTTTAACAGTGCATGAAATGTTGTCTAAAACAAAAAGAATGATGCATTTTAGTAGCTGGATCTGGTTTTATCACATTCTGAATTGAACGTTGAAAATGAGCTTTACTCAGCCAGCAGAGGTCAAAATAAGCAGTAATGCAAACTCAGTCATAGACATAGATTTTCACTTGCAACTTTCTTAAACATATTTAACAGTGCATAAAATGTTGTCTAAAACAAAAAGAAAATGCTTTTTAGTGGCTGGATCTGGTTTCATCACATTCTCAATTGAACGTTGAAAATAAGCTTTTCAGAGCCAGCAGAGGTCAAAATAAGCAGTAATGCAAACTCAGTCAGAGACATTGATTTTCACTTGCAACTTGCTTTATCATGTTTAACAGTGCATGAAATGTTGTCTAAAACAAAAAGAATGATGCATTTTAGTAGCTGGATCTTGTTTTATCACATTCTGCATTGGACGTTGAAAATGAGCTGACCTCAGCCAGCAGAGGTCAAAATAAGCAGTAATGCAAACTCAGTCATAGACATAGATTTTCACTTGCAACTTGCTTTAACATGATTAACAGTGCATGAAATGTTGTCTAAAACAAAAAGAATAATGCATTTTAGTGGCTGGATCTGAATTTATCACATTCTGCATTGGACGTTGAAAATGAGCTTTACTCAGCCAGCAGAGGTCAAAATAAGAAAAAATGCAAACTCAGTCAGAGACATAGATTTTCACTTGCAACTTTCTTAAACATATTTAACAGTGCATGAAATGTTGTCTAAAACAAAAAGAAAATGCTTTTTAGTGGCTGGATCTGGTTTTATCACATTCTGAATTGAACGTTGAAAATGAGCTTTTCACAGCCAGCAGAGGTCAAAATAAGCAGTAATGCAAACTCAGTCAGAGACATAGATTTTCACTTGCAACTTGCTTTAACATGTTTAACAGTGCATGAATTGTTGTCTAAAACAAAAAGCATGATGCATTTTTGTGGCAGGATCTGGTTTTATCACATTCTGAATTGAACGTTGAAAATGAGCTGTTCTCAGCCAGCAGAGGTCAAAATAAGCATTAATGCAAACTTAGTCAGAGACATAGATTTTTACTTGCAACTTGCTTTAACATGTTTAACAGTGCATGAAATGTTGTCTAAAACAAAAAGAATGATGCATTTTAGTAGCTGGATCTGGTTTTATCACATTCTTCATTGGACATTGAAAATGAGCTTTACTCAGCCAGCAGAGGTCAAAATAAGCAGTAATGCAAACTCAGTCAGAGACATAGATTTTCACTTGCAACTTTCTTAAACATATTTAACAGGGCATGAAATGTTGTCTAAAACAAAAAGAAAATGCTTTTTAGTGGCTGGATCTGGTTTTATCACATTCTGAATTGAACGTTGAAAATGAGCTGTTCTCAGCCAGCAGAGGTCAAAATAAGCAGTAATGCAAACTCAGTCAGAGACATTGATTTTCACTTGCAACTTGCTTTAACATGTTTAACAGTGCATGAAATGTTGTCTAAAACAAAAAGAATGATGCATTTTAGTAGCTGGATCTGGTTTTATCACATTCTGCATTGGACGTTGAAACTGAGCTTTACTCAGCCAGCAGAGGTCAAAACAAGCAGTAATGCAATTTCAGTCAGAGACATAGATTTTCACTTGCAACTTTCTTAAACATATTTAACAGTGCATGAAATGTTGTCTAAAACAAAAAGAAAATGCTTTTTAGTGGCTGGATCTGGTTTTATCACATTCTGAATTGAACGTTGAAAATGAGCTTTTCAGAGCCAGCAGAGGTCAAAATAAGCAGTAATGCAAACTCAGTCATAGACATAGATTTTCACTTGCAACTTGCTTTAACATGTTTAACAGTGTATGAAATGTTGTCTAAAACAAAAAGAATGATGCATTTTAGTAGCTGGATCTGGTTTTATCATATCTGCATTGGACGTTGAAAATGAGCTGTTCTCAGCCAGCAGAGGTCAAAATAAGCAGTAATGCAAACTCAGTCAGAGACATTGATTTTCACATGCAACTTGCCTTAACATGTTTAACAGTGCATGAAATGTTGTCTAAAACAAAAAGAATGATGCATTTTAGTAGCTGGATCTGGTTTTATCACAATCTGCATTGGACGTTTAAAATGAGCTTTACTCAGCCAGCAGAGGTCAAAACAAGCAGTAATGCAAACTCAGTCAGAGACAGATTTTCACTTGCAACTTTCTTAAACATGTTTAACAGTGCATGAAATGTTGTCTAAAACAAAAAGAAAATGCTTTTCAGTGGCTGGATCTGGTTTTATCACATTCTGAATATAACGTTGAAAATGAGCTTTTCAGAGCCAGCAGAGGTCAAAATAAGCAGTAATGCAAACTCAGTCAAAGACAGATTTTCACTTGCAACTTTCTTAAACATATTTAACAGTGCATGAAATGTTGTCTAAAACAAAAAGAAAATGCTTTATAGTGGCTGGATCTGGTTTTATCACATTCTGAATTGAACGTTGAAAATGAGCTTTACTCAGCCAGCAGAGGTCAAAATAAGCAGTAATGCAAACTCAGTCATAGACATAGATTTTCACTTGCAACTTGCTTTAACATGTTTAACAGTGCATGAATTGTTGTCTAAAACAAAAAGAAAATGCTTTTTAGTGGCTGGATCTGGTTTTATCACATTCTGAATTGAACGTTGAAAATGAGCTTTACTCAGCCAGCAGAGGTCAAAACAAGCAGTAATGCAAACTCAGTCAGAGACATAGATTCTCACTTGCAACTTTCTTAAACATATTTAACAGTGCATGAAATGTTGTCTAAAACAAAAAGAAAATGCTTTTTAGTGGCTGGATCTGGTTTTATCACATTCTGAATTGAACGTTGAAAATGAGCTTTTCAGAGCCAGCAGAGGTCAAAATAAGCAGTAATGCAAACTCAGTCAGAGACAGATTTTCACTTGCAACTTTCTTAAACATGTTTAACAGTGCATGAAATGTTGTCTAAAACAAAAAGAATGATGCATTTTAGTAGCTGGATCTGGTTTTATCACATTCTGAATTGAACGTTGAAAATGAGCTTTACTCAGCCAGCAGAGGTCAAAATAAGCAGTAATGCAAACTCAGTCAGAGACATAGATTTTCACTTGCAACTTTCTTAAACATATTTAACAGTGCATGAAATGTTGTCTAAAACAAAAAGAAAATGCTTTTTAGTGGCTGGATCTGGTTTTATCACATTCTGAATTGAACGTTGAAAATGAGCTTTTCAGAGCCAGCAGAGGTCAAAATAAGCAGTAATGCAAACTCAGTCATAGACATAGATTTTCACTTGCAACTTGCTTTAACATGTTTAACAGTGCATGAAATGTTGTCTAAAACAAAAAGAAAATGCTTTTCAGTGGCTGGATCTGGTTTTATCACATTCTGAATTGAACGTTGAAAATGAGCTTTTCAGAGCCAGCAGAGGTCAAAATAAGCAGTAATGCAAACTCAGTCAGAGACAGATTTTTACTTGCAACTTTCTTAAACATATTTAACAGTGCATGAAATGTTGTCTAAAACAAAAAGAAAATGCTTTATAGTGGCTGGATCTGGTTTTATCACATTCTGAATTGAACTTTGAAAATGAGCTTTACTCAGCCAGCAGAGGTCAAAATAAGCAGCAATGCAAACTCAGTCATAGACATAGATTTTCACTTGCAACTTGCTTTAACATGTTTAACAGTGCATGAAATGTTCTCTAAAACAAAAAGAATGATGTATTTTAGTCGCTGGATCTGGTTTTATCACATTCTGAATTGAACGTTGAAAATGAGCTTTTCTCAGCCAGCAGAGGTCAAAATAAGCAGTAATGCAAACTCAGTCAGAGACATAGATTTTCACTTGCAACTTTCTTAAACATATTTAACAGTGCATGAAATGTTGTCTAAAACAAAAAGAAAATGCTTTTCAGTGGCTGGATCTGGTTTTATCACATTCTGAATTGAACGTTGAAAATGAGCTTTACTCAGCCAGCAGAGGTCAAAATAAGCAGTAATGCAAACTCAGTCAGAGACATAGATTTTCACTTGCAACTTGCTTTAACATGTTTAACAGTGCATGAAATGTTGTCTAAAACAAAAAGAAAATGCTTTTTAGTGGCTGGATCTGGTTTTATCACATTCTGAATTGAACGTTGAAAATGAGCTTTTCACAGCCAGCAGAGGTCAAAATAAGCAGTAATGCAAACTCAGAGACATAGATTTTCACTTGCAACTTGCTTTAACATGTTTAACAGTGCATGAATTGTTGTCTAAAACAAAAAGCATGATGCATTTTTGTGGCAGGATCTGGTTTTATCACATTCTGAATTGAACGTTGAAAATGAGCTTTTCTCAGCCAGCAGAGGTCAAAATAAGCATTAATGCAAACTTAGTCAGAGACATAGATTTTTACTTGCAACTTGCTTTAACATGTTTAACAGTGCATGAAATGTTGTCTAAAACAAAAAGAAAATGCTTTTCAGTGGCTGGATCTGGTTTTATCACATTCTGAATTGAACGTTGAAAATGAGCTTTACTCAGCCAGCAGAGGTCAAAATAAGCAGTAATGCAAACTCAGTCAGAGACATAGATTTTCACTTGCAACTTGCTTTAACATGTTTAACAGTGCATGAAATGTTGTCTAAAACAAAAAGAAAATGCTTTTTAGTGGCTGGATCTGGTTTTATCACATTCTGAATTGAACGTTGAAAATGAGCTTTTCACAGCCAGCAGAGGTCAAAATAAGCAGTAATGCAAACTCAGAGACATAGATTTTCACTTGCAACTTGCTTTAACATGTTTAACAGTGCATGAATTGTTGTCTAAAACAAAAAGCATGATGCATTTTTGTGGCAGGATCTGGTTTTATCACATTCTGAATTGAACGTTGAAAATGAGCTTTTCTCAGCCAGCAGAGGTCAAAATAAGCATTAATGCAAACTTAGTCAGAGACATAGATTTTTACTTGCAACTTGCTTTAACATGTTTAACAGTGCATGAAATGTTGTCTAAAACAAAAAGAATGATGCATTTTAGTAGCTGGATCTGGTTTTATCACATTCTGCATTGGACATTGAAAATGAGCTTTACTCAGCCAGCAGAGGTCAAAATAAGCAGTAATGCAAACTCAGTCAGAGACATAGATTTTCACTTGCAACTTTCTTAAACATATTTAACAGTGCATGAAATGTTGTCTAAAACAAAAAGAAAATGCTTTTTAGTGGCTGGATCTGGTTTTATCACATTCTGAATTGAACGTTGAAAATGAGCTGTTCTCAGCCAGCAGAGGTCAAAATAAGCAGTAATGCAAACTCAGTCATAGACATAGATTTTCACTTGCAACTTGCTTTAACATGTTTAACAGTGCATGAAATGTTGTCTAAAACAAAAAGAATGATGCATTTTAGTAGCTGGATCTGGTTTTATCACATTCTGCATTGGACGTTGAAAATGAGCTTTACTCAGCCAGCAGAGGTCAAAATAAGCAGTAATGCAAACTCAGTCAGAGACATAGATTTTCACTTGCAACTTTCTTAAACATGTTTAACAGTGCATAAAATGTTGTCTAAAACAAAAAGAATGATGCATTTTAGTAGCTGGATCTGGTTTTATCACATTCTGAATTGGACGTTGAAACTGAGCTTTACTCAGCCAGCAGAGGTCAAAACAAGCAGTAATGCAATTTCAGTCAGAGACATAGATTTTCACTTGCAACTTTCTAAAACATATTTAACAGTGCATGAAATGTTGTCTAAAACAAAAAGAAAATGCTTTTTAGTTGCTGGATCTGGTTTTATCACATTCTGAATTGAACGTTGAAAATGAGCTTTTCAGAGCCAGCAGAGGTCAAAATAAGCATTAATGCAAACTCAGTCATAGACATAGATTTTCACTTGCAACTTGCTTTAACATGTTTAACAGTGCATGAAATGTTGTCTAAAACAAAAAGAATGATGCATTTTAGTAGCTGGATCTGGTTTTATCACATTCTGAATTGAACGTTGAAAATGAGTTTTTCAGAGCCAGCAGAGGTCAAAATAAGCAGTAATGCAAACTCAGTCATAGACATTGATGTTCACTTGCAACTTGCTTTAACATGTTTAACAGTGCATGAAATGTTGTCTAAAACAAAAAGAATGATGCATTTTAGTAGCTGGATCTGGTTTTATCACATTCTGCATTGGACGTTGAAAATGAGCTGTTCTCTGCCAGCAGAGGTCAAAATAAGCCGTAATGCAAACTCAGTCAGAGACATTTATTTTCACTTGCAACTTGCTTTAACATGTTTAACAGTGCATGAAATGTTGTCTAAAACAAAAAGAATGATGCATTTTAGTAGCTGGATCTGGTTTTATCACATTCTGCATTGGACGTTGAAAATGAGCTTTACTCAGCCAGCAGAGGTCAAAAAAAGCAGTAATGCAAACTCAGTCAGAGACATAGATTTTCACTTGCAACTTTCTTAAACATGTTTAACAGTGCATGAAATGTTGTCTAAAACAAAAAGAAAATGCTTTTTAGTGGCTGGATCTGGTTTTATCACATTCTGAATTGAACGTTGAAAATGAGCTTTTCAGAGCCAGCAGAGGTCAAAATAAGCAGTAATGCAAACTCAGTCAGAAACATAGATTTTCACTTACAACTTGCTTTAACATGTTTAACAGTGCATGAATTGTTGTTTAAAACAAAAAAGAATGATGCATTTTATGGCTGGATCTGTTTTATCACTTTCTGAATTGAACGTTGAAAATGAGCTTTTCAGAGCCAGCAGAGGTCAAAATAAGCAGTAATGCAAACTCAGTCAGAGACAGATTTTCACTTGCAACTTTCTTAAACATGTTTAACAGTGCATGAAATGTTGTCTAAAACAAAAAGAAAATGCTTTTTAGTGGCTGGATCTGGTTTTATCACATTCTGAATTGAACGTTGAAAATGAGCTTTTCAGAGCCAGCAGAGGTCAAAATAAGCAGTAATGCAAACTCAGTCATAGACATAGATTTTCATGTGCAACTTGCTTTAACATGTTTAACAGTGCATGAAATGTTGTCTAAAACAAAAAGAATGATGCATTTTAGTAGCTGGATCTGGTTTTATCACATTCTGAATTGAACGTTGAAAATGAGCTTTACTCTGCCAGCAGAGGTCAAAACAAGCAGTAATGCAAACTCAGTCAGAGACATAGATTTTCACTTGCAACTTTCTTAAACATATTTAACAGTGCATGAAATGTTGTCTAAAACAAAAAGAAAATGCTTTTTAGTGGCTGGATCTGGTTTTATCACATTCTGATTTGAACGTTGAAAATGAGCTTTTCAGAGCCAGCAGAGGTCAAAGTAAGCAGTAATGCAAACTCAGTCATAGACATAGATTTTCACTTGCAACTTGCTTTAACATGTTTAACAGTGCATGAAATGTTGTCTAAAACAAAAAGAATGATGCATTTTAGTAGCTGGATCTGGTTTTATCACATTCTGAATTGAACGTTGAAAATGAGCTTTACTCAGCCAGCAGAGGTCAAAATAAGCAGTAATGCAAACTCAGTCATAGACATAGATTTTCACTTGCAACTTTCTTAAACATATTTAACAGTGCATGAAATGTTGTCTAAAACAAAAAGAAAATGCTTTTTAGTGGCTGGATCTGGTTTTATCACATTCTGAATTGAACGTTGAAAATGAGCTTTTCAGAGCCAGCAGAGGTCAAAATAAGCAGTAATGCAAACTCAGTCAGAGACATTGATTTTCACTTGCAACTTGCTTTATCATGTTTAACAGTGCATGAAATGTTGTCTAAAACAAAAAGAATTATGCATTTTAGTAGCTGGATCTTGTTTTATCACATTCTGCATTGGACGTTGAAAATGAGCTTTACTCAGCCAGCAGAGGTCAAAATAAGCAGTAATGCAAACTCAGTCATAGACATAGATTTTCACTTGCAACTTGCTTTAACATGTTTAATAGTGCATGAAATGTTGTCTAAAACAAAAAGAATAATGCATTTTAGTGGCTGGATCTGAATTTATCACATTCTGCATTGGACGTTGAAAATGAGCTTTACTCAGCCAGCAGAGGTCAAATTAAGAAGTAATGCAAACTCAGTCAGAGACATAGATTTTCACTTGCAACTTTCTTAAACATATTTAACAGTGCATGAAATGTTGTCTAAAACAAAAAGAAAATGCTTTTTAGTGGCTGGATCTGGTTTTATCACATTCTGAATTGAACGTTGAAAATGAGCTTTTCACAGCCAGCAGAGGTCAAAATAAGCAGTAATGCAAACTCAGTCAGAGACATAGATTTTCACTTGCAACTTGCTTTAACATGTTTAACAGTGCATGAATTGTTGTCTAAAACAAAAAGCATGATGCATTTTTGTGGCAGGATCTGGTTTTATCACATTCTGAATTGAACGTTGAAAATGAGCTTTTAAGAGCCAGCAGAGGTCAAAAAAAGCAGTAATGCAAACTCAGTCATTGACATAGATTTTCACTTGCAACTTGCTTTAACATGTTTAACAGTGCATGAAATGTTGTCTAAAACAAAAAGAATGATGCATTTTAGTAGCTGGATCTGGTTATATCACATTCTGCATTGGACGTTGAAAATGAGCTGTTCTCAGCCAGCAGAGGTCAAAATAAGCAGTAATGCAAACTCAGTCAGAGACATTGATTTTCACTTGCAACTTGCTTTAACATGTTTAACAGTGCATGAAATGTTGTCTAAAACAAAAAGAATGATGCATTTTAGTAGCTGGATCTAGTTTTATCACATTCTGCATTGGACGTTGAAAATGAGCTTTACTCAGCCAGCAGAGGTCAAAAAAAGCAGTAATGCAAACTCAGTCAGAGACATAGATTTTCACTTGCAACTTTCTTAAACATGTTTAACAGTGCATGAAATGTTGTCTAAAACAAAAAGAAAATGCTTTTTAGTGGCTGGATCTGGTTTTATCACATTCTGAATTGAACATTGAAAATGAGCTTTACAGAGCCAGCAGAGGTCAAAATAAGCAGTAATGCAAACTCAGTCATAGACATAGATTTTCACTTGCAACTTGCTTTAACATGTTTAACAGTGCATGAAATGTTGTCTAAAACAAAAAGAATGATGCATTTTAGTAGCTGGATCTGGTTTTATCACATTCTGAATTGAACGTTGAAAATGAGCTTTACTCAGCCAGCAGAGGTCAAAATAAGCAGTAATGCAAACTCAGTCATAGACATAGATTTTCACTTGCAACTTGCTTTAACATGTTTAACAGTGCATGAAATGTTGTCTAAAACAAAAAGAATGATGCATTTTAGTAGCTGGATCTGGTTTTATCACATTCTGAATTGGACGTTGAAACTGAGCTTTACTCAGCCAGCAGAGGTCAAAACAAGCAGTAATGCAATTTCAGTCAGAGACATAGATTTTCACTTGCAACTTTCTAAAACATATTTAACAGTGCATGAAATGTTGTCTAAAACAAAAAGAAAATGCTTTTTAGATGCTGGATCTGGTTTTATCACATTCTGAATTGAACGTTGAAAATGAGCATTTCAGAGCCAGCAGAGGTCAAAATAAGCAGTAATGCAAACTCAGTCATAGACATAGATTTTCACTTGCAAATTGCTTTAACATGTTTAACAGTGCATGAAATGTTGTCTAAAACAAAAAGAATGATGAATTTTAGTAGCTGGATCTGGTTTTATCACATTCTGCATTGGACGTTGAAAATGAGCTGTTCTCAGCCAGCAGAGGTCAAAATAAGCAGTAATGCAAACTCAGTCAGAGACATTGATTTTCACTTGCAACTTACTTTAACATGTTTAACAGTGCATGAAATGTTGTCTAAAACAAAAAGAAAATGCTTTTTTAGTGGCTGGATCTGGTTTTATCACATTCTGAATTGAACGTTGAAAATGAGTTTTTCAGAGCCAGCAGAGGTCAAAATAAGCATTAATGCAAACTCAGTCATAGACATAGATTTTCACTTGCAACTTGCTTTAACATGTTTAACAGTGCATGAAATGTTGTCTAAAACAAAAAGAATGATGCATTTTAGTAGCTGGATCTGATTTTATCACATTCTGAATTGAACGTTAAAAATGAGCTTTACTCAGCCAGCAGAGGTCAAAATAAGCAGTAATGCAAACTCAGTCATAGACATAGATTTTCACTTGCAACTTTCTTAAACATGTTTAACAGTGCATGAAATGTTGTCTAAAACAAAAAGAAAATGCTTTTTAGTGGCTGGATCTGGTTTTATCACATTCTGAATTGAACGTTGAAAATTAGCTATTCAGAGCCAGCAGAGGTCAAAATAAGCAGTAATGCAAACTCAGTCATAGACATAGATTATTACTTGCAACTTGCTTTAACATGTTTAACAGTGCATGAAATGTTGTCTAAAACAAAAAGAATGATGCATTTTAGTAGCTGGATCTGGTTTTATCACATTCTGAATTGAACGTTGAAAATGAGCTTTTCAGAGCCAGCAGAGGTCAAAATAAGCAGTAATGCAAACTCAGTCAGAGACAGATTTTCACTTGCAACTTTCTTAAACATGTTTAACAGTGCATGAAATGTTGTCTAAAACAAAAAGAAAATGCTTTTTAGTGGCTGGATCTGGTTTTATCACATTCTGAATTGAACGTTGAAAATGAGCTTTTCAGAGCCAGCAGAGGTCAAAATAAGCAGTAATGCAAACTCAGTCAGAGACAGATTTTCACTTGCAACTTTCTTAAACATGTTTAACAGTGCATGAAATGTTGTCTAAAACAAAAAGAAAATGCTTTTTAGTGGCTGGATCTGGTTTTATCACATTCTGAATTGAACGTTGAAAATGAGCTTTTCAGAGCCAGCAGAGGTCAAAACAAGCAGTAATGCAAACTCAGTCAGAGACATAGATTTTCACTTGCAACTTTCTTAAACATATTTAACAGTGCATGAAATGTTGTCTAAAACAAAAAGAAAATGCTTTTTAGTGGCTGGATCTGGTTTTATCACATTCTGAATTGAACGTTGAAAATGAGCTTTTCAGAGCCAGCAGAGGTCAAAAAAAGCAGTAATGCAAACTCAGTCAGAGACAGATTTTCACTTGCAACTTTCTTAAACATGTTTAACAGTGCATGAAATGTTGTCTAAAACAAAAAGAAAATGCTTTTTAGTGGCTGGATCTGGTTTTATCACATTCTGAATTGAACGTTGAAAATGAGCTTTTCAGAGCCAGCAGAGGTCAAAATAAGCAGTAATGCAAACTCAGTCATAGACATAGATTTTCATGTGCAACTTGCTTTAACATGTTTAACAGTGCATGAAATGTTGTCTAAAACAAAAAGAATGATGCATTTTAGTAGCTGGATCTGGTTTTATCACATTCTGAATTGAACGTTGAAAATGAGCTTTACTCAGCCAGCAGAGGTCAAAATAAGCAGTAATGCAAACTCAGTCATAGACATAGATTTTCACTTGCAACTTTCTTAAACATGTTTAACAGTGCATGAAATGTTGTCTAAAACAAAAAGAAAATGCTTTTTAGTGGCTGGATCTGGTTTTATCACATTCTGAATTGAACGTTGAAAATTAGCTATTCAGAGCCAGCAGAGGTCAAAATAAGCAGTAATGCAAACTCAGTCATAGACATAGATTATTACTTGCAACTTGCTTTAACATGTTTAACAGTGCATGAAATGTTGTCTAAAACAAAAAGAATGATGTATTTTAGTAGCTGGATCTGGTTTTATCACATTCTGAATTGAACGTTGAAAATGAGCTTTTCAGAGCCAGCAGAGGTCAAAACAAGCAGTAATGTAAACTCAGTCAGAGACATAGATTTTCACTTGCAACTTTCTTAAACATATTTAACAGTGCATGAAATGTTGTCTAAAACAAAAAGAAAATGCTTTTTAGTGGCTGGATCTGGTTTTATCACATTCTGAATTGAACGTTGAAAATGAGCTTTACTCAGCCAGCAGAGGTCAAAACAAGCAGTAATGCAAACTCAGTCAGAGACATAGATTTTCACTTGCAACTTTCTTAAACATATTTAACAGTGCATGAAATGTTGTCTAAAACAAAAAGAAAATGCTTTTTAGTGGCTGGATCTGGTTTTATCACATTCTGAATTGAACGTTGAAAATGAGCTTTTCAGAGCCAGCAGAGGTCAAAGTAAGCAGTAATGCAAACTCAGTCATAGACATAGATTTTCACTTGCAACTTGCTTTAACATAGTTGACAGTGCATGAAATGTTGTCTAAAACAAAAAGAATGATGCATTTTAGTAGCTGGATCTGGTTTTATCACATTCTGAATTGAACGTTGAAAATGAGCTTTACTCAGCCAGCAGAGGTCTAAATAAGCAGTAATGCAAACTCAGTCATAGACATAGATTTTCACTTGCAACTTTCTTAAACATATTTAACAGTGCATGAATTGTTGTCTAAAACAAAAAGCATGATGCATTTTTGTGGCAGGATCTGGTTTTATCACATTCTGAATTGAACGTTGAAAATGAGCTTTTAAGAGCCAGCAGAGGTCAAAAAAAGCAGTAATGCAAACTCAGTCATTGACATAGATTTTCACTTGCAACTTGCTTTAACATGTTTAACAGTGCATGAAATGTTGTCTAAAACAAAAAGAATGATGCATTTTAGTAGCTGGATCTGGTTTTATCACATTCTGCATTGGACGTTGAAAATGAGCTGTTCTCAGCCAGCAGAGGTCAAAATAAGCAGTAATGCAAACTCAGTCAGAGACATTGATTTTCACTTGCAACTTGCTTTAACATGTTTAACAGTGCATGAAATGTTGTCTAAAACAAAAAGAATGATGCATTTTAGTAGCTGGATCTGGTTTTATCACATTCTGAATTGAACGTTGAAAATGAGCTTTACTCAGCCAGCAGAGGTCAAAATAAGCAGTAATGCAAACTCAGTCATAGACATAGATTTTCACTTGCAACTTTCTTAAACATATTTAACAGTGCATGAAATGTTGTCTAAAACAAAAAGAAAATGCTTTTTAGTGGCTGGATCTGGTTTTATCACATTCTGAATTGAACGTTGAAAATGAGCTTTTCAGAGCCAGCAGAGGTCAAAATAAGCAGTAATGCAAACTCAGTCAGAGACATTGATTTTCACTTGCAACTTGCTTTATCATGTTTAACAGTGCATGAAATGTTGTCTAAAACAAAAAGAATTATGCATTTTAGTAGCTGGATCTTGTTTTATCACATTCTGCATTGGACGTTGAAAATGAGCTTTACTCAGCCAGCAGAGGTCAAAATAAGCAGTAATGCAAACTCAGTCATAGACATAGATTTTCACTTGCAACTTGCTTTAACATGTTTAATAGTGCATGAAATGTTGTCTAAAACAAAAAGAATAATGCATTTTAGTGGCTGGATCTGAATTTATCACATTCTGCATTGGACGTTGAAAATGAGCTTTACTCAGCCAGCAGAGGTCAAAATAAGAAGTAATGCAAACTCAGTCAGAGACATAGATTTTCACTTGCAACTTTCTTAAACATATTTAACAGTGCATGAAATGTTGTCTAAAACAAAAAGAAAATGCTTTTTAGTGGCTGGATCTGGTTTTATCACATTCTGAATTGAACGTTGAAAATGAGCTTTTCACAGCCAGCAGAGGTCAAAATAAGCAGTAATGCAAACTCAGTCAGAGACATAGATTTTCACTTGCAACTTGCTTTAACATGTTTAACAGTGCATGAATTGTTGTCTAAAACAAAAAGCATGATGCATTTTTGTGGCAGGATCTGGTTTTATCACATTCTGAATTGAACGTTGAAAATGAGCTTTTAAGAGCCAGCAGAGGTCAAAAAAAGCAGTAATGCAAACTCAGTCATTGACATAGATTTTCACTTGCAACTTGCTTTAACATGTTTAACAGTGCATGAAATGTTGTCTAAAACAAAAAGAATGATGCATTTTAGTAGCTGGATCTGGTTTTATCACATTCTGCATTGGACGTTGAAAATGAGCTGTTCTCAGCCAGCAGAGGTCAAAATAAGCAGTATCGCAAACTCAGTCATAGACATAGATTTTCACTTGCAACTTGCTGTAACATGTTTAACAGTGCATGAAATGTTGTCTAAAACGAAAAGAATGATGCATTTTAGTAGCTGGATCTGGTTTTATCACATTCTGAATTGAACGTTGAAAATGAGCTTTACTCAGCCAGCAGAGGTCAAAATAAGCAGTAATGCAAACTCAGTCATAGACATAGATTTTCACTTGCAACTTTCTTAAACATATTTAACAGTGCATGAAATGTTGTCTAAAACAAAAAGAAAATGCTTTTCAGTGGCTGGATCTGGTTTTATCACATTCTGAATTGAACGTTGAAAATGAGCTTTTCAGAGCCAGCAGAGGTCAAAATAAGCAGTAATGCAAACTCAGTCAGAGACAGATTTTCACTTGCAACTTTCTTAAACATATTTAACAGTGCATGAAATGTTGTCCAAAACAAAAAGAAAATGCTTTATAGTGGCTGGATCTGGTTTTATCACATTCTGAATTGAACGTTGAAAATGAGCTTTACTCAGCCAGCAGAGGTCAAAACAAGCAGTAATGCAATTTCAGTCAGAGACATAGATTTTCTCTTGCAACTTTCTTAAATATATTTAACAGTGCATGAAATGTTGTCTAAAACAAAAAGAATGATGCATTTTATTAGCTGGATCTGGTTTTATCACATTCTGCATTGGACGTTGAAAATGAGCTTTACTCAGCCAGCAGAGGTCAAAATAAGCAGTCATGCAAACTCAGTCAGAGACATAGATTTTCACTTGCAACTTTCTTAAACATATTTAACAGTGCATGAAATGTTGTCTAAAACAAAAAGAAAATGCTTTTTAGTAACTGGATCTGGTTTTATCACATTCTGAATTGAACGTTGAAAATGAGCTTTTCAGAGCCAGCAGAGGTCAAAATAAGCATTAATGTAAACTCAGTCATAGACATCGATTTTCACTTGCAACTTTCTTAAACATATTTAACAGTGCATGAAATGTTGTCTAAAACAAAAAGAAAATGCTTTTTAGTGGCTGGATCTGGTTTTATCACATTCTGAATTTAACGTTGAAAATGAGCTTTTCAGAGCCAGCAGAGGTCAAAATAAGCAGTAATGCAAACTCAGTCAGAGACATAGATTTTCACTTGCAACTTTCTTAAACATATTTAACAGTGCATGAAATGTTGTCTAAAACAAAAAGAAAATGCTTTTTAGTGGCTGGATCTGGTTTTATCACATTCTGAATTGAACGTTGAAAATGAGCTTTTCAGAGCCAGCAGAGGTCAAAATAAGCATTAATGCAAACTTAGTCAGAGACATAGATTTTCACTTGCAACTTGCTTTATCATGTTTAACAGTGCATGAAATGTTGTCTAAAACAAAAAGAATGATGCATTTTAGTGGCTGGATCTGGTTTTATCACATTCTGAATTGAACGTTGAAAATGAGCTTTTCAGAGCCAGCAGAGGTCAAAATAAGCAGTAATGCAAACTCAGTCAGAGACATAGATTTTCACTTGCAACTTGCTTGAACATGTTTAACAGTGCATGAAATGTTGTCTAAAACAAAAAGAATGATGCATTTTAGTAGCTGGATCTGGTTTTATCACATTCTGAATTGAACGTTGAAAATGAGCTTTACTCAGCCAGCAGAGGTCAAAATAAGCAGTAATGCAAACTCAGTCATAGACATAGATTTTCACTTGCAACTTTCTTAAACATATTTAACAGTGCATGAAATGTTGTCTAAAACAAAAAGAAAATGCTTTTCAGTGGCTGGATCTGGTTTTATCACATTCTGAATTGAACGTTGAAAATGAGCTTTTCAGAGCCAGCAGAGGTCAAAATAAGCAGTAATGCAAACTCAGTCAGAGACAGATTTTCACTTGCAACTTTCTTAAACATATTTAACAGTGCATGAAATGTTGTCTAAAACAAAAAGAAAATGCTTTATAGTGGCTGGATCTGGTTTTATCACATTCTGAATTGAACGTTGAAAATGAGCTTTACTCAGCCAGCAGAGGTCAAAACAAGCAGTAATGCAATTTCAGTCAGAGACATAGATTTTCTCTTGCAACTTTCTTAAATATATTTAACAGTGCATGAAATGTTGTCTAAAACAAAAAGAATGATGCATTTTATTAGCTGGATCTGGTTTTATCACATTCTGCATTGGACGTTGAAAATGAGCTTTACTCAGCCAGCAGAGGTCAAAATAAGCAGTCATGCAAACTCAGTCAGAGACATAGATTTTCACTTGCAACTTTCTTAAACATATTTAACAGTGCATGAAATGTTGTCTAAAACAAAAAGAAAATGCTTTTTAGTAACTGGATCTGGTTTTATCACATTCTGAATTGAACGTTGAAAATGAGCTTTTCAGAGCCAGCAGAGGTCAAAATAAGCAGTAATGCAAACTCAGTCAGAGACATAGATTTTCACTTGCAACTTTCTTAAACATATTTAACAGTGCATGAAATGTTGTCTAAAACAAAAAGAAAATGCTTTTTAGTGGCTGGATCTGGTTTTATCACATTCTGAATTGAACGTTGAAAATGAGCTTTTCAGAGCCAGCAGAGGTCAAAATAAGCAGTAATGCAAACTCAGTCAGAGACATAGATTTTCACTTGCAACTTGTTTGAACATGTTTAACAGTGCATGAAATGTTGTCTAAAACAAAAAGAATGATGCATTTTAGTAGCTGGATCTGGTTTTATCACATTCTGAATTGAACGTTGAAAATGAGCTTTACTCAGCCAGCAGAGGTCAAAATAAGCAGTAATGCAAACTCAGTCATAGACATAGATTTTCACTTGCAACTTTCTTAAACATATTTAACAGTGCATGAAATGTTGTCTAAAACAAAAAGAAAATGCTTTTTAGTGGCTGGATCTGGTTTTATCACATTCTGAATTGAACGTTGAAAATGAGCTGTTCTCAGCCAGCAGAGGTCAAAATAAGCAGTAATGCAAACTCAGTCAGAGACATTGATTTTCACTTGCAACTTGCTTTAACATGTTTAACAGTGCATGAAATGTTGTCTAAAACAAAAAGAATGATGCATTCTAGTAGCTTGATCTGGTTTTATCACATTCTGCATTGGACGTTGAAAATGAGCTTTACTCAGCCAGCAGAGGTCAAAATAAGCAGTAATGCAAACTCAGTCAGAGACATAGATTTTCACTTGCAACTTTCTTAAACATGTTTAACAGTGCATAAAATGTTGTCTAAAACAAAAAGAAAATGCTTTTTAGTGGCTGGATCTGGTTTTATCACATTCTGAATTGAACGTTGAAAATGAGCTTTTCAGAGCCAGCAGAGGTCAAAATAAGCATTAATGTAAACTCAGTCATAGACATAGATTTTCACTTGCAACTTTCTTAAACATATTTAACAGTTCATGAAATGTTGTCTAAAACAAAAAGAAAATGCTTTTTAGTGGCTGGATCTGGTTTTATCACATTCTGAATTGAACGTTGAAAATGAGCTTTTCAGAGCCAGCAGAGGTCAAAATAAGCAGTAATGCAAACTCAGTCAGAGACATAGATTTTCACTTGCAACTTTCTTAAACATATTTAACAGTGCATGAAATGTTGTCTAAAACAAAAAGAAAATGCTTTTTAGTGGCTGGATCTGGTTTTATCACATTCTGAATTGAACGTTGAAAATGAGCTTTTCAGAGCCAGCAGAGGTCAAAATAAGCATTAATGCAAACTTAGTCAGAGACATAGATTTTCACTTGCAACTTGCTTTATCATGTTTAACAGTGCATGAAATGTTGTCTAAAACAAAAAGAATGATGCATTTTAGTGGCTGGATCTGGTTTTATCACATTCTGAATTGAACGTTGAAAATGAGCTTTTCAGAGCCAGCAGAGGTCAAAACAAGCAGTAATGCAAACTCAGTCAGAGACATAGATTTTCACTTGCAACTTGCTTGAACATGTTTAACAGTGCATGAAATGTTGTCTAAAACAAAAAGAATGATGCATTTTAGTAGCTGGATCTGGTTTTATCACATTCTGAATTGAACGTTGAAAATGAGCTTTACTCAGCCAGCAGAGGTCAAAATAAGCAGTAATGCAAACTCAGTCATAGACATAGATTTTCACTTGCAACTTTCTTAAACATATTTAACAGTGCATGAAATGTTGTCTAAAACAAAAAGAAAATGCTTTTTAGTGGCTGAATCTGGTTTTATCACATTCTGAATTGAACGTTGAAAATGAGCTGTTCTGAGCCAGCAGAGGTCAAAAGAAGCAGTAATGCAAACTCAGTCAGAGACATTGATTTTCACTTGCAACTTGCTTTAACATGTTTAACAGTGCATGAAATGTTGTCTAAAACAAAAAGAATGATGCATTTTAGTAGCTGGATCTGGTTTTATCACATTCTGCATTGGACGTTGAAAATGAGTTTTACTCAGCCAGCAGAGGTCAAAATAAGCAGTAATGCAAACTCAGTCAGAGACATAGATTTTCACTTGCAACTTTCTTAAACATGTTTAACAGTGCATAAAATGTTGTCTAAAACAAAAAGAAAATGCTTTTTAGTGGCTGGATCTGGTTTTATCACATTCTGAATTGAACGTTGAAAATGAGCTTGTAAGAGCCAGCAGAGGTCAAAATAAGCAGTAATGCAAACTCAGTCATAGACATAGATTTTCACTTGCAACTTGCTTTAACACGTTTAACAGTGCATGAAATGTTGTCTAAAACAAAAAGAATGATGCATTTTAGTGGCTGGATCTGGTTTTATTACATTCTGAATTGAACGTTGAAAATGAGCTTTTCTCAGCCAGCAGAGGTCAAAATAAGCAGTAATGCAAACTCAGTCAGAGACATAGATTTTCACTTGCAACTTGCTTTAACATGTTTAACAGTGCATGAAATGTTGTCTAAAATAAAAAGAATGATGCATTGTAGTAGCTGGATCTGGTTTTATCACATTTTGTATTGGACGTTGAAAATGAGGTTTACTCAGCCAGCAGAGATCAAAATAAGCAGTAATGCAAACTCAGTCAGAGACATAGATTTTCACTTGCAACTTTCTTAAACATATTTACCAGTCCATGAAATGTTGTCTAAAACAAAAAGAAAAGGCTTTTTAGTGACTGGATCTGGTTTTATCACATTCTGAATTGAACGTTGAAAATGAGCTTTTCACAGCCAGCAGAGGTCAAAATAAGCAGTAATGCAAACTCAGTCATAGACATAGATTTTCACTTGCAACTTTCTTAAACATATTTAACAGTGCATGGAATGTTGTCTAAAACAAAAAGAAAATACTTTTTAGTGGCTGGATCTGTTTTTATCACTTTCTGAATTGAACGTTAAAAATGAGCTTTTCTCAGCCAGCAGAGGTCAAAATAAGCAGTAATGCAAACTCAGTCAGAGACATAGATTTTCACTTGCAACTTTCTTAAACATATTTAACAGTGCATGAAATGTTGTCTAAAACAAAAAGAAAATACTTTTTAGTGGCTGGATCTGTTTTTATCACTTTCTGAATTGAACGTTAAAAATGAGCTTTTCTCAGCCAGCAGAGGTCAAAATAAGCAGTGATGCAAACTCAGTCAGAGACATAGATTTTCACTTGCAACTTGCTTTAACATGTTTAACAGTGCATGAAATGTTGTCTAAAACAAAAAGAATGATGCATTTTAGTAGCTGGATCTGGTTTTATTACATTCTGAATTGAACGTTGAAAATGAGCTTTTCTCAGCCAGCAGAGGTCAAAATAAGCAGTAATGCAAACTCAGTCAGAGACATAGATTTTCACTTGCAACTTGCTTTAACATGTTTAACAGTGCATGAAATGTTGTCTAAAACAAAAAGAATGATGCATTTTAGTAGCTGGATCTGGTTTTATCACATTCTGTATTGGACGTTGAAAATAATCTTTACTCAGCCAGCAGAGGTCAAAATAAGCAGTAATGCAATTTCAGTCAGAGACATAGATTTTCACTTGCAACTTTCTTAAACATATTTAACAGTGCATGAAATGTTGTCTAAAACAAAAAGAAAATGCTTTTTAGTGGCTGGATCTGGTTTTATCACATTCTGAATTGAACGTTGAAAATGAGCTTTTCTCAGCCAGCAGAGGTCAAAATAAGCAGTAATGCAAACTCAGTCAGGGACATAGATTTTCACTTGCAACTTGCTTTAACATGTTTAACAGTGCATGAAATGTTGTTTAAAACAAAAAGAATGATGTATTTTAGTCGCTGGATCTGGTTTTATCACATTCTGAATTGAACGTTGAAAATGAGCTTTTCTCAGCCAGCAGAGGTCAAAATAAGCAGTAATGCAAACTCAGTCAGAGACATAGATTTTCACTTGCAACTTTCTTAAACATATTTAACAGTGCATGAAATGTTGTCTAAAACAAAAAGAAAATACTTTTTAGTGGCTGGATCTGGTTTTATTACATTCTGAATTGAACGTTGAAAATGAACTTTTCTCAGCCAGCAGAGGTCAAAATAAGCAGTAATGCAAACTCAGTCAGAGACATAGATTTTCACTTGCAACTTGCTTTAACATGTTTAACAGTGCATGAAATGTTGTCTAAAACAAAAAGAATGATGCATTTTAGTAGCTGGATCTGGTTTTATCACATTCTGTATTGGACGTTGAAAATGAGCTTTTCTCAGCCAGCAGAGGTCAAAATAAGCAGAAACGCAAACTCAGTCAGAGACATAGATTTTCACTTGCAACTTTCTTAAACATATTTAACAGTGCATGAAATGTTGTCTAAAACAAAAAGTAAATGCATTTTAGTGGCTGGATCTGGTTTTATCACATTCTGAATTGAACGTTGAAAATGAGCTTTTCACAGCCAGCAGAGGTCAAATTAGGCTGTAATGCAAACTCAGTCATAGACATAGATTTTCACTTGCAACTTGCTTTAACATGTTTAACAGTGCATGAAATGTTGTTTAAAACAAAAAGAATGATGTATTTTAGTCGCTGGATCTGGTTTTATCACATTCTGAATTGAACGTTGAAAATGAGCTTTTCTCAGCCAGCAGAGGTCAAAATAAACAGTAATGCAAACTCAGTCAGGGACATAGATTTTCACTTGCAACTTTCTTAAACATATTTAACAGTGCATGAAATGTTGTCTAAAACAAAAAGAAAATACTTTTTAGTGGCTGGATCTGGTTTCATTACATTCTGAATTGAACGTTGAAAATGAGCTTTTCTCAGCCAGCAGAGGTCAAAATAAGCAGTAATGCAAACTCAGTCAGAGACATAGATTTTCACTTGCAACTTGCTTTAACATGTTTAACAGTGCATGAAATGTTGTCTGAAACAAAAAGAATGATGCATTTTAGTAGCTGGATCTGGTTTTATCACATTCTGTATTGGACGTTGAAAATGAGCTTTACTCAGCCAGCAGAGGTCAAAATAAGCAGAAATGCAAACTCAGTCAGAGACATAGATTTTCTTTTGCAACTTTCTTAAACATATTTAACAGTGCATGAAATGTTGTCTAAAACAAAAAGAAAATGCATTTTAGTGGCTGGATCTGGTTTTATCACATTCTGAATTCAAAGTTGAAAATGAGCTTTTCACAGCCAGCAGAGGTCAAATTAGGCTGTAATGCAAACTCAGTCATAGACATAGATTTTCACTTGCAACTTGCTTTAACATGTTTAACAGTGCATGAAATGTTGTCTAAAACAAAAAGCATGATGCATTTTAGTGGCTGGATCTGGTTTTATCACATTCTGAATTGAACGTTGAAAATGAGCTTTTCTCAGCCAGCAGAGGTCAAAATAAGCAGTAATGCAAACTCAGTCAGAGACATAGATTTTCACTTGCAACTTGCTTTAACACGTTTAACAGTGCTTGAAATGTTGTCTAAAACAAAAAGAATGATGTATTTTAGTGGCTGGATCTGGTTTTATCACATTTTGAATTGAACGTTGAAAATGAGCTTTTCACAGCCAGCAGAAGTCAAAATAAGCAGTATTGCAAACTCAGTCATAGACATAGGTTTTCACTTGCAACTTGCTTAAACATATTTAACAGTGCATGAAATGTTGTCTAAAACAAAAAGAAAATACTTTTTAGTGGCTGGATCTGTTTTTATCACTTTCTGAATTGAACGTTGAAAATGAGCTTTTCTCAGCCAGCAGAGGTCAAAATAAGCAGTAATGCAAACTCAGTCAGAGACATAGATTTTCACTTGCAACTTGCTTTAACATGTTTAACAGTGCTTGAAATGTTGTCTAAAACAAAAAGAATGATGCATTTTAGTGGCTGGATCTGGTTTTATTACATTCTGAATTGAACGTTGAAAATGAGCTTTTCTCAGCCAGCAGAGGTCAAAATAAGCAGTAATGCAAACTCAGTCAGAGACATAGATTTTCACTTGCAACTTGTTTTAACATGTTTAACAGTGCATGAAATGTTGTCTAAAACAAAAAGAATGATGCATTTTAGTAGCTGGATCTGGTTTTATCACGTTCTGTATTGGACGTTGAAAATAATCTTTACTCAGCCAGCAGAGGTCAAAATAAGCAGTAATGCAAACTCAGTCAGAGACATAGATTTTCACTTGCAACTTTCTTAAACATATTTAACAGTGCATGAAATGTTGTCTAAAACAAAAAGAAAATGCATTTTAGTGGCTGGATCTGGTTTTATCACATTCTGAATTGAACGTTGAAAATGAGCTTTTCACAGCCAGCAGAGGTCAAATTAGGCTGTAATGCAAACTCAGTCATAGACATAGATTTTCACTTGCAACTTGCTTTAACATGTTTAACATTGCATGAAATGTTGTCTAAAAGAAAAAGAATGATGCATTTTAGTGGCTGGATCTGGTTTTATCACATTCTGAATTGAACGTTGAAAATGAGCTTTTCTCAGCCAGCAGAGGTCAAAATAAGCAGTAATGCAAACTCAGTCAGAGACATAGATTTTCACTTGCAACTTGCTTTAACATGTTTAACAGTGCATGAAATGTTGTCTAAAACAAAAAGAATGATGCATTTTAGTCGCTGGATCTGGTTTTATCACATTCTGAATTGAACGTTGAAAATGAGCTTTTCTCAGCCAGCAGAGGTCAAAATAAGCAGTAATGCAAACTCAGTCAGAGACATAGATTTTCACTTGCAACTTGCTTTAACATGTTTAATAGTGCATGAAATGTTGTCTAAAACATAAAGAATGATGCATTTTAGTCACTGGATCTGGTTGTATCACATTCTGAATTGAACGTTGAAAATGAGCTTTACTCAGCCAGCAGAGGTCAAAATAAGCAGTAATGCAAACTCAGTCATAGACATAGATTTTCACTTGCAACTTTCTTAAACATATTTAACAGTGCATGAAATGTTGTCTAAAACAAAAAGAAAATGCTTTTTAGTGGCTGGATCTGGTGTTATCACATTCTGAATTGAACGTTGAAAATGAGCTTTTCAAAGCCAGCAGAGGTCAAAATAAGCAGTAATGCAAACTCAGTCATAGACATAGATTTTCACTTACAACTTGCTTTAACATGTTTAACAGTGCATGAAATGTTGTCTAAAACAAAAAGAATGATGCATTTTAGTAGCTGGATCTGGTTTTATCACATTCTGCATTGGACGTTGAAAATGAGCTTTACTCAGCCAGCAGAGGTCAAAATAAGCAGTAATGCAAACTCAGTCGTAGACATAGACTTTCACTTGCAACTTGCTTTAACATGTTTAACAGTGCATGAAATGTTGTCTAAAACAAAAAGAATAATGCATTTTAGTGGCTGGATCTGAATTTATCACATTCTGCATTGGACGTTGAAAATGAGCTTTACTCAGCCAATAGAGCTCAAAATAAGAAGTAATGCAAACTCAGTCAGAGACATAGATTTTCACTTGCAACTTTCTTAAACATATTTAACAGTGCATGAAATGTTGTCTAAAACAAAAAAAAAAAAAATGCTTTTTAGTGGCTGGATCTGGTTTTAACACATTCTGAATTGAACGTTGAAAATGAGCTTTTCAGAGCCAGCAGAGGTCAAAATAAGAAGTAATGCAAACTCAGTCAGAGACATAGATTTTCACTTGCAACTTGCTTTAACATGTTTAACAGTGCATGAATTGTTGTCTAAAACAAAAAAGAATGGTGCATTTTATGGCTGGATCTGTTTTTATCACTTTCTGAATTGGACGTTGAAAATGAGCTTATCTCAGCGAGCAGAGAGGTCAAATCACAGTAATGCAAACTCAGTCAGAGACATAGATTTTCACTTGCAACTTGCTTTAACATGTTTAACAGTGCAAAAAATGTTGTCTAAAACAAAAAGAATGATGCAGTTTAGTCACTGGATCTGGTATTATCACATTCTGAATTGAACGTTGAAAATGAGCATTTCTCAGCCAGCAGAGGTCAAAATAAGCAGTATTGCAAACTCAGTCATAGACATAGGTTTTCACTTGCAACTTGCTTATACATGTTTAAGAGTGCATGAAATGTTGTCTAAAACAAAAAGAAAATAATTTTAGTGGCTGGATCTGGTTTTATCACTTTCTGAATTGAACGTTGAAAATTAGCTTTTCTCAGCCAGCAGAGGTCAAAATAAGCGAAAAACAAACTCAGTCAGAGACATAGATTTTCACTTGCAACTTGCTTTAACATGTTTAACAGTGCATAAAATGTTGTCTAAAACAAAAAGAAATTGCATTTTAGTGGCTGGATCTGGTTTTATCATATTCTGTATTGGACGTTGAAAATGATCTTTACTCAGCCAGCAGAGGTCAAATTAGGCTGTAATGTAAACTCAGTCATAGACATAGATTTTCACTTGCAACTTGCTTTAACATGTTTAACATTGCATGAAATGTTGTCTAAAAGAAAAAGAATGATGCATTTTAGTGGCTGGATCTGGTTTTATCACATTCTGAATTGAACGTTGAAAATGAGCTTTTCTCAGCCAGCAGAGGTCAAAATAAGCAGTAATGCAAACTCAGTCAGAGACATATATTTTCACTTGCAACTTGCTTTAACATGTTTAACAGTGCATGAAATGTTGTCTAAAACAAAAAGAATGATGCATTTTTGTCGCTGGATCTGGTTTTATCACATTCTGAATTGAACGTTGAAAATGAGCTTTTCTCAGCCAGCAGAGGTCAAAATAACCAGTAATGCAAACTCAGTCAGAGACATAGATTTTCACTTGCAACTTGCTTTAACATGTTTAACAGTGCATGAAATGTTGTCTAAAACATAAAGAATGATGCATTTTAGTCACTGGATCTGGTTTTATCACATTCTGAATTGAATAAGCAGTAATGCAAACTCAGTCAGAGACATAGATTTTCACCTGCAACTTGCTTTAACTTGTTTAGCAGTGCATGAAATGTTGTTTAAAACAAAACGCATGATGCATTTTAGTGGCTGGATCTGGTTTTATCACATTCTGAATTGAACGTTGAAAATGAGCTTTTCACAGCCAGCAGAGGTCAAAATAAGCATTATTGCAAACTCAGTCAGAGACATAGATTTTCACTTGCAACTTGCTTAAACATGTTTAAGAGTGCATGAAATGTTGTCTAAAACAAAAAGAAAATACTTTTTAGTGGCTGGATCTGTTTTTATCACTTTCTGAATTGAACGTTGAAAATAAGCTTTTCTCAGCCAGCAGAGGTCAAAATAAGCAGTAATGCAAACTCAGTCAGAGACATAGATTTTCACTTGCAACTTGCTTTAACATGTTTAACAGTGCATTAAATGTTGTCTAAAACAAAAAAAATGATGCATTTTAGTAGCTGGATCTGGTTTTATCACATTCTGAATTGAACGTTGAAAATGAGCTTTACTCAGCCAGCAGAGGTCAAAATAAGCAGTAATGCAAACTCAGTCATAGACATAGATTTTCACTTGCAACTTTCTTAAACATATTTAACAGTGCATGAAATGTTGTCTAAAACAAAAAGAAAATGCTTTTTAGTGGCTGGATCTGGTTTTATCACATTCTGAATTGAACGTTGAAAATGAGCTTTTCTCAGCCAGCAGAGGTCAAAATAAGCAGTAAAGCAAACTCAGTCAGAGACATAGATTTTCACTTGCAACTTGCTTTAACATGTTTAACAGTGCATGAAATGTTGTCTAAAACAAAAAGAATGATGTATTTTAGTCGCTGGATCTGGTTTTATCACATTCTGAATTGAACGTTGAAAATGAGCTTTTCTCAGCCAGCAGAGGTCAAAATAAGCAGTAATGCAAACTCAGTCAGAGACATAGATTTTCACTTGCAACTTTCTTAAACATGTTTAACAGTGCATGAAATGTTGTCTAAAACAAAAAGAAAATACTTTTTAGTGGCTGGATCTGGTTTTATTACATTCTGAATTGAACGTTGAAAATGAGCTTTTCTCAGCCAGCAGAGGTCAAAATAAGCAGTAATGCAAACTCAGTCAGAGACATAGATTTTCACTTGCAACTTGCTTTAACATGTTTAACAGTGCATGAAATGTTGTCTAAAACAAAAAGAATGATGCATTTTAGTGACTGGATCTGGTTTTGCCACATTCTGAATTGAACGTTGAAAATGAGCTTTTCTCAGCCAGCAGAGGTCAAAATAAGCAGTAATGCAAACTCAGTCAGAGACATAGATTTTCACTTGCAACTTGCTTTAACATGTTTAACAGTGCACAAAATGTTGTCTAAAACAAAAGGAATGATGCATTTTAGTGGCTGGATCTGGTTTTATCACATTCTTTATTGAACGTTGAAAATGAGCTTTTCTCAGCCAGCAGAGGTCAAAATAAGCAGTAATGCAAACTCAGTCAGAGACATAGATTTTCACTTGCAACTTGCTTTAACATGTTTAACAGTGCATGAAATGTTGTCTAAAACCAAAAGAATGCTGCATTTTAGTGGCTGGATCTGGTTTTATCACATTCTGAATTGAAGAAGCAGTAATGCAAACTCAGTCAGAGACATAGATTTTCACTTGCAACTTGCTTTAACATGTTTAACAGTGCTTGAAATGTTGTTTAAAACAAAAAGAATGTTGCAATTTAGTGGCTGCATCTGGTTTTATTACATTCTGAATTGGACGTTGAAAATGAGCTGTTCTCAGCCAGCAGAGGTCAAAATAAGCAGTAATGCAAACTCAGTCAGAGACATTGATTTTCACTTGCAATTTGCTTTAACATGTTTAACAGTGCATGAAATGTAGTCTAAAACAAAAAGAATGATGCATTTTAGTAGCTGGATCTGGTTTTATCACATTCTGCATTGGACGTTGAAAATGAGCTTTACTCAGCCAGCAGAGGTCAAAACAAGCAGTAATGCAAACTCAGTCAGAGACATAGATTTTCACTTGCAACTTTCTTAAACATATTTAACAGTGCATGAAATGTTGTCTAAAACAAAAAGAAAATGCTTTTTAGTGGCTGTATCTGGTTTTATCACATTCTGAATTGAACGTTGAAAATGAACTTTTCAGAGCCAGCAGAGGTCAAAATAAGCAGTAATGCAAACTCAGTCAGAGACATAGATTTTCACTTGCAACTTTCTTAAACATGTTTAACAGTGCTTGAAATGTTGTCTAAAACAAAAAGAATTATGCATTTTAGTGGCTGGATCTGGTTTTATTACATTCTGAATTGAACGTTGAAAATGAGCTTTTCTCAGCCAGCAGAGGTCAAAATAAGCAGTAATGCAAACTCAGTCAGAGCCATAGATTTTCACTTGCAACTTGCTTTAACATGTTTAACAGTGCATGAAATGTTGTCTAAAACAAAAAGAATGATGCATTTTAGTAGCTGGATCTGGTTTTATCACATTTTGTATTGGACGTTGAAAATGAGGTTTACTCAGCCAGCAGAGATCAAAATAAGCTGTAATGCAAACTCAGTCAGAGACATAGATTTTCACTTGCAACTTTCTTAAACTTATTTACCAGTCCATGAAATGTTGTCTAAAACAAAAAGAAAATGCTTTTTAGTGGCTGGATCTGGTTTTATCACATTCTGAATTGAACGTTGAAAATGAGCTTTTCAGAGCCAGCAGAGGTCAAAATAAGCAGTAATGCAAACTCAGTCAGAGACAGATTTTCACTTGCAACTTTCTTAAACATATTTAACAGTGCATGAAATGTTGTCTAAAACAAAAAGAAAATGCTTTATAGTGGCTGGATCTGGTTTTATCACATTCTGAATTGAACGTTGAAAATGAGCTTTACTCAGCCAGCAGAGGTCAAAATAAGCTGTAATGCAAACTCAGTCAGAGACATAGATTTTCACTTGCAACTTGCTTTAACATGTTTAACAGTGCATGAATTGTTGTCTAAAACAAAAAAGAAAATGCTTTTTATGGCTGGATCTGGTTTTATCACATTCTGAATTGAACGTTGAAAATGAGCTTTTCAGAGCCAGCAGAGGTCAAAATAAGCAGTAATGCAAACTCAGTCAGAGACAGATTTTTACTTGCAACTTTCTTAAACATATTTAACAGTGCATGAAATGTTGTCTAAAACAAAAAGAAAATGCTTCATAGTGGCTGGATCTGGTTTTATCACATTCTGAATTGAACTTTGAAAATGAGCTTTACTCAGCCAGCAGAGGTCAAAATAAGCAGTAATGCAAACTCAGTCAGAGACATAGATTTTCACTTGCAACTTGCTTTAACATGTTTAACAGTGCTTGAAATGTTGTCTAAAACAAAAAGAATGATGCATTTTAGTGGCTGGATCTGGTTTTATTACATTCTGAATTGAACATTGAAAAAGAGCTTTTCTCAGCCAGCAGAGGTCAAAATAAGCAGTAATGCAAACTCAGTCAGAGACATAGATTTTCACTTGCAACTTGCTTTATCATGTTTAACAGTGCATGAAATGTTGTCTAAAACAAAAAGAATGATGTATTTTAGTCGCTGGATCTGGTTTTATCACATTCTGAATTGAACGTTAAAAATGAGCTTTTCTCAGCCAGCAGAGGTCAAAATAAGCAGTAATGCAAACTCAGTCAGAGACATAGATTTTTACTTGCAACTTTCTTAAACATATTTAACAGTGCATGAAATGTTGTCTAAAACAAAAAGAAAATACTTTTTAGTGGCTGGATCTGGTTTTATTACATTCTGAATTGAACGTTGAAAATGAGCTTTTCTCAGCCAGCAGAGGTCAAAATAAGCAGTAATGCAAACTCAATCAGAGACATAGATTTTCACTTGCAACTTGCTTTAACATGTTTAACAGTGCATGAAATGTTGTCTAAAACAAAAAGAATGATGCATTTTAGTGGCTGGATCTGGTTTTGTCACATTCTGAATTGAACGTTGAAAATGAGCTTTTCTCAGCCAGCAGAGGTCAAAATAAGCAGTAATGCAAACTCAGTCAGAGACATAGATTTTCACTTGCAACTTGCTTTAACATGTTTAACAGTGCACAAAATGTTGTCTAAAACAAAAAGAATGATGCATTTTAGTCACTGGATCTGGTTTTATCACATTCTGAATTGAACGTTGAAAATGAGCTTTTCTCAGCCAGCAGAGGTCAAAATAAGCAGTAATGCAAACTCAGTCAGAGACATAGATTTTCACTTGCAACTTGCTTTAACATGTTTACCAGTGCATGAAATGTTGTCTAAAACCAAAAGAATGCTGCATTTTAGTGGCTGGATCTGGTTTTATCACATTCTGAATTGAAGAAGCAGTAATGCAAACTCAGTCAGAGACATAGATTTTCACTTGCAACTTGCTTTAACATGTTTAACAGTGCTTGAAATGTTGTTTAAAACAAAAAGAATGATGCAATTTAGTGGCTGGATCTGGTTTTATTACATTCTGAATTGAACGTTGAAAATGAGCTTTTCTCAGCCAGCAGAGGTCAAAATAAGCAGTAATGCAAACTTAGTCAGAGACATAGATTTTCACTTGCAACTTGCTTTAACATGTTTAACAGTGCATGAAATGTTGTCTAAAACCAAAAGAATGCTGCATTTTAGTGGCTGGATCTGGTTTTATCACATTCTGAATTGAATAAGCAGTAATGCAAACTCAGTCAGAGACATAGATTTTCACTTGCAACTTGCTTTAACATGTTTAACAGTGCTTGAAATGTTGTCTAAAACAAAAAGAATTATGCAATTTAGTGGCTGGATCTGGTTTTATTACATTCTGAATTGAACGTTGAAAATGAGCTTTTCTCAGCCAGCAGAGGTCAAAATAAGCAGTAATGCAAACTTAGTCAGAGACATAGATTTTCACTTGCAACTTGCTTTAACATGTTTAACAGTGCATGAAATGTTGTCTAAAACATAAAGAATGATGCATTTTAGTAGCTGGATCTGGTTTTATCACATTCTGCATTGGACGTTGAAACTGAGCTTTACTCAGCCAGCAGAGGTCAAAACAAGCAGTAATGCAATTTCAGTCAGAGACATAGATTTTCACTTGCAACTTTCTTAAACATATTTAACAGTGCATGAAATGTTGTATAAAACAAAAAGAAAATGCTTTTTAGTGGCTGGATCTGGTTTTATCACATTCTGAATTGAACGTTGAAAATGAGCTTTTCAGAGCCAGCAGAGGTCAAAATAAGCAGTAATGCAAACTCAGTCATAGACATAGATTTTCACTTGCAACTTGCTTTAACATGTTTAACAGTGCATGAAATGTTGTCTAAAATAAAAAGAATGATGCATTTTAGTAGCTGGGTCTGGTTTTATCACATTCTGCATTGGACGTTGAAAATGAGCTGTTCTCAGCCAGCAGAGGTCAAAATAAGCAGTAATGCAAACTCAGTCAGAGACATTGATTTTCACTTGCAATTTGCTTTAACATGTTTAACAGTGCATGAAATGTTGTCTAAAACAAAAAGAATGATGCATTTTAGTAGCTGGATCTGGTTTTATCACATTCTGCATTGGACGTTGAAAATGAGCTTTACTCAGCCAGCAGAGGTCAAAATAAGCAGTAATGCAAACTCAGTCATAGACATAGATTTTCACTTGCAACTTTCTTAAACATATTTAACAGTGCATGAAATGTTGTCTAAAACAAAAAGAAAATGCTTTTTAGTGGCTGGATCTGGTTTTATCACATTCTGAATTGAACGTTGAAAATGAACTTTTCAGAGCCAGCAGAGGTCAAAATAAGCAGTAATGCAAACTCAGTCAGAGACATAGATTTTCACTTGCAACTTTCTTAAACATGTTTAACAGTGCTTGAAATGTTGTCTAAAACAAAAAGAATTATGCATTTTAGTGGCTGGATCTGGTTTTATTACATTCTGAATTGAACGTTGAAAATGAGCTTTTCTCAGCCAGCAGAGGTCAAAATAAGCAGTAATGCAAACTCAGTCAGAGCCATAGATTTTCACTTGCAACTTGCTTTAACATGTTTAACAGTGCATGAAATGTTGTCTAAAACAAAAAGAATGATGCATTTTAGTAGCTGGATCTGGTTTCATCACATTTTGAATTGGACGTTGAAAATGAGGTTTACTCAGCCAGCAGAGATCAAAATAAGCTGTAATGCAAACTCAGTCAGAGACATAGATTTTCACTTGCAACTTTCTTAAACTTATTTACCAGTCCATGAAATGTTGTCTAAAACAAAAAGAAAATGCTTTTTAGTGGCTGGATCTGGTTTTATCACATTCTGAATTGAACGTTGAAAATGAGCTTTTCAGAGCCAGCAGAGGTAAAAATAAGCAGTAATGCAAACTCAGACAGAGACAGATTTTCACTTGCAACTTGCTTTAACATGTTTAACAGTGCATGAAATGTTGTCTAAAACAAAAAGAAAATGCTTTTTAGTGGCTGGATCTGGTTTTATCACATTCTGAATTGAACGTTGAAAATGAGCTTTTCAGAGCCAGCAGAGGTCAAAATAAGCAGTAATGCAAACTCAGTCATAGACATAGATTTTCACTTGCAACTTGCTTTAACATGTTTAACAGTGCATGAAATGTTGTCTAAAACAAAAAGAATGATGCATTTTAGTAGCTGGATCTTGTTTTATCACATTCTGCATTGGACGTTGAAAATGAGCTGACCTCAGCCAGCAGAGGTCAAAATAAGCAGTAATGCAAACTCAGTCATAGACATAGATTTTCACTTGCAACTTGCTTTAACATGATTAACAGTGCATGAAATGTTGTCTAAAACAAAAAGAATAATGCATTTTAGTGGCTGGATCTGAATTTATCACATTCTGCATTGGACGTTGAAAATGAGCTTTACTCAGCCAGCAGAGGTCAAAATAAGAAAAAATGCAAACTCAGTCAGAGACATAGATTTTCACTTGCAACTTTCTTAAACATATTTAACAGTGAATGAAATGTTGTCTAAAACAAAAAGAAAATGCTTTTTAGTGGCTGGATCTGGTTTTATCACATTCTGAATTGAACGTTGAAAATGAGCTTTTCACAGCCAGCAGAGGTCAAAATAAGCAGTAATGCAAACTCAGTCATAGACATAGATTTTCACTTGCAACTTGCTTTAACATGTTTAACAGTGCATGAAATGTTGTCTAAAACAAAAAGAATGATGCACTTTAGTAGCTGGATCTGGTTTTATCACATTCTGAATTGAACGTTGAAAATGAGCTTTACTCAGCCAGCAGAGGTCAAAATAAGCAGTAATGCAAACTCAGTCATAGACATAGATTTTCACTTGCAACTTTCTTAAACATATTTAACAGTGCATAAAATGTTGTCTAAAACAAAAAGAAAATGCTTTTTAGTGGCTGGATCTGGTTTTATCACATTCTCAATTGAACGTTGAAAATAAGCTTTTCAGAGCCAGCAGAGGTCAAAATAAGCAGTAATGCAAACTCAGTCAGAGACATTGATTTTCACTTGCAACTTGCTTTATCATGTTTAACAGTGCATGAAATGTTGTCTAAAACAAAAAGAATGATGCATTTTAGTAGCTGGATCTTGTTTATCACATTCTGCATTGGACGTTGAAAATGAGCTGACCTCAGCCAGCAGAGGTCAAAATAAGCAGTAATGCAAACTCAGTCATAGACATTGATTTTCACTTGCAACTTGCTTTAACATGATTAACAGTGCATGAAATGTTGTCTAAAACAAAAAGAATAATGCATTTTAGTGGCTGGATCTGAATTTATCACATTCTGCATTGGACGTTGAAAATGAGCTTTACTCAGCCAGCAGAGGTCAAAATAAGAAAAAATGCAAACTCAGTCAGAGACATAGATTTTCACTTGCAACTTTCTTAAACATATTTAACAGTGCATGAAATGTTGTCTAAAACAAAAAGAAAATGCTTTTTAGTGGCTGGATCTGGTTTTATCACATTCTGAATTGAACGTTGAAAATGAGCTTTTCACAGCCAGCAGAGGTCAAAATAAGCAGTAATGCAAACTCAGTCAGAGACATAGATTTTCACTTGCAACTTGCTTTAACATGTTAACAGTGCATGAATTGTTGTCTAAAACAAAAAGCATGATGCATTTTTGTGGCAGGATCTGGTTTTATCACATTCTGAATTGAACGTTGAAAATGAGCTGTTCTCAGCCAGCAGAGGTCAAAATAAGCATTAATGCAAACTTAGTCAGAGACATAGATTTTTACTTGCAACTTGCTTTAACATGTTTAACAGTGCATGAAATGTTGTCTAAAACAAAAAGAATGATGCATTTTAGTAGCTGGATCTGGTTTTATCACATTCTTCATTGGACATTGAAAATGAGCTTTACTCAGCCAGCAGAGGTCAAAATAAGCAGTAATGCAAACTCAGTCAGAGACATAGATTTTCACTTGCAACTTTCTTAAACATATTTAACAGGGCATGAAATGTTGTCTAAAACAAAAAGAAAATGCTTTTTAGTGGCTGGATCTGGTTTTATCACATTCTGAATTGAACGTTGAAAATGAGCTGTTCTCAGCCAGCAGAGGTCAAAATAAGCAGTAATGCAAACTCAGTCAGAGACATTGATTTTCACTTGCAACTTGCTTTAACATGTTTAACAGTGCATGAAATGTTGTCTAAAACAAAAAGAATGATGCATTTTAGTAGCTGGATCTGGTTTTATCACATTCTGCATTGGACGTTGAAACTGAGCTTTACTCAGCCAGCAGTGGTCAAAACAAGCAGTAATGCAATTTCAGTCAGAGACATAGATTTTCACTTGCAACTTTCTTAAACATATTTAACAGTGCATGAAATGTTGTCTAAAACAAAAAGAAAATGCTTTTTAGTGGCTGGATCTGGTTTTATCACATTCTGAATTGAACGTTGAAAATGAGCTTTTCAGAGCCAGCAGAGGTCAAAATAAGCAGTAATGCAAACTCAGTCATAGACATAGATTTTCACTTGCAACTTGCTTTAACATGTTTAACAGTGTATGAAATGTTGTCTAAAACAAAAAGAATGATGCATTTTAGTAGCTGGATCTGGTTTTATCATATCTGCATTGGACGTTGAAAATGAGCTGTTCTCAGCCAGCAGAGGTCAAAATAAGCAGTAATGCAAACTCAGTCAGAGACATTGATTTTCACATGCAACTTGCCTTAACATGTTTAACAGTGCATGAAATGTTGTCTAAAACAAAAAGAATGATGCATTTTAGTAGCTGGATCTGGTTTTATCACAATCTGCATTGGACGTTTAAAATGAGCTTTACTCAGCCAGCAGAGGTCAAAACAAGCAGTAATGCAAACTCAGTCAGAGACATAGATTTTCACTTGCAACTTTCTTAAACATATTTAACAGTGCATGAAATGTTGTCTAAAACAAAAAGAAAATGCTTTTTAGTGGCTGGATCTGGTTTTATCACATTCTAAATTGAACGTTGAAAATGAGCTTTTCAGAGCCAGCAGAGGTCAAAATAAGCAAGATTGCAAACTCAGTCAGAGACAGATTTTCACTTGCAACTTTCTTAAACATGTTTAACAGTGCATGAAATGTTGTCTAAAACAAAAAGAAAATGCTTTTTAGTGGCTGGATCTGGTTTTATCACATTCTGAATTGAACGTTGAAAATGAGCTTTTCAGAGCCAGCAGAGGTCAAAATAAGCAGTAATGCAAACTCAGTCATAGACATAGATTTTCACTTGCAACTTGCTGTAACATGTTTAACAGTGCATGAAATGTTGTCTAAAACAAAAAGAAAATGCTTTTCAGTGGCTGGATCTGGTTTTATCACATTCTGAATATAACGTTGAAAATGAGCTTTTCAGAGCCAGCAGAGGTCAAAATAAGCAGTAATGCAAACTCAGTCAAAGACAGATTTTCACTTGCAACTTTCTTAAACATATTTAACAGTGCATGAAATGTTGTCTAAAACAAAAAGAAAATGCTTTATAGTGGCTGGATCTGGTTTTATCACATTCTGAATTGAACGTTGAAAATGAGCTTTACTCAGCCAGCAGAGGTCAAAATAAGCAGTAATGCAAACTCAGTCATAGACATAGATTTTCACTTGCAACTTGCTTTAACATGTTTAACAGTGCATGAATTGTTGTCTAAAACAAAAAGAAAATGCTTTTTAGTGGCTGGATCTGGTTTTATCACATTCTGAATTGAACGTTGAAAATGAGCTTTACTCAGCCAGCAGAGGTCAAAACAAGCAGTAATGCAAACTCAGTCAAAGACATAGATTCTCACTTGCAACTTTCTTAAACATATTTAACAGTGCATGAAATGTTGTCTAAAACAAAAAGAAAATGCTTTTTAGTGGCTGGATCTGGTTTTATCACATTCTGAATTGAACGTTGAAAATGAGCTTTTCAGAGCCAGCAGAGGTCAAAATAAGCAGTAATGCAAACTCAGTCAGAGACAGATTTTCACTTGCAACTTTCTTAAACATGTTTAACAGTGCATGAAATGTTGTCTAAAACAAAAAGAATGATGCATTTTAGTAGCTGGATCTGGTTTTATCACATTCTGAATTGAACGTTGAAAATGAGCTTTACTCAGCCAGCAGAGGTCAAAATAAGCAGTAATGCAAACTCAGTCAGAGACATAGATTTTCACTTGCAACTTTCTTAAACATATTTAACAGTGCATGAAATGTTGTCTAAAACAAAAAGAAAATGCTTTTTAGTGGCTGGATCTGGTTTTATCACATTCTGAATTGAACGTTGAAAATGAGCTTTTCAGAGCCAGCAGAGGTCAAAATAAGCAGTAATGCAAACTCAGTCATAGACATAGATTTTCACTTGCAACTTGCTTTAACATGTTTAACAGTGCATGAAATGTTGTCTAAAACAAAAAGAAAATGCTTTTCAGTGGCTGGATCTGGTTTTATCACATTCTGAATTGAACGTTGAAAATGAGCTTTTCAGAGCCAGCAGAGGTCAAAATAAGCAGTAATGCAAACTCAGTCAGAGACAGATTTTTACTTGCAACTTTCTTAAACATATTTAACAGTGCATGAAATGTTGTCTAAAACAAAAAGAAAATGCTTTATAGTGGCTGGATCTGGTTTTATCACATTCTGAATTGAACTTTGAAAATGAGCTTTACTCAGCCAGCAGAGGTCAAAATAAGCAGCAATGCAAACTCAGTCATAGACATAGATTTTCACTTGCAACTTGCTTTAACATGTTTAACAGTGCATGAAATGTTGTCTAAAACAAAAAGAATGATGTATTTTAGTCGCTGGATCTGGTTTTATCACATTCTGAATTGAACGTTGAAAATGAGCTTTTCTCAGCCAGCAGAGGTCAAAATAAGCAGTAATGCAAACTCAGTCAGAGACATAGATTTTCACTTGCAACTTTCTTAAACATATTTAACAGTGCATGAAATGTTGTCTAAAACAAAAAGAAAATGCTTTTCAGTGGCTGGATCTGGTTTTATCACATTCTGAATTGAACGTTGAAAATGAGCTTTACTCAGCCAGCAGAGGTCAAAATAAGCAGTAATGCAAACTCAGTCAGAGACATAGATTTTCACTTGCAACTTGCTTTAACATGTTTAACAGTGCATGAAATGTTGTCTAAAACAAAAAGAAAATGCTTTTTAGTGGCTGGATCTGGTTTTATCACATTCTGAATTGAACGTTGAAAATGAGCTTTTCACAGCCAGCAGAGGTCAAAATAAGCAGTAATGCAAACTCAGAGACATAGATTTTCACTTGCAACTTGCTTTAACATGTTTAACAGTGCATGAATTGTTGTCTAAAACAAAAAGCATGATGCATTTTTGTGGCAGGATCTGGTTTTATCACATTCTGAATTGAACGTTGAAAATGAGCTTTTCTCAGCCAGCAGAGGTCAAAATAAGCATTAATGCAAACTTAGTCAGAGACATAGATTTTTACTTGCAACTTGCTTTAACATGTTTAACAGTGCATGAAATGTTGTCTAAAACAAAAAGAATGATGCATTTTAGTAGCTGGATCTGGTTTTATCACATTCTTCATTGGACATTGAAAATGAGCTTTACTCAGCCAGCAGAGGTCAAAATAAGCAGTAATGCAAACTCAGTCAGAGACATAGATTTTCACTTGCAACTTTCTTAAACATATTTAACAGGGCATGAAATGTTGTCTAAAACAAAAAGAAAATGCTTTTTAGTGGCTGGATCTGGTTTTATCACATTCTGAATTGAACGTTGAAAATGAGCTGTTCTCAGCCAGCAGAGGTCAAAATAAGCAGTAATGCAAACTCAGTCAGAGACATTGATTTTCACTTGCAACTTGCTTTAACATGTTTAACAGTGCATGAAATGTTGTCTAAAACAAAAAGAATGATGCATTTTAGTAGCTGGATCTGGTTTTATCACATTCTGCATTGGACGTTGAAACTGAGCTTTACTCAGCCAGCAGAGGTCAAAACAAGCAGTAATGCAATTTCAGTCAGAGACATAGATTTTCACTTGCAACTTTCTTAAACATATTTTACAGTGCATGAAATTTTGTCTAAAACAAAAAGAAAATGCTTTTTAGTGGCTGGATCTGGTTTTATCACATTCTGAATTGAACGTTGAAAATGAGCTTTTCAGAGCCAGCAGAGGTCAAAATAAGCAGTAATGCAAACTCAGTCAGAGACATAGATTTTCACTTGCAACTTGCTTTAACATGTTTAACAGTGTATGAAATGTTGTCTAAAACAAAAAGAATGATGCATTTTAGTAGCTGGATCTGGTTTTATCATATCTGCATTGGACGTTGAAAATGAGCTGTTCTCAGCCAGCAGAGGTCAAAATAAGCAGTAATGCAAACTCAGTCAGAGACATTGATTTTCACATGCAACTTGCCTTAACATGTTTAACAGTGCATGAAATGTTGTCTAAAACAAAAAGAATGATGCATTTTAGTAGCTGGATCTGGTTTTATCACAATCTGCATTGGACGTTTAAAATGAGCTTTACTCAGCCAGCAGAGGTCAAAACAAGCAGTAATGCAAACTCAGTCAGAGACATAGATTTTCACTTGCAACTTTCTTAAACATATTTAACAGTGCATGAAATGTTGTCTAAAACAAAAAGAAAATGCTTTTTAGTGGCTGGATCTGGTTTTATCACATTCTAAATTGAACGTTGAAAATGAGCTTTTCAGAGCCAGCAGAGGTCAAAATAAGCAGTAATGCAAACTCAGTCATAGACATAGATTTTCACTTGCAACTTGCTGTAACATGTTTAACAGTGCATGAAATGTTGTCTAAAACAAAAAGAAAATGCTTTTCAGTGGCTGGATCTGGTTTTATCACATTCTGAATATAACGTTGAAAATGAGCTTTTCAGAGCCAGCAGAGGTCAAAATAAGCAGTAATGCAAACTCAGTCAAAGACAGATTTTCACTTGCAACTTTCTTAAACATATTTAACAGTGCATGAAATGTTGTCTAAAACAAAAAGAAAATGCTTTTTAGTGGCTGGATCTGGTTTTATCACATTCTGAATTGAACGTTGAAAATGAGCTTTTCAGAGCCAGCAGAGGTCAAAATAAGCAGTAATGCAAACTCAGTCATAGACATAGATTTTCACTTGCAACTTGCTGTAACATGTTTAACAGTGCATGAAATGTTGTCTAAAACAAAAAGAAAATGCTTTTCAGTGGCTGGATCTGGTTTTATCACATTCTGAATATAACGTTGAAAATGAGCTTTTCAGAGCCAGCAGAGGTCAAAATAAGCAGTAATGCAAACTCAGTCAAAGACAGATTTTCACTTGCAACTTTCTTAAACATATTTAACAGTGCATGAAATGTTGTCTAAAACAAAAAGAAAATGCTTTATAGTGGCTGGATCTGGTTTTATCACATTCTGAATTGAACGTTGAAAATGAGCTTTACTCAGCCAGCAGAGGTCAAAATAAGCAGTAATGCAAACTCAGTCATAGACATAGATTTTCACTTGCAACTTGCTTTAACATGTTTAACAGTGCATGAATTGTTGTCTAAAACAAAAAGAAAATGCTTTTTAGTGGCTGGATCTGGTTTTATCACATTCTGAATTGAACGTTGAAAATGAGCTTTACTCAGCCAGCAGAGGTCAAAACAAGCAGTAATGCAAACTCAGTCAGAGACATAGATTCTCACTTGCAACTTTCTTAAACATATTTAACAGTGCATGAAATGTTGTCTAAAACAAAAAGAAAATGCTTTTTAGTGGCTGGATCTGGTTTTATCACATTCTGAATTGAACGTTGAAAATGAGCTTTTCAGAGCCAGCAGAGGTCAAAATAAGCAGTAATGCAAACTCAGTCAGAGACAGATTTTCACTTGCAACTTTCTTAAACATGTTTAACAGTGCATGAAATGTTGTCTAAAACAAAAAGAATGATGCATTTTAGTAGCTGGATCTGGTTTTATCACATTCTGAATTGAACGTTGAAAATGAGCTTTACTCAGCCAGCAGAGGTCAAAATAAGCAGTAATGCAAACTCAGTCAGAGACATAGATTTTCACTTGCAACTTTCTTAAACATATTTAACAGTGCATGAAATGTTGTCTAAAACAAAAAGAAAATGCTTTTTAGTGGCTGGATCTGGTTTTATCACATTCTGAATTGAACGTTGAAAATGAGCTTTTCAGAGCCAGCAGAGGTCAAAATAAGCAGTAATGCAAACTCAGTCATAGACATAGATTTTCACTTGCAACTTGCTTTAACATGTTTAACAGTGCATGAAATGTTGTCTAAAACAAAAAGAAAATGCTTTTCAGTGGCTGGATCTGGTTTTATCACATTCTGAATTGAACGTTGAAAATGAGCTTTTCAGAGCCAGCAGAGGTCAAAATAAGCAGTAATGCAAACTCAGTCAGAGACAGATTTTTACTTGCAACTTTCTTAAACATATTTAACAGTGCATGAAATGTTGTCTAAAACAAAAAGAAAATGCTTTATAGTGGCTGGATCTGGTTTTATCACATTCTGAATTGAACTTTGAAAATGAGCTTTACTCAGCCAGCAGAGGTCAAAATAAGCAGCAATGCAAACTCAGTCATAGACATAGATTTTCACTTGCAACTTGCTTTAACATGTTTAACAGTGCATGAAATGTTGTCTAAAACAAAAAGAATGATGTATTTTAGTCGCTGGATCTGGTTTTATCACATTCTGAATTGAACGTTGAAAATGAGCTTTTCTCAGCCAGCAGAGGTCAAAATAAGCAGTAATGCAAACTCAGTCAGAGACATAGATTTTCACTTGCAACTTTCTTAAACATATTTAACAGTGCATGAAATGTTGTCTAAAACAAAAAGAAAATGCTTTTCAGTGGCTGGATCTGGTTTTATCACATTCTGAATTGAACGTTGAAAATGAGCTTTACTCAGCCAGCAGAGGTCAAAATAAGCAGTAATGCAAACTCAGTCAGAGACATAGATTTTCACTTGCAACTTGCTTTAACATGTTTAACAGTGCATGAAATGTTGTCTAAAACAAAAAGAAAATGCTTTTTAGTGGCTGGATCTGGTTTTATCACATTCTGAATTGAACGTTGAAAATGAGCTTTTCACAGCCAGCAGAGGTCAAAATAAGCAGTAATGCAAACTCAGAGACATAGATTTTCACTTGCAACTTGCTTTAACATGTTTAACAGTGCATGAATTGTTGTCTAAAACAAAAAGCATGATGCATTTTTGTGGCAGGATCTGGTTTTATCACATTCTGAATTGAACGTTGAAAATGAGCTTTTCTCAGCCAGCAGAGGTCAAAATAAGCATTAATGCAAACTTAGTCAGAGACATAGATTTTTACTTGCAACTTGCTTTAACATGTTTAACAGTGCATGAAATGTTGTCTAAAACAAAAAGAATGATGCATTTTAGTAGCTGGATCTGGTTTTATCACATTCTGCATTGGACATTGAAAATGAGCTTTACTCAGCCAGCAGAGGTCAAAATAAGCAGTAATGCAAACTCAGTCAGAGACATAGATTTTCACTTGCAACTTTCTTAAACATATTTAACAGTGCATGAAATGTTGTCTAAAACAAAAAGAAAATGCTTTTTAGTGGCTGGATCTGGTTTTATCACATTCTGAATTGAACGTTGAAAATGAGCTGTTCTCAGCCAGCAGAGGTCAAAATAAGCAGTAATGCAAACTCAGTCATAGACATAGATTTTCACTTGCAACTTGCTTTAACATGTTTAACAGTGCATGAAATGTTGTCTAAAACAAAAAGAATGATGCATTTTAGTAGCTGGATCTGGTTTTATCACATTCTGCATTGGACGTTGAAAATGAGCTTTACTCAGCCAGCAGAGGTCAAAATAAGCAGTAATGCAAACTCAGTCAGAGACATAGATTTTCACTTGCAACTTTCTTAAACATGTTTAACAGTGCATAAAATGTTGTCTAAAACAAAAAGAATGATGCATTTTAGTAGCTGGATCTGGTTTTATCACATTCTGAATTGGACGTTGAAACTGAGCTTTACTCAGCCAGCAGATGTCAAAACAAGCAGTAATGCAATTTCAGTCAGAGACATAGATTTTCACTTGCAACTTTCTAAAACATATTTAACAGTGCATGAAATGTTGTCTAAAACAAAAAGAAAATGCTTTTTAGTTGCTGGATCTGGTTTTATCACATTCTGAATTGAACGTTGAAAATGAGCTTTTCAGAGCCAGCAGAGGTCAAAATAAGCAGTAATGCAAACTCAGTCATAGACATAGATTTTCACTTGCAAATTGCTTTAACATGTTTAACAGTGCATCAAATGTTGTCTAAAACAAAAAGAATGATGAATTTTAGTAGCTGGATCTGGTTTTATCACATTCTGCATTGGACGTTGAAAATGAACTGTTCTCAGCCAGCAGAGGTCAAAATAAGCAGTAATGCAAACTCAGTCAGACACATTGATTTTCACTTGCAACTTACTTTAACATGTTTAACAGTGCATGAAATGTTGTCTAAAACAAAAAGAATGATGCATTTTAGTAGCTGGATCTGGTTTTATCACATTTTGCATTGGACGTTGAAAATGAGCTTTACTCAGCCAGCAGAGGTCAAAATAAGCAGTAATGCAAACTCAGTCAGAGACATAGATTTTCACTTGCAACTTTCTTAAACATGTTTAACAGTGCATGAAATGTTGTCTAAAACAAAAAGAAAATGCTTTTTTAGTGGCTGGATCTGGTTTTATCACATTCTGAATTGAACGTTGAAAATGAGTTTTTCAGAGCCAGCAGAGGTCAAAATAAGCATTAATGCAAACTCAGTCATAGACATAGATTTTCACTTGCAACTTGCTTTAACATGTTTAACAGTGCATGAAATGTTGTCTAAAACAAAAAGAATGATGCATTTTAGTAGCTGGATCTGGTTTTATCACATTCTGAATTGAACGTTGAAAATGAGTTTTTCAGAGCCAGCAGAGGTCAAAATAAGCAGTAATGCAAACTCAGTCATAGACATTGATGTTCACTTGCAACTTGCTTTAACATGTTTAACATTGCATGAAATGTTGTCTAAAACAAAAAGAATGATGCATTTTAGTAGCTGGATCTGGTTTTATCACATTCTGCATTGGACGTTGAAAATGAGCTGTTCTCTGCCAGCAGAGGTCAAAATAAGCCGTAATGCAAACTCAGTCAGAGACATTTATTTTCACTTGCAACTTGCTTTAACATGTTTAACAGTGCATGAAATGTTGTCTAAAACAAAAAGAATGATGCATTTTAGTAGCTGGATCTGGTTTTATCACATTCTGCATTGGACGTTGAAAATGAGCTTTACTCAGCCAGCAGAGGTCAAAAAAAGCAGTAATGCAAACTCAGTCAGAGACATAGATTTTCACTTGCAACTTTCTTAAACATGTTTAACAGTGCATGAAATGTTGTCTAAAACAAAAAGAAAATGCTTTTTAGTGGCTGGATCTGGTTTTATCACATTCTGAATTGAACGTTGAAAATGAGCTTTTCAGAGCCAGCAGAGGTCAAAATAAGCAGTAATGCAAACTCAGTCAGAAACATAGATTTTCACTTACAACTTGCTTTAACATGTTTAACAGTGCATGAATTGTTGTTTAAAACAAAAAAGAATGATGCATTTTATGGCTGGATCTGTTTTATCACTTTCTGAATTGAACGTTGAAAATGAGCTATTCAGAGCCAGCAGAGGTCAAAATAAGCAGTAATGCAAACTCAGTCAGAGACAGATTTTCACTTGCAACTTTCTTAAACATGTTTAACAGTGCATGAAATGTTGTCTAAAACAAAAAGAAAATGCTTTTTAGTGGCTGGATCTGGTTTTATCACATTCTGAATTGAACGTTGAAAATGAGCTTTTCAGAGCCAGCAGAGGTCAAAATAAGCAGTAATGCAAACTCAGTCATAGACATAGATTTTCATGTGCAACTTGCTTTAACATGTTTAACAGTGCATGAAATGTTGTCTAAAACAAAAAGAATGATGCATTTTAGTAGCTGGATCTGGTTTTATCACATTCTGAATTGAACGTTGAAAATGAGCTTTACTCTGCCAGCAGAGGTCAAAACAAGCAGTAATGCAAACTCAGTCAGAGACATAGATTTTCACTTGCAACTTTCTTAAACATATTTAACAGTGCATGAAATGTTGTCTAAAACAAAAAGAAAATGCTTTTTAGTGGCTGGATCTGGTTTTATCACATTCTGATTTGAACGTTGAAAATGAGCTTTTCAGAGCCAGCAGAGGTCAAAGTAAGCAGTAATGCAAACTCAGTCATAGACATAGATTTTCACTTGCAACTTGCTTTAACATGTTTAACAGTGCATGAAATGTTGTCTAAAACAAAAAGAATGATGCATTTTAGTAGCTGGATCTGGTTTTATCACATTCTGAATTGAACGTTGAAAATGAGCTTTACTCAGCCAGCAGAGGTCAAAATAAGCAGTAATGCAAACTCAGTCATAGACATAGATTTTCACTTGCAACTTTCTTAAACATATTTAACAGTGCATGAAATGTTGTCTAAAACAAAAAGAAAATGCTTTTTAGTGGCTGGATCTGGTTTTATCACATTCTGAATTGAACGTTGAAAATGAGCTTTTCAGAGCCAGCAGAGGTCAAAATAAGCAGTAATGCAAACTCAGTCAGAGACATTGATTTTCACTTGCTACTTGCTTTATCATGTTTAACAGTGCATGAAATGTTGTCTAAAACAAAAAGAATTATGCATTTTAGTAGCTGGATCTTGTTTTATCACATTCTGCATTGGACGTTGAAAATGAGCTTTACTCAGCCAGCAGAGGTCAAAATAAGCAGTAATGCAAACTCAGTCTTAGACATAGATTTTCACTTGCAACTTGCTTTAACATGTTTAATAGTGCATGAAATGTTGTCTAAAACAAAAAGAATAATGCATTTTAGTGGCTGGATCTGAATTTATCACATTCTGCATTGGACGTTGAAAATGAGCTTTACTCAGCCAGCAGAGGTCAAAATAAGAAGTAATGCAAACTCAGTCAGAGACATAGATTTTCACTTGCAACTTTCTTAAACATATTTAACAGTGCATGAAATGTTGTCTAAAACAAAAAGAAAATGCTTTTTAGTGGCTGGATCTGGTTTTATCACATTCTGAATTGAACGTTGAAAATGAGCTTTTCACAGCCAGCAGAGGTCAAAATAAGCAGTAATGCAAACTCAGTCAGAGACATAGATTTTCACTTGCAACTTGCTTTAACATGTTTAACAGTGCATGAATTGTTGTCTAAAACAAAAAGCATGATGCATTTTTGTGGCAGGATCTGGTTTTATCACATTCTGAATTGAACGTTGAAAATGAGCTTTTAAGAGCCAGCAGAGGTCAAAAAAAGCAGTAATGCAAACTCAGTCATTGACATAGATTTTCACTTGCAACTTGCTTTAACATGTTTAACAGTGCATGAAATGTTGTCTAAAACAAAAAGAATGATGCATTTTAGTAGCTGGATCTGGTTTTATCACATTCTGCATTGGACGTTGAAAATGAGCTGTTCTCAGCCAGCAGAGGTCAAAATAAGCAGTAATGCAAACTCAGTCAGAGACATTGATTTTCACTTGCAACTTGCTTTAACATGTTTAACAGTGCATGAAATGTTGTCTAAAACAAAAAGAATGATGCATTTTTGTAGCTGGATCTAGTTTTATCACATTCTGCATTGGACGTTGAAAATGAGCTTTACTCAGCCAGCAGAGGTCAAAAAAAGCAGTAATGCAAACTCAGTCAGAGACATAGATTTTCACTTGCAACTTTCTTAAACATGTTTAACAGTGCATGAAATGTTGTCTAAAACAAAAAGAAAATGCTTTTTAGTGGCTGGATCTGGTTTTATCACATTCTGAATTGAACATTGAAAATGAGCTTTACAGAGCCAGCAGAGGTCAAAATAAGCAGTAATGCAAACTCAGTCATAGACATAGATTTTCACTTGCAACTTGCTTTAACATGTTTAACAGTGCATGAAATGTTGTCTAAAACAAAAAGAATGATGCATTTTAGTAGCTGGATCTGGTTTTATCACATTCTGAATTGAACGTTGAAAATGAGCTTTACTCAGCCAGCAGAGGTCAAAATAAGCAGTAATGCAAACTCAGTCATAGACATAGATTTTCACTTGCAACTTGCTTTAACATGTTTAACAGTGCATGAAATGTTGTCTAAAACAAAAAGAATGATGCATTTTAGTAGCTGGATCTGGTTTTATCACATTCTGAATTGAACGTTGAAAATGAGCTTTACTCAGCCAGCAGAGGTCAAAACAAGCAGTAATGCAAACTCAGTCAGAGACATAGATTTTCACTTGCAACTTTCTTAAACATATTTAACAGTGCATGAAATGTTGTCTAAAACAAAAAGAAAATGCTTTTTAGTGGCTGGATCTGGTTTTATCACATTCTGAATTGAACGTTGAAAATGAGCTTTTCAGAGCCAGCAGAGGTCAAAGTAAGCAGTAATGCAAACTCAGTCATAGACATAGATTTTCACTTGCAACTTGCTTTAACATGTTTAACAGTGCATGAAATGTTGTCTAAAACAAAAAGAATGATGCATTTTAGTAGCTGGATCTGGTTTTATCACATTCTGAATTGAACGTTGAAAATGAGCTTTACTCAGCCAGCAGAGGTCAAAATAAGCAGTAATGCAAACTCAGTCATAGACATAGATTTTCACTTGCAACTTTCTTAAACATGTTTAACAGTGCATGAAATGTTGTCTAAAACAAAAAGAAAATGCTTTTTAGTGGCTGGATCTGGTTTTATCACATTCTGAATTGAACGTTGAAAATTAGCTATTCAGAGCCAGCAGAGGTCAAAATAAGCAGTAATGCAAACTCAGTCATAGACATAGATTATTACTTGCAACTTGCTTTAACATGTTTAACAGTGCATGAAATGTTGTCTAAAACAAAAAGAATGATGTATTTTAGTAGCTGGATCTGGTTTTATCACATTCTGAATTGAACGTTGAAAATGAGCTTTTCAGAGCCAGCAGAGGTCAAAACAAGCAGTAATGTAAACTCAGTCAGAGACATAGATTTTCACTTGCAACTTTCTTAAACATATTTAACAGTGCATGAAATGTTGTCTAAAACAAAAAGAAAATGCTTTTTAGTGGCTGGATCTGGTTTTATCACATTCTGAATTGAACGTTGAAAATGAGCTTTACTCAGCCAGCAGAGGTCAAAACAAGCAGTAATGCAAACTCAGTCAGAGACATAGATTTTCACTTGCAACTTTCTTAAACATATTTAACAGTGCATGAAATGTTGTCTAAAACAAAAAGAAAATGCTTTTTAGTGGCTGGATCTGGTTTTATCACATTCTGAATTGAACGTTGAAAATGAGCTTTTCAGAGCCAGCAGAGGTCAAAGTAAGCAGTAATGCAAACTCAGTCATAGACATAGATTTTCACTTGCAACTTGCTTTAACATAGTTGACAGTGCATGAAATGTTGTCTAAAACAAAAAGAATGATGCATTTTAGTAGCTGGATCTGGTTTTATCACATTCTGAATTGAACGTTGAAAATGAGCTTTACTCAGCCAGCAGAGGTCTAAATAAGCAGTAATGCAAACTCAGTCATAGACATAGATTTTCACTTGCAACTTTCTTAAACATATTTAACAGTGCATGAAATGTTGTCTAAAACAAAAAGAAAATGCTTTTTAGTGGCTGGATCTGGTTTTATCACATTCTGAATTGAACGTTGAAAATGAGCTTTTCAGAGCCAGCAGAGGTCAAAATAAGCAGTAATGCAAACTCAGTCAGAGACATTGATTTTCACTTGCAACTTGCTTTATCTTGTTTAACAGTGCATGAAATGTTGTCTAAAACAAAAAGAATTATGCATTTTAGTAGCTGGATCTTGTTTTATCACATTCTGCATTGGACGTTGAAAATGAGCTTTACTCAGCCAGCAGAGGTCAAAATAAGCAGTAATGCAAACTCAGTCATAGACATAGATTTTCACTTGGAACTTGCTTTAACATGTTTAATAGTGCATGAAATGTTGTCTAAAACAAAAAGAATAATGCATTTTAGTGGCTGGATTTGAATTTATCACATTCTGCATTGGACGTTGAAAATGAGCTTTACTCAGCCAGCAGAGGTCAAAATAAGAAGTAATGCAAACTCAGTCAGAGACATAGATTTTCACTTGCAACTTTCTTAAACATATTTAACAGTGCATGAAATGTTGTCTAAAACAAAAAGAAAATGCTTTTTAGTGGCTGGATCTGGTTTTATCACATTCTGAATTGAACGTTGAAAATGAGCTTTTCACAGCCAGCAGAGGTCAAAATAAGCAGTAATGCAAACTCAGTCAGAGACATAGATTTTCACTTGCAACTTGCTTTAACATGTTTAACAGTGCATGAATTGTTGTCTAAAACAAAAAGCATGATGCATTTTTGTGGCAGGATCTGGTTTTATCACATTCTGAATTGAACGTTGAAAATGAGCTTTTAAGAGCCAGCAGAGGTCAAAAAAAGCAGTAATGCAAACTCAGTCATTGACATAGATTTTCACTTGCAACTTGCTTTAACATGTTTAACAGTGCATGAAATGTTGTCTAAAACAAAAAGAATGATGCATTTTAGTAGCTGGATCTGGTTTTATCACATTCTGAATTGGACGTTGAAACTGAGCTTTACTCAGCCAGCAGATGTCAAAACAAGCAGTAATGCAATTTCAGTCAGAGACATAGATTTTCACTTGCAACTTTCTAAAACATATTTAACAGTGCATGAAATGTTGTCTAAAACAAAAAGAAAATGCTTTTTAGTGGCTGGATCTGGTTTTATCACATTCTGAATTGAACGTTGAAAATGAGTTTTTCAGAGCCAGCAGAGGTCAAAATAAGCATTAATGCAAACTCAGTCATAGACATAGATTTTCACTTGCAACTTCCTTTAACATGTTTAACAGTGCATGAAATGTTGTCTAAAACAAAAAGAATGATGCATTTTAGTAGCTGGATCTGGTTTTATCACATTCTGAATTGAACGTTGAAAATGAGCTTTACTCAGCCAGCAGAGGTCAAAATAAGCAGTAATGCAAACTCAGTCATAGACATAGATTTTCACTTGCAACTTTCTTAAACATGTTTAACAGTGCATGAAATGTTGTCTAAAACAAAAAGAAAATGCTTTTTAGTGGCTGGATCTGGTTTTATCACATTCTGAATTGAACGTTGAAAATTAGCTATTCAGAGCCAGCAGAGGTCAAAATAAGCAGTAATGCAAACTCAGTCATAGACATAGATTATTACTTGCAACTTGCTTTAACATGTTTAACAGTGCATGAAATGTTGTCTAAAACAAAAAGAATGATGTATTTTAGTAGCTGGATCTGGTTTTATCACATTCTGAATTGAACGTTGAAAATGAGCTTTTCAGAGCCAGCAGAGGTCAAAACAAGCAGTAATGTAAACTCAGTCAGAGACATAGATTTTCACTTGCAACTTTCTTAAACATATTTAACAGTGCATGAAATGTTGTCTAAAACAAAAAGAAAATGCTTTTTAGTGGCTGGATCTGGTTTTATCACATTCTGAATTGAACGTTGAAAATGAGCTTTACTCTGCCAGCAGAGGTCAAAACAAGCAGTAATGCAAACTCAGTCAGAGACATAGATTTTCACTTGCAACTTTCTTAAACATATTTAACAGTGCATGAAATGTTGTCTAAAACAAAAAGAAAATGCTTTTTAGTGGCTGGATCTGGTTTTATCACATTCTGAATTGAACGTTGAAAATGAGCTTTTCAGAGCCAGCAGAGGTCAAAGTAAGCAGTAATGCAAACTCAGTCATAGACATAGATTTTCACTTGCAACTTGCTTTAACATAGTTGACAGTGCATGAAATGTTGTCTAAAACAAAAAGAATGATGCATTTTAGTAGCTGGATCTGGTTTTATCACATTCTGAATTGAACGTTGAAAATGAGCTTTACTCAGCCAGCAGAGGTCTAAATAAGCAGTAATGCAAACTCAGTCATAGACATAGATTTTCACTTGCAACTTTCTTAAACATATTTAACAGTGCATGAAATGTTGTCTAAAACAAAAAGAAAATGCTTTTTAGTGGCTGGATCTGGTTTTATCACATTCTGAATTGAACGTTGAAAATGAGCTTTTCAGAGCCAGCAGAGGTCAAAATAAGCAGTAATGCAAACTCAGTCAGAGACATTGATTTTCACTTGCAACTTGCTTTATCTTGTTTAACAGTGCATGAAATGTTGTCTAAAACAAAAAGAATTATGCATTTTAGTAGCTGGATCTTGTTTTATCACATTCTGCATTGGACGTTGAAAATGAGCTTTACTCAGCCAGCAGAGGTCAAAATAAGCAGTAATGCAAACTCAGTCATAGACATAGATTTTCACTTGCAACTTGCTTTAACATGTTTAATAGTGCATGAAATGTTGTCTAAAACAAAAAGAATAATGCATTTTAGTGGCTGGATTTGAATTTATCACATTCTGCATTGGACGTTGAAAATGAGCTTTACTCAGCCAGCAGAGGTCAAAATAAGAAGTAATGCAAACTCAGTCAGAGACATAGATTTTCACTTGCAACTTTCTTAAACATATTTAACAGTGCATGAAATGTTGTCTAAAACAAAAAGAAAATGCTTTTTAGTGGCTGGATCTGGTTTTATCACATTCTGAATTGAACGTTGAAAATGAGCTTTTCACAGCCAGCAGAGGTCAAAATAAGCAGTAATGCAAACTCAGTCAGAGACATAGATTTTCACTTGCAACTTGCTTTAACATGTTTAACAGTGCATGAATTGTTGTCTAAAACAAAAAGCATGATGCATTTTTGTGGCAGGATCTGGTTTTATCACATTCTGAATTGAACGTTGAAAATGAGCTTTTAAGAGCCAGCAGAGGTCAAAAAAAGCAGTAATGCAAACTCAGTCATTGACATAGATTTTCACTTGCAACTTGCTTTAACATGTTTAACAGTGCATGAAATGTTGTCTAAAACAAAAAGAATGATGCATTTTAGTAGCTGGATCTGGTTTTATCACATTCTGAATTGGACGTTGAAACTGAGCTTTACTCAGCCAGCAGATGTCAAAACAAGCAGTAATGCAATTTCAGTCAGAGACATAGATTTTCACTTGCAACTTTCTAAAACATATTTAACAGTGCATGAAATGTTGTCTAAAACAAAAAGAAAATGCTTTTTAGTGGCTGGATCTGGTTTTATCACATTCTGAATTGAACGTTGAAAATGAGTTTTTCAGAGCCAGCAGAGGTCAAAATAAGCATTAATGCAAACTCAGTCATAGACATAGATTTTCACTTGCAACTTCCTTTAACATGTTTAACAGTGCATGAAATGTTGTCTAAAACAAAAAGAATGATGCATTTTAGTAGCTGGATCTGATTTTATCACATTCTGAATTGAACGTTAAAAATGAGCTTTACTCAGCCAGCAGAGGTCAAAATAAGCAGTAATGCAAACTCAGTCATAGACATAGATTTTCACTTGCAACTTTCTTAAACATGTTTAACAGTGCATGAAATGTTGTCTAAAACAAAAAGAAAATGCTTTTTAGTGGCTGGATCTGGTTTTATCACATTCTGAATTGAACGTTGAAAATTAGCTATTCAGAGCCAGCAGAGGTCAAAATAAGCAGTAATGCAAACTCAGTCATAGACATAGATTATTACTTGCAACTTGCTTTAACATGTTTAACAGTGCATGAAATGTTGTCTAAAACAAAAAGAATGATGCATTTTAGTAGCTGGATCTGGTTTTATCACATTCTGAATTGAACGTTGAAAATGAGCTTTTCAGAGCCAGCAGAGGTCAAAACAAGCAGTAATGCAAACTCAGTCAGAGACATAGATTTTCACTTGCAACTTTCTTAAACATATTTAACAGTGCATGAAATGTTGTCTAAAACAAAAAGAAAATGCTTTTTAGTGGCTGGATCTGGTTTTATCACATTCTGAATTGAACGTTGAAAATGAGCTTTTCAGAGCCAGCAGAGGTCAAAATAAGCAGTAATGCAAACTCAGTCAGAGACAGATTTTCACTTGCAACTTTCTTAAACATGTTTAACAGTGCATGAAATGTTGTCTAAAACAAAAAGAAAATGCTTTTTAGTGGCTGGATCTGGTTTTATCACATTCTGAATTGAACGTTGAAAATGAGGTTTTCAGAGCCAGCAGAGGTCAAAACAAGCAGTAATGCAAACTCAGTCAGAGACATAGATTTTCACTTGCAACTTTCTTAAACATATTTAACAGTGCATGAAATGTTGTCTAAAACAAAAAGAAAATGCTTTTTAGTGGCTGGATCTGGTTTTATCACATTCTGAATTGAACGTTGAAAATGAGCTTTTCAGAGCCAGCAGAGGTCAAAATAAGCAGTAATGCAAACTCAGTCAGAGACAGATTTTCACTTGCAATTTTCTTAAACATGTTTAACAGTGCATGAAATGTTGTCTAAAACAAAAAGAAAATGCTTTTTAGTGGCTGGATCTGGTTTTATCACATTCTGAATTGAACGTTGAAAATGAGCTTTTCAGAGCCAGCAGAGGTCAAAATAAGCAGTAATGCAAACTCAGTCATAGACATAGATTTTCATGTGCAACTTGCTTTAACATGTTTAACAGTGCATGAAATGTTGTCTAAAACAAAAAGAATGATGCATTTTAGTAGCTGGATCTGGTTTTATCACATTCTGAATTGAACGTTGAAAATGAGCTTTACTCAGCCAGCAGAGGTCAAAACAAGCAGTAATGCAAACTCAGTCAGAGACATAGATTTTCACTTGCAACTTTCTTAAACATATTTAACAGTGCATGAAATGTTGTCTAAAACAAAAAGAAAATGCTTTTTAGTGGCTGGATCTGGTTTTATCACATTCTGAATTGAACGTTGAAAATGAGCTTTTCAGAGCCAGCAGAGGTCAAAGTAAGCAGTAATGCAAACTCAGTCATAGACATAGATTTTCACTTGCAACTTGCTTTAACATGTTTAACAGTGCATGAAATGTTGTCTAAAACAAAAAGAATGATGCATTTTAGTAGCTGGATCTGGTTTTATCACATTCTGAATTGAACGTTGAAAATGAGCTTTACTCAGCCAGCAGAGGTCAAAATAAGCAGTAATGCAAACTCAGTCATAGACATAGATTTTCACTTGCAACTTTCTTAAACATGTTTAACAGTGCATGAAATGTTGTCTAAAACAAAAAGAATAATGCATTTTAGTGGCTGGATCTGAATTTATCACATTCTGCATTGGACGTTGAAAATGAGCTTTACTCAGCCAGCAGAGGTCAAAATAAGAAGTAATGCAAACTCAGTCAGAGACATAGATTTTCACTTGCAACTTTCTTAAACATATTTAACAGTGCATGAAATGTTGTCTAAAACAAAAAGAAAATGCTTTTTAGTGGCTGGATCTGGTTTTATCACATTCTGAATTGAACGTTGAAAATGAGCTTTTCACAGCCAGCAGAGGTCAAAATAAGCAGTAATGCAAACTCAGTCAGAGACATAGATTTTCACTTGCAACTTGCTTTAACATGTTTAACAGTGCATGAATTGTTGTCTAAAACAAAAAGCATGATGCATTTTTGTGGCAGGATCTGGTTTTATCACATTCTGAATTGAACGTTGAAAATGAGCTTTTAAGAGCCAGCAGAGGTCAAAAAAAGCAGTAATGCAAACTCAGTCATTGACATAGATTTTCACTTGCAACTTGCTTTAACATGTTTAACAGTGCATGAAATGTTGTCTAAAACAAAAAGAATGATGCATTTTAGTAGCTGGATCTGGTTTTATCACATTCTGCATTGGACGTTGAAAATGAGCTGTTCTCAGCCAGCAGAGGTCAAAATAAGCAGTATCGCAAACTCAGTCATAGACATAGATTTTCACTTGCAACTTGCTGTAACATGTTTAACAGTGCATGAAATGTTGTCTAAAACGAAAAGAATGATGCATTTTAGTAGCTGGATCTGGTTTTATCACATTCTGAATTGAACGTTGAAAATGAGCTTTACTCAGCCAGCAGAGGTCAAAATAAGCAGTAATGCAAACTCAGTCATAGACATAGATTTTCACTTGCAACTTTCTTAAACATATTTAACAGTGCATGAAATGTTGTCTAAAACAAAAAGAAAATGCTTTTCAGTGGCTGGATCTGGTTTTATCACATTCTGAATTGAACGTTGAAAATGAGCTTTACTCAGCCAGCAGAGGTCAAAACAAGCAGTAATGCAATTTCAGTCAGAGACATAGATTTTCTCTTGCAACTTTCTTAAATATATTTAACAGTGCATGAAATGTTGTCTAAAACAAAAAGAATGATGCATTTTATTAGCTGGATCTGGTTTTATCACATTCTGCATTGGACGTTGAAAATGAGCTTTACTCAGCCAGCAGAGGTCAAAATAAGCAGTCATGCAAACTCAGTCAGAGACATAGATTTTCACTTGCAACTTTCTTAAACATATTTAACAGTGCATGAAATGTTGTCTAAAACAAAAAGAAAATGCTTTTTAGTAACTGGATCTGGTTTTATCACATTCTGAATTGAACGTTGAAAATGAGCTTTTCAGAGCCAGCAGAGGTCAAAATAAGCATTAATGTAAACTCAGTCATAGACATCGATTTTCACTTGCAACTTTCTTAAACATATTTAACAGTGCATGAAATGTTGTCTAAAACAAAAAGAAAATGCTTTTTAGTGGCTGGATCTGGTTTTATCACATTCTGAATTTAACGTTGAAAATGAGCTTTTCAGAGCCAGCAGAGGTCAAAATAAGCAGTAATGCAAACTCAGTCAGAGACATAGATTTTCACTTGCAACTTTCTTAAACATATTTAACAGTGCATGAAATGTTGTCTAAAACAAAAAGTAAATGCTTTTTAGTGGCTGGATCTGGTTTTATCACATTCTGAATTGAACGTTGAAAATGAGCTTTTCAGAGCCAGCAGAGGTCAAAATAAGCATTAATGCAAACTTAGTCAGAGACATAGATTTTCACTTGCAACTTGCTTTATCATGTTTAACAGTGCATGAAATGTTGTCTAAAACAAAAAGAATGATGCATTTTAGTGGCTGGATCTGGTTTTATCACATTCTGAATTGAACGTTGAAAATGAGCTTTTCAGAGCCAGCAGAGGTCAAAATAAGCAGTAATGCAAACTCAGTCAGAGACATAGATTTTCACTTGCAACTTGCTTGAACATGTTTAACAGTGCATGAAATGTTGTCTAAAACAAAAAGAATGATGCATTTTAGTAGCTGGATCTGGTTTTATCACATTCTGAATTGAACGTTGAAAATGAGCTTTACTCAGCCAGCAGAGGTCAAAATAAGCAGTAATGCAAACTCAGTCATAGACATAGATTTTCACTTGCAACTTTCTTAAACATATTTAACAGTGCATGAAATGTTGTCTAAAACAAAAAGAAAATGCTTTTCAGTGGCTGGATCTGGTTTTATCACATTCTGAATTGAAGTTGAAAATGAGCTTTTCAGAGCCAGCAGAGGTCAAAATAAGCAGTAATGCAAACTCAGTCAGAGACAGATTTTCACTTGCAACTTTCTTAAACATATTTAACAGTGCATGAAATGTTGTCTAAAACAAAAAGAAAATGCTTTATAGTGGCTGGATCTGGTTTTATCACATTCTGAATTGAACGTTGAAAATGAGCTTTACTCAGCCAGCAGAGGTCAAAACAAGCAGTAATGCAATTTCAGTCAGAGACATAGATTTTCTCTTGCAACTTTCTTAAATATATTTAACAGTGCATGAAATGTTGTCTAAAACAAATTGAATGATGCATTTTATTAGCTGGATCTGGTTTTATCACATTCTGCATTGGACGTTGAAAATGAGCTTTACTCAGCCAGCAGAGGTCAAAATAAGCAGTCATGCAAACTCAGTCAGAGACATAGATTTTCACTTGCAACTTTCTTAAACATATTTAACAGTGCATGAAATGTTGTCTAAAACAAAAAGAAAATGCTTTTTAGTAACTGGATCTGGTTTTATCACATTCTTAATTGAACGTTGAAAATGAGCTTTTCAGAGCCAGCAGAGGTCAAAATAAGCATTAATGTAAACTCAGTCATAGACATAGATTTACACTTGCAACTTTCTTAAACATATTTAACAGTGCATGAAATGTTGTCTAAAACAAAAAGAAAATGCTTTTTAGTGGCTGGATCTGGTTTTATCACATTCTGAATTTACGTTGAAAATGAGCTTTTCAGAGCCAGCAGAGGTCAAAATAAGCAGTAATGCAAACTCAGTCAGAGACATAGATTTTCACTTGCAACTTTCTTAAACATATTTAACAGTGCATGAAATGTTGTCTAAAACAAAAAGAAAATGCTTTTTAGTGGCTGGATCTGGTTTTATCACATTCTGAATTGAACGTTGAAAATGAGCTTTTCAGAGCCAGCAGAGGTCAAAATAAGCATTAATGCAAACTTAGTCAGAGACATAGATTTTCACTTGCAACTTGCTTTATCATGTTTAACAGTGCATGAAATGTTGTCTAAAACAAAAAGAATGATGCATTTTAGTGGCTGGATCTGGTTTTATCACATTCTGAATTGAACGTTGAAAATGAGCTTTTCAGAGCCAGCAGAGGTCAAAATAAGCAGTAATGCAAACTCAGTCAGAGACATAGATTTTCACTTGCAACTTGTTTGAACATGTTTAACAGTGCATGAAATGTTGTCTAAAACAAAAAGAATGATGCATTTTAGTAGCTGGATCTGGTTTTATCACATTCTGAATTGAACGTTGAAAATGAGCTTTACTCAGCCAGCAGAGGTCAAAATAAGCAGTAATGCAAACTCAGTCATAGACATAGATTTTCACTTGCAACTTTCTTAAACATATTTAACAGTGCATGAAATGTTGTCTAAAACAAAAAGAAAATGCTTTTTAGTGGCTGGATCTGGTTTTATCACATTCTGAATTGAACGTTGAAAATGAGCTGTTCTCAGCCAGCAGAGGTCAAAATAAGCAGTAATGCAAACTCAGTCAGAGACATTGATTTTCACTTGCAACTTTCTTAAACATGTTTAACAGTGCATAAAATGTTGTCTAAAACAAAAAGAAAATGCTTTTTAGTGGCTGGATCTGGTTTTATCACATTCTGAATTGAACGTTGAAAATGAGCTTTTCAGAGCCAGCAGAGGTCAAAATAAGCATTAATGTAAACTCAGTCATAGACATAGATTTTCACTTGCAACTTTCTTAAACATATTTAACAGTTCATGAAATGTTGTCTAAAACAAAAAGAAAATGCTTTTTAGTGGCTGGATCTGGTTTTATCACATTCTGAATTGAACGTTGAAAATGAGCTTTTCAGAGCCAGCAGAGGTCAAAATAAGCAGTAATGCAAACTCAGTCAGAGACATAGATTTTCACTTGCAACTTTCTTAAACATATTTAACAGTGCATGAAATGTTGTCTAAAACAAAAAGAAAATGCTTTTTAGTGGCTGGATCTGGTTTTATCACATTCTGAATTGAACGTTGAAAATGAGCTTTTCAGAGCCAGCAGAGGTCAAAATAAGCATTAATGCAAACTTAGTCAGAGACATAGATTTTCACTTGCAACTTGCTTTATCATGTTTAACAGTGCATGAAATGTTGTCTAAAACAAAAAGAATGATGCATTTTAGTGGCTGGATCTGGTTTTATCACATTCTGAATTGAACGTTGAAAATGAGCTTTTCAGAGCCAGCAGAGGTCAAAACAAGCAGTAATGCAAACTCAGTCAGAGACATAGATTTTCACTTGCAACTTGCTTGAACATGTTTAACAGTGCATGAAATGTTGTCTAAAACAAAAAGAATGATGCATTTTAGTAGCTGGATCTGGTTTTATCACATTCTGAAATGAACGTTGAAAATGAGCTTTACTCAGCCAGCAGAGGTCAAAATAAGCAGTAATGCAAACTCAGTCATAGACATAGATTTTCACTTGCAACTTTCTTAAACATATTTAACAGTGCATGAAATGTTGTCTAAAACAAAAAGAAAATGCTTTTTAGTGGCTGAATCTGGTTTTATCACATTCTGAATTGAACGTTGAAAATGAGCTGTTCTGAGCCAGCAGAGGTCAAAAGAAGCAGTAATGCAAACTCAGTCAGAGACATTGATTTTCACTTGCAACTTGCTTTAACATGTTTAACAGTGCATGAAATGTTGTCTAAAACAAAAAGAATGATGCATTTTAGTAGCTGGATCTGGTTTTATCACATTCTGCATTGGACGTTGAAAATGAGTTTTACTCAGCCAGCAGAGGTCAAAATAAGCAGTCATGCAAACTCAGTCAGAGACATAGATTTTCACTTGCAACTTTCTTAAACATGTTTAACAGTGCATAAAATGTTGTCTAAAACAAAAAGAAAATGCTTTTTAGTGGCTGGATCTGGTTTTATCACATTCTGAATTGAACGTTGAAAATGAGCTTTTCAGAGCCAGCAGAGGTCAAAATAAGCAGTAATGCAAACTCAGTCATAGACATAGATTTTCACTTTCAACTTGCTTTAACATGTTTAACAGTGCATGAAATGTTGTCTAAAACAAAAAGAATGATGCATTTTAGTAGCTGGATCTGGTTTTATCACATTCTGAATTAACGTTGAAAATGAGCTTTACTCAGCCAGCAGAGATCAAAATAAGCAGTAATGCAAACTCAGTCATAGACATAGATTTTCACTTGCAACTTTCTTAAACATATTTAACAGTGCATGAAATGTTGTCTAAAACAAAAAGAAAGTGCTTTTTAGTGGCTGGATCTGGTTTTATCACATTCTGAATTGAACGTTGAAAATGAGCTTTTAAGAGCCAGCAGAGGTCAAAATAAGCAGTAATGCAAACTCAGTCATAGACATAGATTTTCACTTGCAACTTGCTTTAACACGTTTAACAGTGCATGAAATGTTGTCTAAAACAAAAAGAATGATGCATTTTAGTAGCTGGATCTGGTTTTATCACATTCTGCATTGGACGTTGAAAATGAGCTGTTCTCAGCCAGCAGAGGTCAAAATAAGCAGTAATGCAAACTCAGTCAGAAACATTGATTTTCACTTGCAACTTTCTTAAACATATTTAACAGTGCATGAAATGTTGTCTAAAACAAAAAGAATGATGCATTTTAGTAGCTGGATTTAGTTTTATCACATTCTGCATTGGACATTGAAAATGAGCTTTACTCAGCCAGCAGAGGTCAAAAAAAGCAGTAATGCAAACTCAGTCAGAGACATAGATTTTCACTTGCAACTTTCTTAAACATGTTTAACAGTGCATGAAATGTTGTCTAAAACAAAAAGAAAATGCTTTTTAGTGGCTGGATCTGGTTTTATCACATTCTGAATTGAACATTGAAAATGAGCTTTTCAGAGCCAGCAGAGGTCAAAATAAGCAGTAATACAAAATCAGTCATAGACATAGATTTTCACTTGCAACTTGCTTTAACATGTTTAACAGTGCATGAAATGTGTTCTAAAACAAAAAGAATGATGCATTTTAGTAGCTGGATCTGAGCTTTACTCAGCCAGCAGAGGTCAAAATAAGCAGTAATGCAAACTCAGTCATAGACATAGATTTTCACTTGCAACTTGCTTTAACATGTTTAACAGTGCATGAAATGTTGTCTAAAACAAAAAGAATGATGCATTTTAGTAGCTGGATCTGGTTTTATCACATTCTGAATTGGACGTTGAAACTGAGCTTTACTCAGCCAGCAGAGGTCAAAACAAGCAGTAATGCAATTTCAGTCAGAGACATAGATTTTCACTTGCAACTTTCTAAAACATATTTAACAGTGCATGAAATGTTGTCTAAAACAAAAAGAAAATGCTTTTTAGTTGCTGGATCTGGTTTTATCACATTCTGAATTGAACGTTGAAAATGAGCTTTTCAGAGCCAGCAGAGGTCAAAATAAGCAGTAATGCAAACTCAGTCATAGACATAGATTTTCACTTGCAAATTGCTTTAACATGTTTAACAGTGCATGAAATGTTGTCTAAAACAAAAAGAATGATGAATTTTAGTAGCTGGATCTGTTTTTATCACATTCTGCATTGGACGTTGAAAATGAGCTGTTCTCAGCCAGCAGAGGTCAAAATAAGCAGTAATGCAAACTCAGTCAGAGACATTGATTTTCACTTGCAACTTACTTTAACATGTTTAACAGTGCATGAAATGTTGTCTAAAACAAAAAGAATGATGCATTTTAGTAGCTGGATCTGGTTTTATCACATTCTGCATTGGACGTTGAAAATGAGCTTTACTCAGCCAGCAGAGGTCAAAATAAGCAGTAATGCAAACTCAGTCAGAGACATAGATTTTCACTTGCAACTTTCTTAAACATGTTTAACAGTGCATGAAATGTTGTCTAAAACAAAAAGAAAATGCTTTTTTAGTGGCTGGATCTGGTTTTATCACATTCTGAATTGAACGTTGAAAATGAGTTTTTCAGAGCCAGCAGAGGTCAAAATAAGCATTAATGCAAACTCAGTCATAGACATAGATTTTCACTTGCAACTTGCTTTAACATGTTTAACAGTGCATGAAATGTTGTCTAAAACAAAAAGAATGATGCATTTTAGTAGCTGGATCTGGTTTTATCACATTCTGAATTGAACGTTAAAAATGAGCTTTACTCAGCCAGCAGAGGTCAAAATAAGCAGTAATGCAAACTCAGTCATAGACATAGATTTTCACTTGCAACTTTCTTAAACATATTTAACAGTGCATGAAATGTTGTCTAAAACAAAAAGAAAATGCTTTTTAGTGGCTGGATCTGGTTTTATCACATTCTGAATTGAACGTTGAAAATGAGCTTTTCAGAGCCAGCAGAGGTCAAAATAAGCAGTAATGCAAACTCAGTCATAGACATAGATTTTCACTTGCAACTTGCTTTAACATGTTTAACAGTGCATGAAATGTTGTCTAAAACAAAAAGAATGATGCATTTTAGTAGCTAGATCTGGTTTTATCACATTCTGCATTGGACGTTGAAAATGAGCTGTTCTCAGCCAGCAGAAGTCAAAATAAGCAGTAATGCAAACTCAGTCAGAGACATTGATTTTCACTTGCAACTTGCTTTTACATGTTTAACAGTGCATGAAATGTTGTCTAAAACAAAAAGAATGATGCATTTTAGTAGCTGGATCTGGTTTTATCACATTCTGCATTGGACGTTGAAAATGAGCTTTACTCAGCCAGCAGAGGTCAAAAAAAGCAGTAATGCAAACTCAGTCAGAGACATAGATTTTCACTTGCAACTTTCTTAAACATGTTTAACAGTGCATGAAATGTTGTCTAAAACAAAAAGAAAATGCTTTTTAGTGGCTGGATCTGGTTTTATCACATTCTGAATTGAACGTTGAAAATTAGCTATTCAGAGCCAGCAGAGGTCAAAATAAGCAGTAATGCAAACTCAGTCATAGACATAGATTAATACTTGCAACTTGCTTTAACATGTTTAACAGTGCATGAAATGTTGTCTAAAACAAAAAGAATGATGCATTTTAGTAGCTGGATCTGGTTTTATCACATTCTAAATTGAACGTTGAAAATGAGCTTTACTCAGCCAGCAGAGGTCAAAACAAGCAGTAATGCAAACTCAGTCAGAGACATAGATTTTCACTTGCAACTTTCTTAAACATATTTAACAGTGCATGAAATGTTGTCTAAAACAAAAAGAAAATGCTTTTTAGTGGCTGGATCTGGTTTTATCACATTCTGAATCGAACGTTGAAAATGAGCTTTTCAGAGCCAGCAGAGGTCAAAATAAGCAGTAATGCAAACTCAGTCAGAGACAGATTTTCACTTGCAACTTTCTTAAACATGTTTAACAGTGCATGAAATGTTGTCCAAAACAAAAAGAAAATGCTTTTTAGTGGCTGGATCTGGTTTTATCACATTCTGAATTGAACGTTGAAAATGAGCTTTTCAGAGCCAGCAGAGGTCAAAATAAGCAGTAATGCAAACTCAGTCAGAGACATAGATTTTCACTTGCAACTTGCTTTAACATGTTTAACAGTGCATGAAATGTTGTCTAAAACAAAAAGAATGATGCATTTTAGTAGCTGGATCTGGTTTTATCACATTCTGAATTAAACGTTGAAAATGAGCTTTACTCAGCCAGCAGAGGTCAAAATAAGCAGTAATGCAAACTCAGTCATAGACATAGATTTTTCACTTGCAACTTTCTTAAACATATTTAACAGTGCATGAAATGTTGTCTAAAACAAAAAGAAAATGCTTTTTAGTGGCTGGATCTGGTTTTATCACATTCTGAATTGAACGTTGAAAATGAGCTTTTCACAGACAGCAGAGGTCAAAATAAGCAGTAATGCAAACTCAGTCAGAGACATAGATTTTCACTTGCAACTTGCTTTAACATGTTTAACAGTGCATGAAATGTTGTCTAAAACAAAAAGAATGATACATTTTAGTAGCTGGATCTGGTTTTATCACATTCTGCATTGGACGTTGAAAATGAGCTTTACTCAGCCAGCAGAGGTCAAAATAAGCAGTAATGCAAACTCAGTCAGAGACATAGATTTTCACTTGCAACTTTCTTAAACATATTTAACAGTGCATGAAATGTTGTCTAAAACAAAAAGAAAATGCTTTTTAGTGGTCGGATCTGGTTTTATCACATTCTGAATTGAACGTTGAAAATGAGTTTTTCAGAGCCAGCAGAGGTCAAAATAAGCATTAATGCAAACTCAGTCATAGACATAGATTTTCACTTGCAACTTGCTTTAACATGTTTAACAGTGCATGAAATGTTGTCTAAAACAAAAAGAATGATGCATTTTAGTAGCTGGATCTGGTTTTATCACATTCAGAATTGAACGTTGAAAATGAGCTTTACTCAGCCAGCAGAGGTCAAAACAAGCAGTAATGCAAACTCAGTCAGAGACATAGATTTTCACTTGCAACTTTCTTAAACATATTTAACAGTGCATGAAATGTTGTCTAAAACAAATAGAAAATGCTTTTTAGTGGCTGGATCTGGTTTTATCACATTCTGAATTGAACGTTGAAAATGAGCTTTTCAGAGCCAGCAGAGGTCAAAATAAGCAGTAATGCAAACTCAGTCATAGACATAGATTTTCACTTGCAACTTGCTTTAACATGTTTAACAGTGCATGAAATGTTGTCTAAAACAAAAAGAATGATGCATTTTAGTAGCTGGATCTGGTTTTATCACATTCTGAATTGAACGTTGAAAATGAGCTTTACTCAGCCAGCAGAGGTCAAAATAAGCAGTAATGCAAACTCAGTCATAGACATAGATTTTCACTTGCAACTTTCTTAAACATATTTAACAGTGCATGAAATGTTGTCTAAAACAAAAAGAAAATGCTTTTTAGTGGCTGGATCTGGTTTTATCACATTCTGAATTGAACGTTGAAAATGAGCTTTTCAGAGCCAGCAGAGGTCAAAATAAGCAGTAATGCAAACTCAGTCAGAGACATTGATTTTCACTTGCAACTTGCTTTATCATGTTTAACAGTGCATGAAATGTTGTCTAAAACAAAAAGAATTATGCATTTTAGTAGCTGGATCTTGTTTTATCACATTCTGCATTGGACGTTGAAAATGAGCTTTACTCAGCCAGCAGAGGTCAAAATAAGCAGTAATGCAAACTCAGTCATATACATAGATTTTCACTTGCAACTTGCTTTAACATGTTTAACAGTGCATGAAATGTTGTCTAAAACAAAAAGAATAATGCATTTTAGTGGCTGGATCTGAATTTATCACATTCTGCATTGGACGTTGAAAATGAGCTTTACTCAGCCAGCAGAGGTCAAAATAAGAAGTAATGCAAACTCAGTCAGAGACATAGATTTTCACTTGCAACTTTCTTAAACATATTTAACAGTGCATGAAATGTTGTCTAAAACAAAAAGAAAATGCTTTTTAGTGGCTGGATCTGGTTTTATCACATTCTGAATTGAACGTTGAAAATGAGCTTTTCACAGCCAGCAGAGGTCAAAATAAGCAGTAATGCAAACTCAGTCAGAGACATAGATTTTCACTTGCAACTTGCTTTAACATGTTTAACAGTGCATGAATTGTTGTCTAAAACAAAAAGCATGATGCATTTTTGTGGCAGGATCTGGTTTTATCACATTCTGAATTGAACGTTGAAAATGAGCTTTTAAGAGCCAGCAGAGGTCAAAAAAAGCAGTAATGCAAACTCAGTCATTGACATAGATTTTCACTTGCAACTTGCTTTAACATGTTTAACAGTGCATGAAATGTTGTCTAAAACAAAAAGAATGATGCATTTTAGTAGCTGGATCTGGTTTTATCACATTCTGCATTGGACGTTGAAAATGAGCTGTTCTCAGCCAGCAGAGGTCAAAATAAGCAGTAATGCAAACTCAGTCAGACACATTGATTTTCACTTGCAACTTGCTTTAACATGTTTAACAGTGCATGAAATGTTGTCTAAAACAAAAAGAATGATGCATTTTAGTAGCTGGATCTAGTTTTATCACATTCTGCATTGGACGTTGAAAATGAGCTTTACTCAGCCAGCAGAGGTCAAAAAAAGCAGTAATGCAAACTCATTCAGAGACATAGATTTTCACTTGCAACTTTCTTAAACATGTTTAACAGTGCATGAAATGTTGTCTAAAACAAAAAGAAAATGCTTTTTAGTGGCTGGATCTGGTTTTATCACATTCTGAATTGAACATTGAAAATGAGCTTTACAGAGCCAGCAGAGGTCAAAATAAGCAGTAATGCAAACTCAGTCATAGACATAGATTTTCACTTGCAACTTGCTTTAACATGTTTAACAGTGCATGAAATGTTGTCTAAAACAAAAAGAATGATGCATTTTAGTAGCTGGATCTGGTTTTATCACATTCTGAATTGAACGTTGAAAATGAGCTTTTCAGAGCCAGCAGAGGTCAAAATAAGCAGTAATACAAACTCAGTCATAGACATAGATTTTCACTTGCAACTTGCTTTAACATGTTTAACAGTGCATGAAATGTTGTCTAAAACAAAAAGAATGATGCATTTTAGTAGCTGGATCTGGTTTTTTCACATTCTGAATTGAACGTTGAAAATGAGCTTTACTCAGCCAGCAGAGGTCAAAATAAGCAGTAATGCAAACTCAGTCATAGACATAGATTTTCACTTGCAACTTGCTTTAACATGTTTAACAGTGCATGAAATGTTGTCTAAAACAAAAAGAATGATGCATTTTAGTAGCTGGATCTGGTTTTATCACATTCTGAATTGGACGTTGAAACTGAGCTTTACTCAGCCAGCAGAGGTCAAAACAAGCAGTAATGCAATTTCAATCAGAGACATAGATTTTCACTTGCAACTTGCTTTATCATGTTTAACAGTGCATGAAATGTTGTCTAAAACAAAAAGAAAATGCTTTTTAGTGGCTGGATCTGGTTTTATCACATTCTGAATTGAACATTGAAAATGAGCTTTTCAGAGCCAGCAGAGGTCAAAATAAGCAGTAATACAAACTCAGTCATAGACATAGATTTTCACTTGCAACTTGCTTTAACATGTTTAACAGTGCATGAAATGTGTTCTAAAACAAAAAGAATGATGCATTTTAGTAGCTGGATCTGAGCTTTACTCAGCCAGCAGAGGTCAAAATAAGCAGTAATGCAAACTCAGTCATAGACATAGATTTTCACTTGCAACTTGCTTTAACATGTTTAACAGTGCATGAAATGTTGTCTAAAACAAAAAGAATGATGCATTTTAGTAGCTGGATCTGGTTTTATCACATTCTGAATTGGACGTTGAAACTGAGCTTTACTCAGCCAGCAGAGGTCAAAACAAGCAGTAATGCAATTTCAGTCAGAGACATAGATTTTCACTTGCAACTTTCTAAAACATATTTAACAGTGCATGAAATGTTGTCTAAAACAAAAAGAAAATGCTTTTTAGTTGCTGGATCTGGTTTTATCACATTCTGAATTGAACGTTGAAAATGAGCTTTTCAGAGCCAGCAGAGGTCAAAATAAGCAGTAATGCAAACTCAGTCATAGACATAGATTTTCACTTGCAAATTGCTTTAACATGTTTAACAGTGCATGAAATGTTGTCTAAAACAAAAAGAATGATGAATTTTAGTAGCTGGATCTGTTTTTATCACATTCTGCATTGGACGTTGAAAATGAGCTGTTCTCAGCCAGCAGAGGTCAAAATAAGCAGTAATGCAAACTCAGTCAGAGACATTGATTTTCACTTGCAACTTACTTTAACATGTTTAACAGTGCATGAAATGTTGTCTAAAACAAAAAGAATGATGCATTTTAGTAGCTGGATCTGGTTTTATCACATTCTGCATTGGACGTTGAAAATGAGCTTTACACAGCCAGCAGAGGTCAAAATAAGCAGTAATGCAAACTCAGTCAGAGACATAGATTTTCACTTGCAACTTTCTTAAACATGTTTAACAGTGCATGAAATGTTGTCTAAAACAAAAAGAAAATGCTTTTTTAGTGGCTGGATCTGGTTTTACCACATTCTGAATTGAACGTTGAAAATGAGTTTTTCAGAGCCAGCAGAGGTCAAAATAAGCATTAATGCAAACTCAGTCATAGACATAGATTTTCACTTGCAACTTGCTTTAACATGTTTAACAGTGCATGAAATGTTGTCTAAAACAAAAAGAATGATGCATTTTAGTAGCTGGATCTGGTTTTATCACATTCTGAATTGAACGTTAAAAATGAGCTTTACTCAGCCAGCAGAGGTCAAAATAAGCAGTAATGCAAACTCAGTCATAGACATAGATTTTCACTTGCAACTTTCTTAAACATATTTAACAGTGCATGAAATGTTGTCTAAAACAAAAAGAAAATGCTTTTTAGTGGCTGGATCTGGTTTTATCACATTCTGAATTGAACGTTGAAAATGAGCTTTTCAGAGCCAGCAGAGGTCAAAATAAGCAGTAATGCAAACTCAGTCATAGACATAGATTTTCACTTGCAACTTGCTTTAACATGTTTAACAGTGCATGAAATGTTGTCTAAAACAAAAAGAATGATGCATTTTAGTAGCTGGATCTGGTTTTATCACATTCTGCATTGGACGTTGAAAATGAGCTGTTCTCAGCCAGCAGAAGTCAAAATAAGCAGTAATGCAAACTCAGTCAGAGACATTGATTTTCACTTGCAACTTGCTTTTACATGTTTAACAGTGCATGAAATGTTGTCTAAAACAAAAAGAATGATGCATTTTAGTAGCTGGATCTGGTTTTATCACATTCTGCATTGGACGTTGAAAATGAGCTTTACTCAGCCAGCAGAGGTCAAAAAAAGCAGTAATGCAAACTCAGTCAGAGACATAGATTTTCACTTGCAACTTTCTTAAACATGTTTAACAGTGCATGAAATGTTGTCTAAAACAAAAAGAAAATGCTTTTTAGTGGCTGGATCTGGTTTTATCACATTCTGAATTGAACGTTGAAAATTAGCTATTCAGAGCCAGCAGAGGTCAAAATAAGCAGTAATGCAAACTCAGTCATAGACATAGATTAATACTTGCAACTTGCTTTAACATGTTTAACAGTGCATGAAATGTTGTCTAAAACAAAAAGAATGATGCATTTTAGTAGCTGGATCTGGTTTTATCACATTCTGAATTGAACGTTGAAAATGAGCTTTTCAGAGCCAGCAGAGGTCAAAATAAGCAGTAATGCAAACTCAGTCATAGACATAGATTTTCACTTGCAACTTGCTTTAACATGTTTAACAGTGCATGAAATGTTGTCTAAAACAAAAAGAATGATGCATTTTAGTAGCTGGATCTGGTTTTATCACATTCTAAATTGAACGTTGAAAATGAGCTTTACTCAGCCAGCAGAGGTCAAAACAAGCAGTAATGCAAACTCAGTCAGAGACATAGATTTTCACTTGCAACTTTCTTAAACATATTTAACAGTGCATGAAATGTTGTCTAAAACAAAAAGAAAATGCTTTTTAGTGGCTGGATCTGGTTTTATCACATTCTGAATCGAACGTTGAAAATGAGCTTTTCAGAGCCAGCAGAGGTCAAAATAAGCAGTAATGCAAACTCAGTCAGAGACAGATTTTCACTTGCAACTTTCTTAAACATGTTTAACAGTGCATGAAATGTTGTCCAAAACAAAAAGAAAATGCTTTTTAGTGGCTGGATCTGGTTTTATCACATTCTGAATTGAACGTTGAAAATGAGCTTTTCAGAGCCAGCAGAGGTCAAAATAAGCAGTAATGCAAACTCAGTCAGAGACATAGATTTTCACTTGCAACTTGCTTTAACATGTTTAACAGTGCATGAAATGTTGTCTAAAACAAAAAGAATGATGCATTTTAGTAGCTGGATCTGGTTTTATCACATTCTGAATTAAACGTTGAAAATGAGCTTTACTCAGCCAGCAGAGGTCAAAATAAGCAGTAATGCAAACTCAGTCATAGACATAGATTTTTCACTTGCAACTTTCTTAAACATATTTAACAGTGCATGAAATGTTGTCTAAAACAAAAAGAAAATGCTTTTTAGTGGCTGGATCTGGTTTTATCACATTCTGAATTGAACGTTGAAAATGAGCTTTTCACAGACAGCAGAGGTCAAAATAAGCAGTAATGCAAACTCAGTCAGAGACATAGATTTTCACTTGCAACTTGCTTTAACATGTTTAACAGTGCATGAATTGTTGTCTAAAACAAAAAGCATGATGCATTTTTTGTGGCTGGATCTGGTTTTATCACATTCTGAATTGAACGTTGAAAATTATCTGTTCTCAGCCAGCAGAGGTCAAAATAAGCATTAATGCAAACTTAGTCAGAGACATAGATTTTCACTTGCAACTTGCTTTAACATGTTTAACAGTGCATGAAATGTTGTCTAAAACAAAAAGAATGATACATTTTAGTAGCTGGATCTGGTTTTATCACATTCTGCATTGGACGTTGAAAATGAGCTTTACTCAGCCAGCAGAGGTCAAAATAAGCAGTAATGCAAACTCAGTCAGAGACATAGATTTTCACTTGCAACTTTCTTAAACATATTTAACAGTGCATGAAATGTTGTCTAAAACAAAAAGAAAATGCTTTTTAGTGGTCGGATCTGGTTTTATCACATTCTGAATTGAACGTTGAAAATGAGTTTTTCAGAGCCAGCAGAGGTCAAAATAAGCATTAATGCAAACTCAGTCATAGACATAGATTTTCACTTGCAACTTGCTTTAACATGTTTAACAGTGCATGAAATGTTGTCTAAAACAAAAAGAATGATGCATTTTAGTAGCTGGATCTGGTTTTATCACATTCAGAATTGAACGTTGAAAATGAGCTTTACTCAGCCAGCAGAGGTCAAAACAAGCAGTAATGCAAACTCAGTCAGAGACATAGATTTTTACTTGCAACTTTCTTAAACATATTTAACAGTGCATGAAATGTTGTCTAAAACAAATAGAAAATGCTTTTTAGTGGCTGGATCTGGTTTTATCACATTCTGAATTGAACGTTGAAAATGAGCTTTTCAGAGCCAGCAGAGGTCAAAATAAGCAGTAATGCAAACTCAGTCATAGACATAGATTTTCACTTGCAACTTGCTTTAACATGTTTAACAGTGCATGAAATGTTGTCTAAAACAAAAAGAATGATGCATTTTAGTAGCTGGATCTGGTTTTATCACATTCTGAATTGAACGTTGAAAATGAGCTTTACTCAGCCAGCAGAGGTCAAAATAAGCAGTAATGCAAACTCAGTCATAGACATAGATTTTCACTTGCAACTTTCTTAAACATATTTAACAGTGCATGAAATGTTGTCTAAAACAAAAAGAAAATGCTTTTTAGTGGCTGGATCTGGTTTTATCACATTCTGAATTGAACGTTGAAAATGAGCTTTTCAGAGCCAGCAGAGGTCAAAATAAGCAGTAATGCAAACTCAGTCAGAGACATTGATTTTCACTTGCAACTTGCTTTATCATGTTTAACAGTGCATGAAATGTTGTCTAAAACAAAAAGAATTATGCATTTTAGTAGCTGGATCTTGTTTTATCACATTCTGCATTGGACGTTGAAAATGAGCTTTACTCAGCCAGCAGAGGTCAAAATAAGCAGTAATGCAAACTCAGTCATAGACATAGATTTTCACTTGCAACTTGCTTTAACATGTTTAACAGTGCATGAAATGTTGTCTAAAACAAAAAGAATAATGCATTTTAGTGGCTGGATCTGAATTTATCACATTCTGCATTGGACGTTGAAAATGAGCTTTACTCAGCCAGCAGAGGTCAAAATAAGAAGTAATGCAAACTCAGTCAGAGACATAGATTTTCACTTGCAACTTTCTTAAACATATTTAACAGTGCATGAAATGTTGTCTAAAACAAAAAGCATGATGCATTTTTGTGGCAGGATCTGGTTTTATCACATTCTGAATTGAACGTTGAAAATGAGCTTTTCACAGCCAGCAGAGGTCAAAATAAGCAGTAATGCAAACTCAGTCAGAGACATAGATTTTCACTTGCAACTTGCTTTAACATGTTTAACAGTGCATGAATTGTTGTCTAAAACAAAAAGCATGATGCATTTTTGTGGCAGGATCTGGTTTTATCACATTCTGAATTGAACGTTGAAAATGAGCTTTTAAGAGCCAGCAGAGGTCAAAAAAAGCAGTAATGCAAACTCAGTCATTGACATAGATTTTCACTTGCAACTTGCTTTAACATGTTTAACAGTGCATGAAATGTTGTCTAAAACAAAAAGAATGATGCATTTTAGTAGCTGGATCTAGTTTTATCACATTCTGCATTGGACGTTGAAAATGAGCTTTACTCAGCCAGCAGAGGTCAAAAAAAGCAGTAATGCAAACTCATTCAGAGACATAGATTTTCACTTGCAACTTTCTTAAACATGTTTAACAGTGCATGAAATGTTGTCTAAAACAAAAAGAAAATGCTTTTTAGTGGCTGGATCTGGTTTTATCACATTCTGAATTGAACATTGAAAATGAGCTTTACAGAGCCAGCAGAGGTCAAAATAAGCAGTAATGCAAACTCAGTCATAGACATAGATTTTCACTTGCAACTTGCTTTAACATGTTTAACAGTGCATGAAATGTTGTCTAAAACAAAAAGAATGATGCATTTTAGTAGCTGGATCTGGTTTTATCACATTCTGAATTGAACGTTGAAAATGAGCTTTTCAGAGCCAGCAGAGGTCAAAATAAGCAGTAATACAAACTCAGTCATAGACATAGATTTTCACTTGCAACTTGCTTTAACATGTTTAACAGTGCATGAAATGTTGTCTAAAACAAAAAGAATGATGCATTTTAGTAGCTGGATCTGGTTTTTTCACATTCTGAATTGAACGTTGAAAATGAGCTTTACTCAGCCAGCAGAGGTCAAAATAAGCAGTAATGCAAACTCAGTCATAGACATAGATTTTCACTTGCAACTTGCTTTAACATGTTTAACAGTGCATGAAATGTTGTCTAAAACAAAAAGAATGATGCATTTTAGTAGCTGGATCTGGTTTTATCACATTCTGAATTGGACGTTGAAACTGAGCTTTACTCAGCCAGCAGAGGTCAAAACAAGCAGTAATGCAATTTCAATCAGAGACATAGATTTTCACTTGCAACTTGCTTTATCATGTTTAACAGTGCATGAAATGTTGCCTAAAACAAAAAGAAAATGCTTTTTAGTTGCTGGATCTGGTTTTATCACATTCTGAATTGAACGTTGAAAATGAGCTTTTCAGAGCCAGCAGAGGTCAAAATAAGCAGTAATGCAAACTCAGTCATAGACATAGATTTTCACTTGCAAATTGCTTTAACATGTTTAACAGTGCATGAAATGTTGTCTAAAACAAAAAGAATGATGAATTTTAGTAGCTGGATCTGGTTTTATCACATTCTGCATTGGACGTTGAAAATGAGCTTTACTCAGCCAGCAGAGGTCAAAACAAGCAGTAATGCAATTTCAGTCAGAGACATAGATTTTCACTTGCAACTTTCTAAAACATATTTAACAGTGCATGAAATGTTGTCTAAAACAAAAAGAAAATGCTTTTTAGTTGCTGGATCTGGTTTTATCACATTCTGAATTGAACGTTGAAAATGAGCTTTTCAGAGCTAGCAGAGGTCAAAATAAGCAGTAATGCAACTCAGTCAGAGACATAGATTTTCACTTGCAACTTGCTTTAACATGTTTAACAGTGCATGAAATGTTGTCTAAAACAAAAAGAATGATGCATTTTAGTAGCTGGATCTGGTTTTATCACATTCTGAATTAAACGTTGAAAATGAGCTTTACTCAGCCAGCAGAGGTCAAAATAAGCAGTAATGCAAACTCAGTCATAGACATAGATTTTTCACTTGCAACTTTCTTAAACATATTTAACAGTGCATGAAATGTTGTCTAAAACAAAAAGAAAATGCTTTTTAGTGGCTGGATCTGGTTTTATCACATTCTGAATTGAACGTTGAAAATGAGCTTTTCACAGACAGCAGAGGTCAAAATAAGCAGTAATGCAAACTCAGTCAGAGACATAGATTTTCACTTGCAACTTGCTTTAACATGTTTAACAGTGCATGAATTGTTGTCTAAAACAAAAAGCATGATGCATTTTTTGTGGCTGGATCTGGTTTTATCACATTCTGAATTGAACGTTGAAAATGATCTGTTCTCAGCCAGCAGAGGTCAAAATAAGCATTAATGCAAACTTAGTCAGAGACATAGATTTTCACTTGCAACTTGCTTTAACATGTTTAACAGTGCATGAAATGTTGTCTAAAACAAAAAGAATGATACATTTTAGTAGCTGGATCTGGTTTTATCACATTCTGCATTGGACGTTGAAAATGAGCTTTACTCAGCCAGCAGAGGTCAAAATAAGCAGTAATGCAAACTCAGTCAGAGACATAGATTTTCACTTGCAACTTTCTTAAACATATTTAACAGTGCATGAAATGTTGTCTAAAACAAAAAGAAAATGCTTTTTAGTGGTCGGATCTGGTTTTATCACATTCTGAATTGAACGTTGAAAATGAGTTTTTCAGAGCCAGCAGAGGTAAAAAAAAGCATTAATGCAAACTCAGTCATAGACATAGATTTTCACTTGCAACTTGCTTTAACATGTTTAACAGTGCATGAAATGTTGTCTAAAACAAAAAGAATGATGCATTTTAGTAGCTGGATCTGGTTTTATCACATTCAGAATTGAACGTTGAAAATGAGCTTTACTCAGCCAGCAGAGGTCAAAACAAGCAGTAATGCAAACTCAGTCAGAGACGTAGATTTTCACTTGCAACTTTCTTAAACATATTTAACAGTGCATGAAATGTTGTCTAAAACAAATAGAAAATGCTTTTTAGTGGCTGGATCTGGTTTTATCACATTCTGAATTGAACGTTGAAAATGAGCTTTTCACAGCCAGCAGAGGTCAAAATAAGCAGTAATGCAAACTCAGTCATAGACATAGATTTTCACTTGCAACTTGCTTTAACATGTTTAACAGTGCATGAAATGTTGTCTAAAACAAAAAGAATGATGCATTTTAGTAGCTGGATCTGGTTTTATCACATTCTGAATTGAACGTTGAAAATGAGCTTTACTCAGCCAGCAGAGGTCAAAATAAGCAGTAATGCAAACTCAGTCATAGACATAGATTTTCACTTGCAACTTTCTTAAACATATTTAACAGTGCATGAAATGTTGTCTAAAACAAAAAGAAAATGCTTTTTAGTGGCTGGATCTGGTTTTATCACATTCTGAATTGAACGTTGAAAATGAGCTTTTCAGAGCCAGCAGAGGTCAAAATAAGCAGTAATGCAAACTCAGTCAGAGACATTGATTTTCACTTGCAACTTGCTTTATCATGTTTAACAGTGCATGAAATGTTGTCTAAAACAAAAAGAATTATGCATTTTAGTAGCTGGATCTTGTTTTATCACATTCTGCATTGGACGTTGAAAATGAGCTTTACTCAGCCAGCAGAGGTCAAAATAAGCAGTAATGCAAACTCAGTCATAGACATAGATTTTCACTTGCAACTTGCTTTAACATGTTTAACAGTGCATGAAATGTTGTCTAAAACAAAAAGAATAATGCATTTTAGTGGCTGGATCTGAATTTATCACATTCTGCATTGGACGTTGAAAATGAGCTTTACTCAGCCAGCAGAGGTCAAAATAAGAAGTAATGCAAACTCAGTCAGAGACATAGATTTTCACTTGCAACTTTCTTAAACATATTTAACAGTGCATGAAATGTTGTCTAAAACAAAAAGAAAATGCTTTTTAGTGGCTGGATCTGGTTTTATCACATTCTGAATTGAACGTTGAAAATGAGCTTTTCACAGCCAGCAGAGGTCAAAATAAGCAGTAATGCAAACTCAGTCAGAGACATAGATTTTCACTTGCAACTTGCTTTAACATGTTTAACAGTGCATGAATTGTTGTCTAAAACAAAAAGCATGATGCATTTTTGTGGCAGGATCTGGTTTTATCACATTCTGAATTGAACGTTGAAAATGAGCTTTTAAGAGCCAGCAGAGGTCAAAAAAAGCAGTAATGCAAACTCAGTCATTGACATAGATTTTCACTTGCAACTTGCTTTAACATGTTTAACAGTGCATGAAATGTTGTCTAAAACAAAAAGAATGATGCATTTTAGTAGCTGGATCTGGTTTTATCACATTCTGCATTGGACGTTGAAAATGAGCTGTTCTCAGCCAGCAGAGGTCAAAATAAGCAGTAATGCAAACTCAGTCAGACACATTGATTTTCACTTGCAACTTGCTTTAACATGTTTAACAGTGCATGAAATGTTGTCTAAAACAAAAAGAATGATGCATTTTAGTAGCTGGATCTAGTTTTATCACATTCTGCATTGGACGTTGAAAATGAGCTTTACTCAGCCAGCAGAGGTCAAAATAAGCAGTAATGCAAACTCAGTCATAGACAGATTTTCACTTGCAACTTGCTTTAACATGTTTAACAGTGCATGAAATGTTGTCTAAAACAAAAAGAATAATGCATTTTAGTGGCTGGATCTGAATTTATCACATTCTGCATTGGACGTTGAAAATGAGCTTTACTCAGCCAGCAGAGGTCAAAATAAGAAGTAATGCAAACTCAGTCAGAGACATAGATTTTCACTTGCAACTTTCTTAAACATATTTAACAGTGCATGAAATGTTGTCTAAAACAAAAAGAAAATGCTTTTTAGTGGCTGGATCTGGTTTTATCACATTCTGAATTGAACGTTGAAAATGAGCTTTTCACAGCCAGCAGAGGTCAAAATAAGCAGTAATGCAAACTCAGTCAGAGACATAGATTTTCACTTGCAACTTGCTTTAACATGTTTAACAGTGCATGAATTGTTGTCTAAAACAAAAAGCATGATGCATTTTTGTGGCAGGATCTGGTTTTATCACATTCTGAATTGAACGTTGAAAATGAGCTTTTAAGAGCCAGCAGAGGTCAAAAAAAGCAGTAATGCAAACTCAGTCATTGACATAGATTTTCACTTGCAACTTGCTTTAACATGTTTAACAGTGCATGAAATGTTGTCTAAAACAAAAAGAATGATGCATTTTAGTAGCTGGATCTGGTTTTATCACATTCTGCATTGGACGTTGAAAATGAGCTGTTCTCAGCCAGCAGAGGTCAAAATAAGCAGTAATGCAAACTCAGTCAGACACATTGATTTTCACTTGCAACTTGCTTTAACATGTTTAACAGTGCATGAAATGTTGTCTAAAACAAAAAGAATGATGCATTTTAGTAGCTGGATCTAGTTTTATCACATTCTGCATTGGACGTTGAAAATGAGCTTTACTCAGCCAGCAGAGGTCAAAAAAAGCAGTAATGCAAACTCATTCAGAGACATAGATTTTCACTTGCAACTTTCTTAAACATGTTTAACAGTGCATGAAATGTTGTCTAAAACAAAAAGAAAATGCTTTTTAGTGGCTGGATCTGGTTTTATCACATTCTGAATTGAACATTAAAAATGAGCTTTACAGAGCCAGCAGAGGTCAAAATAAGCAGTAATGCAAACTCAGTCATAGACATAGATTTTCACTTGCAACTTGCTTTAACATGTTTAACAGTGCATGAAATGTTGTCTAAAACAAAAAGAATGATGCATTTTAGTAGCTGGATCTGGTTTTATCACATTCTGAATTGAACGTTGAAAATGAGCTTTTCAGAGCCAGCAGAGGTCAAAATAAGCAGTAATACAAACTCAGTCATAGACATAGATTTTCACTTGCAACTTGCTTTAACATGTTTAACAGTGCATGAAATGTTGTCTAAAACAAAAAGAATGATGCATTTTAGTAGCTGGATCTGGTTTTTTCACATTCTGAATTGAACGTTGAAAATGAGCTTTACTCAGCCAGCAGAGGTCAAAATAAGCAGTAATGCAAACTCAGTCATAGACATAGATTTTCACTTGCAACTTGCTTTAACATGTTTAACAGTGCATGAAATGTTGTCTAAAACAAAAAGAATGATGCATTTTAGTAGCTGGATCTGGTTTTATCACATTCTGAATTGGACGTTGAAACTGAGCTTTACTCAGCCAGCAGAGGTCAAAACAAGCAGTAATGCAATTTCAATCAGAGACATAGATTTTCACTTGCAACTTGCTTTATCATGTTTAACAGTGCATGAAATGTTGCCTAAAACAAAAAGAAAATGCTTTTTAGTTGCTGGATCTGGTTTTATCACATTCTGAATTGAACGTTGAAAATGAGCTTTTCAGAGCCAGCAGAGGTCAAAATAAGCAGTAATGCAAACTCAGTCATAGACATAGATTTTCACTTGCAAATTGCTTTAACATGTTTAACAGTGCATGAAATGTTGTCTAAAACAAAAAGAATGATGAATTTTAGTAGCTGGATCTGGTTTTATCACATTCTGCATTGGACGTTGAAAATGAGCTTTACTCAGCCAGCAGAGGTCAAAACAAGCAGTAATGCAATTTCAGTCAGAGACATAGATTTTCACTTGCAACTTTCTAAAACATATTTAACAGTGCATGAAATGTTGTCTAAAACAAAAAGAAAATGCTTTTTAGTTGCTGGATCTGGTTTTATCACATTCTGAATTGAACGTTGAAAATGAGCTTTTCAGAGCTAGCAGAGGTCAAAATAAGCAGTAATGCAACTCAGTCATAGATATAGATTTTCACTTGCAAATTGCTTTAACATGTTTAACAGTGCATGAAATGTTGTCTAAAACAAAAAGAATGATGAATTTTAGTAGCTGGATCTGGTTTTATCACATTCTGCATTGGACGTTGAAAATGAGCTGTTCTCAGCCAGCAGAGGTCAAAATAAGCAGTAATGCAAACTCAGTCAGAGACATTGATTTTCACTTGCAACTTACTTTAACATGTTTAACAGTGCATGAAATGTTGTCTAAAACAAAAAGAATGATGCATTTTAGTAGCTGTATCTGGTTTTATCACATTCTGCATTGGACGTTGAAAATGAGCTTTACTCAGCCAGCAGAGGTCAAAATAAGCAGTAATGCAAACTCAGTCAGAGACATAGATTTTCACTTGCAACTTTCTTAAACATGTTTAACAGTGCATGAAATGTTGTCTAAAACAAAAAGAAAATGCTTTTTTAGTGGCTGGATCTGGTTTTATCACATTCTGAATTGAACGTTGAAAATGAGTTTTTCAGAGCCAGCAGAGGTCAAAATAAGCATTAATGCAAACTCAGTCATAGACATAGATTTTCACTTGCAACTTGCTTTAACATGTTTAACAGTGCATGAAATGTTGTCAAAAACAAAAAGAATGATGCATTTTAGTAGCTGGATCTGGTTTTATCACATTCTGAATTGAACGTTAAAAATGAGCTTTACTCAGCCAGCAGAGGTCAAAATAAGCAGTAATGCAAACTCAGTCATAGACATAGATTTTCACTTGCAACTTTCCTAAACATATTTAAAAGTGCATGAAATGTTGTCTAAAACAAAAAGAAAATGCTTTTCAGTGGCTGGATCTGGTTTTATCACATTCTGAATTGAACGTTGAAAATGAGCTTTTCAGAGCCAGCAGAGGTCAAAATAAGCAGTAATGCAAACTCAGTCATAGACATAGATTTTCACTTGCAACTTGCTTTAACATGTTTAACAGTGCATGAAATGTTGTCTAAAACAAAAAGAATGATGCATTTTAGTAGCTGGATCTGGTTTTATCACATTCTGCATTGGACGTTGAAAATGAGCTGTTCTCAGCCAGCAGAGGTCAAAATAAGCAGTAATGCAAACTCAGTCAGAGACATAGATTTTCACTTGCAACTTGCTTTAACATGTTTAACAGTGCATGAAATGTTGTCTAAAACAAAAAGAATGATGCATTTTAGTAGCTGGATCTGGTTTTATCACATTCTGAATTGAACGTTGAAAATGAGCTTTACTCAGCCAGTAGAGGTCAAAATAAGCTGTAATGCAAACTCAGTCATAGACATAGATTTTCACTTGCAACTTGCTTTAACATGTTTTACAGTGCATGAAATGTTGTCTAAAACAAAAAGAATGATGCATTTTAGTAGCTGGATCTGGTTTTATCACATTCTGAATTGGACGTTGAAACTGAGCTTTACTCAGCAAGCAGAGGTCAAAACAAGCAGTAATGCAATTTCAGTCAGAGACATAGATTTTCACTTGCAACTTTCTTTAACATGTTTAAGAGTGCATTAAATGTTGTCTAAAACAAAAAGAAAATGCTTTTTTAGTGGCTGGATCTGGTTTTATCACATTCTGAATTGAACGTTGAAAATGAGTTTTTCAGAGCCAGCAGAGGTCAAAATAAGCATTAATGCAAACTCAGTCAGAGACATAGATTTTCAATTGCAACTTGCTTTAACATGTTTAACAGTGCATGAATTGTTGTCTAAAACAAAAAAGAATGATGCATATTATGGCTGGATCTGTTTTTATCACTTTCTGAATTGGACGTTGAAAATGAGCTCATCTCAGCCAGCAGAGAGGTCAAATCACAGTAATGCAAACTCAGTCAGAGACATAGATTTTCACTTGCAACTTGCTTTAACATGTTTAACAGTGCATGAATTGTTGTCTAAAACAAAAAAGAATGATGCATTTTATGGCTGGATCTGGTTTTATCCCATTCTGAATTGAACGTTGAAAATGAGCTTTTCAGAGCCAGCAGAGGTCAAAATAAGCAGTAATGCAAACTCAGACAGAGACATAGATTTTCACTTGCAACTTGCTTTAACATGTTTAACAGTGCATGAAATGTTGTCTAAAACAAAAATAATGATGCATTTTAGTAGCTGGATCTGGTTTTATCACATTCTGCATTGGACGTTGAAAATGAGCTGTTCTCAGCCAGCAGAGGTCAAAATAAGCAGTAATGCAAACTCAGTCAGAGACATTGATTTTCACTTGCAGCTTGCTTTAACATGTTTAACAGTGCATGAAATGTTGTCTAAAACAAAAAGAAAATGCTTTTTAGTTGCTGGATCTGGTTTTATCACATTCTGAATTGAACGTTGAAAATGAGCTTTTCAGAGCCAGCAGAGGTCAAAATAAGCAGTAATGCAAACTCAGTCATAGACATGGATTTTCACTTGCAAATTGCTTTAACATGTTTAACAGTGCATGAAATGTTGTCTAAAACAAAAAGAATGATGCATTTTAGTAGCTGGATCTGGTTTTATCACATTCTGCATTGGACGTTGAAAATGAGCTTTACTCAGCCAGCAGAGGTCAAAATAAGCAGTAATGCAAACTCAGTCAGAGACATAGATTTTCACTTGCAACTTTCTTTAACATGTTTAACAGTGCATGAAATGTTGTCTAAAACAAAAAGAAAATGCTTTTTTAGTGGCTGGATCTGGTTTTATCACATTCTGAATTGAACGTTGAAAATGAGTTTTTCAGAGCCAGCAGAGGTCAAAATAAGCAGTAATGCAAACTCAGTCATAGACATAGATTTTCAATTGCAACTTGCTTTAACATGTTTAACAGTGCATGAAATGTTGTCTAAAACAAAAAGAATGATGCATTTTAGTAGCTGGATCTGGTTTTATCACATTCTGAATTGAACGTTGAAAATGAGCTGTTCTCAGCCAGCAGAGGTCAAAATAAGCAGTAATGCAAACTCAGTCATAGACATAGATTTTTCACTTGCAACTTTCTTAAACATATTTAACAGTGCATGAAATGTTGTCTAAAACAAAAAGAAAATGCTTTTTAGTGGCTGGATCTGGTTTTATCACATTCTGAATTGAACGTTGAAAATGAGCTTTTCAAAGACAGCAGAGGTCAAAATAAGCAGTAATGCACACTCAGTCAGCGACATAGATTTTCACTTGCAACTTGCTTTAACATGTTTAACAGTGCATGAATTGTTGTCTAAAACAAAAAGCATGATGCATTTTTTGTGGCTGGATCTGGTTTTATCACATTCTGAATTGAACGTTGAAAATGAGCTGTTCTCAGCCAGCAGAGGTCAAAATAAGCAGTAATGCAAACTTAGTCAGAGACATTGATTTTCACTTGCAACTTGCTTTAACATGTTTAACAGTGCATGAAATGTTGTCTAAAACAAAAAGAATGATGCATTTTAGTAGCTGGATCTGGTTTTATCACATTCTGCATTGGACGTTGAAAATGAGCTTTACTCAGCCAGCAGAGGTCAAAATAAGCAGTAATGCAAACTCAGTCAGAGACATAGATTTTCACTTGCAACTTTCTTAAACATATTTAACAGTGCATGAAATGTTGTCTAAAACAAAAAGAAAATGCTTTTTAGTGGCTGGATCTGGTTTTATCACATTCTGAATTGAACGTTGAAAATGAGCTTTTCAGAGCCAGCAGAGGTCAAAATAAGCAGTAATGCAAACTCAGTCAGAGACAGATTTTCACTTGCAACTTTCTTAAACATGTTTAACAGTGCATGAAATGTTGTCTAAAACAAAAAGAAAATGCTTTTTAGTGGCTGGATCTGGTTTTATCACATTCTGAATTGAACGTTGAAAATGAGCTTTTCAGAGCCAGCAGAGGTCAAAATAAGCAGTAATGCAAACTCAGTCAGAGACATTGATTTTCACTTGCAACTTGCTTTAACATGTTTAACAGTGCATGAAATAGCTTATCTCAGCCAGCAGAGAGGTCAAATCACAGTAATGCAAACTCAGTCAGAGACATAGATTTTCACTTGCAACTTGCTTTAACATGTTTAACAGTGCATGAAATGTTGTCTAAAACAAAAAAGAATGATGCATTTTATGGCTGGATCTGTTTTTATCACTTTCTGAATTGGACGTTGAAAATGAGCTTATCTCAGCCAGCAGAGAGGTCAAATCACAGTAATGCAAACTCAGACAGAGACATAGATTTTCACTTGCAACTTGCTTTAACATGTTTAACAGTGCATGAATTGTTGCCTAAAACAAAAAAGAATGATGCATTTTATGGCTGGTTCTGTTTTTATCACATTCTGAATTGAACGTTGAAAATGAGCTTTTCAGAGCCAGCAGAGGGCAAAATAAGCAGTAATGCAAACTCAGTCAGAGACATAGATTTTCACTTGCAACTTGCTTTAACATGTTTAACAGTGCATGAATTGTTGTTTAAAACAAAAAAGAATGATGCATTTTATGGCTGGATCTGTTTTATCACTTTCTGAATTGGACGTTGAAAATGAGCTTATCTCAGCGAGCAGAGAGGTCAAATCACAGTAATGCAAACTCAGTCAGAGACATAGATTTTCACTTGCAACTTGCTTTAACATGTTTAACAGTGCATGAAATGTTGTCTAAAACAAAAAAGAATGGTGCATTTTATGGCTGGATCTGTTTTTATTACTTTCTGAATTGGACGTTGAAAATGAGCTTATCTCAGCGAGCAGAGAGGTCAAATCACAGTAATGCAAACTCAGTCAGAGACATAGATTTTCACCTGCAACTTGCTTTAACATGTTTAACAGTGCATGAAATGTTGTCTAAAACAAAAAAGAATGGTGCATTTTATGGCTGGATCTGTTTTTATCACTTTCTGAATTGGACGTTGAAAATGAGCTTATCTCAGCGAGCAGAGAGGTCAAATCACAGTAATGCAAACTCAGTCAGAGACATAGATTTTCACTTGCAACTTGCTTTAACATGTTTACAGTGCATGAAATGTTGTCTAAAACAAAAAAGAATGGTGCATTTTATGGCTGGATCTGTTTTTATCACTTTCTGAATTGGACGTTGAAAATGAGCTTATCTCAGCGAGCAGAGAGGTCAAATCACAGTAATGCAAACTCAGTCAGAGACATAGATTTTCACTTGCAACTTGCTTTAACATGTTTAACAGTGCATGAAATGTTGTCTAAAACAAAAAAGAATGGTGCATTTTATGGCTGGATCTGTTTTTATCACTTTCTGAATTGGACGTTGAAAATGAGCTTATCTCAGCGAGCAGAGAGGTCAAATCACAGTAATGCAAACTCAGTCAGAGACATAGATTTTCACCTGCAACTTGCTTTAACATGTTTAACAGTGCATGAAATGTTGTCTAAAACAAAAAAGAATGATGCATTTTATGGCTGGATCTGTTTTATCACTTTCTGAGTTGGACATTGAAAATGAGCTTATCTCAGCCAGCAGAGAGGTCAAATCACAGTAATGCAAACTCAGTCAGAGACATAGATTTTCACCTGCAACTTGCTTTAACATGTTTAACAGTGCATGAATTGTTGTCTAAAACAAAAAAGAATGATGCATTTTATGGCTGGATCTGTTTTATCACTTTCTGAATTGGACGTTGAAAATGAGCTTATCTCAGCCAGCAGAGAGGTCAAATCACAGTAATGCAAACTCAGTCAGAGACATAGATTTTCACTTGCAACTTGCTTTAACATGTTTAACAGTGCATGAATTGTTGTCTAAAACAAAAAAGAATGATGCATTTTATGGCTGGATCTGTTTTATCACTTTCTGAATTGGACGTTGAAAATGAGCTTATCTCAGCAAGCAGAGAGGTCAAATCACAGTAATGCAAACTCAGTCAGAGACATAGATTTTCACTTGCAACTTGCTTTAACATGTTTAACAGTGCATGAATTGTTGTCTAAAACAAAAAAGAATGATGCATTTTATGGCTGGATCTGGTTTTATCACATTCTGAATTGAACGTTGAAAATGAGCTTTTCAGAGCCAGCAGAGGGCAAAATAAGCAGTAATGCAAACTCAGTCAGAGACATAGATTTTCACTTGCAACTTGCTTTAACATGTTTAACAGTGCATGAAATGTTGTCTAAAACAAAAAAGAATGATGCATTTTATGGCTGGATCTGTTTTTATCACTTTCTGAATTGGACGTTGAAAATGAGCTTATCTCAGCGAGCAGAGAGGTCAAATCACAGTAATGCAAACTCAGTCAGAGACATAGATTTTCACCTGCAACTTGCTTTAACATGTTTAACAGTGCATGAAATGTTGTCTAAAACAAAAAAGAATGATGCATTTTATGGCTGGATATGTTTTATCACTTTCTGAATTGGACGTTGAAAATGAGCTTATCTCAGCCAGCAGAGAGGTCAAATCACAGTAATGCAAACTCAGTCAGAGACATAGATTTTCACTTGCAACTTGCTTTAACATGTTTAACAGTGCATGAAATGTTGTCTAAAACAAAAAAGAATGATGCATTTTATGGCTGGATCTGTTTTATCACTTTCTGAATTGGACGTTGAAAATGAGCTTATCTCAGCCAGCAGAGAGGTCAAATCACAGTAATGCAAACTCAGTCAGAGACATAGATTTTCACTTGCAACTTGCTTTAACATGTTTAACAGTGCATGAATTGTTGTCTAAAACAAAAAAGAATGATGCATTTTATGGCTGGATCTGGTTTTATCACATTCTGAATTGAACGTTGAAAATGAGCTTTACTCAGCCAGCAGAGGTCAAAATAAGCAGTAATGCAAACTCAGTCATAGACATAGATTTTCACTTGCAACTTGCTTTAACATGTTTTACAGTGCATGAAATGTTGTCTAAAACAAAAAGAATGATGCATTTTAGTAGCTGGATCTGGTTTTATCACATTCTGAATTGGACGTTGAAACTGAGCTTTACTCAGCAAGCAGAGGTCAAAACAAGCAGTAATGCAATTTCAGTCAGAGACATAGATTTTCACTTGCAACTTTCTTTAACATGTTTAAGAGTGCATTAAATGTTGTCTAAAACAAAAAGAAAATGCTTTTTTAGTGGCTGGATCTGGTTTTATCACATTCTGAATTGAACGTTGAAAATGAGTTTTTCAGAGCCAGCAGAGGTCAAAATAAGCATTAATGCAAACTCAGTCAGAGACATAGATTTTCACTTGCAACTTGCTTTAACATGTTTAACAGTGCATGAATTGTTGTCTAAAACAAAAAAGAATGATGCATATTATGGCTGGATCTGTTTTAATCACTTTCTGAATTGGACGTTGAAAATGAGCTTATCTCAGCCAGCAGAGAGGTCAAATCACAGTAATGCAAACTCAGTCAGAGACATAGATTTTCACTTGCAACTTGCTTTAACATGTTTAACAGTGCATGAATTGTTGTCTAAAACAAAAAAGAATGATGCATTTTATGGCTGGATCTGGTTTTATCCCATTCTGAATTGAACGTTGAAAATGAGCTTTTCAGAGCCAGCAGAGGTCAAAATAAGCAGTAATGCAAACTCAGACAGAGACATAGATTTTCACTTGCAACTTGCTTTAACATGTTTAACAGTGCATGAAATGTTGTCTAAAACAAAAAGAATGATGCATTTTAGTAGCTGGATCTGGTTTTATCACATTCTGCATTGGACGTTGAAAATGAGCTGTTCTCAGCCAGCAGAGGTCAAAATAAGCAGTAATGCAAACTCAGTCAGAGACATTGATTTTCACTTGCAGCTTGCTTTAACATGTTTAACAGTGCATGAAATGTTGTCTAAAACAAAAAGAAAATGCTTTTTAGTTGCTGGATCTGGTTTTATCACATTCTGAATTGAACGTTGAAAATGAGCTTTTCAGAGCCAGCAGAGGTCAAAATAAGCAGTAATGCAAACTCAGTCATAGACATGGATTTTCACTTGCAAATTGCTTTAACATGTTTAACAGTGCATGAAATGTTGTCTAAAACAAAAAGAATGATGCATTTTAGTAGCTGGATCTGGTTTTATCACATTCTGCATTGGACGTTGAAAATGAGCTTTACTCAGCCAGCAGAGGTCAAAATAAGCAGTAATGCAAACTCAGTCAGAGACATAGATTTTCACTTGCAACTTTCTTTAACATGTTTAACAGTGCATGAAATGTTGTCTAAAACAAAAAGAAAATGCTTTTTTAGTGGCTGGATCTGGTTTTATCACATTCTGAATTGAACGTTGAAAATGAGTTTTTCAGAGCCCGCAGAGGTCAAAAAAAGCATTAATGCAAACTCAGTCATAGACATAGATTTTCACTTGCAACTTGCTTTAACATGTTTAACAGTGCATGAAATGTTGTCTAAAACAAAAAGAATGATACATTTTAGTAGCTGGATCTGGTTTTATCACATTCTGAATTGAACGTTAAAAATGAGCTTTACTCAGCCAGCAGAGGTCAAAATAAGCAGTAATGCAAACTCAGTCATAGACATAGATTTTTACTTGCAACTTTCTTAAACATATTTAACAGTGCATGAAATGTTGTCTAAAACAAAAAGAAAATGCTTTTTAGTGGCTGGATCTGGTTTTATCACATTCTGAATTGAACGTTGAAAATGAGCTTTTCAGAGCCAGCAGAGGTCAAAATAAGCAGTAATGCAAACTCAGTCATAGACATAGATTTTCAATTGCAACTTGCTTTAACATGTTTAACAGTGCATGAAATGTTGTCTAAAACAAAAAGAATGATGCATTTTAGTAGCTGGATCTGGTTTTATTACATTCTGCATTGGACGTTGAAAATGAGCTGTTCTCAGCCAGCAGAGGTCAAAATAAGCAGTAATGCAAACTCAGTCAGAGACATTGATTTTCACTTGCAACTTGCTTTAACATGTTTAACAGTGCATGAAATGTTGTCTAAAACAAAAAGAATGATGCATTTTAGTAGCTGGATCTGGTTTTATCACATTCTGCATTGGACGTTGAAAATGAGCTTTACTCAGCCAGCAGAGGTCAAAATAAGCAGTAATGCAAACTCAGTCAGAGACATAGATTTTCACTTGCAACTTTCTTAAACATGTTTAACAGTGCATGAAATGTTGTCTAAAACAAAAAGAAAATGCTTTTTAGTGGCTGGATCTGGTTTTATCACATTCTGAATTGAACGTTGAAAATTAGCTTTTCAGAGCCAGCAGAGGTCAAAATAAGCAGTAATGCAAACTCAGTCAGAGACATAGATTTTCACTTGCAACTTGCTTTAACATGTTTAACAGTGCATGAAATGTTGTCTAAAACAAAAAGAATGATGCATTTTAGTAGCTGGATCTGGTTTTATCACATTCTGAATTGAACGTTGAAAATGAGCTTTACTCAGCCAGCAGAGGTCAAAATAAGCAGTAATGCAAACTCAGTCATAGACATAGATTTTTCACTTGCAACTTTCTTAAACATATTTAACAGTGCATGAAATGTTGTCTAAAACAAAAAGAAAATGCTTTTTAGTGGCTGGATCTGGTTTTATCACATTCTGAATTGAACGTTGAAAATGAGCTTTTCAAAGACAGCAGAGGTCAAAATAAGCAGTAATGCACACTCAGTCAGCGACATAGATTTTCACTTGCAACTTGCTTTAACATGTTTAACAGTGCATGAATTGTTGTCTAAAACAAAAAGCATGATGCATTTTTTGTGGCTGGATCTGGTTTTATCACATTCTGAATTGAACGTTGAAAATGAGCTGTTCTCAGCCAGCAGAGGTCAAAATAAGCAGTAATGCAAACTTAGTCAGAGACATTGATTTTCACTTGCAACTTGCTTTAACATGTTTAACAGTGCATGAAATGTTGTCTAAAACAAAAAGAATGATGCATTTTAGTAGCTGGATCTGGTTTTATCACATTCTGCATTGGACGTTGAAAATGAGCTTTACTCAGCCAGCAGAGGTCAAAATAAGCAGTAATGCAAACTCAGTCAGAGACATAGATTTTCACTTGCAACTTTCTTAAACATATTTAACAGTGCATGAAATGTTGTCTAAAACAAAAAGAAAATGCTTTTTAGTGGCTGGATCTGGTTTTATCACATTCTGAATTGAACGTTGAAAATGAGCTTTTCAGAGCCAGCAGAGGTCAAAATGAGCAGTAATGCAAACTCAGTCAGAGACAGATTTTCACTTGCAACTTTCTTAAACATGTTTAACAGTGCATGAAATGTTGTCTAAAACAAAAAGAAAATGCTTTTTAGTGGCTGGATCTGGTTTTATCACATTCTGAATTGAACATTGAAAATGAGCTTTTCAGAGCCAGCAGAGGTCAAAATAAGCAGTAATGCAAACTCAGTCAGAGACATTGATTTTCACTTGCAACTTGCTTTAACATGTTTAACAGTGCATGAAATAGCTTATCTCAGCCAGCAGAGAGGTCAAATCACAGTAATGCAAACTCAGTCAGAGACATAGATTTTCACTTGCAACTTGCTTTAACATGTTTAACAGTGCATGAAATGTTGTCTAAAACAAAAAAGAATGATGCATTTTATGGCTGGATCTGTTTTTATCACTTTCTGAATTGGACGTTGAAAATGAGCTTATCTCAGCCAGCAGAGAGGTCAAATCACAGTAATGCAAACTCAGACAGAGACATAGATTTTCACTTGCAACTTGCTTTAACATGTTTAACAGTGCATGAATTGTTGCCTAAAACAAAAAAGAATGATGCATTTTATGGCTGGTTCTGTTTTTATCACATTCTGAATTGAACGTTGAAAATGAGCTTTTCAGAGCCAGCAGAGGGCAAAATAAGCAGTAATGCAAACTCAGTCAGAGACATAGATTTTCACTTGCAACTTGCTTTAACATGTTTAACAGTGCATGAATTGTTGTTTAAAACAAAAAAGAATGATGCATTTTATGGCTGGATCTGTTTTATCACTTTCTGAATTGGACGTTGAAAATGAGCTTATCTCAGCGAGCAGAGAGGTCAAATCACAGTAATGCAAACTCAGTCAGAGACATAGATTTTCACTTGCAACTTGCTTTAACATGTTTAACAGTGCATGAAATGTTGTCTAAAACAAAAAAGAATGGTGCATTTTATGGCTGGATCTGTTTTTATTACTTTCTGAATTGGACGTTGAAAATGAGCTTATCTCAGCGAGCAGAGAGGTCAAATCACAGTAATGCAAACTCAGTCAGAGACATAGATTTTCACCTGCAACTTGCTTTAACATGTTTAACAGTGCATGAAATGTTGTCTAAAACAAAAAAGAATGGTGCATTTTATGGCTGGATCTGTTTTTATCACTTTCTGAATTGGACGTTGAAAATGAGCTTATCTCAGCGAGCAGAGAGGTCAAATCACAGTAATGCAAACTCAGTCAGAGACATAGATTTTCACTTGCAACTTGCTTTAACATGTTTAACAGTGCATGAAATGTTGTCTAAAACAAAAAAGAATGGTGCATTTTATGGCTGGATCTGTTTTTATCACTTTCTGAATTGGACGTTGAAAATGAGCTTATCTCAGCGAGCAGAGAGGTCAAATCACAGTAATGCAAACTCAGTCAGAGACATAGATTTTCACTTGCAACTTGCTTTAACATGTTTAACAGTGCATGAAATGTTGTCTAAAACAAAAAAGAATGGTGCATTTTATGGCTGGATCTGTTTTTATCACTTTCTGAATTGGACGTTGAAAATGAGCTTATCTCAGCGAGCAGAGAGGTCAAATCACAGTAATGCAAACTCAGTCAGAGACATAGATTTTCACCTGCAACTTGCTTTAACATGTTTAACAGTGCATGAATTGTTGTCTAAAACAAAAAAGAATGATGCATTTTATGGCTGGATCTGTTTTATCACTTTCTGAATTGGACGTTGAAAATGAGCTTATCTCAGCCAGCAGAGAGGTCAAATCACAGTAATGCAAACTCAGTCAGAGACATAGATTTTCACTTGCAACTTGCTTTAACATGTTTAACAGTGCATGAATTGTTGTCTAAAACAAAAAAGAATGATGCATTTTATGGCTGGATCTGGTTTTATCACATTCTGAATTGAACGTTGAAAATGAGCTTTTCAGAGCCAGCAGAGGGCAAAATAAGCAGTAATGCAAACTCAGTCAGAGACATAGATTTTCACTTGCAACTTGCTTTAACATGTTTAACAGTGCATGAAATGTTGTCTAAAACAAAAAAGAATGATGCATTTTATGGCTGGATCTGTTTTTATCACTTTCTGAATTGGACGTTGAAAATGAGCTTATCTCAGCGAGCAGAGAGGTCAAATCACAGTAATGCAAACTCAGTCAGAGACATAGATTTTCACCTGCAACTTGCTTTAACATGTTTAACAGTGCATGAAATGTTGTCTAAAACAAAAAAGAATGATGCATTTTATGGCTGGATCTGTTTTATCACTTTCTGAATTGGACGTTGAAAATGAGCTTATCTCAGCCAGCAGAGAGGTCAAATCACAGTAATGCAAACTCAGTCAGAGACATAGATTTTCACTTGCAACTTGCTTTAACATGTTTAACAGTGCATGAAATGTTGTCTAAAACAAAAAAGAATGATGCATTTTATGGCTGGATCTGTTTTATCACTTTCTGAATTGGACGTTGAAAATGAGCTTATCTCAGCCAGCAGAGAGGTCAAATCACAGTAATGCAAACTCAGTCAGAGACATAGATTTTCACTTGCAACTTGCTTTAACATGTTTAACAGTGCATGAATTGTTGTCTAAAACAAAAAAGAATGATGCATTTTATGGCTGGATCTGTTTTATCACTTTCTGAATTGGACGTTGAAAATGAGCTTATCTCAGCCAGCAGAGAGGTCAAATCACAGTAATGCAAACTCAGTCAGAGACATAGATTTTCACTTGCAACTTGCTTTAACATGTTTAACAGTGCATGAATTGTTGTCTAAAACAAAAAAGAATGATGCATTTTATGGCTGGATCTGTTTTATCACTTTCTGAATTGGACGTTGAAAATGAGCTTATCTCAGCCAGCAGAGAGGTCAAATCACAGTAATGCAAACTCAGTCAGAGACATAGATTTTCACTTGCAACTTGCTTTAACATGTTTAACAGTGCATGAATTGTTGTCTAAAACAAAAAAGAATGATGCATTTTATGGCTGGATCTGTTTTATCACTTTCTGAATTGCACGTTGAAAATGAGCTCATCTCAGCCAGCAGAGAGGTCAAATCACAGTAATGCAAACTCAGTCAGAGACATAGATTTTCACTTGCAACTTGCTTTAACATGTTTAACAGTGCATGAATTGTTGTCTAAAACAAAAAAGAATGATGCATTTTATGGCTGGATCTGTTTTATCACTTTCTGAATTGCACGTTGAAAATTAGCTTATCTCAGCCAGCAGAGAGGTCAAATCACAGTAATGCAAACTCAGTCAGAGACATAGATTTTCACTTGCAACTTGCTTTAACATGTTTAACAGTGCATGAATTGTTGTCTAAAACAAATAGAATGATGCATTTTATGGCTGGATCTGTTTTTATCACTTTCTGAATTGGACGTTGAAAATGAGCTTATCTCAGCCAGCAGAGAGGTCAAATCACAGTAATGCAAACTCAGTCAGAGACATAGATTTTCACTTGCAACTTGCTTTAACATGTTTAACAGTGCATGAATTGTTCTCTAAAACAAAAAAGAATGATGCATTTTATGGCTGGATCTGTTTTTATCACTTTCTGAATTGGACGTTGAAAATGAGCTTATCTCAGCCAGCAGAGAGGTCAAATCACAGTAATGCAAACTCAGTCAGAGACATAGATTTTCACTTGCAACTTGCTTTAACATGTTTAACAGTGCATTAAATGTTGTCTAAAACAAAAAAGAATGGTGCATTTTATGGCTGGATCTGTTTTTATCACTTTCTGAATTGGACGTTGAAAATGAGCTTATCTCAGCGAGCAGAGAGGTCAAATCACAGTAATGCAAACTCAGTCAGAGACATAGATTTTCACCTGCAACTTGCTTTAACATGTTTAACAGTGCATGAAATGTTGTCTAAAACAAAAAAGAATGATGCATTTTATGGCTGGATCTGTTTTATCACTTTCTGAATTGCACGTTGAAAATGAGCTTATCTCAGCCAGCAGAGAGGTCAAATCACAGTAATGCAAACTCAGTCAGAGACATAGATTTTCACTTGCAACTTGCTTTAACATGTTTAACAGTGCATGAATTGTTGTCTAAAACAAAAAAGAATGATGCATTTTATGGCTGGATCTGTTTTATCACTTTCTGAATTGGACGTTGAAAATGAGCTTATCTCAGCCAGCAGAGAGGTCAAATCACAGTAATGCAAACTCAGTCAGAGACATAGATTTTCACTTGCAACTTGCTTTAACAAGTTTAACAGTGCATGAATTGTTGTCTAAAACAAAAAAGAATGATGCATTTTATGGCTGGATCTGTTTTATCACTTTCTGAATTGGACGTTGAAAATGAGCTTATCTCAGCCAGCAGAGAGGTCAAATCACAGTAATGCAAACTCAGTCAGAGACATAGATTTTCACTTGCAACTTGCTTTAACATGTTTAACAGTGCAAGAATTGTTGTCTAAAACAAAAAAGAATGGTGCATTTTATGGCTGGATCTGTTTTTATCACTTTCTGAATTGGACGTTGAAAATGAGCTTATCTCAGCGAGCAGAGAGGTCAAATCACAGTAATGCAAACTCAGTCAGAGACATAGATTTTCACTTGCAACTTGCTTTAACATGTTTAACAGTGCATGAATTGTTGTCTAAAACAAAAAAGAATGATGCATTTTATGGCTGGATCTGTTTTTATCACTTTCTAAATTGGACGTTGAAAATGAGCTTATCTCAGCCAGCAGAGAGGTCAAATCACAGTAATGCAAACTCAGTCAGAGACATAGATTTTCACTTGCAACTTGCTTTAACATGTTTAACAGTGCATGAATTGTTGTCTAAAACAAAAAAGAATGATGCATTTTATGGCTGTATCTGTTTTTATCACTTTCTGAATTGGACGTTGAAAATGAGCTTATCTCAGCCAGCAGAGAGGTCAAATCACAGTAATGCAAACTCAGTCAGAGACATAGATTTTCACTTGCAACTTGCCTTAACATGTTTAACAGTGCATGAATTGTTGTCTAAAACAAAAAAGAATGATGCATTTTATGGCTGGATCTGGTTTTATCACATTCTGAATTGAATGTTGAAAATGAGCTTTTCAGAGCCAGCAGAGGGCAAAATAAGCAGTAATGCAAACTCAGTCAGAGACATAGATTTTCACTTGCAACTTGCTTTAACATGTTTAACAGTGCATGAAATGTTGTCTAAAACAAAAAAGAATGATGCATTTTATGGCTGGATCTGTTTTATCACTTTCTGAATTGCACGTTGAAAATGAGCTTATCTCAGCCAGCAGAGAGGTCAAATCACAGTAATGCAAACTCAGTCAGAGACATAGATTTTCACTTGCAACTTGCTTTAACATGTTTAACAGTGCATGAATTGTTGTCTAAAACAAAAAAGAATGATGCATTTTATGGCTGGATCTGTTTTATCACTTTCTGAATTGGACGTTGAAAATGAGCTTATCTCAGCCAGCAGAGAGGTCAAATCACAGTAATGCAAACTCAGTCAGAGACATAGATTTTCACTTGCAACTTGCTTTAACATGTTTAACAGTGCATGAATTGTTGTCTAAAACAAAAAAGAATGATGCATTTTATGGCTGGATCTGTTTTATCACTTTCTGAATTGGACGTTGAAAATGAGCTTATCTCAGCCAGCAGAGAGGTCAAATCACAGTAATGCAAACTCAGTCAGAGACATAGATTTTCACTTGCAACTTGCTTTAACATGTTTAACAGTGCATGAATTGTTGTCTAAAACAAAAAAGAATGGTGCATTTTATGGCTGGATCTGTTTTTATCACTTTCTGAATTGGACGTTGAAAATGAGCTTATCTCCGCCAGCAGAGAGGTCAAATCACAGTAATGCAAACTCAGTCAGAGACATAGATTTTCACTTGCAACTTGCTTTAACATGTTTAACAGTGCATGAATTGTTGTCTAAAACAAAAAAGAATGATGCATTTTATGGCTGGATCTGTTTTTATCACTTTCTAAATTGGACGTTGAAAATGAGCTTATCTCAGCCAGCAGAGAGGTCAAATCACAGTAATGCAAACTCAGTCAGAGACATAGATTTTTACTTGCAACTTGCTTTAACATGTTTAACAGTGCATGAATTGTTGTCTAAAACAAAAAAGAATGATGCATTTTATGGCTGGATCTGTTTTTATCACTTTCTGAATTGGACGTTGAAAATGAGCTTATCTCAGCCAGCAGAGAGGTCAAATCACAGTAATGCAAACTCAGTCAGAGACATAGATTTTCACTTGCAACTTGCTTTAACATGTTTAACAGTGCATGAATTGTTGTCTAAAACAAAAAAGAATGATGCATTTTATGGCTGGATCTGGTTTTATCACATTCTGAATTGAACGTTGAAAATGAGCTTTTCAGAGCCAGCAGAGGTCAAAATAAGCAGTAATGCAAACTCAGTCAGAGACATAGATTTTCACTTGCAACTTGCTTTAACATGTTTAACAGTGCATGAATTGTTGTTTAAAACAAAAAAGAATGATGCATTTTATGGCTGGATCTGTTTTATCACTTTCTGAATTGGACGTTGAAAATGAGCTTAGCCAGCAGAGAGGTCAAATCACAGTAATGCAAACTCAGTCAGAGACATAGATTTTCACTTGCAACTTGCTTTAACATGTTTAACAGTGCATGAATTGTTGTCTAAAACAAAAAAGAATGATGCATTTTATGGCTGGATCTGGTTTTATCACATTCTGAATTGAACGTTGAAAATGAGCTTTTCAGAGCCAGCAGAGGTCAAAATAAGCAGTAATGCAAACTCAGTCAGAGACATAGATTTTCACTTGCAACTTGCTTTAACATGTTTAACAGTGCATGAATTGTTGTCTAAAACAAAAAAGAATGATGCATTTTATGGCTGGATCTGTTTTTATCACTTTCTGAATTGGACGTTGAAAATGAGCTTATCTCAGCCAGCAGAGAGGTCAAATCACAGTAATGCAAACTCAGTCAGAGACATAGATTTTCACTTGCAACTTGCTTTAACATGTTTAACAGTGCATGAATTGTTGTCTAAAACAAAAAAGAATGATGCATTTTATGGCTGGAACTGTTTTTATCACTTTCTGAATTGGACGTTGAAAATGAGCTTATCTCAGCCAGCAGAGAGGTCAAATCACAGTAATGCAAACTCAGTCAGAGACATAGATTTTCACTTGCAACTTGCTTTAACATGTTTAACAGTGCATGAATTGTTGTCTAAAACAAAAAAGAATGATGCATTTTATGGCTGGATCTGTTTTATCACTTTCTGAATTGCACGTTGAAAATGAGCTTATCTCAGCCAGCAGAGAGGTCAAATCACAGTAATGCAAACTCAGTCAGAGACATAGATTTTCACTTGCAACTTGCTTTAACATGTTTAACAGTGCATGAAATGTTGTTTAAAACAAAAAAGAATGATGCATTTTATGGCTGGATCTGTTTTTATCACTTTCTGAAATGGACGTTGAAAATGAGCTTATCTCAGCCAGCAGAGAGGTCAAATCACAGTAATGCAAACTCAGTCAGAGACATAGATTTTCACTTGCAACTTGCTTTAACATGTTTAACAGTGCATGAATTGTTGTCTAAAACAAAAAAGAATGATGCATTTTATGGCTGGATCTGTTTTATCACTTTCTGAATTGCACGTTGAAAATGAGCTCATCTCAGCCAGCAGAGAGGTCAAATCACAGTAATGCAAACTCAGTCAGAGACATAGATTTTCACTTGCAACTTGCTTTAACATGTTTAACAGTGCATGAATTGTTGTCTAAAACAAAAAAGAATGATGCATTTTATGGCTGGATCTGTTTTATCACTTTCTGAATTGCACGTTGAAAATGAGCTTATCTCAGCCAGCAGAGAGGTCAAATCACAGTAATGCAAACTCAGTCAGAGACATAGATTTTCACTTGCAACTTGCTTTAACATGTTTAACAGTGCATGAATTGTTGTCTAAAACAAAAAAGAATGATGCATTTTATGGCTGGATCTGTTTTTATCACTTTCTGAATTGGACGTTGAAAATGAGCTTATCTCAGCCAGCAGAGAGGTCAAATCACAGTAATGCAAACTCAGTCAGAGACATAGATTTTCACTTGCAACTTGCTTTAACATGTTCAACAGTGCATGAATTGTTGTCTAAAACAAAAAAGAATGATGCATTTTATGGCTGGATCTGGTTTTATCACATTCTGAATTGAACGTTGAAAATGAGCTTTTCAGAGCCAGCAGAGGGCAAAATAAGCAGTAATGCAAACTCAGTCAGAGACATAGATTTTCACTTGCAACTTGCTTTAACATGTTTAACAGTGCATGAATTGTTGTTTAAAACAAAAAAGAATGATGCATTTTATGGCTGGATCTGTTTTATCACTTTCTGAATTGGACGTTGAAAATGAGCTTATCTCAGCCAGCAGAGAGGTCAAATCACAGTAATGCAAACTCAGTCAGAGACATAGATTTTCACTTGCAACTTGCTTTAACATGTTTAACAGTGCTTTCTGAATTGCACGTTGAAAATGAGCTTATCTCAGCCAGCAGAGAGGTCAAATCACAGTAATGCAAACTCAGTCAGAGACATAGATTTTCACTGGCAACTTGCTTTAACATGTTTAACAGTGCATGAATTGTTGTCTAAAACAAAAAAGAATGATGCATTTTATGGCTGGATCTGGTTTTATCACATTCTGAATTGAACGTTGAAAATGAGCTTTTCAGAGCCAGCAGAGGTCAAAATAAGCAGTAATGCAAACTCAGTCAGAGACATAGATTTTCACTTGCAACTTGCTTTAACATGTTTAACAGTGCATGAAATGTTGTCCAAAACAAAAAAGAATGGTGCATTTTATGGCTGGATCTGTTTTTATCACTTTCTGAATTGGACGTTGAAAATGAGCTTATCTCAGCGAGCAGAGAGGTCAAATCACAGTAATGCAAACTCAGTCAGAGGCATAGATTTTCACCTGCAACTTGCTTTAACATGTTTAACAGTGCATAAAATGTTGTCTAAAACAAAAAAGAATGATGCATTTTATGGCTGGATCTGTTTTATCACTTTCTGAATTGGACGTTGAAAATGAGCTTATCTCAGCCAGCAGAGAGGTCAAATCACAGTAATGCAAACTCAGTCAGAGACATAGATTTTCACTTGCAACTTGCTTTAACATGTTTAACAGTGCATAAAATGTTGTCTAAAACAAAAAAGAATGGTGCATTTTATGGCTGGATCTGTTTTTATCACTTTCTGAATTGGACGTTGAAAATGAGCTTATCTCAGCGAGCAGAGAGGTCAAATCACAGTAATGCAAACTCAGTCAGAGACATAGATTTTCACCTGCAACTTGCTTTAACATGTTTAACAGTGCATGAAATGTTGTCTAAAACAAAAAAGAATGATGCATTTTATGGCTGGATCTGTTTTATCACTTTCTGAATTGCACGTTGAAAATGAGCTTATCTCAGCCAGCAGAGAGGTCAAATCACAGTAATGCAAACTCAGTCAGAGACATAGATTTTCACTTGCAACTTGCTTTAACATGTTTAACAGTGCATGAATTGTTGTCTAAAACAAAAAAGAATGATGCATTTTATGGCTGGATCTGTTCTTATCACTTTCTGAATTGGACGTTGAAAATGAGCTTTTCAGAGCCAGCAGAGATCAAAATAAGCAGTAATGCAAACTCAGTCAGAGACATAGATTTTCACTTGCAACTTGCTTTAACATGTTTAACAATGCATGAATTGTTGTCTAAAACAAAAAAGAATGATGCATTTTATGGCTGGATCTGTTTTTATCACTTTCTGAATTGGACGTTGAAAATGAGCTTATATTAGCCAGCAGAGAGGTCAAATCACAGTAATGCAAACTCAGTCAGAGACATAGATTTTCACTTGCAACTTGCTTTAACATGTTTAACAGTGCATGAATTGTTGTCTAAAACAAAAAAAGAATGATGCATTTTATGGCTGGATCTGTTTTATTACTTTCTGAATTGGACGTTGAAAATGAGCTTATCTCAGCCAGCAGAGAGGTCAAATCACAGTAATGCAAACTCAGTCAGAGACATAGATTTTCACTTGCAACTTGCTTTAACATGTTTAACAGTGCATGAAATGTTGTCTAAAACAAAAAAGAATGGTGAATTTTATGGCTGGATCTGTTTTTATCACTTTCTGAATTGGACGTTGAAAATGAGCTTATCTCAGCGAGCAGAGAGGTCAAATCACAGTAATGCAAACTCAGTCAGAGACATAGATTTTCACCTGCAACTTGCTTTAACATGTTTAACAGTGCATGAATTGTTGTCTAAAACAAAAAAGAATGATGCATTTTATGGCTGGATCTGTTTTTATCACTTTCTGAATTGGACGTTGAAAATGAGCTTATCTCAGCCAGCAGAGAGGTCAAATCACAGTAATGCAAACTCAGTCAGAGACATAGATTTTCACTTGCAACTTGCTTTAACATGTTTAACAGTGCATGAATTGTTGTCTAAAACAAAAAAGAATGATGCATTTTATGGCTGGATCTGTTTTTATCACTTTCTGAATTGGACGTTGAAAATGAGCTTATCTCAGCCAGCAGAGAGGTCAAATCACAGTAATGCAAACTCAGTCAGAGACATAGATTTTCACTTGCAACTTGCTTTAACATGTTTAACAGTGCATGAATTGTTGTCTAAAACAAAAAAAAAATGATGCATTTTATGGCTGAATCTGTTTTTATCACTTTCTGAATTGGACGTTGAAAATGAGCTTATCTCAGCCAGCAGAGAGGTCAAATCACAGTAATGCAAACTCAGTCAGAGACATAGATTTTCACTTGCAACTTGCTTTAACATGTTTAACAGTGCATGAATTGTTGTCTAAAACAAAAAAGAATGATGCATTTTATGGCTGGATCTGTTTTATCACTTTCTGAATTGCACGTTGAAAATGAGCTCATCTCAGCCAGCAGAGAGGTCAAATCACAGTAATGCAAACTCAGTCAGAGACATAGATTTTCACTTGCAACTTGCTTTAACATGTTTAACAGTGCATGAATTGTTGTCTAAAACAAAAAAGAATGATGCATTTTATGGCTGGATCTGTTTTATCACTTTCTGAATTGCACGTTGAAAATGAGCTTATCTCAGCCAGCAGAGAGGTCAAATCACAGTAATGCAAACTCAGTCAGAGACATAGATTTTCACTTGCAACTTGCTTTAACATGTTTAACAGTGCATGAATTGTTGTCTAAAACAAAAAAGAATGATGCATTTTATGGCTGGATCTGTTTTTATCACTTTCTGAATTGGACGTTGAAAATGAGCTTATCTCAGCCAGCAGAGAGGTCAAATCACAGTAATGCAAACTCAGTCAGAGACATAGATTTTCACTTGCAACTTGCTTTAACATGTTTAACAGTGCATGAATTGTTGTCTAAAACAAAAAAGAATGATGCATTTTATGGCTGGATCTGGTTTTATCACATTCTGAATTGAACGTTGAAAATGAGCTTTTCAGAGCCAGCAGAGGGCAAAATAAGCAGTAATGCAAACTCAGTCAGAGACATAGATTTTCACTTGCAACTTGCTTTAACATGTTTAACAGTGCATGAATTGTTGTTTAAAACAAAAAAGAATGATGCATTTTATGGCTGGATCTGTTTTATCACTTTCTGAATTGGACGTTGAAAATGAGCTTATCTCAGCCAGCAGAGAGGTCAAATCACAGTAATGCAAACTCAGTCAGAGACATAGATTTTCACTTGCAACTTGCTTTAACATGTTTAACAGTGCTTTCTGAATTGCACGTTGAAAATGAGCTTATCTCAGCCAGCAGAGAGGTCAAATCACAGTAATGCAAACTCAGTCAGAGACATAGATTTTCACTGGCAACTTGCTTTAACATGTTTAACAGTGCATGAATTGTTGTCTAAAACAAAAAAGAATGATGCATTTTATGGCTGGATCTGGTTTTATCACATTCTGAATTGAACGTTGAAAATGAGCTTTTCAGAGCCAGCAGAGGTCAAAATAAGCAGTAATGCAAACTCAGTCAGAGACATAGATTTTCACTTGCAACTTGCTTTAACATGTTTAACAGTGCATGAAATGTTGTCCAAAACAAAAAAGAATGGTGCATTTTATGGCTGGATCTGTTTTTATCACTTTCTGAATTGGACGTTGAAAATGAGCTTATCTCAGCGAGCAGAGAGGTCAAATCACAGTAATGCAAACTCAGTCAGAGGCATAGATTTTCACCTGCAACTTGCTTTAACATGTTTAACAGTGCATAAAATGTTGTCTAAAACAAAAAAGAATGATGCATTTTATGGCTGGATCTGTTTTATCACTTTCTGAATTGGACGTTGAAAATGAGCTTATCTCAGCCAGCAGAGAGGTCAAATCACAGTAATGCAAACTCAGTCAGAGACATAGATTTTCACTTGCAACTTGCTTTAACATGTTTAACAGTGCATAAAATGTTGTCTAAAACAAAAAAGAATGGTGCATTTTATGGCTGGATCTGTTTTTATCACTTTCTGAATTGGACGTTGAAAATGAGCTTATCTCAGCGAGCAGAGAGGTCAAATCACAGTAATGCAAACTCAGTCAGAGACATAGATTTTCACCTGCAACTTGCTTTAACATGTTTAACAGTGCATGAAATGTTGTCTAAAACAAAAAAGAATGATGCATTTTATGGCTGGATCTGTTTTATCACTTTCTGAATTGCACGTTGAAAATGAGCTTATCTCAGCCAGCAGAGAGGTCAAATCACAGTAATGCAAACTCAGTCAGAGACATAGATTTTCACTTGCAACTTGCTTTAACATGTTTAACAGTGCATGAATTGTTGTCTAAAACAAAAAAGAATGATGCATTTTATGGCTGGATCTGTTCTTATCACTTTCTGAATTGGACGTTGAAAATGAGCTTTTCAGAGCCAGCAGAGATCAAAATAAGCAGTAATGCAAACTCAGTCAGAGACATAGATTTTCACTTGCAACTTGCTTTAACATGTTTAACAATGCATGAATTGTTGTCTAAAACAAAAAAGAATGATGCATTTTATGGCTGGATCTGTTTTTATCACTTTCTGAATTGGACGTTGAAAATGAGCTTATATTAGCCAGCAGAGAGGTCAAATCACAGTAATGCAAACTCAGTCAGAGACATAGATTTTCACTTGCAACTTGCTTTAACATGTTTAACAGTGCATGAATTGTTGTCTAAAACAAAAAAAGAATGATGCATTTTATGGCTGGATCTGTTTTATCACTTTCTGAATTGGACGTTGAAAATGAGCTTATCTCAGCCAGCAGAGAGGTCAAATCACAGTAATGCAAACTCAGTCAGAGACATAGATTTTCACTTGCAACTTGCTTTAACATGTTTAACAGTGCATGAAATGTTGTCTAAAACAAAAAAGAATGGTGAATTTTATGGCTGGATCTGTTTTTATCACTTTCTGAATTGGACGTTGAAAATGAGCTTATCTCAGCGAGCAGAGAGGTCAAATCACAGTAATGCAAACTCAGTCAGAGACATAGATTTTCACCTGCAACTTGCTTTAACATGTTTAACAGTGCATGAATTGTTGTCTAAAACAAAAAAGAATGATGCATTTTATGGCTGGATCTGTTTTTATCACTTTCTGAATTGGACGTTGAAAATGAGCTTATCTCAGCCAGCAGAGAGGTCAAATCACAGTAATGCAAACTCAGTCAGAGACATAGATTTTCACTTGCAACTTGCTTTAACATGTTTAACAGTGCATGAATTGTTGTCTAAAACAAAAAAGAATGATGCATTTTATGGCTGGATCTGTTTTTATCACTTTCTGAATTGGACGTTGAAAATGAGCTTATCTCAGCCAGCAGAGAGGTCAAATCACAGTAATGCAAACTCAGTCAGAGACATAGATTTTCACTTGCAACTTGCTTTAACATGTTTAACAGTGCATGAATTGTTGTCTAAAACAAAAAAGAATGATGCATTTTATGGCTGAATCTGTTTTTATCACTTTCTGAATTGGACGTTGAAAATGAGCTTATCTCAGCCAGCAGAGAGGTCAAATCACAGTAATGCAAACTCAGTCAGAGACATAGATTTTCACTTGCAACTTGCTTTAACATGTTTAACAGTGCATGAATTGTTGTCTAAAACAAAAAAGAATGATGCATATTATGGCTGGATCTGGTTTTATCACTTTCTGAATTGGACGTTGAAAATGAGCTTATCTCAGCCAGCAGAGAGGTCAAATCACAGTAATGCAAACTCAGTCAGAGACATAGATTTTCACTTGCAACTTGCTTTAACATGTTTAACAGTGCATAAAATGTTGTCTAAAACAAAAAAGAATGGTGCATTTTATGGCTGGATCTGTTTTTATCACTTTCTGAATTGGACGTTGAAAATGAGCTTATCTCAGCGAGCAGAGAGGTCAAATCACAGTAATGCAAACTCAGTCAGAGACATAGATTTTCACCTGCAACTTGCTTTAACATGTTTAACAGTGCATGAAATGTTGTCTAAAACAAAAAAGAATGATGCATTTTATGGCTGGATCTGTTTTATCACTTTCTGAATTGCACGTTGAAAATGAGCTTATCTCAGCCAGCAGAGAGGTCAAATCACAGTAATGCAAACTCAGTCAGAGACATAGATTTTCACTTGCAACTGGCTTTAACATGTTTAACAGTGCATGAATTGTTGTCTAAAACAAAAAAGAATGATGCATTTTATGGCTGGATCTGTTCTTATCACTTTCTGAATTGGACGTTGAAAATGAGCTTTTCAGAGCCAGCAGAGATCAAAATAAGCAGTAATGCAAACTCAGTCAGAGACATAGATTTTCACTTGCAACTTGCTTTAACATGTTTAACAATGCATGAATTGTTGTCTAAAACAAAAAAGAATGATGCATTTTATGGCTGGATCTGTTTTTATCACTTTCTGAATTGGACGTTGAAAATGAGCTTATATTAGCCAGCAGAGAGGTCAAATCACAGTAATGCAAACTCAGTCAGAGACATAGATTTTCACTTGCAACTTGCTTTAACATGTTTAACAGTGCATGAATTGTTGTCTAAAACAAAAAAAGAATGATGCATTTTATGGCTGGATCTGTTTTATCACTTTCTGAATTGGACGTTGAAAATGAGCTTATCTCAGCCAGCAGAGAGGTCAAATCACAGTAATGCAAACTCAGTCAGAGACATAGATTTTCACTTGCAACTTGCTTTAACATGTTTAACAGTGCATGAAATGTTGTCTAAAACAAAAAAGAATGGTGAATTTTATGGCTGGATCTGTTTTTATCACTTTCTGAATTGGACGTTGAAAATGAGCTTATCTCAGCGAGCAGAGAGGTCAAATCACAGTAATGCAAACTCAGTCAGAGACATAGATTTTCACCTGCAACTTGCTTTAACATGTTTAACAGTGCATGAATTGTTGTCTAAAACAAAAAAGAATGATGCATTTTATGGCTGGATCTGTTTTTATCACTTTCTGAATTGGACGTTGAAAATGAGCTTATCTCAGCCAGCAGAGAGGTCAAATCACAGTAATGCAAACTCAGTCAGAGACATAGATTTTCACTTGCAACTTGCTTTAACATGTTTAACAGTGCATGAATTGTTGTCTAAAACAAAAAAGAATGATGCATTTTATGGCTGGATCTGTTTTTATCACTTTCTGAATTGGACGTTGAAAATGAGCTTATCTCAGCCAGCAGAGAGGTCAAATCACAGTAATGCAAACTCAGTCAGAGACATAGATTTTCACTTGCAACTTGCTTTAACATGTTTAACAGTGCATGAATTGTTGTCTAAAACAAAAAAGAATGATGCATTTTATGGCTGAATCTGTTTTTATCACTTTCTGAATTGGACGTTGAAAATGAGCTTATCTCAGCCAGCAGAGAGGTCAAATCACAGTAATGCAAACTCAGTCAGAGACATAGATTTTCACTTGCAACTTGCTTTAACATGTTTAACAGTGCATGAATTGTTGTCTAAAACAAAAAAGAATGATGCATATTATGGCTGGATCTGGTTTTATCACTTTCTGAATTGGACGTTGAAAATGAGCTTATCTCAGCCAGCAGAGAGGTCAAATCACAGTAATGCAAACTCAGTCAGAGACATAGATTTTCACTTGCAACTTGCTTTAACATGTTTAACAGTGCATGAATTGTTGTCTAAAACAAAAAAGAATGATGCATTTTATGGCTGGATCTGGTTTTATCACATTCTGAATTGAACGTTGAAAATGAGCTTTTCAGAGCCAGCAGAGATCAAAATAAGCAGTAATGCAAACTCAGTCAGAGACATAGATTTTCACTTGCAACTTGCTTTAACATGTTTAACAGTGCATGAATTGTTGTCTAAAACAAAAAAGAATGATGCATTTTATGGCTGGATCTGTTTTATCACTTTCTGAATTGCACGTTAAAAATGAGCTTATCTCAGCCAGCAGAGAGGTCAAATCACAGTAATGCAAACTCAGTCAGAGACATAGATTTTCACTTGCAACTTGCTTTAACGTGTTTAACAGTGCATGAATTGTTGTCTAAAACAAAAAAGAATGATGCATTTTATGGCTGGATCTGTTTTTATCACTTTCTGAATTGGACGTTGAAAATGAGCTTATCTCAGCCAGCAGAAAGGTCAAATCACAGTAATGCAAACTCAGTCAGAGACATAGATTTTCACTTGCAACTTGCTTTAACATGTTTAACAGTGCATGAATTGTTGTCTAAAACAAAAAAGAATGATGCATTTTATGGCTGGATCTGTTTTTATCACTTTCTGAATTGGACGTTGAAAATGAGCTTATCTCAGCCAGCAGAGAGGTCAAATCACAGTAATGCAAACTCAGTCAGAGACATAGATTTTCACCTGCAACTTGCTTTAACATGTTTAACAGTGCATGAAATGTTGTCTAAAACAAAAAAGAATGATGCATTTTATGGCTGGATCTGTTTTATCACTTTCTGAATTGCACGTTGAAAATGAGCTTATCTCAGCCAGCAGAGAGGTCAAATCACAGTAATGCAAACTCAGTCAGAGACATAGATTTTCACTTGCAACTGGCTTTAACATGTTTAACAGTGCATGAATTGTTGTCTAAAACAAAAAAGAATGATGCATTTTATGGCTGGATCTGTTCTTATCACTTTCTGAATTGGACGTTGAAAATGAGCTTTTCAGAGCCAGCAGAGATCAAAATAAGCAGTAATGCAAACTCAGTCAGAGACATAGATTTTCACTTGCAACTTGCTTTAACATGTTTAACAATGCATGAATTGTTGTCTAAAACAAAAAAGAATGATGCATTTTATGGCTGGATCTGTTTTTATCACTTTCTGAATTGGACGTTGAAAATGAGCTTATATTAGCCAGCAGAGAGGTCAAATCACAGTAATGCAAACTCAGTCAGAGACATAGATTTTCACTTGCAACTTGCTTTAACATGTTTAACAGTGCATGAATTGTTGTCTAAAACAAAAAAAGAATGATGCATTTTATGGCTGGATCTGTTTTATCACTTTCTGAATTGGACGTTGAAAATGAGCTTATCTCAGCCAGCAGAGAGGTCAAATCACAGTAATGCAAACTCAGTCAGAGACATAGATTTTCACTTGCAACTTGCTTTAACATGTTTAACAGTGCATGAAATGTTGTCTAAAACAAAAAAGAATGGTGAATTTTATGGCTGGATCTGTTTTTATCACTTTCTGAATTGGACGTTGAAAATGAGCTTATCTCAGCGAGCAGAGAGGTCAAATCACAGTAATGCAAACTCAGTCAGAGACATAGATTTTCACCTGCAACTTGCTTTAACATGTTTAACAGTGCATGAATTGTTGTCTAAAACAAAAAAGAATGATGCATTTTATGGCTGGATCTGTTTTTATCACTTTCTGAATTGGACGTTGAAAATGAGCTTATCTCAGCCAGCAGAGAGGTCAAATCACAGTAATGCAAACTCAGTCAGAGACATAGATTTTCACTTGCAACTTGCTTTAACATGTTTAACAGTGCATGAATTGTTGTCTAAAACAAAAAAGAATGATGCATTTTATGGCTGGATCTGTTTTTATCACTTTCTGAATTGGACGTTGAAAATGAGCTTATCTCAGCCAGCAGAGAGGTCAAATCACAGTAATGCAAACTCAGTCAGAGACATAGATTTTCACTTGCAACTTGCTTTAACATGTTTAACAGTGCATGAATTGTTGTCTAAAACAAAAAAGAATGATGCATTTTATGGCTGAATCTGTTTTTATCACTTTCTGAATTGGACGTTGAAAATGAGCTTATCTCAGCCAGCAGAGAGGTCAAATCACAGTAATGCAAACTCAGTCAGAGACATAGATTTTCACTTGCAACTTGCTTTAACATGTTTAACAGTGCATGAATTGTTGTCTAAAACAAAAAAGAATGATGCATATTATGGCTGGATCTGGTTTTATCACTTTCTGAATTGGACGTTGAAAATGAGCTTATCTCAGCCAGCAGAGAGGTCAAATCACAGTAATGCAAACTCAGTCAGAGACATAGATTTTCACTTGCAACTTGCTTTAACATGTTTAACAGTGCATGAATTGTTGTCTAAAACAAAAAAGAATGATGCATTTTATGGCTGGATCTGGTTTTATCACATTCTGAATTGAACGTTGAAAATGAGCTTTTCAGAGCCAGCAGAGATCAAAATAAGCAGTAATGCAAACTCAGTCAGAGACATAGATTTTCACTTGCAACTTGCTTTAACATGTTTAACAGTGCATGAATTGTTGTCTAAAACAAAAAAGAATGATGCATTTTATGGCTGGATCTGTTTTATCACTTTCTGAATTGCACGTTAAAAATGAGCTTATCTCAGCCAGCAGAGAGGTCAAATCACAGTAATGCAAACTCAGTCAGAGACATAGATTTTCACTTGCAACTTGCTTTAACGTGTTTAACAGTGCATGAATTGTTGTCTAAAACAAAAAAGAATGATGCATTTTATGGCTGGATCTGTTTTTATCACTTTCTGAATTGGACGTTGAAAATGAGCTTATCTCAGCCAGCAGAAAGGTCAAATCACAGTAATGCAAACTCAGTCAGAGACATAGATTTTCACTTGCAACTTGCTTTAACATGTTTAACAGTGCATGAATTGTTGTCTAAAACAAAAAAGAATGATGCATTTTATGGCTGGATCTGTTTTTATCACTTTCTGAATTGGACGTTGAAAATGAGCTTATCTCAGCCAGCAGAGAGGTCAAATCACAGTAATGCAAACTCAGTCAGAGACATAGATTTTCACTTGCAACTTGCTTTAACATGTTTAACAGTGCATGAATTGTTGTCTAAAACAAAAAAGAATGATGCATTTTATGGCTGAATCTGTTTTTATCACTTTCTGAATTGGACGTTGAAAATGAGCTTATCTCAGCCAGCAGAGAGGTCAAATCACAGTAATGCAAACTCAGTCAGAGACATAGATTTTCACTTGCAACTTGCTTTAACATGTTTAACAGTGCATGAATTGTTGTCTAAAACAAAAAAGAATGATGCATATTATGGCTGGATCTGGTTTTATCACTTTCTGAATTGGACGTTGAAAATGAGCTTATCTCAGCCAGCAGAGAGGTCAAATCACAGTAATGCAAACTCAGTCAGAGACATAGATTTTCACTTGCAACTTGCTTTAACATGTTTAACAGTGCATGAATTGTTGTCTAAAACAAAAAAGAATGATGCATTTTATGGCTGGATCTGGTTTTATCACATTCTGAATTGAACGTTGAAAATGAGCTTTTCAGAGCCAGCAGAGATCAAAATAAGCAGTAATGCAAACTCAGTCAGAGACATAGATTTTCACTTGCAACTTGCTTTAACATGTTTAACAGTGCATGAATTGTTGTCTAAAACAAAAAAGAATGATGCATTTTATGGCTGGATCTGTTTTATCACTTTCTGAATTGGACGTTGAAAATGAGCTTATCTCAGCCAGCAGAGAGGTCAAATCACAGTAATGCAAACTCAGTCAGAGACATAGATTTTCACTTGCAACTTGCTTTAACATGTTTAACAGTGCATGAATTGTTGTCTAAAACAAAAAAGAATGATGCATTTTATGGCTGGATCTGGTTTTATCACATTCTGAATTGAACGTTGAAAATGAGCTTTTCAGAGCCAGCAGAGGTCAAAATAAGCAGTAATGCAAACTCAGTCAGAGACATAGATTTTCACTTGCAACTTGCTTTAACATGTTTAACAATGCATGAATTGTTGTCTAAAACAAAAAAGAATGATGCATTTTATGGCTGGATCTGTTTTATCACTTTCTGAATTGGACGTTGAAAATGAGCTTATCTCAGCCAGCAGAGAGGTCAAATCACAGTAATGCAAACTCAGTCAGAGACATAGATTTTCACTTGCAACTTGCTTTAACATGTTTAACAGTGCATGAATTGTTGTCTAAAACAAAAAAGAATGATGCATTTTATGGCTGGATCTGTTTTATCACTTTCTGAATTGCACGTTGAAAATGAGCTTATCTCAGCCAGCAGAGAGGTCAAATCACAGTAATGCAAACTCAGTCAGAGACATAGATTTTCACTTGCAACTTGCTTTAACATGTTTAACAGTGCATGAATTGTGGTCTAAAACAAAAAAGAATGATGCATTTTATGGCTGGATCTGGTTTTATCACATTCTGAATTACTCCGTTGAAAATAAGCTTTTCAGAGCCAGCAGAGGTCAAAATAAGCAGTAATGCAAACTCAGTCAGAGACATAGATTTTCACTTGCAACTTGCTTTAACATGTTTAACAGTGCATGAAATATTGTCTAAAACAAAAAAGAATGGTGCATTTTATGGCTGGATCTGTTTTTATCACTTTCTGAATTGGACGTTGAAAATGAGCTTATCTCAGCGAGCAGAGAGGTCAAATCACAGTAATGCAAACTCAGTCAGAGACATAGATTTTCACTTGCAACTTGCTTTAACATGTTTAACAGTGCATGAATTGTTGTCTAAAACAAAAAAGAATGATGCATTTTATGGCTGGATCTGGTTTTATCACATTCTGAATTGAACGTTGAAAATGAGCTTTTCAGAGCCAGCAGAGGTCAAAATAAGCAGTAATGCAAACTCAGTCAGAGACATAGATTTTCACTTGCAACTTGCTTTAACATGTTTAACAATGCATGAATTGTTGTCTAAAACAAAAAAGAATGATGCATTTTATGGCTGGATCTGTTTTATCACTTTCTGAATTGGACGTTGAAAATGAGCTTATCTCAGCCAGCAGAGAGGTCAAATCACAGTAATGCAAACTGAGTCAGAGACATAGATTTTCACTTGCAACTTGCTTTAACATGTTTAACAGTGCATGAATTGTTGTCTAAAACAAAAAAGAATGATGCATTATATGGCTGGATCTGTTTTATCACTTTCTGAATTGCACGTTGAAAATGAGCTTATCTCAGCCAGCAGAGAGGTCAAATCACAGTAATGCAAACTCAGTCAGAGACATAGATTTTCACTTGCAACTTGCTTTAACATGTTTAACAGTGCATGAATTGTTGTCTAAAACAAAAAAGAATGATGCATTTTATGGCTGGATCTGGTTTTATCACATTCTGAATTACTCCGTTGAAAATGAGCTTTTCAGAGCCAGCAGAGGTCAAAATAAGCAGTAATGCAAACTCAGTCAGAGACATAGATTTTCACTTGCAACTTGCTTTAACATGTTTAACAGTGCATGAATTGTTGTCTAAAACAAAAAAGAATGATGCATTTTATGGCTGAATCTGTTTTTATCACTTTCTGAATTGGACGTTGAAAATGAGCTTATCTCAGCCAGCAGAGAGGTCAAATCACAGTAATGCAAACTCAGTCAGAGACATAGATTTTCACTTGCAACTTGCTTTAACATGTTTAACAGTGCATGAATTGTTGTCTAAAACAAAAAAGAATGATGCATATTATGGCTGGATCTGGTTTTATCACTTTCTGAATTGGACGTTGAAAATGAGCTTATCTCAGCCAGCAGAGAGGTCAAATCACAGTAATGCAAACTCAGTCAGAGACATAGATTTTCACTTGCAACTTGCTTTAACATGTTTAACAGTGCATGAATTGTTGTCTAAAACAAAAAAGAATGATGCATTTTATGGCTGGATCTGGTTTTATCACATTCTGAATTGAACGTTGAAAATGAGCTTTTCAGAGCCAGCAGAGATCAAAATAAGCAGTAATGCAAACTCAGTCAGAGACATAGATTTTCACTTGCAACTTGCTTTAACATGTTTAACAGTGCATGAATTGTTGTCTAAAACAAAAAAGAATGATGCATTTTATGGCTGGATCTGTTTTATCACTTTCTGAATTGCACGTTAAAAATGAGCTTATCTCAGCCAGGAGAGAGGTCAAATCACAGTAATGCAAACTCAGTCAGAGACATAGATTTTCACTTGCAACTTGCTTTAACGTGTTTAACAGTGCATGAATTGTTGTCTAAAACAAAAAAGAATGATGCATTTTATGGCTGGATCTGTTTTTATCACTTTCTGAATTGGACGTTGAAAATGAGCTTATCTCAGCCAGCAGAGAGGTCAAATCACAGTAATGCAAACTCAGTCAGAGACATAGATTTTCACTTGCAACTTGCTTTAAGATGTTTAACAGTGCATGAATTGTTGTCTAAAACAAAAAAGAATGATGCATTTTATGGCTGGATCTGTTTTTATCACTTTCTGAATTGGACGTTGAAAATGAGCTTATCTCAGCCAGCAGAGAGGTCAAATCACAGTAATGCAAACTCAGTCAGAGACATAGATTTTCACTTGCAACTTGCTTTAACATGTTTAACAGTGCATGAATTGTTGTCTAAAACAAAAAAGAATGATGCATTTTATGGCTGAATCTGTTTTTATCACTTTCTGAATTGGACGTTGAAAATGAGCTTATCTCAGCCAGCAGAGAGGTCAAATCACAGTAATGCAAACTCAGTCAGAGACAGATTTTCACTTGCAACTTGCTTTAACATGTTTAACAGTGCATGAATTGTTGTCTAAAACAAAAAAGAATGATGCATATTATGGCTGGATCTGGTTTTATCACTTTCTGAATTGGACGTTGAAAATGAGCTTATCTCAGCCAGCAGAGAGGTCAAATCACAGTAATGCAAACTCAGTCAGAGACATAGATTTTCACTTGCAACTTGCTTTAACATGTTTAACAGTGCATGAATTGTTGTCTAAAACAAAAAAGAATGATGCATTTTATGGCTGGATCTGGTTTTATCACATTCTGAATTGAACGTTGAAAATGAACTTTTCAGAGCCAGCAGAGGTCAAAATAAGCAGTAATGCAAACTCAGTCAGAGACATAGATTTTCACTTGCAACTTGCTTTAACATGTTTAACAGTGCATGAATTGTTGTCTAAAACAAAAAAGAATGATGCATTTTATGGCTGGATCTGTTTTATCACTTTCTGAATTGCACGTTGAAAATGAGCTTATCTCAGCCAGCAGAGAGGTCAAATCACAGTAATGCAAACTCAGTCAGAGACATAGATTTTCGCTTGCAACTTGCTTTAACATGTTTAACAGTGCATGAATTGTGGTCTAAAACAAAAAAGAATGATGCATTTTATGGCTGGATCTGGTTTTATCACATTCTGAATTGAACGTTGAAAATGAGCTTTTCAGAGCCAGCAGAGGTCAAAATAAGCAGTAATGCAAACTCAGTCAGAGACATAGATTTTCACTTGCAACTTGCTTTAACATGTTTAACAGTGCATGAAATGTTGTCTAAAACAAAAAAGAATGGTGCATTTTATGGCTGGATCTGTTTTTATCACTTTCTGAATTGGACGTTGAAAATGAGCTTATCTCAGCCAGCAGAGAGGTCAAATCACAGTAATGCAAACTCAGTCAGAGACATAGATTTTCACTTGCAACTTGCTTTAACATGTTTAACAGTGCATGAATTGTTGTCTAAAACAAAAAAGAATGATGCATTTTATGGCTGGATCTGGTTTTATCACATTCTGAATTGAACGTTGAAAATGAGCTTTTCAGAGCCAGCAGAGGTCAAAATAAGCAGTAATGCAAACTCAGTCAGAGACATAGATTTTCACTTGCAACTTGCTTTAACATGTTTAACAATGCATGAATTGTTGTCTAAAACAAAAAAGAATGATGCATTTTATGGCTGGATCTGTTTTATCACTTTCTGAATTGGACGTTGAAAATGAGCTTATCTCAGCCAGCAGAGAGGTCAAATCACAGTAATGCAAACTCAGTCAGAGACATAGATTTTCACTTGCAACTTGCTTTAACATGTTTAACAGTGCATGAATTGTTGTCTAAAACAAAAAAGAATGATGCATTTTATGGCTGGATCTGTTTTATCACTTTCTGAATTGCACGTTGAAAATGAGCTTATCTCAGCCAGCAGTGAGGTCAAATCACAGTAATGCAAACTCAGTCAGAGACATAGATTTTCACTTGCAACTTGCTTTAACGTGTTTAACAGTGCATGAATTGTTGTCTAAAACAAAAAAGAATGATGCATTTTATGGCTGGATCTGTTTTTATCACTTTCTGAATTGGACGTTGAAAATGAGCTTATCTCAGCCAGCAGAGAGGTCAAATCACAGTAATGCAAACTCAGTCAGAGACATAGATTTTCACTTGCAACTTGCTTTAAGATGTTTAACAGTGCATGAATTGTTGTCTAAAACAAAAAAGAATGATGCATTTTATGGCTGGAACTTGCTTTAACATGTTTAACAGTGCATGAATTGTTGTCTAAAACAAAAAAGAATGATGCATTTTATGGCTGAATCTGTTTTTATCACTTTCTGAATTGGACGTTGAAAATGAGCTTATCTCAGCCAGCAGAGAGGTCAAATCACAGTAATGCAAACTCAGTCAGAGACATAGATTTTCACTTGCAACTTGCTTTAACATGTTTAACAGTGCATGAATTGTTGTCTAAAACAAAAAAGAATGATGCATTTTATAGCTGGATCTGGTTTTATCACATTCTGAATTGAACGTTGAAAATGAGCTTTTCAGAGCCAGCAGAGATCAAAATAAGCAGTAATGCAAACTCAGTCAGAGACATAGATTTTCACTTGCAACTTGCTTTAACATGTTTAACAGTGCATGAATTGTTGTCTAAAACAAAAAAGAATGATGCATTTTATGGCTGGATCTGTTTTATCACTTTCTGAATTGCACGTTGAAAATGAGCTTATCTCAGCCAGCAGAGAGGTCAAATCACAGTAATGCAAACTCAGTCAGAGACATAGATTTTCGCTTGCAACTTGCTTTAACATGTTTAACAGTGCATGAATTGTGGTCTAAAACAAAAAAGAATGATGCATTTTATGGCTGGATCTGGTTTTATCACATTCTGAATTGAACGTTGAAAATGAGCTTTTCAGAGCCAGCAGAGGTCAAAATAAGCAGTAATGCAAACTCAGTCAGAGACATAGATTTTCACTTGCAACTTGCTTTAACATGTTTAACAGTGCATGAAATGTTGTCTAAAACAAAAAAGAATGGTGCATTTTATGGCTGGATCTGTTTTTATCACTTTCTGAATTGGACGTTGAAAATGAGCTTATCTCAGCCAGCAGAGAGGTCAAATCACAGTAATGCAAACTCAGTCAGAGACATAGATTTTCACTTGCAACTTGCTTTAACATGTTTAACAGTGCATGAATTGTTGTCTAAAACAAAAAAGAATGATGCATTTTATGGCTGGATCTGGTTTTATCACATTCTGAATTGAACGTTGAAAATGAGCTTTTCAGAGCCAGCAGAGGTCAAAATAAGCAGTAATGCAAACTCAGTCAGAGACATAGATTTTCACTTGCAACTTGCTTTAACATGTTTAACAGTGCATGAATTGTTGTCTAAAACAAAAAAGAATGATGCATTTTATGGCTGGATCTGGTTTTATCACTTTCTGAATTGCACGTTGAAAATGAGCTTATCTCAGCCAGCAGAGAGGTCAAATCACAGTAATGCAAACTCAGTCAGAGACATAGATTTTCGCTTGCAACTTGCTTTAACATGTTTAACAGTGCATGAATTGTGGTCTAAAACAAAAAAGAATGGTGCATTTTATGGCTGGATCTGGTTTTATCACATTCTGAATTGAACGTTGAAAATGAGCTTTTCAGAGCCAGCAGAGGTCAAAATAAGCAGTAATGCAAACTCAGTCAGAGACATAGATTTTCACTTGCAACTTGCTTTAACATGTTTAACAGTGCATGAAATGTTGTCTAAAACAAAAAAGAATGGTGCATTTTATGGCTGGATCTGTTTTTATCACTTTCTGAATTGGACGTTGAAAATGAGCTTATCTCAGCCAGCAGAGAGGTCAAATCACAGTAATGCAAACTCAGTCAGAGACATAGATTTTCACTTGCAACTTGCTTTAACATGTTTAACAGTGCATGAATTGTTGTCTAAAACAAAAAAGAATGATGCATTTTATGGCTGGATCTGTTTTATAACTTTCTGAATTGCACGTTGAAAATGAGCTTATCTCAGCCAGCAGAGAGGTCAAATCACAGTAATGCAAACTCAGTCAGAGACATAGATTTTCACTTGCAACTTGCTTTAACGTGTTTAACAGTGCATGAATTGTTGTCTAAAACAAAAAAGAATGATGCATTTTATGGCTGGATCTGTTTTTATCACTTTCTGAATTGGACGTTGAAAATGAGCTTATCTCAGCCAGCAGAGAGGTCAAATCACAGTAATGCAAACTCAGTCAGAGACATAGATTTTCACTTGCAACTTGCTTTAACATGTTTAACAGTGCATGAATTGTTGTCTAAAACAAAAAAGAATGATGCATTTTATGGCTGGATCTGTTTTTATCAATTTCTGAATTGGACGTTGAAAATGAGCTTATCTCAGCCAGCAGAGAGGTCAAATCACAGTAATGCAAACTCAGTCAGAGACATAGATTTTCACTTGCAACTTGCTTTAACATGTTTAACAGTGCATTAATTGTTGTCTAAAACAAAAAAGAATGATGCATTTTATGGCTGAATCTGTTTTTATCACTTTCTGAATTGGACGTTGAAAATGAGCTTATCTCAGCCAGCAGAGAGGTCAAATCACAGTAATGCAAACTCAGTCAGAGACATAGATTTTCACTTGCAACTTGCTTTAACATGTTTAACAGTGCATGAATTGTTGTCTAAAACAAAAAAGAATGATGCATATTATGGCTGGATCTGGTTTTATCACTTTCTGAATTGGACGTTGAAAATGAGCTTATCTCAGCCAGCAGAGAGGTCAAATCACAGTAATGCAAACTCAGTCAGAGACATAGATTTTCACTTGCAACTTGCTTTAACATGTTTAACAGTGCATGAATTGTTGTCTAAAACAAAAAAGAATGATGCATTTTATGGCTGGATCTGGTTTTATCACATTCTGAATTGAACGTTGAAAATGAGCTTTTCAGAGCCAGCAGAGATCAAAATAAGCAGTAATGCAAACTCAGTCAGAGACATAGATTTTCGCTTGCAACTTGCTTTAACATGTTTAACAGTGCATGAATTGTGGTCTAAAACAAAAAAGAATGGTGCATTTTATGGCTGGATCTGGTTTTATCACATTCTGAATTGAACGTTGAAAATGAGCTTTTCAGAGCCAGCAGAGGTCAAAATAAGCAGTAATGCAAACTCAGTCAGAGACATAGATTTTCACTTGCAACTTGCTTTAACATGTTTAACAATGCATGAATTGTTGTCTAAAACAAAAAAGAATGATGCATTTTATGGCTGGATCTGTTTTATCACTTTCTGAATTGGACGTTGAAAATGAGCTTATCTCAGCCAGCAGAGAGGTCAAATCACAGTAATGCAAACTCAGTCAGAGACATAGATTTTCACTTGCAACTTGCTTTAACATGTTTAACAGTGCATGAATTGTTGTCTAAAACAAAAAAGAATGATGCATTTTATGGCTGGATCTGTTTTATAACTTTCTGAATTGCACGTTGAAAATGAGCTTATCTCAGCCAGCAGAGAGGTCAAATCACAGTAATGCAAACTCAGTCAGAGACATAGATTTTCACTTGCAACTTGCTTTAACGTGTTTAACAGTGCATGAATTGTTGTCTAAAACAAAAAAGAATGATGCATTTTATGGCTGGATCTGTTTTTATCACTTTCTGAATTGGACGTTGAAAATGAGCTTATCTCAGCCAGCAGAGAGGTCAAATCACAGTAATGCAAACTCAGTCAGAGACATAGATTTTCACTTGCAACTTGCTTTAAGATGTTTAACAGTGCATGAATTGTTGTCTAAAACAAAAAAGAATGATGCATTTTATGGCTGGATCTGTTTTTATCAATTTCTGAATTGGACGTTGAAAATGAGCTTATCTCAGCCAGCAGAGAGGTCAAATCACAGTAATGCAAACTCAGTCAGAGACATAGATTTTCACTTGCAACTTGCTTTAACATGTTTAACAGTGCATTAATTGTTGTCTAAAACAAAAAAGAATGATGCATTTTATGGCTGAATCTGTTTTTATCACTTTCTGAATTGGACGTTGAAAATGAGCTTATCTCAGCCAGCAGAGAGGTCAAATCACAGTAATGCAAACTCAGTCAGAGACATAGATTTTCACTTGCAACTTGCTTTAACATGTTTAACAGTGCATGAATTGTTGTCTAAAACAAAAAAGAATGATGCATATTATGGCTGGATCTGGTTTTATCACTTTCTGAATTGGACGTTGAAAATGAGCTTATCTCAGCCAGCAGAGAGGTCAAATCACAGTAATGCAAACTCAGTCAGAGACATAGATTTTCACTTGCAACTTGCTTTAACATGTTTAACAGTGCATGAATTGTTGTCTAAAACAAAAAAGAATGATGCATTTTATGGCTGGATCTGGTTTTATCACATTCTGAATTGAACGTTGAAAATGAGCTTTTCAGAGCCAGCAGAGATCAAAATAAGCAGTAATGCAAACTCAGTCAGAGACATAGATTTTCGCTTGCAACTTGCTTTAACATGTTTAACAGTGCATGAATTGTGGTCTAAAACAAAAAAGAATGGTGCATTTTATGGCTGGATCTGGTTTTATCACATTCTGAATTGAACGTTGAAAATGAGCTTTTCAGAGCCAGCAGAGGTCAAAATAAGCAGTAATGCAAACTCAGTCAGAGACATAGATTTTCACTTGCAACTTGCTTTAACATGTTTAACAGTGCATGAAATGTTGTCTAAAACAAAAAAGAATGGTGCATTTTATGGCTGGATCTGTTTTTATCACTTTCTGAATTGGACGTTGAAAATGAGCTTATCTCAGCCAGCAGAGAGGTCAAATCACAGTAATGCAAACTCAGTCAGAGACATAGATTTTCACTTGCAACTTGCTTTAACATGTTTAACAGTGCATGAATTGTTGTCTAAAACAAAAAAGAATGATGCATTTTATGGCTGGATCTGGTTTTATCACATTCTGAATTGAACGTTGAAAATGAGCTTTTCAGAGCCAGCAGAGGTCAAAATAAGCAGTAATGCAAACTCAGTCAGAGACATAGATTTTCACTTGCAACTTGCTTTAACATGTTTAACAATGCATGAATTGTTGTCTAAAACAAAAAAGAATGATGCATTTTATGGCTGGATCTGTTTTATCACTTTCTGAATTGGACGTTGAAAATGAGCTTATCTCAGCCAGCAGAGAGGTCAAATCACAGTAATGCAAACTCAGTCAGAGACATAGATTTTCACTTGCAACTTGCTTTAACATGTTTAACAGTGCATGAATTGTTGTCTAAAACAAAAAAGAATGATGCATTTTATGGCTGGATCTGTTTTATAACTTTCTGAATTGCACGTTGAAAATGAGCTTATCTCAGCCAGCAGAGAGGTCAAATCACAGTAATGCAAACTCAGTCAGAGACATAGATTTTCACTTGCAACTTGCTTTAACGTGTTTAACAGTGCATGAATTGTTGTCTAAAACAAAAAAGAATGATGCATTTTATGGCTGGATCTGTTTTTATCACTTTCTGAATTGGACGTTGAAAATGAGCTTATCTCAGCCAGCAGAGAGGTCAAATCACAGTAATGCAAACTCAGTCAGAGACATAGATTTTCACTTGCAACTTGCTTTAAGATGTTTAACAGTGCATGAATTGTTGTCTAAAACAAAAAAGAATGATGCATTTTATGGCTGGATCTGTTTTTATCAATTTCTGAATTGGACGTTGAAAATGAGCTTATCTCAGCCAGCAGAGAGGTCAAATCACAGTAATGCAAACTCAGTCAGAGACATAGATTTTCACTTGCAACTTGCTTTAACATGTTTAACAGTGCATTAATTGTTGTCTAAAACAAAAAAGAATGATGCATTTTATGGCTGAATCTGTTTTTATCACTTTCTGAATTGGACGTTGAAAATGAGCTTATCTCAGCCAGCAGAGAGGTCAAATCACAGTAATGCAAACTCAGTCAGAGACATAGATTTTCACTTGCAACTTGCTTTAACATGTTTAACAGTGCATGAATTGTTGTCTAAAACAAAAAAGAATGATGCATATTATGGCTGGATCTGGTTTTATCACTTTCTGAATTGGACGTTGAAAATGAGCTTATCTCAGCCAGCAGAGAGGTCAAATCACAGTAATGCAAACTCAGTCAGAGACATAGATTTTCACTTGCAACTTGCTTTAACATGTTTAACAGTGCATGAATTGTTGTCTAAAACAAAAAAGAATGATGCATTTTATGGCTGGATCTGGTTTTATCACATTCTGAATTGAACGTTGAAAATGAGCTTTTCAGAGCCAGCAGAGATCAAAATAAGCAGTAATGCAAACTCAGTCAGAGACATAGATTTTCACTTGCAACTTGCTTTAACATGTTTAACAGTGCATGAATTGTTGTCTAAAACAAAAAAGAATGATGCATTTTATGGCTGGATCTGTTTTATCACTTTCTGAATTGCAAGTTGAAAATGAGCTTATCTCAGCCAGCAGAGAGGTCAAATCACAGTAATGCAAACTCAGTCAGAGATATAGATTTTCGCTTGCAACTTGCTTTAACATGTTTAACAGTGCATGAATTGTGGTCTAAAACAAAAAAGAATGATGCATTTTATGGCTGGATCTGGTTTTATCACATTCTGAATTGAACGTTGAAAATGAGCTTTTCAGAGCCAGCAGAGGTCAAAATAAGCAGTAATGCAAACTCAGTCAGAGACATAGATTTTCACTTGCAACTTGCTTTAACATGTTTAACAGTGCATGAAATGTTGTCTAAAACAAAAAAGAATGATGCATTTTATGGCTGGATCTGTTTTTATCACTTTCTGAATTGGACGTTGAAAATGAGCTTATCTCAGCCAGCAGAGAGGTCAAATCACAGTAATGCAAACTCAGTCAGAGACATAGATTTTCACTTGCAACTTGCTTTAACATGTTTAACAGTGCATGAATTGTTGTCTAAAACAAAAAAGAATGATGCATTTTATGGCTGGATCTGGTTTTATCACATTCTGAATTGAACGTTGAAAATGAGCTTTTCAGAGCCAGCAGAGGTCAAAATAAGCAGTAATGCAAACTCAGTCAGAGACATAGATTTTCACTTGCAACTTGCTTTAACATGTTTAACAATGCATGAATTGTTGTCTAAAACAAAAAAGAATGATGCATTTTATGGCTGGATCTGTTTTATCACTTTCTGAATTGGACGTTGAAAATGAGCTTATCTCAGCCAGCAGAGAGGTCAAATCACAGTAATGCAAACTCAGTCAGAGACATAGATTTTCACTTGCAACTTGCTTTAACATGTTTAACAGTGCATGAATTGTTGTCTAAAACAAAAAAGAATGATGCATTTTATGGCTGGATCTGTTTTATCACTTTCTGAATTGCACGTTGAAAATGAGCTTATCTCAGCCAGCAGTGAGGTCAAATCACAGTAATGCAAACTCAGTCAGAGACATAGATTTTCACTTGCAACTTGCTTTAACGTGTTTAACAGTGCATGAATTGTTGTCTAAAACAAAAAAGAATGATGCATTTTATGGCTGGATCTGTTTTTATCACTTTCTGAATTGGACGTTGAAAATGAGCTTATCTCAGCCAGCAGAGAGGTCAAATCACAGTAATGCAAACTCAGTCAGAGACATAGATTTTCACTTGCAACTTGCTTTAAGATGTTTAACAGTGCATGAATTGTTGTCTAAAACAAAAAAGAATGATGCATTTTATGGCTGGAACTTGCTTTAACATGTTTAACAGTGCATGAATTGTTGTCTAAAACAAAAAAGAATGATGCATTTTATGGCTGAATCTGTTTTTATCACTTTCTGAATTGGACGTTGAAAATGAGCTTATCTCAGCCAGCAGAGAGGTCAAATCACAGTAATGCAAACTCAGTCAGAGACATAGATTTTCACTTGCAACTTGCTTTAACATGTTTAACAGTGCATGAATTGTTGTCTAAAACAAAAAAGAATGATGCATTTTATAGCTGGATCTGGTTTTATCACATTCTGAATTGAACGTTGAAAATGAGCTTTTCAGAGCCAGCAGAGATCAAAATAAGCAGTAATGCAAACTCAGTCAGAGACATAGATTTTCACTTGCAACTTGCTTTAACATGTTTAACAGTGCATGAATTGTTGTCTAAAACAAAAAAGAATGATGCATTTTATGGCTGGATCTGTTTTATCACTTTCTGAATTGCACGTTGAAAATGAGCTTATCTCAGCCAGCAGAGAGGTCAAATCACAGTAATGCAAACTCAGTCAGAGACATAGATTTTCGCTTGCAACTTGCTTTAACATGTTTAACAGTGCATGAATTGTGGTCTAAAACAAAAAAGAATGATGCATTTTATGGCTGGATCTGGTTTTATCACATTCTGAATTGAACGTTGAAAATGAGCTTTTCAGAGCCAGCAGAGGTCAAAATAAGCAGTAATGCAAACTCAGTCAGAGACATAGATTTTCACTTGCAACTTGCTTTAACATGTTTAACAGTGCATGAAATGTTGTCTAAAACAAAAAAGAATGGTGCATTTTATGGCTGGATCTGTTTTTATCACTTTCTGAATTGGACGTTGAAAATGAGCTTATCTCAGCCAGCAGAGAGGTCAAATCACAGTAATGCAAACTCAGTCAGAGACATAGATTTTCACTTGCAACTTGCTTTAACATGTTTAACAGTGCATGAATTGTTGTCTAAAACAAAAAAGAATGATGCATTTTATGGCTGGATCTGGTTTTATCACATTCTGAATTGAACGTTGAAAATGAGCTTTTCAGAGCCAGCAGAGGTCAAAATAAGCAGTAATGCAAACTCAGTCAGAGACATAGATTTTCACTTGCAACTTGCTTTAACATGTTTAACAGTGCATGAATTGTTGTCTAAAACAAAAAAGAATGATGCATTTTATGGCTGGATCTGGTTTTATCACTTTCTGAATTGCACGTTGAAAATGAGCTTATCTCAGCCAGCAGAGAGGTCAAATCACAGTAATGCAAACTCAGTCAGAGACATAGATTTTCGCTTGCAACTTGCTTTAACATGTTTAACAGTGCATGAATTGTGGTCTAAAACAAAAAAGAATGGTGCATTTTATGGCTGGATCTGGTTTTATCACATTCTGAATTGAACGTTGAAAATGAGCTTTTCAGAGCCAGCAGAGGTCAAAATAAGCAGTAATGCAAACTCAGTCAGAGACATAGATTTTCACTTGCAACTTGCTTTAACATGTTTAACAGTGCATGAAATGTTGTCTAAAACAAAAAAGAATGGTGCATTTTATGGCTGGATCTGTTTTTATCACTTTCTGAATTGGACGTTGAAAATGAGCTTATCTCAGCCAGCAGAGAGGTCAAATCACAGTAATGCAAACTCAGTCAGAGACATAGATTTTCACTTGCAACTTGCTTTAACATGTTTAACAGTGCATGAATTGTTGTCTAAAACAAAAAAGAATGATGCATTTTATGGCTGGATCTGGTTTTATCACATTCTGAATTGAACGTTGAAAATGAGCTTTTCAGAGCCAGCAGAGGTCAAAATAAGCAGTAATGCAAACTCAGTCAGAGACATAGATTTTCACTTGCAACTTGCTTTAACATGTTTAACAATGCATGAATTGTTGTCTAAAACAAAAAAGAATGATGCATTTTATGGCTGGATCTGTTTTATCACTTTCTGAATTGGACGTTGAAAATGAGCTTATCTCAGCCAGCAGAGAGGTCAAATCACAGTAATGCAAACTCAGTCAGAGACATAGATTTTCACTTGCAACTTGCTTTAACATGTTTAACAGTGCATGAATTGTTGTCTAAAACAAAAAAGAATGATGCATTTTATGGCTGGATCTGTTTTATAACTTTCTGAATTGCACGTTGAAAATGAGCTTATCTCAGCCAGCAGAGAGGTCAAATCACAGTAATGCAAACTCAGTCAGAGACATAGATTTTCACTTGCAACTTGCTTTAACGTGTTTAACAGTGCATGAATTGTTGTCTAAAACAAAAAAGAATGATGCATTTTATGGCTGGATCTGTTTTTATCACTTTCTGAATTGGACGTTGAAAATGAGCTTATCTCAGCCAGCAGAGAGGTCAAATCACAGTAATGCAAACTCAGTCAGAGACATAGATTTTCACTTGCAACTTGCTTTAAGATGTTTAACAGTGCATGAATTGTTGTCTAAAACAAAAAAGAATGATGCATTTTATGGCTGGATCTGTTTTTATCAATTTCTGAATTGGACGTTGAAAATGAGCTTATCTCAGCCAGCAGAGAGGTCAAATCACAGTAATGCAAACTCAGTCAGAGACATAGATTTTCACTTGCAACTTGCTTTAACATGTTTAACAGTGCATGAATTGTTGTCTAAAACAAAAAAGAATGATGCATATTATGGCTGGATCTGGTTTTATCACTTTCTGAATTGGACGTTGAAAATGAGCTTATCTCAGCCAGCAGAGAGGTCAAATCACAGTAATGCAAACTCAGTCAGAGACATAGATTTTCACTTGCAACTTGCTTTAACATGTTTAACAGTGCATGAATTGTTGTCTAAAACAAAAAAGAATGATGCATTTTATGGCTGGATCTGGTTTTATCACATTCTGAATTGAACGTTGAAAATGAGCTTTTCAGAGCCAGCAGAGATCAAAATAAGCAGTAATGCAAACTCAGTCAGAGACATAGATTTTCGCTTGCAACTTGCTTTAACATGTTTAACAGTGCATGAATTGTGGTCTAAAACAAAAAAGAATGGTGCATTTTATGGCTGGATCTGGTTTTATCACATTCTGAATTGAACGTTGAAAATGAGCTTTTCAGAGCCAGCAGAGGTCAAAATAAGCAGTAATGCAAACTCAGTCAGAGACATAGATTTTCACTTGCAACTTGCTTTAACATGTTTAACAATGCATGAATTGTTGTCTAAAACAAAAAAGAATGATGCATTTTATGGCTGGATCTGTTTTATCACTTTCTGAATTGGACGTTGAAAATGAGCTTATCTCAGCCAGCAGAGAGGTCAAATCACAGTAATGCAAACTCAGTCAGAGACATAGATTTTCACTTGCAACTTGCTTTAACATGTTTAACAGTGCATGAATTGTTGTCTAAAACAAAAAAGAATGATGCATTTTATGGCTGGATCTGTTTTATAACTTTCTGAATTGCACGTTGAAAATGAGCTTATCTCAGCCAGCAGAGAGGTCAAATCACAGTAATGCAAACTCAGTCAGAGACATAGATTTTCACTTGCAACTTGCTTTAACGTGTTTAACAGTGCATGAATTGTTGTCTAAAACAAAAAAGAATGATGCATTTTATGGCTGGATCTGTTTTTATCACTTTCTGAATTGGACGTTGAAAATGAGCTTATCTCAGCCAGCAGAGAGGTCAAATCACAGTAATGCAAACTCAGTCAGAGACATAGATTTTCACTTGCAACTTGCTTTAAGATGTTTAACAGTGCATGAATTGTTGTCTAAAACAAAAAAGAATGATGCATTTTATGGCTGGATCTGTTTTTATCAATTTCTGAATTGGACGTTGAAAATGAGCTTATCTCAGCCAGCAGAGAGGTCAAATCACAGTAATGCAAACTCAGTCAGAGACATAGATTTTCACTTGCAACTTGCTTTAACATGTTTAACAGTGCATTAATTGTTGTCTAAAACAAAAAAGAATGATGCATTTTATGGCTGAATCTGTTTTTATCACTTTCTGAATTGGACGTTGAAAATGAGCTTATCTCAGCCAGCAGAGAGGTCAAATCACAGTAATGCAAACTCAGTCAGAGACATAGATTTTCACTTGCAACTTGCTTTAACATGTTTAACAGTGCATGAATTGTTGTCTAAAACAAAAAAGAATGATGCATATTATGGCTGGATCTGGTTTTATCACTTTCTGAATTGGACGTTGAAAATGAGCTTATCTCAGCCAGCAGAGAGGTCAAATCACAGTAATGCAAACTCAGTCAGAGACATAGATTTTCACTTGCAACTTGCTTTAACATGTTTAACAGTGCATTAATTGTTGTCTAAAACAAAAAAGAATGATGCATTTTATGGCTGAATCTGTTTTTATCACTTTCTGAATTGGACGTTGAAAATGAGCTTATCTCAGCCAGCAGAGAGGTCAAATCACAGTAATGCAAACTCAGTCAGAGACATAGATTTTCGCTTGCAACTTGCTTTAACATGTTTAACAGTGCATGAATTGTGGTCTAAAACAAAAAAGAATGGTGCATTTTATGGCTGGATCTGGTTTTATCACATTCTGAATTGAACGTTGAAAATGAGCTTTTCAGAGCCAGCAGAGGTCAAAATAAGCAGTAATGCAAACTCAGTCAGAGACATAGATTTTCACTTGCAACTTGCTTTAACATGTTTAACAGTGCATGAAATGTTGTCTAAAACAAAAAAGAATGGTGCATTTTATGGCTGGATCTGTTTTTATCACTTTCTGAATTGGACGTTGAAAATGAGCTTATCTCAGCCAGCAGAGAGGTCAAATCACAGTAATGCAAACTCAGTCAGAGACATAGATTTTCACTTGCAACTTGCTTTAACATGTTTAACAGTGCATGAATTGTTGTCTAAAACAAAAAAGAATGATGCATTTTATGGCTGGATCTGGTTTTATCACATTCTGAATTGAACGTTGAAAATGAGCTTTTCAGAGCCAGCAGAGGTCAAAATAAGCAGTAATGCAAACTCAGTCAGAGACATAGATTTTCACTTGCAACTTGCTTTAACATGTTTAACAATGCATGAATTGTTGTCTAAAACAAAAAAGAATGATGCATTTTATGGCTGGATCTGTTTTATCACTTTCTGAATTGGACGTTGAAAATGAGCTTATCTCAGCCAGCAGAGAGGTCAAATCACAGTAATGCAAACTCAGTCAGAGACATAGATTTTCACTTGCAACTTGCTTTAACATGTTTAACAGTGCATGAATTGTTGTCTAAAACAAAAAAGAATGATGCATTTTATGGCTGGATCTGTTTTATAACTTTCTGAATTGCACGTTGAAAATGAGCTTATCTCAGCCAGCAGAGAGGTCAAATCACAGTAATGCAAACTCAGTCAGAGACATAGATTTTCACTTGCAACTTGCTTTAACGTGTTTAACAGTGCATGAATTGTTGTCTAAAACAAAAAAGAATGATGCATTTTATGGCTGGATCTGTTTTTATCACTTTCTGAATTGGACGTTGAAAATGAGCTTATCTCAGCCAGCAGAGAGGTCAAATCACAGTAATGCAAACTCAGTCAGAGACATAGATTTTCACTTGCAACTTGCTTTAAGATGTTTAACAGTGCATGAATTGTTGTCTAAAACAAAAAAGAATGATGCATTTTATGGCTGGATCTGTTTTTATCAATTTCTGAATTGGACGTTGAAAATGAGCTTATCTCAGCCAGCAGAGAGGTCAAATCACAGTAATGCAAACTCAGTCAGAGACATAGATTTTCACTTGCAACTTGCTTTAACATGTTTAACAGTGCATTAATTGTTGTCTAAAACAAAAAAGAATGATGCATTTTATGGCTGAATCTGTTTTTATCACTTTCTGAATTGGACGTTGAAAATGAGCTTATCTCAGCCAGCAGAGAGGTCAAATCACAGTAATGCAAACTCAGTCAGAGACATAGATTTTCACTTGCAACTTGCTTTAACATGTTTAACAGTGCATGAATTGTTGTCTAAAACAAAAAAGAATGATGCATATTATGGCTGGATCTGGTTTTATCACTTTCTGAATTGGACGTTGAAAATGAGCTTATCTCAGCCAGCAGAGAGGTCAAATCACAGTAATGCAAACTCAGTCAGAGACATAGATTTTCACTTGCAACTTGCTTTAACATGTTTAACAGTGCATGAATTGTTGTCTAAAACAAAAAAGAATGATGCATTTTATGGCTGGATCTGGTTTTATCACATTCTGAATTGAACGTTGAAAATGAGCTTTTCAGAGCCAGCAGAGATCAAAATAAGCAGTAATGCAAACTCAGTCAGAGACATAGATTTTCACTTGCAACTTGCTTTAACATGTTTAACAGTGCATGAATTGTTGTCTAAAACAAAAAAGAATGATGCATTTTATGGCTGGATCTGTTTTATCACTTTCTGAATTGCACGTTGAAAATGAGCTTATCTCAGCCAGCAGAGAGGTCAAATCACAGTAATGCAAACTCAGTCAGAGATATAGATTTTCGCTTGCAACTTGCTTTAACATGTTTAACAGTGCATGAATTGTGGTCTAAAACAAAAAAGAATGATGCATTTTATGGCTGGATCTGGTTTTATCACATTCTGAATTGAACGTTGAAAATGAGCTTTTCAGAGCCAGCAGAGGTCAAAATAAGCAGTAATGCAAACTCAGTCAGAGACATAGATTTTCACTTGCAACTTGCTTTAACATGTTTAACAGTGCATGAAATGTTGTCTAAAACAAAAAAGAATGATGCATTTTATGGCTGGATCTGTTTTTATCACTTTCTGAATTGCACGTTGAAAATGAGCTTATCTCAGCCAGCAGAGAGGTCAAATCACAGTAATGCAAACTCAGTCAGAGACATAGATTTTCACTTGCAACTTGCTTTAACATGTTTAACAGTGCATGAATTGTTGTCTAAAACAAAAAAGAATGATGCATTTTATGGCTGGATCTGGTTTTATCACATTCTGAATTGAACGTTGAAAATGAGCTTTTCAGAGCCAGCAGAGGTCAAAATAAGCAGTAATGCAAACTCAGTCAGAGACATAGATTTTCACTTGCAACTTGCTTTAACATGTTTAACAATGCATGAATTGTTGTCTAAAACAAAAAAGAATGATGCATTTTATGGCTGGATCTGTTTTATCACTTTCTGAATTGGACGTTGAAAATGAGCTTATCTCAGCCAGCAGAGAGGTCAAATCACAGTAATGCAAACTCAGTCAGAGACATAGATTTTCACTTGCAACTTGCTTTAACATGTTTAACAGTGCATGAATTGTTGTCTAAAACAAAAAAGAATGATGCATTTTATGGCTGGATCTGTTTTATCACTTTCTGAATTGCACGTTGAAAATGAGCTTATCTCAGCCAGCAGTGAGGTCAAATCACAGTAATGCAAACTCAGTCAGAGACATAGATTTTCACTTGCAACTTGCTTTAACGTGTTTAACAGTGCATGAATTGTTGTCTAAAACAAAAAAGAATGATGCATTTTATGGCTGGATCTGTTTTTATCACTTTCTGAATTGGACGTTGAAAATGAGCTTATCTCAGCCAGCAGAGAGGTCAAATCACAGTAATGCAAACTCAGTCAGAGACATAGATTTTCACTTGCAACTTGCTTTAAGATGTTTAACAGTGCATGAATTGTTGTCTAAAACAAAAAAGAATGATGCATTTTATGGCTGGATCTGTTTTTATCACTTTCTGAATTGGACGTTGAAAATGAGCTTATCTCAGCCAGCAGAGAGGTCAAATCACAGTAATGCAAACTCAGTCAGAGACATAGATTTTCACTTGCAACTTGCTTTAACATGTTTAACAGTGCATGAATTGTTGTCTAAAACAAAAAAGAATGATGCATTTTATGGCTGAATCTGTTTTTATCACTTTCTGAATTGGACGTTGAAAATGAGCTTATCTCAGCCAGCAGAGAGGTCAAATCACAGTAATGCAAACTCAGTCAGAGACATAGATTTTCACTTGCAACTTGCTTTAACATGTTTAACAGTGCATGAATTGTTGTCTAAAACAAAAAAGAATGATGCATTTTATAGCTGGATCTGGTTTTATCACATTCTGAATTGAACGTTGAAAATGAGCTTTTCAGAGCCAGCAGAGATCAAAATAAGCAGTAATGCAAACTCAGTCAGAGACATAGATTTTCACTTGCAACTTGCTTTAACATGTTTAACAGTGCATGAATTGTTGTCTAAAACAAAAAAGAATGATGCATTTTATGGCTGGATCTGTTTTATCACTTTCTGAATTGCACGTTGAAAATGAGCTTATCTCAGCCAGCAGAGAGGTCAAATCACAGTAATGCAAACTCAGTCAGAGACATAGATTTTCGCTTGCAACTTGCTTTAACATGTTTAACAGTGCATGAATTGTGGTCTAAAACAAAAAAGAATGATGCATTTTATGGCTGGATCTGGTTTTATCACATTCTGAATTGAACGTTGAAAATGAGCTTTTCAGAGCCAGCAGAGATCAAAATAAGCAGTAATGCAAACTCAGTCAGAGACATAGATTTTCACTTTCAACTTGCTTTAACATGTTTAACAGTGCATGAAATGTTGTCTAAAACAAAAAAGAATGGTGCATTTTATGGCTGGATCTGTTTTTATCACTTTCTGAATTGGACGTTGAAAATGAGCTTATCTCAGCCAGCAGAGAGGTCAAATCACAGTAATGCAAACTCAGTCAGAGACATAGATTTTCACTTGCAACTTGCTTTAACATGTTTAACAGTGCATGAATTGTTGTCTAAAACAAAAAAGAATGATGCATTTTATGGCTGGATCTGGTTTTATCACATTCTGAATTGAACGTTGAAAATGAGCTTTTCAGAGCCAGCAGAGGTCAAAATAAGCAGTAATGCAAACTCAGTCAGAGACATAGATTTTTACTTGCAACTTGCTTTAACATGTTTAACAGTGCATGAATTGTTGTCTAAAACAAAAAAGAATGATGCATTTTATGGCTGGATCTGTTTTATCACTTTCTGAATTGCACGTTGAAAATGAGCTTATCTCAGCCAGCAGAGAGGTCAAATCACAGTAATGCAAACTCAGTCAGAGACATAGATTTTCGCTTGCAACTTGCTTTAACATGTTTAACAGTGCATGAATTGTGGTCTAAAACAAAAAAGAATGGTGCATTTTATGGCTGGATCTGGTTTTATCACATTCTGAATTGAACGTTGAAAATGAGCTTTTCAGAGCCAGCAGAGGTCAAAATAAGCAGTAATGCAAACTCAGTCAGAGACATAGATTTTCACTTGCAACTTGCTTTAACATGTTTAACAGTGCATGAAATGTTGTCTAAAACAAAAAAGAATGGTGCATTTTATGGCTGGATCTGTTTTTATCACTTTCTGAATTGGACGTTGAAAATGAGCTTATCTCAGCCAGCAGAGAGGTCAAATCACAGTAATGCAAACTCAGTCAGAGACATAGATTTTCACTTGCAACTTGCTTTAACATGTTTAACAGTGCATGAATTGTTGTCTAAAACAAAAAAGAATGATGCATTTTATGGCTGGATCTGGTTTTATCACATTCTGAATTGAACGTTGAAAATGAGCTTTTCAGAGCCAGCAGAGGTCAAAATAAGCAGTAATGCAAACTCAGTCAGAGACATAGATTTTCACTTGCAACTTGCTTTAACATGTTTAACAATGCATGAATTGTTGTCTAAAACAAAAAAGAATTATGCATTTTATGGCTGGATCTGTTTTATCACTTTCTGAATTGGACGTTGAAAATGAGCTTATCTCAGCCAGCAGAGAGGTCAAATCACAGTAATGCAAACTCAGTCAGAGACATAGATTTTCACTTGCAACTTGCTTTAACATGTTTAACAGTGCATGAATTGTTGTCTAAAACAAAAAAGAATGATGCATTTTATGGCTGGATCTGTTTTATAACTTTCTGAATTGCACGTTGAAAATGAGCTTATCTCAGCCAGCAGAGAGGTCAAATCACAGTAATGCAAACTCAGTCAGAGACATAGATTTTCACTTGCAACTTGCTTTAACGTGTTTAACAGTGCATGAATTGTTGTCTAAAACAAAAAAGAATGATGCATTTTATGGCTGGATCTGTTTTTATCACTTTCTGAATTGGACGTTGAAAATGAGCTTATCTCAGCCAGCAGAGAGGTCAAATCACAGTAATGCAAACTCAGTCAGAGACATAGATTTTCACTTGCAACTTGCTTTAAGATGTTTAACAGTGCATGAATTGTTGTCTAAAACAAAAAAGAATGATGCATTTTATGGCTGGATCTGTTTTTATCAATTTCTGAATTGGACGTTGAAAATGAGCTTATCTCAGCCAGCAGAGAGGTCAAATCACAGTAATGCAAACTCAGTCAGAGACATAGATTTTCACTTGCAACTTGCTTTAACATGTTTAACAGTGCATTAATTGTTGTCTAAAACAAAAAAGAATGATGCATTTTATGGCTGAATCTGTTTTTATCACTTTCTGAATTGGACGTTGAAAATGAGCTTATCTCAGCCAGCAGAGAGGTCAAATCACAGTAATGCAAACTCAGTCAGAGACATAGATTTTCACTTGCAACTTGCTTTAACATGTTTAACAGTGCATGAATTGTTGTCTAAAACAAAAAAGAATGATGCATATTATGGCTGGATCTGGTTTTATCACTTTCTGAATTGGACGTTGAAAATGAGCTTATCTCAGCCAGCAGAGAGGTCAAATCACAGTAATGCAAACTCAGTCAGAGACATAGATTTTCACTTGCAACTTGCTTTAACATGTTTAACAGTGCATGAATTGTTGTCTAAAACAAAAAAGAATGATGCATTTTATGGCTGGATCTGGTTTTATCACATTCTGAATTGAACGTTGAAAATGAGCTTTTCAGAGCCAGCAGAGATCAAAATAAGCAGTAATGCAAACTCAGTCAGAGACATAGATTTTCACTTGCAACTTGCTTTAACATGTTTAACAGTGCATGAATTGTTGTCTAAAACAAAAAAGAATGATGCATTTTATGGCTGGATCTGTTTTATCACTTTCTGAATTGCACGTTGAAAATGAGCTTATCTCAGCCAGCAGAGAGGTCAAATCACAGTAATGCAAACTCAGTCAGAGACATAGATTTTCGCTTGCAACTTGCTTTAACATGTTTAACAGTGCATGAATTGTGGTCTAAAACAAAAAAGAATGATGCATTTTATGGCTGGATCTGGTTTTATCACATTCTGAATTGAACGTTGAAAATGAGCTTTTCAGAGCCAGCAGAGGTCAAAATAAGCAGTAATGCAAACTCAGTCAGAGACATAGATTTTCACTTGCAACTTGCTTTAACATGTTTAACAGTGCATGAAATGTTGTCTAAAACAAAAAAGAATGGTGCATTTTATGGCTGGATCTGTTTTTATCACTTTCTGAATTGGACGTTGAAAATGAGCTTATCTCAGCCAGCAGAGAGGTCAAATCACAGTAATGCAAACTCAGTCAGAGACATAGATTTTCACTTGCAACTTGCTTTAACATGTTTAACAGTGCATGAATTGTTGTCTAAAACAAAAAAGAATGATGCATTTTATGGCTGGATCTGGTTTTATCACATTCTGAATTGAACGTTGAAAATGAGCTTTTCAGAGCCAGCAGAGGTCAAAATAAGCAGTAATGCAAACTCAGTCAGAGACATAGATTTTCACTTGCAACTTGCTTTAACATGTTTAACAATGCATGAATTGTTGTCTAAAACAAAAAAGAATGATGCATTTTATGGCTGGATCTGTTTTATCACTTTCTGAATTGGACGTTGAAAATGAGCTTATCTCAGCCAGCAGAGAGGTCAAATCACAGTAATGCAAACTCAGTCAGAGACATAGATTTTCACTTGCAACTTGCTTTAACATGTTTAACAGTGCATGAATTGTTGTCTAAAACAAAAAAGAATGATGCATTTTATGGCTGGATCTGTTTTATCACTTTCTGAATTGCACGTTGAAAATGAGCTTATCTCAGCCAGCAGAGAGGTCAGTAGTCTTATAATACACACAGTGTCAAGATGATTTATTGCCTTATGTCAATAATTTATGAGTATGTTTTGGACGGTATGGTAATAATTTATGGCATGGTTTGTCCAATGTGTTTCATGAATGTAAGACTGGTGACCAATGACAGGCTGCTTTCCCCAGGTCACAGGGCTTAGGGTCCCTGCTTAGTGGTAGGATTTATGACGGTTTGTCCCAAATTGACAGTTGAACCAAGTGTCGGGCTGATTTTGGCAAAGATTTACAGTATAGTTAGATTTGCGGCAATGTGTATGGTTTGTCATTTTTACAACCTATGCAGCTCTTCTGGCATTCCTGCTCCTTTCAATCTGTGAGTGTAAGCAGTGGGGTTTCAGGTTGGGGGTGTAATGGGTAAGCAAATTTAGAATGAAAGAATGGCAGTAAATAGTTTTTTGTAATTTGGTCCATACACATGCAAAGCTGGCTATCCGGTGTGTTTGCGATGTTTTTACATTTTTTTTTTCATTTCCTAAAAAGTCGTTTGACTTTTTTTTTTGTTTTGTTTTGTTTAACCATGATTCTCAAGCCTCTGTCCTATCTGTGGCCATTTTCTGTGGGGGAGAAGAAAAGGTGTCATGTTTTGTGTGCCCTTCTCAGAACATCAGCATGTGTTTATCTCAGTACTATCAGTACAACACGATCTAGAGGCTAATGTAAAAACTAAAACATTAAGCAGAAACAAAAAGTATTCAAACAAGTATTTCCATTGTTGCCTTGTCCAACCTCAGTGTGTTTGAGCCACATTTTTGTAGATGTACATCAAGACCTTTTAACCAATTCTTTGAGTTTACATATACATTTAGCATGTCAATGTACTGAAAGTATGTTGTGTTTACATTTTTATTTATTTTTTTTCTGTTTAACAAATGTTTTGGGTATCTGCTTTAGGAGTCAGATTTAATATGCTTGTTCCAAAACTGACAGTTGAACCGGGTCTCAGTCGGATTTGGGCTAGATAAACTTCTAGTTAGAATTGTGGCAATGTATGGTTTGATGTTGCATCTCATTCTTTTTTTTATGACGGTGCTCCTTTCCTGACTATCTGGATTCTTCCAGTCTGTGAGTGTAAGCAATTGGGATTCTGGTTGGGGGTGTAATGGGTAAGCAAATTTGTAATGAAAGAATGCCAGTAAATAGTTTTTTGTTTCTTTTTTTTTTTTTTTGTAAACAGGCCTATACACATGCAAAGCCGGCTATCCAGCGTGTCTGCAATATTCTTAATTTTTTTCTTAAAAAAAGATAGTTTGATTTTAAAACATTTAGGGTTAAACGCTGTTACCCAGGCCTCATCTATCCTATCTGCCATCCTACTGTGCCTGGATGGTGACTATGAGTCCAAATTCTGTGGGAGAGAAGAAAAAGTGTCATGTTTTGTGTGTTTTTTCTCAAAACCTTCAGCAGTTTTTATCCCTGTACTATCAGTACAACACACAATAGAGGCTATGTATAAACAAGAAAACGACAACAATAACAACAAAAACAACAACAAAAAAAAAAGTCAAAAGTATTCAAACAAGTATATCGCTCTTACATATATTGTCTGTTTACATGGGGATCAAGTGAAATTAGCAGTGTGGTAGTATTAATGATTTTTACGATGGCAATTTTGTGTATATGTGCATCAACACTTTATTACCAATACTTTGAGTACAACGTAGAGCAAACTGAACTACTAAAAACAAGTTGTGTGTACATTTGTGTTATTGTTTAACAAATGCTTTCATTCTGATCTGGCCCCACAGATAGTTTGTAAATTATAAAAGGAACAAACATAAACCACATTTCGCTATGTCAGAATATAAATATAAAAGGAAACTGTGATTTTTAAGCATACCTCAACATATCGCACGTCACTATATTAAGGCGCTTTTGTCAATCCGCTTCAAAAAAACTGTTTTACTTTACATTGTTGTTCAAAACGAAATTCAGCACCATTTTCTTCAAGTGCTTTTCTCACTTCAGTAGAAACATCATGCCCAGTTTTTATGACAAACTTTAATTTCAGGAAAAAATCTATTAATTTATTACTGAACATTTTCCTCAAAAATGTGTTAAAAATGCTTTATGCGTCACGATCAACTGAACTGTAGGTAATTGGTACAATAGTGTTAGGTTTTTTCACCTACTTCTGTATGTGTAAATATTTGGGCTAAAAACCTCACATGGGATTTTACATGCCTACAAATATATGCCACACCCATGTTCTATACACACTTAAACCCATATCTAACGGCGATATTCTTGTCCACAAAACACTGATGTAAATTTTAAAGATGTGTAATTTACAGTAAAAATCTTTTTGTATTCATTTGAAAATACTTTTGTAAAATCTTAATTTTAGAAACTATGTTTACAGCACTAGATTAATTCTAGATTTGTATCAAGATCATGGACAACACTGTGCACGTTTTTGTTTGACAGTGTTTTTAGGTGAAGACTCGTTTCTGATAGCTGTCAGCATTGTATTTACAGAAAAGATACAAGAATAATTTCAATATATTTGTGAAAAATTAACAAGTTTCATCATGAAAATGTTTTTTTTTTTTTTTAACATGTATGAACGGAATGCTTATTTTAGAGTAACTTGTTTCAAATTATTTACTTGCATTTTTGTTTTAGAATTAAACAGGTATAGCTCATGCGACCACGGCACAATCATGGTGTACTATTACATTTCTGAGGGTACACTCAGAACATCAAAGCTTTGTTTGAGGAATTTTAAAAAAAAATTGTTCACACCAAAACATAGAAAAGAACAGCTGTAAGATATGTCTGTTTCGAACAGTGAGCACACTTCAACATACGCTATACAAAACCTTTAATCAAGAACTAATCTTTTCAACATCTACCATAAAGTGAAAGAGCTGATAAAAGATGTTTTATCTTTACTACCAACTTCTAGAGTGAACGACCACAAAACATTTTTTTTTTCCCCAATTGAACGCAGCACAAATAAATGTGTTACATTTTTAATGTCTTACCACCTCTAACTAGTATTGTTTGTGATGCGAAAATCCATGTGTGGTTTTTTAAACTGCAAACAAATTTATGCTATGCCTTAGTAAAACATTTTCATTCTAAAATCTCCCATGTTATGTATAAAACATACATATCTAACTAAAATATAGTCATGCACAAAATCACTTATGTAAATTAGAAAAATGTGCAATTTACTATGAAAACCCCCCCCCCCCCAAAAAACATTTGTAATTATTTTACAATGTGCTGATTTGTAAATGATGTTTTCTTCTCTTAAGATACAATCTTGATATCCATCAAGATCATGGACAACATTGCACACATGGTTTTGTTGGGCGATATGTTCGTAGGTGAGGACAATGAAACGAAACGAAACACAACTAAATTCTAAATCCAACTAAATTTAGAATGTTTTCATTATCGAAAAAAACTTTTCAATGTGTAACATTATTCTTTAGAGTAACATGTTTCAATAATTTACCAGCAGGGACTACATTTTGTTTTATACGTAAGCAACAGGTGTACACACGACTACGACTATAGTACGACGCTATGATACGATTATTGTGTTTCTAAGGGAATCACTCAGAAAACAAAACATTTGTTTTAGGAATCCGGATACGTCAAACATGCATCTATCATGCTAAACAAGAAAGAAATACATAAATGTATGTGAATATTCACAGAACAAACTGATTATACTTTAAAATGTATTATAAAAAATCATTAACCAGCATTTAATTTTTCAACAACTAGCACAAATTAAAAGAGCCAGGGATGACTCAACTACTTTTCTGCAAACATCTACACTGTAAGAAATGCAGGGTTCCACACAATTCATACATGTTGTCCCAACAAAAATTGATTAAGTTAACTTAACACTCTCAACAAAATTTATGTGCGTTGAACATAAAAAAATTAAGGTTGTCCCAATGAAATCTCAAGAATTGTTTTTGAGTGTAAAGTGAAAGTCCAACAAACAGTTAACAGATTTTAGCATATGAAAGGGGTAGTGCTAAAAAAAATAAAAAATGTTTATCTCTTACCATCTTGTTAGCAGTGTTAAAGCACACCATTACAATACAAGCAGATTCAACAACTATGATGTTAGAAGGGCTTGCAAAAGTGTGCAAAAACCGTGTGAAACTCAGGAGGCCGGATCTGAGATTCTAAAACAGGAAAAATAAAGTAATGTTTAGGATGCAAGTACAGGTCCTAAATGGTCTAGTGTTTGACTCCCGGTATGGGAAGCCCACCCCTTATTGCCCTCCTGAACAATAACTTGGTAGGACAAGACACTATTAATCCTAAAATAAAAAAATAAAAAAAAACAAACAAACATTTTTCACCACTAGATTAGTTATCTGCATCAGAGAATAATTCACAGTTGTTATTGTTTGGCTTCATATGTTTTTAACAGTGTTGACATTGTCAACAAAACCATGTTAAAACCAAAAGTGTACAATGAACACCTTTAAGAAATTCAACTTTAGACTTTTTTTTTAAAACATGTATTTCAAATCATTCAGCATCAGGTGTTTAACAAAATTTTCTTTCTTTTTTTTCACCCTCAAATCCATATTCTCCATCTCAAATAAAGCAAAAGCTCTGGTGCACATAAGGTTCTACAACTCGTGTCAAAGTCTTTTTTACCACTGTCAGTGTGATTATGTTATACTACTGATGCAAACACGTTTGGAAAAACTACATGGGTCAATGCTTTTTTAAAGCAAAAATGTTAACAATTATGCATGAGTAAGTAGTAAAAAAAAAAAAGTTATTTCACAAAGATGTATTTTTAATAAAGGTGTGTGCTGTGTATTAGAAAAGAATATAATTAACATGTCTTTTTTGAAAATCCACTCTTCTGAACTGTAATGGTAGGTTGGATTGCAAAACACCATGTTTGGTGAACGGTATTGCAGTCAAACAAGAAGTGTGTGTTCAAAGAAATTTCTACAAATTAAAACCCACCTAGATAAGATTCTTTAAAACTAAAAGTATCATTTTTCTTTTTAGTTTATCTTTTTGGCCCGTCTACTCTATGGTTACAAGACATAGGATGAAAAGTAGTCAACATGAAAAGTAAATCTCACTGTTTCTCATGCATAACATAAACTTTTACACTTAAACCATATCTATATACTACACTTACAGCTACACATTTATGTCTTAGTCAAAAAATGTCATACATTTATTTTTCTATAGTAAAAAAGCAGTCAATTAATTGAAAAAGTATATATTTTCATCCAGACCCAACACATTAAAACATAATAAAGACATCGTTCTGACCTACATGTCTGATCCAGGAAAAGGGTATAACCGCTCGCTGTAGTGCTTTTGTCTACTTGAATAAAATAAAAATCATTCAATACAAATATTGTAGAATGTACATTTATACATTAAAATAGTGAAGAAAAAATGGATAACATCAGAACGATAATCATAATTTTTTATGTCAAACACATATTTGAATACACATTGAAATAATGACTAAAAGATGAAAAAGAAAATAATCGCAAATTAACAGCATACCATTAATAATGATATAACAGTCTAAAGAATATAAAAACTATACACAAAACAATGATTATATGTTCTGATGTAATCCATTTTTTCTTCACTATTTTAATGTATAAATGTACATTCTACAATATTTGTGTTTTAAAATAAAACTTTTAAACACACATTATTCTTTTGTGATAAATGGTTCAAAACAAAATTAAAAGCAAATCTAATCTAAGAACAAAATTAATTACAGAGATAGGTAAAACTAACAAGTGCTTACTGTTCTTTTTTATGTTTTATTTATTTATTAATTGTATTTTTAAAAGCACAACTACCTATAAAACTGATGATACCATTACATACGTCAATGTCTAAACGGTACTAAATATTTCGAAGATCCATTTGCTGCGTTATGTTTTGACATGTATTACCTAAAATATTTAATTGAATACGTAGTTAAAACGAGTACATTTAAAGGAATACTGTCGTACGTCTGAGATATTTTCTGAAAAAGTAAAGATAAAAAAGTAAATGGGGTATGCCGTGTCAGAACAGTGTGACCAAAATTACAGAAATATTAAAACACTGCTGTGCAAAAGAAGAGCAAAGGATCAAATCTGCAACTATGAAATGCTTTATACATACATCCACAATGGTGTATGCTCACTGTGATAAACAGTAACCAATATTGTTTGGTATATAGATTATAGCATATGGCATAGACCATCTAAGAGAATTCTAATAGCTTTTTCTAATGTGTTACCTCTTTTAGGCATAGTCAAATGTCCTTTAATCATGGTGAAATGTCAAAAAAATAATAATCACACTTCTTTAAAGCACATTGCTGTATGACAACTTGGTAAAACCAATATTTATGCAAAATAAAAAGTAGAACAATGTAGATATGTTACAACATGTTATTGTTCTGTTAACTACATGCCTTAAAATGATCGACTACATGATTTTTATTTTATTCAAGTAGACAAAAGCACTACAGCGAGCGGTTATACCCTTTTCCTGGATCAGACATGTAGGTCAGAACGATGTCTTTATTATGTTTTAATGTGTTGGGTCTGGATGAAAATATATACTTTTTCAATTAATTGACTGCTTTTTTACTATAGAAAAATAAATGTATGACATTTTTTGACTAAGACATAAATGTGTAGCTGTAAGTGTAGTATATAGATATGGTTTAAGTGTAAAAGTTTATGTTATGCATGAGAAACAGTGAGATTTACTTTTCATGTTGACTACTTTTCATCCTATGTCTTGTAACCATAGAGTAGACGGGCCAAAAAGATAAACTAAAAAGAAAAATGATACTTTTAGTTTTAAAGAATCTTATCTAGGTGGGTTTTAATTTGTAGAAATTTCTTTGAACACACACTTCTTGTTTGACTGCAATACCGTTCACCAAACATGGTGTTTTGCAATCCAACCTACCATTACAGTTCAGAAGAGTGGATTTTCAAAAAAGACATGTTAATTATATTCTTTTCTAATACACAGCACACACCTTTATTAAAAATACATCTTTGTGAAATAACTTTTTTTTTTTTACTACTTACTCATGCATAATTGTTAACATTTTTGCTTTAAAAAAGCATTGACCCATGTAGTTTTTCCAAACGTGTTTGCATCAGTAGTATAACATAATCACACTGACAGTGGTAAAAAAGACTTTGACACGAGTTGTAGAACCTTATGTGCACCAGAGCTTTTGCTTTATTTGAGATGGAGAATATGGATTTGAGGGTGAAAAAAAAGAAAGAAAATTTTGTTAAACACCTGATGCTGAATGATTTGAAATACATGTTTTAAAAAAAAAGTCTAAAGTTGAATTTCTTAAAGGTGTTCATTGTACACTTTTGGTTTTAACATGGTTTTGTTGACAATGTCAACACTGTTAAAAACATATGAAGCCAAACAATAACAACTGTGAATTATTCTCTGATGCAGATAACTAATCTAGTGGTGAAAAATGTTTGTTTGTTTTTTTTTATTTTTTTATTTTAGGATTAATAGTGTCTTGTCCTACCAAGTTATTGTTCAGGAGGGCAATAAGGGGTGGGCTTCCCATACCGGGAGTCAAACACTAGACCATTTAGGACCTGTACTTGCATCCTAAACATTACTTTATTTTTCCTGTTTTAGAATCTCAGATCCGGCCTCCTGAGTTTCACACGGTTTTTGCACACTTTTGCAAGCCCTTCTAACATCATAGTTGTTGAATCTGCTTGTATTGTAATGGTGTGCTTTAACACTGCTAACAAGATGGTAAGAGATAAACATTTTTTATTTTTTTTAGCACTACCCCTTTCATATGCTAAAATCTGTTAACTGTTTGTTGGACTTTCACTTTACACTCAAAAACAATTCTTGAGATTTCATTGGGACAACCTTAATTTTTTTATGTTCAACGCACATAAATTTTGTTGAGAGTGTTAAGTTAACTTAATCAATTTTTGTTGGGACAACATGTATGAATTGTGTGGAACCCTGCATTTCTTACAGTGTAGATGTTTGCAGAAAAGTAGTTGAGTCATCCCTGGCTCTTTTAATTTGTGCTAGTTGTTGAAAAATTAAATGCTGGTTAATGATTTTTTATAATACATTTTAAAGTATAATCAGTTTGTTCTGTGAATATTCACATACATTTATGTATTTCTTTCTTGTTTAGCATGATAGATGCATGTTTGACGTATCCGGATTCCTAAAACAAATGTTTTGTTTTCTGAGTGATTCCCTTAGAAACACAATAATCGTATCATAGCGTCGTACTATAGTCGTAGTCGTGTGTACACCTGTTGCTTACGTATAAAACAAAATGTAGTCCCTGCTGGTAAATTATTGAAACATGTTACTCTAAAGAATAATGTTACACATTGAAAAGTTTTTTTCGATAATGAAAACATTCTAAATTTAGTTGGATTTAGAATTTAGTTGTGTTTCGTTTCGTTTCATTGTCCTCACCTACGAACATATCGCCCAACAAAACCATGTGTGCAATGTTGTCCATGATCTTGATGGATATCAAGATTGTATCTTAAGAGAAGAAAACATCATTTACAAATCAGCACATTGTAAAATAATTACAAATGTTTTTTGGGGGGGGGTTTTTCATAGTAAATTGCACATTTTTCTAATTTACATAAGTGATTTTGTGCATGACTATATTTTAGTTAGATATGTATGTTTTATACATAACATGGGAGATTTTAGAATGAAAATGTTTTACTAAGGCATAGCATAAATTTGTTTGCAGTTTAAAAAACCACACATGGATTTTCGCATCACAAACAATACTAGTTAGAGGTGGTAAGACATTAAAAATGTAACACATTTATTTGTGCTGCGTTCAATTGGGAAAAAAAAAAATGTTTTGTGGTCGTTCACTCTAGAAGTTGGTAGTAAAGATAAAACATCTTTTATCAGCTCTTTCACTTTATGGTAGATGTTGAAAAGATTAGTTCTTGATTAAAGGTTTTGTATAGCGTATGTTGAAGTGTGCTCACTGTTCGAAACAGACATATCTTACAGCTGTTCTTTTCTATGTTTTGGTGTGAACAATTTTTTTTTAAAATTCCTCAAACAAAGCTTTGATGTTCTGAGTGTACCCTCAGAAATGTAATAGTACACCATGATTGTGCCGTGGTCGCATGAGCTATACCTGTTTAATTCTAAAACAAAAATGCAAGTAAATAATTTGAAACAAGTTACTCTAAAATAAGCATTCCGTTCATACATGTTAAAAAAAAAAAAAAACATTTTCATGATGAAACTTGTTAATTTTTCACAAATATATTGAAATTATTCTTGTATCTTTTCTGTAAATACAATGCTGACAGCTATCAGAAACGAGTCTTCACCTAAAAACACTGTCAAACAAAAACGTGCACAGTGTTGTCCATGATCTTGATACAAATCTAGAATTAATCTAGTGCTGTAAACATAGTTTCTAAAATTAAGATTTTACAAAAGTATTTTCAAATGAATACAAAAAGATTTTTACTGTAAATTACACATCTTTAAAATTTACATCAGTGTTTTGTGGACAAGAATATCGCCGTTAGATATGGGTTTAAGTGTGTATAGAACATGGGTGTGGCATATATTTGTAGGCATGTAAAATCCCATGTGAGGTTTTTAGCCCAAATATTTACACATACAGAAGTAGGTGAAAAAACCTAACACTATTGTACCAATTACCTACAGTTCAGTTGATCGTGACGCATAAAGCATTTTTAACACATTTTTGAGGAAAATGTTCAGTAATAAATTAATAGATTTTTTCCTGAAATTAAAGTTTGTCATAAAAACTGGGCATGATGTTTCTACTGAAGTGAGAAAAGCACTTGAAGAAAATGGTGCTGAATTTCGTTTTGAACAACAATCTAAAGTAAAACAGTTTTTTTGAAGCGGATTGACAAAAGCGCCTTAATATAGTGACGTGCGATATGTTGAGGTATGCTTAAAAATCACAGTTTCCTTTTATATTTATATTCTGACATAGCGAAATGTGGTTTATGTTTGTTCCTTTTATAATTTACAAACTATCTGTGGGGCCAGATCAGAATGAAAGCATTTGTTAAACAATAACACAAATGTACACACAACTTGTTTTTAGTAGTTCAGTTTGCTCTACGTTGTACTCAAAGTATTGGTAATAAAGTGTTGATGCACATATACACAAAATTGCCATCGTAAAAATCATTAATACTACCACACTGCTAATTTCACTTGATCCCCATGTAAACAGACAATATATGTAAGAGCGATATACTTGTTTGAATACTTTTGACTTTTTTTTTTGTTGTTGTTTTTGTTGTTATTGTTGTCGTTTTCTTGTTTATACATAGCCTCTATTGTGTGTTGTACTGATAGTACAGGGATAAAAACTGCTGAAGGTTTTGAGAAAAAACACACAAAACATGACACTTTTTCTTCTCTCCCACAGAATTTGGACTCATAGTCACCATCCAGGCACAGTAGGATGGCAGATAGGATAGATGAGGCCTGGGTAACAGCGTTTAACCCTAAATGTTTTAAAATCAAACTATCTTTTTTTAAGAAAAAAATTAAGAATATTGCAGACACGCTGGATAGCCGGCTTTGCATGTGTATAGGCCTGTTTACAAAAAAAAAAAAAAAGAAACAAAAAACTATTTACTGGCATTCTTTCATTACAAATTTGCTTACCCATTACACCCCCAACCAGAATCCCAATTGCTTACACTCACAGACTGGAAGAATCCAGATAGTCAGGAAAGGAGCACCGTCATAAAAAAAAGAATGAGATGCAACATCAAACCATACATTGCCACAATTCTAACTAGAAGTTTATCTAGCCCAAATCCGACTGAGACCCGGTTCAACTGTCAGTTTTGGAACAAGCATATTAAATCTGACTCCTAAAGCAGATACCCAAAACATTTGTTAAACAGAAAAAAAAATAAATAAAAATGTAAACACAACATACTTTCAGTACATTGACATGCTAAATGTATATGTAAACTCAAAGAATTGGTTAAAAGGTCTTGATGTACATCTACAAAAATGTGGCTCAAACACACTGAGGTTGGACAAGGCAACAATGGAAATACTTGTTTGAATACTTTTTGTTTCTGCTTAATGTTTTAGTTTTTACATTAGCCTCTAGATCGTGTTGTACTGATAGTACTGAGATAAACACATGCTGATGTTCTGAGAAGGGCACACAAAACATGACACCTTTTCTTCTCCCCCACAGAAAATGGCCACAGATAGGACAGAGGCTTGAGAATCATGGTTAAACAAAACAAAACAAAAAAAAAAGTCAAACGACTTTTTAGGAAATGAAAAAAAAAATGTAAAAACATCGCAAACACACCGGATAGCCAGCTTTGCATGTGTATGGACCAAATTACAAAAAACTATTTACTGCCATTCTTTCATTCTAAATTTGCTTACCCATTACACCCCCAACCTGAAACCCCACTGCTTACACTCACAGATTGAAAGGAGCAGGAATGCCAGAAGAGCTGCATAGGTTGTAAAAATGACAAACCATACACATTGCCGCAAATCTAACTATACTGTAAATCTTTGCCAAAATCAGCCCGACACTTGGTTCAACTGTCAATTTGGGACAAACCGTCATAAATCCTACCACTAAGCAGGGACCCTAAGCCCTGTGACCTGGGGAAAGCAGCCTGTCATTGGTCACCAGTCTTACATTCATGAAACACATTGGACAAACCATGCCATAAATTATTACCATACCGTCCAAAACATACTCATAAATTATTGACATAAGGCAATAAATCATCTTGACACTGTGTGTATTATAAGACTACTGAGGTCAAATCACAGTAATGCAAACTCAGTCAGAGACATAGATTTTCACTTGCAACTTGCTTTAACATGTTTAACAGTGCATGAATTGTGGTCTAAAACAAAAAAGAATGATGCATTTTATGGCTGGATCTGGTTTTATCACATTCTGAATTGAACGTTGAAAATGAGCTTTTCAGAGCCAGCAGAGGTCAAAATAAGCAGTAATGCAAACTCAGTCAGAGACATAGATTTTCACTTGCAACTTGCTTTAACATGTTTAACAATGCATGAATTGTTGTCTAAAACAAAAAAGAATGATGCATTTTATGGCTGGATCTGTTTTATCACTTTCTGAATTGGACGTTGAAAATGAGCTTATCTCAGCCAGCAGAGAGGTCAAATCACAGTAATGCAAACTCAGTCAGAGACATAGATTTTCACTTGCAACTTGCTTTAACATGTTTAACAGTGCATGAATTGTTGTCTAAAACAAAAAAAGAATGATGCATTTTATGGCTGGATCTGTTTTATCACTTTCTGAATTGCACGTTGAAAATGAGCTTATCTCAGCCAGCAGAGAGGTCAAATCACAGTAATGCAAACTCAGTCAGAGACATAGATTTTCACTTGCAACTTGCTTTAACATGTTTAACAGTGCATGAATTGTTGTCTAAAACAAAAAAGAATGATGCATTTTATGGCTGGATCTGGTTTTATCACATTCTGAATTACTCCGTTGAAAATGAGCTTTTCAGAGCCAGCAGAGGTCAAAATAAGCAGTAATGCAAACTCAGTCAGAGACATAGATTTTCACTTGCAACTTGCTTTAACATGTTTAACAGTGCATGAAATGTTGTCCAAAACAAAAAAGAATGGTGCATTTTATGGCTGGATCTGTTTTTATCACTTTCTGAATTGGACGTTGAAAATGAGCTTATCTCAGCGAGCAGAGAGGTCAAATCACAGTAATGCAAACTCAGTCAGAGGCATAGATTTTCACCTGCAACTTGCTTTAACATGTTTAACAGTGCATGAAATGTTGTCTAAAACAAAAAAGAATGATGCATTTTATGGCTGGATCTGTTTTATCACTTTCTGAATTGGACGTTGAAAATGAGCTTATATTAGCCAGCAGAGAGGTCAAATCACAGTAATGCAAACTCAGTCAGAGACATAGATTTTCACTTGCAACTTGCTTTAACATGTTTAACAGTGCATGAATTGTTGTCTAAAACAAAAAAGAATTATGCATTTTATGGCTGGATCTGTTTTATCACTTTCTGAATTGGACGTTGAAAATGAGCTTATCAGAGCCAGCAGAGAGGTCAAATCACAGTAATGCAAACTCAGTCAGAGACATAGATTTTCACTTGCAACTTGCTTTAACATGTTTAACAGTGCATGAATTGTTGTCTAAAACAAAAAAGAATGATGCATTTTATGGCTGGATCTGGTTTTATCACATTCTGAATTGAACGTTGAAAATGAGCTTTTCAGAGCCAGCAGAGATCAAAATAAGCAGTAATGCAAACTCAGTCAGAGACATAGATTTTCACTTGCAACTTGCTTTAACAAGTTTAACAATGCATGAATTGTTGTCTAAAACAAAAAAGAATGATGCATTTTATGGCTGGATCTGTTTTTATCACTTTCTGAATTGGACGTTGAAAATGAGCTTATATTAGCCAGCAGAGAGGTCAAATCACAGTAATGCAAACTCAGTCAGAGACATAGATTTTCACTTGCAACTTGCTTTAACATGTTTAACAGTGCATGAATTGTTGTCTAAAACAAAAAAAGAATGATGCATTTTATGGCTGGATCTGTTTTATCACTTTCTGAATTGGACGTTGAAAATGAGCTTATCTCAGCCAGCAGAGAGGTCAAATCACAGTAATGCAAACTCAGTCAGAGACATAGATTTTCACTTGCAACTTGCTTTAACATGTTTAACAGTGCATGAAATGTTGTCTAAAACAAAAAAGAATGGTGAATTTTATGGCTGGATCTGTTTTTATCACTTTCTGAATTGGACGTTGAAAATGAGCTTATCTCAGCGAGCAGAGAGGTCAAATCACAGTAATGCAAACTCAGTCAGAGACATAGATTTTCACCTGCAACTTGCTTTAACATGTTTAACAGTGCATGAATTGTTGTCTAAAACAAAAAAGAATGATGCATTTTATGGCTGGATCTGTTTTTATCACTTTCTGAATTGGACGATGAAAATGAGCTTATCTCAGCCAGCAGAGAGGTCAAATCACAGTAATGCAAACTCAGTCAGAGACATAGATTTTCACTTGCAACTTGCTTTAACATGTTTAACAGTGCATGAATTGTTGTCTAAAACAAAAAAGAATGATGCATTTTATGGCTGGATCTGTTTTTATCACTTTCTGAATTGGACGTTGAAAATGAGCTTATCTCAGCCAGCAGAGAGGTCAAATCACAGTAATGCAAACTCAGTCAGAGACATAGATTTTCTTTTGCAACTTGCTTTAACATGTTTAACAGTGCATGAATTGTTGTCTAAAACAAAAAAGAATGATGCATTTTATGGCTGAATCTGTTTTTATCACTTTCTGAATTAGACGTTGAAAATGAGCTTATCTCAGCCAGCAGAGAGGTCAAATCACAGTAATGCAAACTCAGTCAGAGACATAGATTTTCACTTGCAACTTGCTTTAACATGTTTAACAGTGCATGAATTGTTGTCTAAAACAAAAAAGAATGATGCATTTTATGGCTGGATCTGTTTTATCACTTTCTGAATTGGACGTTGAAAATGAGCTTATCTCAGCCAGCAGAGGTCAAATCACAGTAATGCAAACTCAGTCAGAGACATAGATTTTCACTTGCAACTTGCTTTAACATGTTTAACAGTGCATGAATTGTTGTCTAAAACAAAAAAAGAATGATGCATTTTATGGCTGGATCTGTTTTATCACTTTCTGAATTGCACGTTGAAAATGAGCTTATCTCAGCCAGCAGAGAGGTCAAATCACAGTAATGCAAACTCAGTCAGAGACATAGATTTTCACTTGCAACTTGCTTTAACATGTTTAACAGTGCATGAATTGTGGTCTAAAACAAAAAAGAATGATGCATTTTATGGCTGAATCTGGTTTTATCACATTCTGAATTACTCCGTTGAAAATGAGCTTTTCAGAGCCAGCAGAGGTCAAAATAAGCAGTAATGCAAACTCAGTCAGAGACATAGATTTTCACTTGCAACTTGCTTTAACATGTTTAACAGTGCATGAAATGTTGTCTAAAACAAAAAAGAATGGTGCATTTTATGGCTGGATCTGTTTTTATCACTTTCTGAATTGGACGTTGAAAATGAGCTTATCTCAGCGAGCAGAAAGGTCAAATCACAGTAATGCAAACTCAGTCAGAGACATTAATTTTCACTTGCAACTTGCTTTAACATGTTTAACAGTGCATGAAATGTTGTCTAAAACAAAAAAGAATGATGCATTTTATGGCTGGATCTGTTTTATCACTTTCTGAATTGGACGTTGAAAATGAGCTTATCTCAGCCAGCAGAGAGGTCAAATCACAGTAATGCAAACTCAGTCAGAGACATAGATTTTCACTTGCAACTTGCTTTAACATGTTTAACAGTGCATGAATTGTTGTCTAAAACAAAAAAGAATGATGCATTTTATGGCTGGATCTGTTTTTATCACTTTCTGAATTGGACGTTGAAAATGAGCTTATCTCAGCCAGCAGAGAGGTCAATTCACAGTAATGCAAACTCAGTCAGAGACATAGATTTTCACTTGCAACTTGCTTTAACATGTTTAACAGTGCATGAATTGTTGTCTAAAACAAAAAAGAATGATGCATTTTATGGCTGGATCTGGTTTTATCACATTCTGAATTGAACGTTGAAAATGAGCTTTTCAGAGCCAGCAGAGGTCAAAATAAGCAGTAATGCAAACTCAGTCAGAGACATAGATTTTCACTTGCAACTTGCTTTAACATGTTTAACAGTGCATGAATTGTTGTCTAAAACAAAAAAGAATGATGCATTTTATGGCTGGATCTGTTTTATCACTTTCTGAATTGGACGTTGAAAATGAGCTTATCTCAGCCAGCAGAGAGGTCAAATCACAGTAATGCAAACTCAGTCAGAGACATAGATTTTCACTTGCAACTTGCTTTAACATGTTTAACAGTGCATGAATTGTTGTCTAAAACAAAAAAGAATGATGCATTTTATGGCTGGATCTGTTTTATCACTTTCTGAATTGGACGTTGAAAATGAGCTTATCTCAGCCAGCAGAGAGGTCAAATCACAGTAATGCAAACTCAGTCAGAGACATAGATTTTCACTTGCAACTTGCTTTAACATGTTTAACAGTGCATGAATTGTTGTCTAAAACAAAAAAGAATGATGCATTTTATGGCTGGATCTGGTTTTATCACATTCTGAATTGAACGTTGAAAATGAGCTTTTCAGAGCCAGCAGAGGTCAAAATAAGCAGTAATGCAAACTCAGTCAGAGACATAGATTTTCACTTGCAACTTGCTTTAACATGTTTAACAGTGCATGAAATGTTGTCTAAAACAAAAAAGAATGGTGCATTTTATGGCTGGATCTGTTTTTATCACTTTCTGAATTGGACGTTGAAAATGAGCTTATCTCAGCCAGCAGAGAGGTCAAATCACAGTAATGCAAACTCAGTCAGAGACATAGATTTTCACTTGCAACTTGCTTTAACATGTTTAACAGTGCATGAATTGTTGTCTAAAACAAAAAAGAATGATGCATTTTATGGCTGGATCTGGTTTTATCACATTCTGAATTGAACGTTGAAAATGAGCTTTTCAGAGCCAGCAGAGGTCAAAATAAGCAGTAATGCAAACTCAGTCAGAGACATAGATTTTCACTTGCAACTTGCTTTAACATGTTTAACAATGCATGAATTGTTGTCTAAAACAAAAAAGAATGATGCATTTTATGGCTGGATCTGTTTTATCACTTTCTGAATTGGACGTTGAAAATGAGCTTATCTCAGCCAGCAGAGAGGTCAAATCACAGTAATGCAAACTCAGTCAGAGACATAGATTTTCACTTGCAACTTGCTTTAACATGTTTAACAGTGCATGAATTGTTGTCTAAAACAAAAAAGAATGATGCATTTTATGGCTGGATCTGTTTTATCACTTTCTGAATTGCACGTTGAAAATGAGCTTATCTCAGCCAGCAGAGAGGTCAAATCACAGTAATGCAAACTCAGTCAGAGACATAGATTTTCACTTGCAACTTGCTTTAACATGTTTAACAGTGCATGAATTGTTGTCTAAAACAAAAAAGAATGATGCATTTTATGGCTGGATCTGGTTTTATCACATTCTGAATTACTCCGTTGAAAATGAGCTTTTCAGAGCCAGCAGAGGTCAAAATAAGCAGTAATGCAAACTCAGTCAGAGACATAGATTTTCACTTGCAACTTGCTTTAACATGTTTAACAGTGCATGAAATGTTGTCTAAAACAAAAAAGAATGGTGCATTTTATGGCTGGATCTGTTTTTATCACTTTCTGAATTGGACGTTGAAAATGAGCTTATCTCAGCGAGCAGAGAGGTCAAATCACAGTAATGCAAACTCAGTCAGAGACATTAATTTTCACCTGCAACTTGCTTTAACATGTTTAACAGTGCATGAAATGTTGTCTAAAACAAAAAAGAATGATGCATTTTATGGCTGGATCTGTTTTATCACTTTCTGAATTGGACGTTGAAAATGAGCTTATCTCAGCCAGCAGAGAGGTCAAATCACAGTAATGCAAACTCAGTCAGAGACATAGATTTTCACTTGCAACTTGCTTTAACATGTTTAACAGTGCATGAATTGTTGTCTAAAACAAAAAAGAATGATGCATTTTATGGCTGGATCTGTTTTTATCACTTTCTGAATTGGACGTTGAAAATGAGCTTATCTCAGCCAGCAGAGAGGTCAAATCACAGTAATGCAAACTCAGTCAGAGACATAGATTTTCACTTGCAACTTGCTTTAACATGTTTAACAGTGCATGAATTGTTGTCTAAAACAAAAAAGAATGATGCATTTTATGGCTGGATCTGGTTTTATCACATTCTGAATTGAACGTTGAAAATGAGCTTTTCAGAGCCAGCAGAGGTCAAAATAAGCAGTAATGCAAACTCAGTCAGAGACATAGATTTTCACTTGCAACTTGCTTTAACATGTTTAACAGTGCATGAATTGTTGTCTAAAACAAAAAAGAATGATGCATTTTATGGCTGGATCTGTTTTATCACTTTCTGAATTGGACGTTGAAAATGAGCTTATCTCAGCCAGCAGAGAGGTCAAATCACAGTAATGCAAACTCAGTCAGAGACATAGATTTTCACTTGCAACTTGCTTTAACATGTTTAACAGTGCATGAATTGTTGTCTAAAACAAAAAAGAATGATGCATTTTATGGCTGGATCTGTTTTATCACTTTCTGAATTGCACGTTGAAAATGAGCTTATCTCAGCCAGCAGAGAGGTCAAATCACAGTAATGCAAACTCAGTCAGAGACATAGATTTTCACTTGCAACTTGCTTTAACATGTTTAACAGTGCATGAATTGTGGTCTAAAACAAAAAAGAATGATGCATTTTATGGCTGAATCTGGTTTTATCACATTCTGAATTACTCCGTTGAAAATGAGCTTTTCAGAGCCAGCAGAGGTCAAAATAAGCAGTAATGCAAACTCAGTCAGAGACATAGATTTTCACTTGCAACTTGCTTTAACATGTTTAACAGTGCATGAAATGTTGTCTAAAACAAAAAAGAATGGTGCATTTTATGGCTGGATCTGTTTTTATCACTTTCTGAATTGGACGTTGAAAATGAGCTTATCTCAGCGAGCAGAAAGGTCAAATCACAGTAATGCAAACTCAGTCAGAGACATTAATTTTCACCTGCAACTTGCTTTAACATGTTTAACAGTGCATGAAATGTTGTCTAAAACAAAAAAGAATGATGCATTTTATGGCTGGATCTGTTTTATCACTTTCTGAACTGGACGTTGAAAATGAGCTTATCTCAGCCAGCAGAGAGGTCAAATCACAGTAATGCAAACTCAGTCAGAGACATAGATTTTCACTTGCAACTTGCTTTAACATGTTTAACAGTGCATGAATTGTTGTCTAAAACAAAAAAGAATGATGCATTTTATGGCTGGATCTGTTTTTATCACTTTCTGAATTGGACGTTGAAAATGAGCTTATCTCAGCCAGCAGAGAGGTCAAATCACAGTAATGCAAACTCAGTCAGAGACATAGATTTTCACTTGCAACTTGCTTTAACATGTTTAACAGTGCATGAATTGTTGTCTAAAACAAAAAAGAATGATGCATTTTATGGCTGGATCTGGTTTTATCACATTCTGAATTGAACGTTGAAAATGAGCTTTTCAGAGCCAGCAGAGGTCAAAATAAGCAGTAATGCAAACTCAGTCAGAGACATAGATTTTCACTTGCAACTTGCTTTAACATGTTTAACAGTGCATGAATTGTTGTCTAAAACAAAAAAGAATGATGCATTTTATGGCTGGATCTGTTTTATCACTTTCTGAATTGGACGTTGAAAATGAGCTTATCTCAGCCAGCAGAGAGGTCAAATCACAGTAATGCAAACTCAGTCAGAGACATAGATTTTCACTTGCAACTTGCTTTAACATGTTTAACAGTGCATGAATTGTTGTCTAAAACAAAAAAGAATGATGCATTTTATGGCTGGATCTGTTTTATCACTTTCTGAATTGGACGTTGAAAATGAGCTTATCTCAGCCAGCAGAGAGGTCAAATCACAGTAATGCAAACTCAGTCAGAGACATAGATTTTCACTTGCAACTTGCTTTAACATGTTTAACAGTGCATGAATTGTTGTCTAAAACAAAAAAGAATGATGCATTTTATGGCTGGATCTGGTTTTATCACATTCTGAATTGAACGTTGAAAATGAGCTTTTCAGAGCCAGCAGAGGTCAAAATAAGCAGTAATGCAAACTCAGTCAGAGATATAGATTTTCACTTGCAACTTGCTTTAACATGTTTAACAGTGCATGAATTGTGGTCTAAAACAAAAAAGAATGATGCATTTTATGGCTGAATCTGGTTTTATCACATTCTGAATTACTCCGTTGAAAATGAGCTTTTCAGAGCCAGCAGAGGTAAAAATAAGCAGTAATGCAAACTCAGTCAGAGACATAGATTTTCACTTGCAACTTGCTTTAACATGTTTAACAGTGCATGAAATGTTGTCTAAAACAAAAAAGAATGGTGCATTTTATGGCTGGATCTGTTTTTATCACTTTCTGAATTGGACGTTGAAAATGAGCTTATCTCAGCGAGCAGAAAGGTCAAATCACAGTAATGCAAACTCAGTCAGAGACATTAATTTTCACCTGCAACTTGCTTTAACATGTTTAACAGTGCATGAAATGTTGTCTAAAACAAAAAAGAATGATGCATTTTATGGCTGGATCTGTTTTATCACTTTCTGAATTGGACGTTGAAAATGAGCTTATCTCAGCCAGCAGAGAGGTCAAATCACAGTAATGCAAACTCAGTCAGAGACATAGATTTTCACTTGCAACTTGCTTTAACATGTTTAACAGTGCATGAATTGTTGTCTAAAACAAAAAAGAATGATGCATTTTATGGCTGGATCTGTTTTTATCACTTTCTGAATTGGACGTTGAAAATGAGCTTATCTCAGCCAGCAGAGAGGTCAAATCACAGTAATGCAAACTCAGTCAGAGACATAGATTTTCACTTGCAACTTGCTTTAACATGTTTAACAGTGCATGAATTGTTGTCTAAAACAAAAAAGAATGATGCATTTTATGGCTGGATCTGGTTTTATCACATTCTGAATTGAACGTTGAAAATGAGCTTTTCAGAGCCAGCAGAGGTCAAAATAAGCAGTAATGCAAACTCAGTCAGAGACATAGATTTTCACTTGCAACTTGCTTTAACATGTTTAACAGTGCATGAATTGTTGTCTAAAACAAAAAAGAATGATGCATTTTATGGTTGGATCTGTTTTATCACTTTCTGAATTGGACGTTGAAAATGAGCTTATCTCAGCCAGCAGAGAGGTCAAATCACAGTAATGCAAACTCAGTCAGAGACATAGATTTTCACTTGCAACTTGCTTTAACATGTTTAACAGTGCATGAATTGTTGTCTAAAACAAAAAAGAATGATGCATTTTATGGCTGGAACTGGTTTTATCACATTCTGAATTGAACGTTGAAAATGAGCTTTTCAGAGCCAGCAGAGGTCAAAATAAGCAGTAATGCAAACTCAGTCAGAGACATAGATTTTCACTTGCAACTTGCTTTAACATGTTTAACAATGCATGAATTGTTGTCTAAAACAAAAAAGAATGATGCATTTTATGGCTGGATCTGTTTTATCACTTTCTGAATTGGACGTTGAAAATGAGCTTATCTCAGCCAGCAGAGAGGTCAAATCACAGTAATGCAAACTCAGTCAGAGACATAGATTTTCACCTGCAACTTGCTTTAACATGTTTAACAGTGCATGAAATGTTGTCTAAAACAAAAAAGAATGATGCATTTTATGGCTGGATCTGTTTTATCACTTTCTGAATTGGACGTTGAAAATGAGCTTATCTCAGCCAGCAGAGAGGTCAAATCACAGTAATGCAAACTCAGTCAGAGACATAGATTTTCACTTGCAATTTGCTTTAACATGTTTAACAGTGCATGAATTGTTGTCTAAAACAAAAAAGAATGATGCATTTTATGGCTGGATCTGTTTTATCACTTTCTGAATTGCACGTTGAAAATGAGCTTATCTCAGCCAGCAGAGAGGTCAAATCACAGTAATGCAAACTCAGTCAGAGACAAAGATTTTCACTTGCAACTTGCTTTAACATGTTTAACAGTGCATGAATTTTTGTCTAAAACAAAAAAGAATGATGCATTTTATGGCTGGATCTGGTTTTATCACATTCTGAATTGAACGTTGAAAATGAGCTTTTCAGACCCAGCAGAGGTCAAAATAAGCAGTAATGCAAACTCAGTCAGAGACATAGATTTTCACTTGCAACTTGCTTTAACATGTTTAACAGTGCATGAATTGTTGTTTAAAACAAAAAAGAATGATGCATTTTATGGCTGGATCTGTTTTATCACTTTCTGAATTGGACGTTGAAAATGAGCTTATCTCAGCCAGCAGAGAGGTCAAATCACAGTAATGCAAACTCAGTCAGAGACATAGATTTTCACTTGCAACTTGCTTTAACATGTTTAACAGTGCATGAATTGTTGTCTAAAACAAAAAAGAATGATGCATTTTATGGCTGGATCTGGTTTTATCACATTCTGAATTGAACGTTGAAAATGAGCTTTTCAGAGCCAGCAGAGGTCAAAATAAGCAGTAATGCAAACTCAGTCAGAGACATAGATTTTCACTTGCAACTTGCTTTAACATGTTTAACAGTGCATGAATTGTTGTTTAAAACAAAAAAGAATGATGCATTTTATGGCTGGATCTGTTTTATCACTTTCTGAATTGGACGTTGAAAATGAGCTTATCTCAGCCAGCAGAGAGGTCAAATCACAGTAATGCAAACTCAGTCAGAGACATAGATTTTCACTTGCAACTTGCTTTAACATGTTTAACAGTGCATGAATTGTTGTCTAAAACAAAAAAGAATGATGCATTTTATGGCTGGATCTGGTTTTATCACATTCTGAATTGAACGTTGAAAATGAGCTTTTCAGAGCCAGCAGAGGTCAAAATAAGCAGTAATGCAAACTCAGTCAGAGACATAGATTTTCACTTGCAACTTGCTTTAACATGTTTAACAATGCATGAATTGTTGTCTAAAACAAAAAAGAATGATGCATTTTATGGCTGGATCTGTTTTATCACTTTCTGAATTGGACGTTGAAAATGAGCTCATCTCAGCCAGCAGAGAGGTCAAATCACAGTAATGCAAACTCAGTCAGAGACATAGATTTTCACCTGCAACTTGCTTTAACATGTTTAACAGTGCATGAAATGTTGTCTAAAACAAAAAAGAATGATGCATTTTATGGCTGGATCTGGTTCATCACTTTCTGAATTGGACGTTGAAAATGAGCTTATCTCAGCCAGCAGAGAGGTCAAATCACAGTAATGCAAACTCAGTCAGAGACATAGATTTTCACTTGCAACTTGCTTTAACATGTTTAACAGTGCATGAATTGTTGTCTAAAACAAAAAAGAATGATGCATTTTATGGCTGGATCTGTTTTATCACTTTCTGAATTGGACGTTGAAAATGAGCGTATCTCAGCCAGCAGAGAGGTCAAATCACAGTAATGCAAACTCAGTCAGAGACATAGATTTTCACTTGCAACTTGCTTTAACATGTTTAACAGTGCATGAATTGTTGTCTAAAACAAAAAAGAATGATGCATTTTATGGCTGGATCTGGTTTTATCACATTCTGAATTGAACGTTGAAAATGAGCTTTTCAGACCCAGCAGAGGTCAAAATAAGCAGTAATGCAAACTCAGTCAGAGACATAGATTTTCACTTGCAACTTGCTTTAACATGTTTAACAGTGCATGAATTGTTGTTTAAAACAAAAAAGAATGATGCATTTTATGGCTGGATCTGTTTTATCACTTTCTGAATTGGACGTTGAAAATGAGCTTATCTCAGCCAGCAGAGAGGTCAAATCACAGTAATGCAAACTCAGTCAGAGACATAGATTTTCACTTGCAACTTGCTTTAACATGTTTAACAGTGCATGAATTGTTGTCTAAAACAAAAAAGAATGATGCATTTTATGGCTGGATCTGGTTTTATCACATTCTGAATTGAACGTTGAAAATGAGCTTTTCAGAGCCAGCAGAGGTCAAAATAAGCAGTAATGCAAACTCAGTCAGAGACATAGATTTTCACTTGCAACTTGCTTTAACATGTTTAACAGTGCATGAATTGTTGTTTAAAACAAAAAAGAATGATGCATTTTATGGCTGGATCTGTTTTATCACTTTCTGAATTGGACGTTGAAAATGAGCTTATCTCAGCCAGCAGAGAGGTCAAATCACAGTAATGCAAACTCAGTCAGAGACATAGATTTTCACTTGCAACTTGCTTTAACATGTTTAACAGTGCATGAATTGTTGTCTAAAACAAAAAAGAATGATGCATTTTATGGCTGGATCTGGTTTTATCACATTCTGAATTGAACGTTGAAAATAAGCTTTTCAGAGCCAGCAGAGGTCAAAATAAGCAGTAATGCAAACTCAGTCAGAGACATAGATTTTCACTTGCAACTTGCTTTAACATGTTTAACAATGCATGAATTGTTGTCTAAAACAAAAAAGAATGATGCATTTTATGGCTGGATCTGTTTTATCACTTTCTGAATTGGACGTTGAAAATGAGCTTATCTCAGCCAGCAGAGAGGTCAAATCACAGTAATGCAAACTCAGTCAGAGACATAGATTTTCACCTGCAACTTGCTTTAACATGTTTAACAGTGCATGAAATGTTGTCTAAAACAAAAAAGAATGATGCATTTTATGGCTGGATCTGTTTTATCACTTTCTGAATTGGACGTTGAAAATGAGCTTATCTCAGCCAGCAGAGAGGTCAAATCACAGTAATGCAAACTCAGTCAGAGACATAGATTTTCACTTGCAACTTGCTTTAACATGTTTAACAGTGCATGAATTGTTGTCTAAAACAAAAAAGAATGATGCATTTTATGGCTGGATCTGTTTTTATCACTTTCTGAATTGGACGTTGAAAATGAGCTTATCTCAGCCAGCAGAGAGGTCAAATCACAGTAATGCAAACTCAGTCAGAGACATAGATTTTCACTTGCAACTTGCTTTAACATGTTTAGCAGTGCATGAATTGTTGTCTAAAACAAAAAAGAATGATGCATTTTATGGCTGGATCTGGTTTTATCACATTCTGAATTGAACGTTGAAAATGAGCTTTTCAGAGCCAGCAGAGGTCAAAATAAGCAGTAATGCAAACTCAGTCAGAGACATAGATTTTCACTTGCAACTTGCTTTAACATGTTTAACAGTGCATGAATTGTTGTTTAAAACAAAAAAGAATGATGCATTTTATGGCTGGATCTGTTTTATCACTTTCTGAATTGGACGTTGAAAATGAGCTTATCTCAGCCAGCAGAGAGGTCAAATCACAGTAATGCAAACTCAGTCAGAGACATAGATTTTCACTTGCAACTTGCTTTAACATGTTTAACAGTGCATGAATTGTTGTCTAAAACAAAAAAGAATGATGCATTTTATGGCTGGATCTGTTTTATCACTTTCTGAATTGCACGTTGAAAATGAGCTTATCTCAGCCAGCAGAGAGGTCAAATCACAGTAATGCAAACTCAGTTAGAGACATAGATTTTCACTTGCAACTTGCTTTAACATGTTTAACAGTGCATGAATTGTTGTCTAAAACAAAAAAGAATGATGCATTTTATGGCTGGATCTGGTTTTATCACATTCTGAATTGAATGTTGAAAATGAGCTTTTCAGAGCCAGCAGAGGTCAAAATAAGCAGTAATGCAAACTCAGTCAGAGACATAGATTTTCACTTGCAACTTGCTTTAACATGTTTAACAATGCATGAATTGTTGTCTAAAACAAAAAAGAATGATGCATTTTATGGCTGGATCTGTTTTATCACTTTCTGAATTGGACGTTGAAAATGAGCTTATCTCAGCCAGCAGAGAGGTCAAATCACAGTAATGCAAACTCAGTCAGAGACATAGATTTTCACTTGCAACTTGCTTTAACATGTTTAACAGTGCATGAATTGTTGTCTAAAACAAAAAGGAATGATGCATTTTATGGCTGGATCTGTTTTATCACTTTCTGAATTGCACGTTGAAAATGAGCTTATCTCAGCCAGCAGAGAGGTCAAATCACAGTAATGCAAACTCAGTTAGAGACATAGATTTTCACTTGCAACTTGCTTTAACATGTTTAACAGTGCATGAATTGTTGTCTAAAACAAAAAAGAATGATGCATTTTATGGCTGGATCTGTTTTATCACATTCTGAATTGAACGTTGAAAATGAGCTTTTCAAAGCCAGCAGAGGTCAAAATAAGCAGTAATGCAAACTCAGTCAGAGACATAGATTTTCACTTGCAACTTGCTTTAACATGTTTAACAATGCATGAATTGTTGTCTAAAACAAAAAAGAATGGTGCATTTTATGGCTGGATCTGTTTTTATCACTTTCTGAATTGGACGTTGAAAATGAGCTTATCTCAGCGAGCAGAGAGGTCAAATCACAGTAATGCAAACTCAGTCAGAGACATAGATTTTCACCTGCAACTTGCTTTAACATGTTTAACAGTGCATGAAATGTTGTCTAAAACAAAAAAGAATGATGCATTTTATGGCTGGATCTGGTTTTATCACATTCTGAATTGAACGTTGAAAATGAGCTTTTCAGAGCCAGCAGAGGTCAAAATAAGCAGTAATGCAAACTCAGTCAGAGACATAGATTTTCACTTGCAACTTGCTTTAACATGTTTAACAGTGCATGAATTGTTGTTTAAAACAAAAAAGAATGATGCATTTTATGGCTGGATCTGTTTTATCACTTTCTGAATTGGACGTTGAAAATGAGCTTATCTCAGCCAGCAGAGAGGTCAAATCACAGTAATGCAAACTCAGTCAGAGACATAGATTTTCACTTGCAACTTGCTTTAACATGTTTAACAGTGCATGAATTGTTGTCTAAAACAAAAAAGAATGATGCATTTTATGGCTGGATCTGGTTTTATCACATTCTGAATTGAACGTTGAAAATGAGCTTTTCAGAGCCAGCAGAGGTCAAAATAAGCAGTAATGCAAACTCAGTCAGAGACATAGATTTTCACTTGCAACTTGCTTTAACATGTTTAACAGTGCATGATTTGTTGTCTAAAACAAAAAAGAATGATGCATTTTATGGCTGGATCTGTTTTTATCACTTTCTGAATTGGACGTTGAAAATGAGCTTATCTCAGCCAGCAGAGAGGTCAAATCACAGTAATGCAAACTCAGTCAGAGACATAGATTTTCACTTGCAACTTGCTTTAACATGTTTAACAGTGCATGAATTGTTGTCTAAAACAAAAAAGAATGATGCATTTTATGGCTGGATCTGGTTTTATCACATTCTGAATTGAACGTTGAAAATGAGCTTTTCAGAGCCAGCAGAGGTCAAAATAAGCAGTAATGCAAACTCAGTCAGAGACATAGATTTTCACTTGCAACTTGCTTTAACATGTTTAACAGTGCATGAATTGTTGTCTAAAACAAAAAAGAATGATGCATTTTATGGCTGGATCTGGTTTTATCACATTCTGAATTGAACGTTGAAAATGAGCTTTTCAGAGCCAGCAGAGGTCAAAATAAGCAGTAATGCAAACTCAGTCAGAGACATAGATTTTCACTTGCAACTTGCTTTAACATGTTTAACAGTGCATGAATTGTTGTTTAAAACAAAAAAGAATGATGCATTTTATGGCTGGATCTGTTTTATCACTTTCTGAATTGGACGTTGAAAATGAGCTTATCTCAGCCAGCAGAGAGGTCAAATCACAGTAATGCAAACTCAGTCAGAGACATAGATTTTCACCTGCAACTTGCTTTAACATGTTTAACAGTGCATGAAATGTTGTCTAAAACAAAAAAGAATGATGCATTTTATGGCTGGATCTGTTTTATCACTTTCTGAATTGGACGTTGAAAATGAGCTTATCTCAGCCAGCAGAGAGGTCAAATCACAGTAATGCAAACTCAGTCAGAGACATAGATTTTCACTTGCAACTTGCTTTAACATGTTTAACAGTGCATGAATTGTTGTCTAAAACAAAAAAGAATGATGCATTTTATGGCTGGATCTGGTTTTATCACATTCTGAATTGAACGTTGAAAATGAGCTTTTCAGAGCCAGCAGAGGTCAAAATAAGCAGTAATGCAAACTCAGTCAGAGACATAGATTTTCACTTGCAACTTGCTTTAACATGTTTAACAGTGCATGATTTGTTGTCTAAAACAAAAAAGAATGATGCATTTTATGGCTGGATCTGTTTTTATCACTTTCTGAATTGGACGTTGAAAATGAGCTTATCTCAGCCAGCAGAGAGGTCAAATCACAGTAATGCAAACTCAGTCAGAGACATAGATTTTCACTTGCAACTTGCTTTAACATGTTTAACAGTGCATGAATTGTTGTCTAAAACAAAAAAGAATGATGCATTTTATGGCTGGATCTGGTTTTATCACATTCTGAATTGAACGTTGAAAATGAGCTTTTCAGAGCCAGCAGAGGTCAAAATAAGCAGTAATGCAAACTCAGTCAGAGACATAGATTTTCACTTGCAACTTGCTTTAACATGTTTAACAGTGCATGAATTGTTGTCTAAAACAAAAAAGAATGATGCATTTTATGGCTGGATCTGGTTTTATCACATTCTGAATTGAACGTTGAAAATGAGCTTTTCAGAGCCAGCAGAGGTCAAAATAAGCAGTAATGCAAACTCAGTCAGAGACATAGATTTTCACTTGCAACTTGCTTTAACATGTTTAACAGTGCATGAATTGTTGTTTAAAACAAAAAAGAATGATGCATTTTATGGCTGGATCTGTTTTATCACTTTCTGAATTGGACGTTGAAAATGAGCTTATCTCAGCCAGCAGAGAGGTCAAATCACAGTAATGCAAACTCAGTCAGAGACATAGATTTTCACCTGCAACTTGCTTTAACATGTTTAACAGTGCATGAAATGTTGTCTAAAACAAAAAAGAATGATGCATTTTATGGCTGGATCTGTTTTATCACTTTCTGAATTGGACGTTGAAAATGAGCTTATCTCAGCCAGCAGAGAGGTCAAATCACAGTAATGCAAACTCAGTCAGAGACATAGATTTTCACTTGCAACTTGCTTTAACATGTTTAACAGTGCATGAATTGTTGTCTAAAACAAAAAAGAATGATGCATTTTATGGCTGGATCTGTTTTTATCACTTTCTGAATTGGACGTTGAAAATGAGCTTATCTCAGCCAGCAGAGAGGTCAAATCACAGTAATGCAAACTCAGTCAGAGACATAGATTTTCACTTGCAACTTGCTTTAACATGTTTAGCAGTGCATGAATTGTTGTCTAAAACAAAAAAGAATGATGCATTTTATGGCTGGATCTGGTTTTATCACATTCTGAATTGAACGTTGAAAATGAGCTTTTCAGAGCCAGCAGAGGTCAAAATAAGCAGTAATGCAAACTCAGTCAGAGACATAGATTTTCACTTGCAACTTGCTTTAACATGTTTAACAGTGCATGAATTGTTGTTTAAAACAAAAAAGAATGATGCATTTTATGGCTGGATCTGTTTTATCACTTTCTGAATTGGACGTTGAAAATGAGCTTATCTCAGCCAGCAGAGAGGTCAAATCACAGTAATGCAAACTCAGTCAGAGACATAGATTTTCACTTGCAACTTGCTTTAACATGTTTAACAGTGCATGAATTGTTGTCTAAAACAAAAAAGAATGATGCATTTTATGGCTGGATCTGGTTTTATCACATTCTGAATTGAATGTTGAAAATGAGCTTTTCAGAGCCAGCAGAGGTCAAAATAAGCAGTAATGCAAACTCAGTCAGAGACATAGATTTTCACTTGCAACTTGCTTTAACATGTTTAACAATGCATGAATTGTTGTCTAAAACAAAAAAGAATGATGCATTTTATGGCTGGATCTGTTTTATCACTTTCTGAATTGGACGTTGAAAATGAGCTTATCTCAGCCAGCAGAGAGGTCAAATCACAGTAATGCAAACTCAGTCAGAGACATAGATTTTCACTTGCAACTTGCTTTAACATGTTTAACAGTGCATGAATTGTTGTCTAAAACAAAAAAGAATGATGCATTTTATGGCTGGATCTGTTTTATCACTTTCTGAATTGCACGTTGAAAATGAGCTTATCTCAGCCAGCAGAGAGGTCAAATCACAGTAATGCAAACTCAGTTAGAGACATAGATTTTCACTTGCAACTTGCTTTAACATGTTTAACAGTGCATGAATTGTTGTCTAAAACAAAAAAGAATGATGCATTTTATGGCTGGATCTGTTTTTATCACTTTCTGAATTGGACGTTGAAAATGAGCTTATCTCAGCCAGCAGAGAGGTCAAATCACAGTAATGCAAACTCAGTCAGAGACATAGATTTTCACTTGCAACTTGCTTTAACATGTTTAGCAGTGCATGAATTGTTGTCTAAAACAAAAAAGAATGATGCATTTTATGGCTGGATCTGGTTTTATCACATTCTGAATTGAACGTTGAAAATGAGCTTTTCAGAGCCAGCAGAGGTCAAAATAAGCAGTAATGCAAACTCAGTCAGAGACATAGATTTTCACTTGCAACTTGCTTTAACATGTTTAACAGTGCATGAATTGTTGTTTAAAACAAAAAAGAATGATGCATTTTATGGCTGGATCTGTTTTATCACTTTCTGAATTGGACGTTGAAAATGAGCTTATCTCAGCCAGCAGAGAGGTCAAATCACAGTAATGCAAACTCAGTCAGAGACATAGATTTTCACTTGCAACTTGCTTTAACATGTTTAACAGTGCATGAATTGTTGTCTAAAACAAAAAAGAATGATGCATTTTATGGCTGGATCTGGTTTTATCACATTCTGAATTGAATGTTGAAAATGAGCTTTTCAGAGCCAGCAGAGGTCAAAATAAGCAGTAATGCAAACTCAGTCAGAGACATAGATTTTCACTTGCAACTTGCTTTAACATGTTTAACAATGCATGAATTGTTGTCTAAAACAAAAAAGAATGATGCATTTTATGGCTGGATCTGTTTTATCACTTTCTGAATTGGACGTTGAAAATGAGCTTATCTCAGCCAGCAGAGAGGTCAAATCACAGTAATGCAAACTCAGTCAGAGACATAGATTTTCACTTGCAACTTGCTTTAACATGTTTAACAGTGCATGAATTGTTGTCTAAAACAAAAAAGAATGATGCATTTTATGGCTGGATCTGTTTTATCACTTTCTGAATTGCACGTTGAAAATGAGCTTATCTCAGCCAGCAGAGAGGTCAAATCACAGTAATGCAAACTCAGTTAGAGACATAGATTTTCACTTGCAACTTGCTTTAACATGTTTAACAGTGCATGAATTGTTGTCTAAAACAAAAAAGAATGATGCATTTTATGGCTGGATCTGGTTTTATCACATTCTGAATTGAACGTTGAAAATGAGCTTTTCAAAGCCAGCAGAGGTCAAAATAAGCAGTAATGCAAACTCAGTCAGAGACATAGATTTTCACTTGCAACTTGCTTTAACATGTTTAACAATGCATGAATTGTTGTCTAAAACAAAAAAGAATGGTGCATTTTATGGCTGGATCTGTTTTTATCACTTTCTGAATTGGACGTTGAAAATGAGCTTATCTCAGCGAGCAGAGAGGTCAAATCACAGTAATGCAAACTCAGTCAGAGACATAGATTTTCACCTGCAACTTGCTTTAACATGTTTAACAGTGCATGAATTGTTGTCTAAAACAAAAAAGAATGATGCATTTTATGGCTGGATCTGTTTTATCACTTTCTGAATTGCACGTTGAAAATGAGCTTATCTCAGCCAGCAGAGAGGTCAAATCACAGTAATGCAAACTCAGTCAGAGACATAGATTTTCACTTGCAACTTGCTTTAACATGTTTAACAGTGCATGAATTGTGGTCTAAAACAAAAAAGAATGATGCATTTTATGGCTGAATCTGGTTTTATCACATTCTGAATTACTCCGTTGAAAATGAGCTTTTCAGAGCCAGCAGAGGTCAAAATAAGCAGTAATGCAAACTCAGTCAGAGACATAGATTTTCACTTGCAACTTGCTTTAACATGTTTAACAGTGCATGAAATGTTGTCTAAAACAAAAAAGAATGGTGCATTTTATGGCTGGATCTGTTTTTATCACTTTCTGAATTGGACGTTGAAAATGAGCTTATCTCAGCGAGCAGAAAGGTCAAATCACAGTAATGCAAACTCAGTCAGAGACATTAATTTTCACCTGCAACTTGCTTTAACATGTTTAACAGTGCATGAAATGTTGTCTAAAACAAAAAAGAATGATGCATTTTATGGCTGGATCTGTTTTATCACTTTCTGAACTGGACGTTGAAAATGAGCTTATCTCAGCCAGCAGAGAGGTCAAATCACAGTAATGCAAACTCAGTCAGAGACATAGATTTTCACTTGCAACTTGCTTTAACATGTTTAACAGTGCATGAATTGTTGTCTAAAACAAAAAAGAATGATGCATTTTATGGCTGGATCTGTTTTTATCACTTTCTGAATTGGACGTTGAAAATGAGCTTATCTCAGCCAGCAGAGAGGTCAAATCACAGTAATGCAAACTCAGTCAGAGACATAGATTTTCACTTGCAACTTGCTTTAACATGTTTAACAGTGCATGAATTGTTGTCTAAAACAAAAAAGAATGATGCATTTTATGGCTGGATCTGGTTTTATCACATTCTGAATTGAACGTTGAAAATGAGCTTTTCAGAGCCAGCAGAGGTCAAAATAAGCAGTAATGCAAACTCAGTCAGAGACATAGATTTTCACTTGCAACTTGCTTTAACATGTTTAACAGTGCATGAATTGTTGTCTAAAACAAAAAAGAATGATGCATTTTATGGCTGGATCTGTTTTATCACTTTCTGAATTGGACGTTGAAAATGAGCTTATCTCAGCCAGCAGAGAGGTCAAATCACAGTAATGCAAACTCAGTCAGAGACATAGATTTTCACTTGCAACTTGCTTTAACATGTTTAACAGTGCATGAATTGTTGTCTAAAACAAAAAAGAATGATGCATTTTATGGCTGGATCTGTTTTATCACTTTCTGAATTGGACGTTGAAAATGAGCTTATCTCAGCCAGCAGAGAGGTCAAATCACAGTAATGCAAACTCAGTCAGAGACATAGATTTTCACTTGCAACTTGCTTTAACATGTTTAACAGTGCATGAATTGTTGTCTAAAACAAAAAAGAATGATGCATTTTATGGCTGGATCTGGTTTTATCACATTCTGAATTGAACGTTGAAAATGAGCTTTTCAGAGCCAGCAGAGGTCAAAATAAGCAGTAATGCAAACTCAGTCAGAGATATAGATTTTCACTTGCAACTTGCTTTAACATGTTTAACAGTGCATGAATTGTGGTCTAAAACAAAAAAGAATGATGCATTTTATGGCTGAATCTGGTTTTATCACATTCTGAATTACTCCGTTGAAAATGAGCTTTTCAGAGCCAGCAGAGGTAAAAATAAGCAGTAATGCAAACTCAGTCAGAGACATAGATTTTCACTTGCAACTTGCTTTAACATGTTTAACAGTGCATGAAATGTTGTCTAAAACAAAAAAGAATGGTGCATTTTATGGCTGGATCTGTTTTTATCACTTTCTGAATTGGACGTTGAAAATGAGCTTATCTCAGCGAGCAGAAAGGTCAAATCACAGTAATGCAAACTCAGTCAGAGACATTAATTTTCACCTGCAACTTGCTTTAACATGTTTAACAGTGCATGAAATGTTGTCTAAAACAAAAAAGAATGATGCATTTTATGGCTGGATCTGTTTTATCACTTTCTGAATTGGACGTTGAAAATGAGCTTATCTCAGCCAGCAGAGAGGTCAAATCACAGTAATGCAAACTCAGTCAGAGACATAGATTTTCACTTGCAACTTGCTTTAACATGTTTAACAGTGCATGAATTGTTGTCTAAAACAAAAAAGAATGATGCATTTTATGGCTGGATCTGTTTTTATCACTTTCTGAATTGGACGTTGAAAATGAGCTTATCTCAGCCAGCAGAGAGGTCAAATCACAGTAATGCAAACTCAGTCAGAGACATAGATTTTCACTTGCAACTTGCTTTAACATGTTTAACAGTGCATGAATTGTTGTCTAAAACAAAAAAGAATGATGCATTTTATGGCTGGATCTGTTTTTATCACTTTCTGAATTGGACGTTGAAAATGAGCTTATCTCAGCGAGCAGAGAGGTCAAATCACAGTAATGCAAACTCAGTCAGAGACATTAATTTTCACCTGCAACTTGCTTTAACATGTTTAACAGTGCATGAAATGTTGTCTAAAACAAAAAAGAATGATGCATTTTATGGCTGGATCTGGTTTTATCACATTCTGAATTGAACGTTGAAAATGAGCTTTTCAGAGCCAGCAGAGGTCAAAATAAGCAGTAATGCAAACTCAGTCAGAAACATAGATTTTCACTTGCAACTTGCTTTAACATGTTTAACAGTGCATGAAATGTTGTCTAAAACAAAAAAAGAACTGTGCATTTTATGGCTGGATCTGTTTTTATCACTTTCTGAATTGGACGTTGAAAATGAGCTTATCTCAGCGAGCAGAGAGGTCAAATCACAGTAATGCAAACTCAGTCAGAGACATAGATTTTCACTTGCAACTTGCTTTAACATGTTTAACAGTGCATGAATTGTTGTCTAAAACAAAAAAGAATGATGCATTTTATGGCTGGATCTGTTTTTATCACTTTCTGAATTGGACGTTGAAAATGAGCTTATCTCAGCCAGCAGAGAGGTCAAATCACAGTAATGCAAACTCAGTCAGAGACATAGATTTTCACTTGCAACTTGCTTTAACATGTTTAACAGTGCATGAATTGTTGTCTAAAACAAAAAAGAATGATGCATTTTATGGCTGGATCTGGTTTTATCACATTCTGAATTGAACGTTGAAAATTAGCTTTTCAGAGCCAGCAGAGGTCAAAATAAGCAGTAATGCAAACTCAGTCAGAGACATAGATTTTCACTTGCAACTTGCTTTAACATGTTTAACAGTGCATGAATTGTTGTCTAAAACAAAAAAGAATGATGCATTTTATGGCTGGATCTGGTTTTATCACATTCTGAATTGAACGTTGAAAATGAGCTTTTCAGAGCCAGCAGAGGTCAAAATAAGCAGTAATGCAAACTCAGTCAGAGACATAGATTTTCACTTGCAACTTGCTTTAACATGTTTAACAGTGCATGATTTGTTGTCTAAAACAAAAAAGAATGATGCATTTTATGGCTGGATCTGTTTTTATCACTTTCTGAATTGGACGTTGAAAATGAGCTTATCTCAGCGAGCAGAGAGGTCAAATCACAGTAATGCAAACTCAGTCAGAGACATAGATTTTCACTTGCAACTTGCTTTAACATGTTTAACAGTGCATGAATTGTTGTCTAAAACAAAAAAGAATGATGCATTTTATGGCTGGATCTGTTTTTATCACTTTCTGAATTGGACGTTGAAAATGAGCTTATCTCAGCCAGCAGAGAGGTCAAATCACAGTAATGCAAACTCAGTCAGAGACATAGATTTTCACTTGCAACTTGCTTTAACATGTTTAACAGTGCATGAATTGTTGTCTAAAACAAAAAAGAATGATGCATTTTATGGCTGGATCTGGTTTTATCACATTCTGAATTGAACGTTGAAAATTAGCTTTTCAGAGCCAGCAGAGGTCAAAATAAGCAGTAATGCAAACTCAGTCAGAGACATAGATTTTCACTTGCAACTTGCTTTAACATGTTTAACAGTGCATGAATTGTTGTCTAAAACAAAAAAGAATGATGCATTTTATGGCTGGATCTGGTTTTATCACATTCTGAATTGAACGTTGAAAATGAGCTTTTCAGAGCCAGCAGAGGTCAAAATAAGCAGTAATGCAAACTCAGTCAGAGACATAGATTTTCACTTGCAACTTGCTTTAACATGTTTAACAGTGCATGATTTGTTGTCTAAAACAAAAAAGAATGATGCATTTTATGGCTGGATCTGTTTTTATCACTTTCTGAATTGGACGTTGAAAATGAGCTTATCTCAGCCAGCAGAGAGGTCAAATCACAGTAATGCAAACTCAGTCAGAGACATAGATTTTCACTTGCAACTTGCTTTAACATGTTTAACAGTGCATGAATTGTTGTCTAAAACAAAAAAGAATGATGCATTTTATGGCTGGATCTGGTTTTATCACATTCTGAATTGAACGTTGAAAATGAGCTTTTCAGAGCCAGCAGAGGTTAAAATAAGCGGTAATGCAAACTAAGTAAGAGACATAGATTTTCACTTGCAACTTGCTTTAACATGTTTAACAATGCATGAATTGTTGTCTAAAACAAAAAAGAATGATGCATTTTATGGCTGGATCTGTTTTATCACTTTCTGAATTGGACGTTGAAAATGAGCTTATCTCAGCCAGCAGAGAGGTCAAATCACAGTAATGCAAACTCAGTCAGAGACATAGATTTTCACTTGCAACTTGCTTTAACATGTTTAACAGTGCATGAATTGTTGTCTAAAACAAAAAAGAATGATGCATTTTATGGCTGGATCTGTTTTATCACTTTCTGAATTGCACGTTGAAAATGAGCTTATCTCAGCCAGCAGAGAGGTCAAATCACAGTAATGCAAACTCAGTCAGAGACATAGATTTTCACTTGCAACTTGCTTTAACATGTTTAACAGTGCATGAATTGTTGTCTAAAACAAAAAAGAATGATGCATTTTATGGCTGGATCTGGTTTTATCACATTCTGAATTGAACGTTGAAAATGAGCTTTTCAAAGCCAGCAGAGGTCAAAATAAGCAGTAATGCAAACTCAGTCAGAGACATAGATTTTCACTTGCAACTTGCTTTAACATGTTTAACAATGCATGAATTGTTGTCTAAAACAAAAAAGAATGGTGCATTTTATGGCTGGATCTGTTTTTATCACTTTCTGAATTGGACGTTGAAAATGAGCTTATCTCAGCGAGCAGAGAGGTCAAATCACAGTAATGCAAACTCAGTCAGAGACATAGATTTTCACCTGCAACTTGCTTTAACATGTTTAACAGTGCATGAAATGTTGTCTAAAACAAAAAAGAATGATGCATTTTATGGCTGGATCTGTTTTATCACTTTCTGAATTGGACGTTGAAAATGAGCTTATCTCAGCCAGCAGAGTGGTCAAATCACAGTAATGCAAACTCAGTCAGAGACATAGATTTTCACTTGCAACTTGCTTTAGCATGTTTAACAGTGCATGAATTGTTGTCTAAAACAAAAAAGAATGATGCATTTTATGGCTGGATCTGGTTTTATCACATTCTGAATTGAACGTTGAAAATGAGCTTTTCAAAGCCAGCAGAGGTCAAAATAAGCAGTAATGCAAACTCAGTCAGAGACATAGATTTTCACTTGCAACTTGCTTTAACATGTTTAACAGTGCATGAATTGTTGTCTAAAACAAAAAAGAATGATGCATTTTATGGCTGGATCTGGTTTTATCACATTCTGAATTGAACGTTGAAAATGAGCTTTTCAAAGCCAGCAGAGGTCAAAATAAGCAGTAATGCAAACTCAGTCAGAGACATAGATTTTCACTTGCAACTTGCTTTAACATGTTTAACAATGCATGAATTGTTGTCTAAAACAGAAAAGAATGGTGCATTTTATGGCTGGATCTGTTTTTATCACTTTCTGAATTGGACGTTGAAAATGAGCTTATCTCAGCGAGCAGAGAGGTCAAATCACAGTAATGCAAACTCAGTCAGAGACATAGATTTTCACCTGCAACTTGCTTTAACATGTTTAACAGTGCATGAAATGTTGTCTAAAACAAAAAAGAATGATGCATTTTATGGCTGGATCTGTTTTATCACTTTCTGAATTGGACGTTGAAAATGAGCTTATCTCAGCCAGCAGAGTGGTCAAATCACAGTAATGCAAACTCAGTCAGAGACATAGATTTTCACTTGCAACTTACTTTAACATGTTTAACAGTGCATGAATTGTTGTCTAAAACAAAAAAGAATGATGCATTTTATGGCTGGATCTGGTTTTATCACATTCTGAATTGAACGTTGAAAATGAGCTTTTCAGAGCCAGCAGAGGTCAAAATAAGCAGTAATGCAAACTCAGTCAGAGACATAGATTTTCACTTGCAACTTGCTTTAACATGTTTAACAATGCATGAATTGTTGTCTAAAACAAAAAAGAATGATGCATTTTATGGCTGGATCTGTTTTATCACTTTCTGAATTGGACGTTGAAAATGAGCTTATCTCAGCCAGCAGAGAGGTCAAATCACAGTAATGCAAACTCAGTCAGAGACATAAATTTTCACTTGCAACTTGCTTTAACATGTTTAACAGTGCATGAATTGTTGTCTAAAACAAAAAAGAATGATGCATTTTATGGCTGGATCTGGTTTTATCACATTCTGAATTGAACGTTGAAAATGAGCTTTTCAGAGCCAGCAGAGGTCAAAATAAGCAGTAATGCAAACTCAGTCAGAGACATAGATTTTCACTTGCAACTTGCTTTAACATGTTTAACAGTGCATGAAATGTTGTCTAAAACAAAAAAGAATGGTGCATTTTATGGCTGGATCTGTTTTTATCACTTTCTGAATTGGACGTTGAAAATGAGCTTATCTCAGCGAGCAGAGAGGTCAAATCACAGTAATGCAAACTCAGTCAGAGACATTAATTTTCACCTGCAACTTGCTTTAACATGTTTAACAGTGCATGAAATGTTGTCTAAAACAAAAAAGAATGATGCATTTTATGGCTGGATCTGGTTTTATCACATTCTGAATTGAACGTTGAAAATGAGCTTTTCAGAGCCAGCAGAGGTCAAAATAAGCAGTAATGCAAACTCAGTCAGAGACATAGATTTTCACTTGCAACTTGCTTTAACATGTTTAACAGTGCATGAAATGTTGTCTAAAACAAAAAAGAACTGTGCATTTTATGGCTGGATCTGTTTTTATCACTTTCTGAATTGGACGTTGAAAATGAGCTTATCTCAGCGAGCAGAGAGGTCAAATCACAGTAATGCAAACTCAGTCAGAGACATAGATTTTCACTTGCAACTTGCTTTAACATGTTTAACAGTGCATGAATTGTTGTCTAAAACAAAAAAGAATGATGCATTTTATGGCTGGATCTGGTTTTATCACATTCTGAATTGAACGTTGAAAATGAGCTTTTCAAAGCCAGCAGAGGTCAAAATAAGCAGTAATGCAAACTCAGTCAGAGACATAGATTTTCACTTGCAACTTGCTTTAACATGTTTAACAATGCATGAATTGTTGTCTAAAACAAAAAAGAATGGTGCATTTTATGGCTGGATCTGTTTTTATCACTTTCTGAATTGGACGTTGAAAATGAGCTTATCTCAGCGAGCAGAGAGGTCAAATCACAGTAATGCAAACTCAGTCAGAGACATAGATTTTCACCTGCAACTTGCTTTAACATGTTTAACAGTGCATGAAATGTTGTCTAAAACAAAAAAGAATGATGCATTTTATGGCTGGATCTGTTTTATCACTTTCTGAATTGGACGTTGAAAATGAGCTTATCTCAGCCAGCAGAGTGGTCAAATCACAGTAATGCAAACTCAGTCAGAGACATAGATTTTCACTTGCAACTTGCTTTAGCATGTTTAACAGTGCATGAATTGTTGTCTAAAACAAAAAAGAATGATGCATTTTATGGCTGGATCTGGTTTCATCACATTCTGAAATGAACGTTGAAAATGAGCTTTTCAGAGCCAGCAGAGGTCAAAATAAGCAGTAATGCAAACTCAGTCAGAGACATAGATTTTCACTTGCAACTTGCTTTAACATGTTTAACAGTGCATGAATTGTTGTTTAAAACAAAAAAGAATGATGCATTTTATGGCTGGATCTGTTTTATCACTTTCTGAATTGGACGTTGAAAATGAGCTTATCTCAGCCAGCAGAGAGGTCAAATCACAGTAATGCAAACTCAGTCAGAGACATAGATTTTTACTTGCAACTTGCTTTAACATGTTTAACAGTGCATGAATTGTTGTCTAAAACAAAAAAGAATGATGCATTTTATGGCTGGATCTGGTTTTATCACATTCTGAATTGAACGTTGAAAATGAGCTTTTCAGAGCCAGCAGAGGTCAAAATAAGCAGTAATGCAAACTCAGTCAGAGACATAGATTTTCACTTGCAACTTGCTTTAACATGTTTAACAGTGCATGAATTGTTGTCTAAAACAAAAAAGAATGATGCATTTTATGGCTGGATCTGTTTTTATCACTTTCTGAATTGGACGTTGAAAATGAGCTTATCTCAGCCAGCAGAGAGGTCAAATCACAGTAATGCAAACTCAGTCAGAGACATAGATTTTCACTTGCAACTTGCTTTAACATGTTTAACAGTGCATGAATTGTTGTCTAAAACAAAAAAGAATGATGCATTTTATGGCTGGATCTGTTTTATCACTTTCTGAATTGCACGTTGAAAATGAGCTTATCTCAGCCAGCAGAGAGGTCAAATCACAGTAATGCAAACTCAGTCAGAGACATAGATTTTCACTTGCAACTTGCTTTAACATGTTTAACAGTGCATGAATTGTTGTCTAAAACAAAAAAGAATGATGCATTTTATGGCTGGATCTGGTTTTATCACATTCTGAATTGAACGTTGAAAATGAGCTTTTCAAAGCCAGCAGAGGTCAAAATAAGCAGTAATGCAAACTCAGTCAGAGACATAGATTTTCACTTGCAACTTGCTTTAACATGTTTAACAATGCATGAATTGTTGTCTAAAACAGAAAAGAATGGTGCATTTTATGGCTGGATCTGTTTTTATCACTTTCTGAATTGGACGTTGAAAATGAGCTTATCTCAGCGAGCAGAGAGGTCAAATCACAGTAATGCAAACTCAGTCAGAGACATAGATTTTCACCTGCAACTTGCTTTAACATGTTTAACAGTGCATGAAATGTTGTCTAAAACAAAAAAGAATGATGCATTTTATGGCTGGATCTGTTTATCACTTTCTGAATTGGACGTTGAAAATGAGCTTATCTCAGCCAGCAGAGTGGTCAAATCACAGTAATGCAAACTCAGTCAGAGACATAGATTTTCACTTGCAACTTGCTTTAGCATGTTTAACAGTGCATGAATTGTTGTCTAAAACAAAAAAGAATGATGCATTTTATGGCTGGATCTGGTTTTATCACTTTCTGAATTGAACGTTGAAAATGAGCTTTTCAGAGCCAGCAGAGGTCAAAATAAGCAGTAATGCAAACTCAGTCAGAGACATAGATTTTCACTTGCAACTTGCTTTAACATGTTTAACAGTGCATGAATTGTTGTTTAAAACAAAAAAGAATGATGCATTTTATGGCTGGATCTGTTTTATCACTTTCTGAATTGGACGTTGAAAATGAGCTTATCTCAGCCAGCAGAGAGGTCAAATCACAGTAATGCAAACTCAGTCAGAGACATAGATTTTCACTTGCAACTTGCTTTAACATGTTTAACAGTGCATGAATTGTTGTCTAAAACAAAAAAGAATGATGCATTTTATGGCTGGATCTGGTTTTATCACATTCTGAATTGAACGTTGAAAATGAGCTTTTCAGAGCCAGCAGAGGTCAAAATAAGCAGTAATGCAAACTCTGTCAGAGACATAGATTTTCACTTGCAACTTGCTTTAACATGTTTAACAGTGCATGAATTGTTGTCTAAAACAAAAAAGAATGATGCATTTTATGGCTGGATCTGTTTTTATCACTTTCTGAATTGGACGTTGAAAATGAGCTTATCTCAGCCAGCAGAGAGGTCAAATCACAGTAATGCAAACTCAGTCAGAGACATAGATTTTCACTTGCAACTTACTTTAACATGTTTAACAGTGCATGAATTGTTGTCTAAAACAAAAAAGAATGATGCATTTTATGGCTGGATCTGGTTTTATCACATTCTGAATTGAACGTTGAAAATGAGCTTTTCAGAGCCAGCAGAGGTCAAAATAAGCAGTAATGCAAACTCAGTCAGAGACATAGATTTTCACTTGCAACTTGCTTTAACATGTTTAACAATGCATGAATTGTTGTCTAAAACAAAAAAGAATGATGCATTTTATGGCTGGATCTGTTTTATCACTTTCTGAATTGGACGTTGAAAATGAGCTTATCTCAGCCAGCAGAGAGGTCAAATCACAGTAATGCAAACTCAGTCAGAGACATAAATTTTCACTTGCAACTTGCTTTAACATGTTTAACAGTGCATGAATTGTTGTCTAAAACAAAAAAGAATGATGCATTTTATGGCTGGATCTGGTTTTATCACATTCTGAATTGAACGTTGAAAATGAGCTTTTCAGAGCCAGCAGAGGTCAAAATAAGCAGTAATGCAAACTCAGTCAGAGACATAGATTTTCACTTGCAACTTGCTTTAACATGTTTAACAGTGCATGAAATGTTGTCTAAAACAAAAAAGAATGGTGCATTTTATGGCTGGATCTGTTTTTATCACTTTCTGAATTGGACGTTGAAAATGAGCTTATCTCAGCGAGCAGAGAGGTCAAATCACAGTAATGCAAACTCAGTCAGAGACATTAATTTTCACCTGCAACTTGCTTTAACATGTTTAACAGTGCATGAAATGTTGTCTAAAACAAAAAAGAATGATGCATTTTATGGCTGGATCTGGTTTTATCACATTCTGAATTGAACGTTGAAAATGAGCTTTTCAGAGCCAGCAGAGGTCAAAATAAGCAGTAATGCAAACTCAGTCAGAGACATAGATTTTCACTTGCAACTTGCTTTAACATGTTTAACAGTGCATGAAATGTTGTCTAAAACAAAAAAGAACTGTGCATTTTATGGCTGGATCTGTTTTTATCACTTTCTGAATTGGACGTTGAAAATGAGCTTATCTCAGCGAGCAGAGAGGTCAAATCACAGTAATGCAAACTCAGTCAGAGACATAGATTTTCACTTGCAACTTGCTTTAACATGTTTAACAGTGCATGAATTGTTGTCTAAAACAAAAAAGAATGATGCATTTTATGGCTGGATCTGTTTTTATCACTTTTTGAATTGGACGTTGAAAATGAGCTTATCTCAGCCAGCAGAGAGGTCAAATCACAGTAATGCAAACTCAGTCAGAGACATAGATTTTCACTTGCAACTTGCTTTAACATGTTTAACAGTGCATAAATTGTTGTCTAAAACAAAAAAGAATGATGCATTTTATGGCTGGATCTGGTTTTATCACATTCTGAATTGAACGTTGAAAATTAGCTTTTCAGAGCCAGCAGAGGTCAAAATAAGCAGTAATGCAAACTCAGTCAGAGACATAGATTTTCACTTGCAACTTGCTTTAACATGTTTAACAGTGCATGAATTGTTGTCTAAAACAAAAAAGAATGATGCATTTTATGGCTGGATCTGGTTTTATCACATTGTGAATTGAACGTTGAAAATGAGCTTTTCAGAGCCAGCAGAGGTCAAAATAAGCAGTAATGCAAACTCAGTCAGAGACATAGATTTTCACTTGCAACTTGCTTTAACATGTTTAACAATGCATGAATTGTTGTCTAAAACAAAAAAGAATGATGCATTTTATGGCTGGATCTGTTTTATCACTTTCTGAATTGGACGTTGAAAATGAGCTTATCTCAGCCAGCAGAGAGGTCAAATCACAGTAATGCAAACTCAGTCAGAGACATAGATTTTCACTTGCAACTTGCTTTAACATGTTTAACAGTGCATGAAATGTTGTCTAAAACAAAAAAGAACTGTGCATTTTATGGCTGGATCTGTTTTTATCACTTTCTGAATTGGACGTTGAAAATGAGCTTATCTCAGCGAGCAGAGAGGTCAAATCACAGTAATGCAAACTCAGTCAGAGACATAGATTTTCACTTGCAACTTGCTTTAACATGTTTAACAGTGCATGAATTGTTGTCTAAAACAAAAAAGAATGATGCATTTTATGGCTGGATCTGTTTTCATCACTTTCTGAATTGGACGTTGAAAATGAGCTTATCTCAGCCAGCAGAGAGGTCAAATCACAGTAATGCAAACTCAGTCAGAGACATAGATTTTCACTTGCAACTTGCTTTAACATGTTTAACAGTGCATGAATTGTTGTCTAAAACAAAAAAGAATGATGCATTTTATGGCTGGATCTGGTTTTATCACATTCTGAATTGAACGTTGAAAATTAGCTTTTCAGAGCCAGCAGAGGTCAAAATAAGCAGTAATGCAAACTCAGTCAGAGACATAGATTTTCACTTGCAACTTGCTTTAACATGTTTAACAGTGCATGAATTGTTGTCTAAAACAAAAAAGAATGATGCATTTTATGGCTGGATCTGGTTTTATCACATTCTGAATTGAACGTTGAAAATGAGCTTTTCAGAGCCAGCAGAGGTCAAAATAAGCAGTAATGCAAACTCAGTCAGAGACATAGATTTTCACTTGCAACTTGCTTTAACATGTTTAACAGTGCATGAATTGTTGTCTAAAACAAAAAAGAATGATGCATTTTATGGCTGGATCTGTTTTATCACTTTCTGAATTGCACGTTGAAAATAAGCTTATCTCAGCCAGCAGAGAGGTCAAATCACAGTAATGCAAACTCAGTCAGAGACATAGATTTTCACTTGCAACTTGCTTTAACATGTTTAACAGTGCAAAAATTGTTGTCTAAAACAAAAAAGAATGATGCATTTTATGGCTGGATCTGGTTTTATCACATTCTGAATTGAACGTTGAAAATGAGCTTTTCAGAGCCAGCAGAGGTCAAGATAAGCAGTAATGCAAACTCAGTCAGAGACATAGATTTTCACTTGCAACTTGCTTTAACATGTTTAACAGTGCATGAATTGTTGTCTAAAACAAAAAAGAATGATGCATTTTATGGCTGGATCTGTTTTTATCACTTTCTGAATTGGACGTTGAAAATGAGCTTATCTCAGCCAGCAGAGAGGTCAAATCACAGTAATGCAAACTCAGTCAGAGACATAGATTTTCACTTGCAACTTGCTTTAACATGTTTAACAGTGCATGAAATGTTGTCTAAAACAAAAAAGAATGGTGCATTTTATGGCTGGATCTGTTTTTATCACTTTCTGAATTGGACGTTGAAAATGAGCTTATCTCAGCGAGCAGAGAGGTCAAATCACAGTAATGCAAACTCAGTCAGAGACATTAATTTTCACCTGCAACTTGCTTTAACATGTTTAACAGTGCATGAAATGTTGTCTAAAACAAAAAAGAATGATGCATTTTATGGCTGGATCTGTTTTATCACTTTCTGAGTTGGACGTTGAAAATGAGCTTATCTCAGCCAGCAGAGAGGTCAAATCACAGTAATGCAAACTCAGTCAGAGACATAGATTTTCACTTGCAACTTGCTTTAACATGTTTAACAATGCATGAATTGTTGTCTAAAACAAAAAAAAAGAATAATGCATTTTATGGCTGGATCTGTTTTATCACTTTCTGAATTGGACGTTGAAAATGAGCTTATCTCAGCCAGCAGAGAGGTCAAATCACAGTAATGCAAACTCAGTCAGAGACATAGATTTTCACTTGCAACTTGCTTTAACATGTTTAACAGTGCATGAATTGTTGTCTAAAACAAAAAAGAATGATGCATTTTATGGCTGGATCTGTTTTATCACTTTCTGAATTGCACGTTGAAAATGAGCTTATCTCAGCCAGCAGAGAGGTCAAATCACAGTAATGCAAACTCAGTCAGAGACATAGATTTTCACTTGCAACTTGCTTTAACATGTTTAACAGTGCATGAATTGTTGTCTAAAACAAAAAAGAATGATGCATTTTATGGCTGGATCTGTTTTATCACTTTCTGAATTGCACGTTGAAAATGAGCTTATCTCAGCCAGCAGAGAGGTCAAATCACAGTAATGCAAACTCAGTCAGAGACATAGATTTTCACTTGCAACTTGCTTTAACATGTTTAACAGTGCATGAATTGTTGTCTAAAACAAAAAAGAATGATGCATTTTATGGCTGGATCTGGTTTTATCACATTCTGAATTGAACGTTGAAAATTAGCTTTTCAGAGCCAGCAGAGGTCAAAATAAGCAGTAATGCAAACTCAGTCAGAGACATAGATTTTCACTTGCAACTTGCTTTAACATGTTTAACAGTGCATGAATTGTTGTCTAAAACAAAAAAGAATGATGCATTTTATGGCTGGATCTGGTTTTATCACATTCTGAATTGAACGTTGAAAATGAGCTTTTCAGAGCCAGCAGAGGTCAAAATAAGCAGTAATGCAAACTCAGTCAGAGACATAGATTTTCACTTGCAACTTGCTTTAACATGTTTAACAGTGCATGAATTGTTGTCTAAAACAAAAAAGAATGATGCATTTTATGGCTGGATCTGTTTTATCACTTTCTGAATTGGACGTTGAAAATGAGCTTATCTCAGCCAGCAGAGAGGTCAAATCACAGTAATGCAAACTCAGTCAGAGACATAGATTTTCACTTGCAACTTGCTTTAACATGTTTAACAGTGCATGAATTGTTGTCTAAAACAAAAAAGAATGATGCATTTTATGGCTGGATCTGTTTTATCACTTTCTGAATTGCACGTTGAAAATGAGCTTATCTCAGCCAGCAGAGAGGTCAAATCACAGTAATGCAAACTCAGTCAGAGACAAAGATTTTCACTTGCAACTTGCTTTAACATGTTTAACAGTGCATGAATTGTTGTCTAAAACAAAAAAGAATGATGCATTTTATGGCTGGATCTGTTTTATCACTTTCTGAATTGCACGTTGAAAATAAGCTTATCTCAGCCAGCAGAGAGGTCAAATCACAGTAATGCAAACTCAGTCAGAGACATAGATTTTCACTTGCAACTTGCTTTAACATGTTTAACAGTGCAAAAATTGTTGTCTAAAACAAAAAAGAATGATGCATTTTATGGCTGGATCTGGTTTTATCACATTCTGAATTGAACGTTGAAAATGAGCTTTTCAGAGCCAGCAGAGGTCAAGATAAGCAGTAATGCAAACTCAGTCAGAGACATAGATTTTCACTTGCAACTTGCTTTAACATGTTTAACAGTGCATGAATTGTTGTCTAAAACAAAAAAGAATGATGCATTTTATGGCTGGATCTGTTTTTATCACTTTCTGAATTGGACGTTGAAAATGAGCTTATCTCAGCCAGCAGAGAGGTCAAATCACAGTAATGCAAACTCAGTCAGAGACATAGATTTTCACTTGCAACTTGCTTTAACATGTTTAACAGTGCATGAAATGTTGTCTAAAACAAAAAAGAATGGTGCATTTTATGGCTGGATCTGTTTTTATCACTTTCTGAATTGGACGTTGAAAATGAGCTTATCTCAGCGAGCAGAGAGGTCAAATCACAGTAATGCAAACTCAGTCAGAGACATTAATTTTCACCTGCAACTTGCTTTAACATGTTTAACAGTGCATGAAATGTTGTCTAAAACAAAAAAGAATGATGCATTTTATGGCTGGATCTGTTTTATCACTTTCTGAATTGCACGTTGAAAATGAGCTTATCTCAGCCAGCAGAGAGGTCAAATCACAGTAATGCAAACTCAGTCAGAGACATAGATTTTCACTTGCAACTTGCTTTAACATGTTTAACAGTGCATGAATTGTGGTCTAAAACAAAAAAGAATGATGCATTTTATGGCTGAATCTGGTTTTATCACATTCTGAATTACTCCGTTGAAAATGAGCTTTTCAGAGCCAGCAGAGGTCAAAATAAGCAGTAATGCAAACTCAGTCAGAGACATAGATTTTCACTTGCAACTTGCTTTAACATGTTTAACAGTGCATGAAATGTTGTCTAAAACAAAAAAGAATGGTGCATTTTATGGCTGGATCTGTTTTTATCACTTTCTGAATTGGACGTTGAAAATGAGCTTATCTCAGCGAGCAGAAAGGTCAAATCACAGTAATGCAAACTCAGTCAGAGACATTAATTTTCACTTGCAACTTGCTTTAACATGTTTAACAGTGCATGAAATGTTGTCTAAAACAAAAAAGAATGATGCATTTTATGGCTGGATCTGTTTTATCACTTTCTGAATTGGACGTTGAAAATGAGCTTATCTCAGCCAGCAGAGAGGTCAAATCACAGTAATGCAAACTCAGTCAGAGACATAGATTTTCACTTGCAACTTGCTTTAACATGTTTAACAGTGCATGAATTGTTGTCTAAAACAAAAAAGAATGATGCATTTTATGGCTGGATCTGTTTTTATCACTTTCTGAATTGGACGTTGAAAATGAGCTTATCTCAGCCAGCAGAGAGGTCAATTCACAGTAATGCAAACTCAGTCAGAGACATAGATTTTCACTTGCAACTTGCTTTAACATGTTTAACAGTGCATGAATTGTTGTCTAAAACAAAAAAGAATGATGCATTTTATGGCTGGATCTGTTTTATCACTTTCTGAATTGCACGTTGAAAATGAGCTTATCTCAGCCAGCAGAGAGGTCAAATCACAGTAATGCAAACTCAGTCAGAGACATAGATTTTCACTTGCAACTTGCTTTAACATGTTTAACAGTGCATGAATTGTTGTCTAAAACAAAAAAGAATGATGCATTTTATGGCTGGATCTGTTTTATCACTTTCTGAATTGCACGTTGAAAATTAGCTTATCTCAGCCAGCAGAGAGGTCAAATCACAGTAATGCAAACTCAGTCAGAGACATAGATTTTCACTTGCAACTTGCTTTAACATGTTTAACAGTGCATGAATTGTTGTCTAAAACAAAAAAGAATGATGCATTTTATGGCTGGATCTGGTTTTATCACATTCTGAATTGAACGTTGAAAATGAGCTTTTCAGAGCCAGCAGAGGTCAAAATAAGCAGTAATAAAAACTCAGTCAGAGACATAGATTTTCACTTGCAACTTGCTTTAACATGTTTAACAGTGCATGAAATGTTGTCTAAAACAAAAAAGAATGGTGCATTTTATGGCTGGATCTGTTTTTATCACTTTTTGAATTGGACGTTGAAAATGAGCTTATCTCAGCGAGCAGAGAGGTCAAATCACAGTAATGCAAACTCAGTCAGAGACATTAATTTTCACCTGCAACTTGCTTTAACATGTTTAACAGTGCATGAAATGTTGTCTAAAACAAAAAAGAATGATGCATTTTATGGCTGGATCTGTTTTATCACTTTCTGAATTGGACGTTGAAAATGAGCTTATCTCAGCCAGCAGAGAGGTCAAATCACAGTAATGCAAACTCAGTCAGAAACATAGATTTTCACTTGCAACTTGCTTTAACATGTTTAACAGTGCATGAATTGTTGTCTAAAACAAAAAAGAATGATGCATTTTATGGCTGGATCTGTTTTTATCACTTTCTGAATTGGACGTTGAAAATGAGCTTATCTCAGCCAGCAGAGAGGTCAAATCACATTAATGCAAACTCAGTCAGAGACATAGATTTTCACTTGCAACTTGCTTTAACATGTTTAACAGTGCATTAATTGTTGTCTAAAACAAAAAAGAATGATGCATTTTATGGCTGGATCTGGTTTTATCACATTCTGAATTGAACGTTGAAAATGAGCTTTTCAGAGCCAGCAGAGGTCAAAATAAGCAGTAATGCAAACTCAGTCAGAGACATAGATTTTCACATGCAACTTGCTTTAACATGTTTAACAGTGCATGAATTGTTGTTTAAAACAAAAAAGAATGATGCATTTTATGGCTGGATCTGTTTTATCACTTTCTGAATTGGACGTTGAAAATGAGCTTATCTTAGCCAATAGAGAGGTCAAATCACAGTAATGCAAACTCAGTCAGAGACATAGATTTTCACTTGCAACTTGCTTTAACATGTTTAACAGTGCATGAATTGTTGTCTAAAACAAAAAAGAATGATGCATTTTATGGCTGGATCTGGTTTTATCACATTCTGAATTGAATGTTGAAAATGAGCTTTTCAGAGCCAGCAGAGGTCAAAATAAGCAGTAATGCAAACTCAGTCAGAGACATAGATTTTCACTTGCAACTTGCTTTAACATGTTTAACAATGCATGAATTGTTGTCTAAAACAAAAAAGAATGATGCATTTTATGGCTGGATCTGTTTTATCACTTTCTGAATTGGACGTTGAAAATGAGCTTATCTCAGCCAGCAGAGAGGTCAAATCACAGTAATGCAAACTCAGTCAGAGACATAGATTTTCACTTGCAACTTGCTTTAACATGTTTAACAGTGCATGAATTGTTGTCTAAAACAAAAAAGAATGCTGCATTTTATGGCTGGATCTGGTTTTATCACATTCTGAATTGAACGTTGAAAATGAGCTTTTCAGAGCCAGCAGAGGTCAAATCACAGTAATGCAAACTCAGTCAGAGACATAGATTTTCACTTGCAACTTGCTTTAACATGTTTAACAGTGCATGAATTGTTGTCTAAAACAAAAAAGAATGGTGCATTTTATGGCTGGATCTGTTTTTATCACTTTCTGAATTGGACGTTGAAAATGAGCTTATCTCAGCGAGCAGAGAGGTCAAATCACAGTAATGCAAACTCAGTCAGAGACATAGATTTTCACCTGCAACTTGCTTTAACATGTTTAACAGTGCATGAAATGTTGTCTAAAACAAAAAAGAATGATGCATTTTATGGCTGGATCTGTTTTATCACTTTCTGAATTGGACGTTGAAAATGAGCTTATCTCAGCCAGCAGAGGTCAAGATAAGCAGTAATGCAAACTCAGTCAGAGACATAGATTTTCACTTGCAACTTGCTTTAACATGTTTAACAGTGCATGAATTGTTGTCTAAAACAAAAAAGAATGATGCATTTTATGGCTGGATCTGTTTTTATCACTTTCTGAATTGGACGTTGAAAATGAGCTTATCTCAGCCAGCAGAGAGGTCAAATCACAGTAATGCAAACTCAGTCAGAGACATAGATTTTCACTTGCAACTTGCTTTAACATGTTTAACAGTGCATGAATTGTTGTCTAAAACAAAAAAGAATGATGCATTTTATGGCTGGATCTGGTTTTATCACATTCTGAATTGAACGTTGAAAATGAGCTTTTCAGAGCCAGCAGAGGTCAAGATAAGCAGTAATGCAAACTCAGTCAGAGACATAGATTTTCACTTGCAACTTGCTTTAACATGTTTAACAGTGCATGAATTGTTGTCTAAAACAAAAAAGAATGATGCATTTTATGGCTGGATCTGTTTTTATCACTTTCTGAATTGGACGTTGAAAATGAGCTTATCTCAGCGAGCAGAGAGGTCAAATCACAGTAATGCAAACTCAGTCAGAGACATTAATTTTCACCTGCAACTTGCTTTAACATGTTTAACAGTGCATGAAATGTTGTCTAAAACAAAAAAGAATGATGCATTTTATGGCTGGATCTGTTTTATCACTTTCTGAGTTGGACGTTGAAAATGAGCTTATCTCAGCCAGCAGAGAGGTCAAATCACAGTAATGCAAACTCAGTCAGAGACATAGATTTTCACTTGCAACTTGCTTTAACATGTTTAACAGTGCATGAATTGTTGTCTAAAACAAAAAAGAATGATGCATTTTATGGCTGGATCTGTTTTATCACTTTCTGAATTGCACGTTGAAAATGAGCTTATCTCAGCCAGCAGAGAGGTCAAATCACAGTAATGCAAACTCAGTCAGAGACATAGATTTTCACTTGCAACTTGCTTTAACATGTTAACAGTGCATGAATTGTTGTCTAAAACAAAAAAGAATGATGCATTTTATGGCTGGATCTGGTTTTATCACATTCTGAATTGAACGTTGAAAATGAGCTTTTCAGAGCCAGCAGAGGTCAAAATAAGCAGTAATAAAAACTCAGTCAGAGACATAGATTTTCACTTGCAACTTGCTTTAACATGTTTAACAGTGCATGAATTGTTGTCTAAAACAAAAAAGAATGCTGCATTTTATGGCTGGATCTGGTTTTATCACATTCTGAATTGAACGTTGAAAATGAGCTTTTCAGAGCCAGCAGAGGTCAAATCACAGTAATGCAAACTCAGTCAGAGACATAGATTTTCACTTGCAACTTGCTTTAACATGTTTAACAGTGCATGAATTGTTGTCTAAAACAAAAAAGAATGGTGCATTTTATGGCTGGATCTGTTTTTATCACTTTCTGAATTGGACGTTGAAAATGAGCTTATCTCAGCGAGCAGAGAGGTCAAATCACAGTAATGCAAACTCAGTCAGAGACATAGATTTTCACCTGCAACTTGCTTTAACATGTTTAACAGTGCATGAAATGTTGTCTAAAACAAAAAAGAATGATGCATTTTATGGCTGGATCTGTTTTATCACTTTCTGAATTGGACGTTGAAAATGAGCTTATCTCAGCCAGCAGAGAGGTCAAATCACAGTAATGCAAACTCAGTCAGAGACATAGATTTTCACTTGCAACTTGCTTTAACATGTTTAACAGTTCATGAATTGTTGTCTAAAACAAAAAAGAATGATGCATTTTATGGCTGGATCTGTTTTTATCACTTTCTGAATTGGACGTTGAAAATGAGCTTATCTCAGCCAGCAGAGAGGTCAAATCACAGTAATGCAAACTCAGTCAGAGACATAGATTTTCACTTGCAACTTGCTTTAACATGTTTAACAGTGCATGAATTGTTGTCTAAAACAAAAAAGAATGATGCATTTTATGGCTGGATCTGGTTTTATCACATTCTGAATTGAACGTTGAAAATGAGCTTTTCAGAGCCAGCAGAGGTCAAAATAAGCAGTAATGCAAACTCAGTCAGAGACATAGATTTTCACTTGCAACTTGCTTTAACATGTTTAACAGTGCATGAATTGTTGTTTAAAACAAAAAAGAATGATGCATTTTATGGCTGGATCTGTTTTATCACTTTCTGAATTGGACGTTGAAAATGAGCTTATCTTAGCCAATAGAGAGGTCAAATCACAGTAATGCAAACTCAGTCAGAGACATAGATTTTCACTTGCAACTTGCTTTAACATGTTTAACAGTGCATGAATTGTTGTCTAAAACAAAAAAAGAATGATGCATTTTATGGCTGGATCTGGTTTTATCACATTCTGAATTGAATGTTGAAAATGAGCTTTTCAGAGCCAGCAGAGGTCAAAATAAGCAGTAATGCAAACTCAGTCAGAGACATAGATTTTCACTTGCAACTTGCTTTAACATGTTTAACAATGCATGAATTGTTGTCTAAAACAAAAAAGAATGATGCATTTTATGGCTGGATCTGTTTTATCACTTTCTGAATTGGACTTTGAAAATGAGCTTATCTCAGCCAGCAGAGAGGTCAAATCACAGTAATGCAAACTCAGTCAGAGACATAGATTTTCACTTGCAACTTGCTTTAACATGTTTAACAGTGCATGAATTGTTGTCTAAAACAAAAAAGAATGCTGCATTTTATGGCTGGATCTGGTTTTATCACATTCTGAATTGAACGTTGAAAATGAGCTTTTCAGAGCCAGCAGAGGTCAAATCACAGTAATGCAAACTCAGTCAGAGACATAGATTTTCACTTGCAACTTGCTTTAACATGTTTAACAGTGCATGAATTGTTGTCTAAAACAAAAAAGAATGGTGCATTTTATGGCTGGATCTGTTTTTATCACTTTCTGAATTGGACGTTGAAAATGAGCTTATCTCAGCGAGCAGAGAGGTCAAATCACAGTAATGCAAACTCAGTCAGAGACATAGATTTTCACCTGCAACTTGCTTTAACATGTTTAACAGTGCATGAAATGTTGTCTAAAACAAAAAAGAATGATGCATTTTATGGCTGGATCTGTTTTATCACTTTCTGAATTGGACGTTGAAAATGAGCTTATCTCAGCCAGCAGAGAGGTCAAATCACAGTAATGCAAACTCAGTCAGAGACATAGATTTTCACTTGCAACTTGCTTTAACATGTGTAACAGTGCATGAATTGTTGTCTAAAACAAAAAAGAATGATGCATTTTATGGCTGGATCTGTTTTTATCACTTTCTGAATTGGACGTTGAAAATGAGCTTATCTCAGCCAGCAGAGAGGTCAAATCACAGTAATGCAAACTCAGTCAGAGACATAGATTTTCACTTGCAACTTGCTTTAACATGTTTAACAGTGCATGAATTGTTGTCTAAAACAAAAAAGAATGATGCATTTTATGGCTGGATCTGGTTTTATCACATTCTGAATTGAATGTTGAAAATGAGCTTTTCAGAGCCAGCAGAGGTCAAAATAAGCAGTATTGCAAACTCAGTCAGAGACATAGATTTTCACTTGCAACTTGCTTTAACATGTTTAACAATGCATGAATTGTTGTCTAAAACAAAAAAGAATGATGCATTTTATGGCTGGATCTGTTTTATCACTTTCTGAATTGGACGTTGAAAATGAGCTTATCTCAGCCAGCAGAGAGGTCAAATCACAGAAATGCAAACTCAGTCAGAGACATAGATTTTCACTTGCAACTTGCTTTAACATGTTTAACAGTGCATGAAATGTTGTCTAAAACAAAAAAGAATGGTGCATTTTATGGCTGGATCTGTTTTTATCACTTTCTGAATTGGACGTTGAAAATGAGCTTATCTCAGCGAGCAGAGAGGTCAAATCACAGTAATGCAAACTCAGTCAGAGACATTAATTTTCACCTGCAACTTGCTTTAACATGTTTAACAGTGCATGAAATGTTGTCTAAAACAAAAAAGAATGATGCATTTTATGGCTGGATCTGTTTTATCACTTTCTGAGTTGGACGTTGAAAATGAGCTTATCTCAGCCAGCAGAGAGGTCAAATCACAGTAATGCAAACTCAGTCAGAGACATAGATTTTCACTTGCAACTTGCTTTAACATGTTTAACAGTGCATGAATTGTTGTCTAAAACAAAAAAGAATGATGCATTTTATGGCTGGATCTGGTTTTATCACATTCTGAATTGAACGTTGAAAATGAGCTTTTCAGAGCCAGCAGAGGTCAAAATAAGCAGTAATGCAAACTCAGTCAGAGACATAGATTTTCACTTGCAACTTGCTTTAACATGTTTAACAGTGCATGAATTGTTGTCTAAAACAAAAAAGAATGCTGCATTTTATGGCTGGATCTGGTTTTATCACATTCTGAATTGAACGTTGAAAATGAGCTTTTCAGAGCCAGCAGAGGTCAAATCACAGTAATGCAAACTCAGTCAGAGACATAGATTTTCACTTGCAACTTGCTTTAACATGTTTAACAGTGCATGAATTGTTGTCTAAAACAAAAAAGAATGGTGCATTTTATGGCTGGATCTGTTTTTATCACTTTCTGAATTGGACGTTGAAAATGAGCTTATCTCAGCGAGCAGAGAGGTCAAATCACAGTAATGCAAACTCAGTCAGAGACATAGATTTTCACCTGCAACTTGCTTTAACATGTTTAACAGTGCATGAAATGTTGTCTAAAACAAAAAAGAATGATGCATTTTATGGCTGGATCTGTTTTATCACTTTCTGAATTGGACGTTGAAAATGAGCTTATCTCAGCCAGCAGAGAGGTCAAATCACAGTAATGCAAACTCAGTCAGAGACATAGATTTTCACTTGCAACTTGCTTTAACATGTTTAACAGTGCATGAATTGTTGTCTAAAACAAAAAAGAATGATGCATTTTATGGCTGGATCTGTTTTTATCACTTTCTGAATTGGACGTTGAAAATGAGCTTATCTCAGCCAGCAGAGAGGTCAAATCACAGTAATGCAAACTCAGTCAGAGACATAGATTTTCACTTGCAACTTGCTTTAACATGTTTAACAGTGCATGAATTGTTGTCTAAAACAAAAAAGAATGATGCATTTTATGGCTGGATCTGGTTTTATCACAATCTGAATTGAATGTTGAAAATGAGCTTTTCAGAGCCAGCAGAGGTCAAAATAAGCAGTATTGCAAACTCAGTCAGAGACATAGATTTTCACTTGCAACTTGCTTTAACATGTTTAACAATGCATGAATTGTTGTCTAAAACAAAAAAGAATGATGCATTTTATGGCTGGATCTGTTTTATCACTTTCTGAATTGGACGTTGAAAATGAGCTTATCTCAGCCAGCAGAGAGGTCAAATCACAGTAATGCAAACTCAGTCAGAGACATTAATTTTCACCTGCAACTTGCTTTAACATGTTTAACAGTGCATGAAATGTTGTCTAAAACAAAAAAGAATGATGCATTTTATGGCTGGATCTGTTTTATCACTTTCTGAGTTGGACGTTGAAAATGAGCTTATCTCAGCCAGCAGAGAGGTCAAATCACAGTAATGCAAACTCAGTCAGAGACATAGATTTTCACTTGCAACTTGCTTTAACATGTTTAACAGTGCATGAATTGTTGTCTAAAACAAAAAAGAATGATGCATTTTATGGCTGGATCTGGTTTTATCACATTCTGAATTGAACGTTGAAAATTAGCTTTTCAGAGCCAGCAGAGGTCAAAATAAGCAGTAATGCAAACTCAGTCAGACACATAGATTTTCACTTGCAACTTGCTTTAACATGTTTAACAGTGCATGAAATGTTGTCTAAAACAAAAAAGAATGGTGCATTTTATGGCTGGATCTGTTTTTATCACTTTCTGAATTGGACGTTGAAAATGAGCTTATCTCAGCGAGCAGAGAGGTCAAATCACAGTAATGCAAACTCAGTCAGAGACATAGATTTTCACCTGCAACTTGCTTTAACATGTTTAACAGTGCATGAAATGTTGTCTAAAACAAAAAAGAATGATGCATTTTATGGCTGGATCTGTTTTATCACTTTCTGAATTGGACGTTGAAAATGAGCTTATCTCAGCCAGCAGAGAGGTCAAATCACAGTAATGCAAACTCAGTCAGAGACATAGATTTTCACTTGCAACTTGCTTTAACATGTTTAACAGTTCATGAATTGTTGTCTAAAACAAAAAAGAATGATGCATTTTATGGCTGGATCTGTTTTTATCACTTTCTGAATTGGACGTTGAAAATGAGCTTATCTCAGCCAGCAGAGAGGTCAAATCACAGTAATGCAAACTCAGTCAGAGACATAGATTTTCACTTGCAACTTGCTTTAACATGTTTAACAGTGCATGAATTGTTGTCTAAAACAAAAAAGAATGATGCATTTTATGGCTGGATCTGGTTTTATCACATTCTGAATTGAACGTTGAAAATTAGCTTTTCAGAGCCAGCAGAGGTCAAAATAAGCAGTAATGCAAACTCAGTCAGAGACATAGATTTTCACTTGCAACTTGCTTTAACATGTTTAACAGTGCATGAATTGTTGTTTAAAACAAAAAAGAATGATGCATTTTATGGCTGGATCTGTTTTATCACTTTCTGAATTGGACGTTGAAAATGAGCTTATCTTAGCCAGCAGAGAGGTCAAATCACAGTAATGCAAACTCAGTCAGAGACATAGATTTTCACTTGCAACTTGCTTTAACATGTTTAACAGTGCATGAATTCTTGTCTAAAACAAAAAAGAATGATGCATTTTATGGCTGGATCTGGTTTTATCACATTCTGAATTGAACGTTGAAAATGAGCTTTTCAGAGCCAGCAGAGGTCAAAATAAGCAGCAATGCAAACTCAGTCAGAGACATAGATTTTCACTTGCAACTTGCTTTAACATGTTTAACAGTGCATGAAATGTTGTCTAAAACAAAAAAGAATGGTGCATTTTATGGCTGGATCTGTTTTTATCACTTTCTGAATTGGACGTTGAAAATGAGCTTATCTCAGCGAGCAGAGAGGTCAAATCACAGTAATGCAAACTCAGTCAGAGACATAGATTTTCACCTGCAACTTGCTTTAACATGTTTAACAGTGCATGAAATGTTGTCTAAAACAAAAAAGAATGATGCATTTTATGGCTGGATCTGTTTTATCACTTTCTGAATTGGACGTTGAAAATGAGCTTATCTCAGCCAGCAGAGAGGTCAAATCACAGTAATGCAAACTCAGTCAGAGACATAGATTTTCACTTGCAACTTGCTTTAACATGTTTAACAATGCATGAATTGTTGTCTAAAACAAAAAAGAATGATGCATTTTATGGCTGGATCTGTTTTATCACTTTCTGAATTGGACGTTGAAAATGAGCTTATCTCAGCCAGCAGAGAGGTCAAATCACAGTAATGCAAACTCAGTCAGAGACATAGATTTTCACTTGCAACTTGCTTTAACATGTTTAACAGTGCATGAATTGTTGTCTAAAACAAAAAAGAATGATGCATTTTATGGCTGGATCTGGTTTTATCACATTCTGAATTGAACGTTGAAAATGAGCTTTTCAGAGCCAGCAGAGGTCAAAATAAGCAGTAATGCAAACTCAGTCAGAGACATAGATTTTCACTTGCAACTTGCTTTAACATGTTTAACAGTGCATGAAATGTTGTCTAAAACAAAAAAGAATGGTGCATTTTATGGCTGGATCTGTTTTTATCACTTTCTGAATTGGACGTTGAAAATGAGCTTATCTCAGCGAGCAGAGAGGTTAAATCACAGTAATGCAAACTCAGTCAGAGACATTAATTTTCACCTGCAACTTGCTTTAACATGTTTAACAGTGCATGAAATGTTGTCTAAAACAAAAAAGAATGATGCATTTTATGGCTGGATCTGTTTTATCACTTTCTGAGTTGGACGTTGAAAATGAGCTTATCTCAGCCAGCAGAGAGGTCAAATCACAGTAATGCAAACTCAGTCAGAGACATAGATTTTCACTTGCAACTTGCTTTAACATGTTTAACAGTGCATGAATTGTTGTCTAAAACAAAAAAGAATGATGCATTTTATGGCTGGATCTGTTTTATCACTTTCTGAATTGCACGTTGAAAATGAGCTTATCTCAGCCAGCAGAGAGGTCAAATCACAGTAATGCAAACTCAGTCAGAGACATAGATTTTCACTTGCAACTTGCTTTAACATGTTTAACAGTGCATGAATTGTTGTCTAAAACAAAAAAGAATGCTGCATTTTATGGCTGGATCTGGTTTTATCACATTCTGAATTGAACGTTGAAAATGAGCTTTTCAGAGCCAGCAGAGGTCAAGATAAGCAGTAATGCAAACTCAGTCAGAGACATAGATTTTCACTTGCAACTTGCTTTAACATGTTTAACAGTGCATGAATTGTTGTCTAAAACAAAAAAGAATGATGCATTTTATGGCTGGATCTGTTTTTATCACTTTCTGAATTGGACGTTGAAAATGAGCTTATCTCAGCGAGCAGAGAGGTCAAATCACAGTAATGCAAACTCAGTCAGAGACATTAATTTTCACCTGCAACTTGCTTTAACATGTTTAACAGTGCATGAAATGTTGTCTAAAACAAAAAAGAATGATGCATTTTATGGCTGGATCTGTTTTATCACTTTTTTGAGTTGGACGTTGAAAATGAGCTTATCTCAGCCAGCAGAGAGGTCAAATCACAGTAATGCAAACTCAGTCAGAGACATAGATTTTCACTTGCAACTTGCTTTAACATGTTTAACAATGCATGAATTGTTGTCTAAAACAAAAAAGAATGATGCATTTTATGGCTGGATCTGTTTTATCACTTTCTGAATTGGACGTTGAAAATGAGCTTATCTCAGCCAGCAGAGAGGTCAAATCACAGTAATGCAAACTCAGTCAGAGACATAGATTTTCACTTGCAACTTGCTTTAACATGTTTAACAATGCATTAATTGTTGTCTAAAACAAAAAAGAATGATGCATTTTATGGCTGGATCTGTTTTATCACTTTCTGAATTGGACGTTGAAAATGAGCTTATCTCAGCCAGCAGAGAGGTCAAATCACAGTAATGCAAACTCAGTCAGAGACATAGATTTTCACTTGCAACTTGCTTTAACATGTTTAACAGTGCATGAATTGTTGTCTAAAACAAAAAAGAATGATGCATTTTATGGCTGGATCTGTTTTATCACTTTCTGAATTGCACGTTGAAAATGAGCTTATCTCAGCCAGCAGAGAGGTCAAATCACAGTAATGCAAACTCAGTCAGAGACATAGATTTTCACTTGCAACTTGCTTTAACATGTTTAACAGTGCATGAATTGTTGTCTAAAACAAAAAAGAATGATGCATTTTATGGCTGGATCTGTTTTTATCACTTTCTGAATTGGACGTTGAAAATGAGCTTATCTCAGCCAGCAGAGAGGTCAAATCACAGTAATGCAAACTCAGTCAGAGACATAGATTTTCACTTGCAACTTGCTTTAACATGTTTAACAGTGCATGAATTGTTGTCTAAAACAAAAAAGAATGATGCATTTTATGGCTGGATCTGGTTTTATCACATTCTGAATTGAACGTTGAAAATGAGCTTTTCAGAGCCAGCAGAGGTCAAAATAAGCAGTAATGCAAACTCAGTCAGAGACATAGATTTTCACTTGCAACTTGCTTTAACATGTTTAACAATGCATGAATTGTTGTCTAAAACAAAAAAGAATGATGCATTTTATGGCTGGATCTGTTTTATCACTTTCTGAATTGGACGTTGAAAATGAGCTTATCTCAGCCAGCAGAGAGGTCAAATCACAGTAATGCAAACTCAGTCAGAGACATAGATTTTCACTTGCAACTTGCTTTAACATGTTTAACAGTGCATGAATTGTTGTCTAAAACAAAAAAGAATGATGCATTTTATGGCTGGATCTGTTTTATCACTTTCTGAATTGCACGTTGAAAATGAGCTTATCTCAGCCAGCAGAGAGGTCAAATCACAGTAATGCAAACTCAGTCAGAGACATAGATTTTCACTTGCAACTTGCTTTAACATGTTTAACAGTGCATGAATTGTTGTCTAAAACAAAAAAGAATGATGCATTTTATGGCTGGATCTGGTTTTATCACATTCTGAATTGAACGTTGAAAATGAGCTTTTCAGAGCCAGCAGAGGTCAAGATAAGCAGTAATGCAAACTCAGTCAGAGACATAGATTTTCACTTGCAACTTGCTTTAACATGTTTAACAGTGCATGAATTGTTGTCTAAAACAAAAAAGAATGATGCATTTTATGGCTGGATCTGTTTTATCACTTTCTGAGTTGGACGTTGAAAATGAGCTTATCTCAGCCAGCAGAGAGGTCAAATCACAGTAATGCAAACTCAGTCAGAGACATAGATTTTCACTTGCAACTTGCTTTAACATGTTTAACAGTGCATGAATTGTTGTCTAAAACAAAAAAGAATGATGCATTTTATGGCTGGATCTGGTTTTATCACATTCTGAATTGAATGTTGAAAATGAGCTTTTCAGAGCCAGCAGAGGTCAAAATAAGCAGTAATGCAAACTCAGTCAGAGACATAGATTTTCACTTGCAACTTGCTTTAACATGTTTAACAATGCATGAATTGTTGTCTAAAACAAAAAAGAATGATGCATTTTATGGCTGGATCTGTTTTATCACTTTCTGAATTGGACGTTGAAAATGAGCTTATCTCAGCCAGCAGAGAGGTCAAATCACAGTAATGCAAACTCAGTCAGAGACATAGATTTTCACTTGCAACTTGCTTTAACATGTTTAACAGTGCATGAATTGTTGTCTAAAACAAAAAAGAATGCTGCATTTTATGGCTGGATCTGGTTTTATCACATTCTGAATTGAACGTTGAAAATGAGCTTTTCAGAGCCAGCAGAGGTCAAATCACAGTAATGCAAACTCAGTCAGAGACATAGATTTTCACTTGCAACTTGCTTTAACATGTTTAACAGTGCATGAATTGTTGTCTAAAACAAAAAAGAATGGTGCATTTTATGGCTGGATCTGTTTTTATCACTTTCTGAATTGGACGTTGAAAATGAGCTTATCTCAGCGAGCAGAGAGGTCAAATCACAGTAATGCAAACTCAGTCAGAGACATAGATTTTCACCTGCAACTTGCTTTAACATGTTTAACAGTGCATGAAATGTTGTCTAAAACAAAAAAGAATGATGCATTTTATGGCTGGATCTGTTTTATCACTTTCTGAATTGGACGTTGAAAATGAGCTTATCTCAGCCAGCATAGAGGTCAAATCACAGTAATGCAAACTCAGTCAGAGACATAGATTTTCACTTGCAACTTGCTTTAACATGTTTAACAGTGCATGAATTGTTGTCTAAAACAAAAAAGAATGATGCATTTTATGGCTGGATCTGTTTTTATCACTTTCTGAATTGGACGTTGAAAATGAGCTTATCTCAGCCAGCAGAGAGGTCAAATCACAGTAATGCAAACTCAGTCAGAGACATAGATTTTTACTTGCAACTTGCTTTAACATGTTTAACAGTGCATGAATTGTTGTCTAAAACAAAAAAGAATGATGCATTTTATGGCTGGATCTGGTTTTATCACATTCTGAATTGAATGTTGAAAATGAGCTTTTCAGAGCCAGCAGAGGTCAAAATAAGCAGTATTGCAAACTCAGTCAGAGACATAGATTTTCACTTGCAACTTGCTTTAACATGTTTAACAATGCATGAATTGTTGTCTAAAACAAAAAAGAATGATGCATTTTATGGCTGGATCTGTTTTATCACTTTCTGAATTGGACGTTGAAAATGAGCTTATCTCAGCCAGCAGAGAGGTCAAATCACAGTAATGCAAACTCAGTCAGAGACATAGATTTTCACTTGCAACTTGCTTTAACATGTTTAACAGTGCATGAAATGTTGTCTAAAACAAAAAAGAATGGTGCATTTTATGGCTGGATCTGTTTTTATCACTTTCTGAATTGGACGTTGAAAATGTGCTTATCTCAGCGAGCAGAGAGGTCAAATCACAGTAATGCAAACTCAGTCAGAGACATTAATTTTCACCTGCAACTTGCTTTAACATGTTTAACAGTGCATGAAATGTTGTCTAAAACAAAAAAGAATGATGCATTTTATGGCTGGATCTGTTTTATCACTTTCTGAGTTGGACGTTGAAAATGAGCTTATCTCAGCCAGCAGAGAGGTCAAATCACAGTAATGCAAACTCAGTCAGAGACATAGATTTTCACTTGCAACTTGCTTTAACATGTTTAACAGTGCATGAATTGTTGTCTAAAACAAAAAAAAAATGATGCATTTTATGGCTGGATCTGGTTTTATCACATTCTGAATTGAACGTTGAAAATGAGCTTTTCAGAGCCAGCAGAGGTCAAAATAAGCAGTAATGCAAACTCAGTCAGAGACATAGATTTTCACTTGCAACTTGCTTTAACATGTTTAACAGTGCATGAAATGTTGTCTAAAACAAAAAAGAATGGTGCATTTTATGGCTGGATCTGTTTTTATCACTTTCTGAATTGGACGTTGAAAATGAGCTTATCTCAGCGAGCAGAGAGGTCAAATCACAGTAATGCAAACTCAGTCAGAGACATAGATTTTCACCTGCAACTTGCTTTAACATGTTTAACAGTGCATGAAATGTTGTCTAAAACAAAAAAGAATGATGCATTTTATGGCTGGATCTGTTTTATCACTTTCTGAATTGGACGTTGAAAATGAGCTTATCTCAGCCAGCAGAGAGGTCAAATCACAGTAATGCAAACTCAGTCAGAGACATAGATTTTCACTTGCAACTTGCTTTAACATGTTTAACAGTGCATGAATTGTTGTCTAAAACAAAAAAGAATGATGCATTTTATGGCTGGATCTGTTTTTATCACTTTCTGAATTGGACGTTGAAAATGAGCTTATCTCAGCCAGCAGAGAGGTCAAATCACAGTAATGCAAACTCAGTCAGAGACATAGATTTTCACTTGCAACTTGCTTTAACATGTTTAACAGTGCATGAATTGTTGTCTAAAACAAAAAAGAATGATGCATTTTATGGCTGGATCTGGTTTTATCACATTCTGAATTGAACGTTGAAAATGAGCTTTTCAGAGCCAGCAGAGGTCAAAATAAGCAGCAATGCAAACTCAGTCAGAGACATAGATTTTCACTTGCAACTTGCTTTAACATGTTTAACAGTGCATGAAATGTTGTCTAAAACAAAAAAGAATGGTGCATTTTATGGCTGGATCTGTTTTTATCACTTTCTGAATTGGACGTTGAAAATGAGCTTATCTCAGCGAGCAGAGAGGTCAAATCACAGTAATGCAAACTCAGTCAGAGACATAGATTTTCACCTGCAACTTGCTTTAACATGTTTAACAGTGCATGAAATGTTGTCTAAAACAAAAAAGAATGATGCATTTTATGGCTGGATCTGTTTTATCACTTTCTGAATTGGACGTTGAAAATGAGCTTATCTTAGCCAGCAGAGAGGTCAAATCACAGTAATGCAAACTCAGTCAGAGACATAGATTTTCACTTGCAACTTGCTTTAACATGTTTAACAGTGCATGAATTGTTGTCTTAAACAAAAAAGAATGATGCATTTTATGGCTGGATCTGTTTTATCACTTTCTGAATTGCACATTGAAAATGAGCTTATCTCAGCCAGCAGAGAGGTCAAATCACAGTAATGCAAACTCAGTCAGAGACATAGATTTTCACTTGCAACTTGCTTTAGTATGTTTAACAGTGCATGAATTGTTGTCTAAAACAAAAAAGAATGATGCATTTTATGGCTGGATCTGGTTTTATCACATTCTGAATTGAACGTTGAAAATGAGCTTTTCAGAGCCAGCAGAGGTCAAAATAAGCAGTAATGCAAACTCAGTCAGAGACATAGATTTTCATTTGCAACTTGCTTTAACATGTTTAACAGTGCATGAATTGTTGTCTAAAACAAAAAAGAATGATGCAATTTATGGCTGGATCTGTTTTTATAAATTTCTGAATTGGACGTTGAAAATGAGCTTATCTCAGCCAGCAGAGAGGTCAAATCACAGTAATGCAAACTCAGTCAGAGACAAAGATTTTCACTTGCAACTTGCTTTAACATGTTTAACAGTGCATGAATTGTTGTCTAAAACAAAAAAGAATGATGCATTTTATGGCTGGATCTGGTTTTATCACATTCTGAATTGAACGTTGAAAATGAGCTTTTCAGAGCCAGCAGAGGTCAAAATAAGCAGTAATGCAAACTCAGTCAGAGACATAGATTTTCACTTGCAACTTGCTTTAACATGTTTAACAGTGCATGAATTGTTGTCTAAAACAAAAAAGAATGATGCATTTTATGGCTGGATCTGTTTTATCACTTTCTGAATTGGACGTTGAAAATGAGCTTATCTCAGCCAGCAGAGAGGTCAAATCACAGTAATGCAAACTCAGTCAGAGACATAGATTTTCACTTGCAACTTGCTTTAACATGTTTAACAATGCATGAATTGTTGTCTAAAACAAAAAAGAATGATGCATTTTATGGCTGGATCTGTTTTATCACTTTCTGAATTGGACGTTGAAAATGAGCTTATCTCAGCCAGCAGAGAGGTCAAATCACAGTAATGCAAACTCAGTCAGAGACATAGATTTTCACTTGCAACTTGCTTTAACATGTTTAACAATGCATGAATTGTTGTCTAAAACAAAAAAAAAGAATAATGCATTTTATGGCTGGATCTGTTTTATCACTTTCTGAATTGGACGTTGAAAATGAGCTTATCTCAGCCAGCAGAGAGGTCAAATCACAGTAATGCAAACTCAGTCAGAGACATAGATTTTCACTTGCAACTTGCTTTAACATGTTTAACAGTGCATGAATTGTTGTCTAAAACAAAAAAGAATGATGCATTTTATGGCTGGATCTGTTTTATCACTTTCTGAATTGGACGTTGAAAATGAGCTTATCTCAGCCAGCAGAGAGGTCAAATCACAGTAATGCAAACTCAGTCAGAGACATAGATTTTCACTTGCAACTTGCTTTAACATGTTTAACAGTGCATGAATTGTTGTCTAAAACAAAAAAGAATGACGCATTTTATGGCTGGATCTGTTTTATCACTTTCTGAATTGCACGTTGAAAATGAGCTCATCTCAGCCAGCAGAGAGGTCAAATCACAGTAATGCAAACTCAGTCAGAGACATAGATTTTCACTTGCAACTTGCTTTAACATGTTTAACAGTGCATGAATTGTTGTCTAAAACAAAAAAGAATGATGCATTTTATGGCTGGATCTGGTTTTATCACATTCTGAATTGAACGTTGAAAATGAGCTTTTCAGAGCCAGCAGAGGTCAAAATAAGCAGTAATGCAAACTCAGTCAGAGACATAGATTTTTACTTGCAACTCGCTTTAACATGTTTAACAGTGCATGAAATGTTGTCTAAAACAAAAAAGAACTGTGCATTTTATGGCTGGATCTGTTTTTATCACTTTCTGAATTGGACTTTGAAAATGAGCTTATCTCAGCGAGCAGAGAGGTCAAATCACAGTAATGCAAACTCAGTCAGAGACATAGATTTTCACTTGCAACTTGCTTTAACATGTTTAACAGTGCATGAATTGTTGTCTAAAACAAAAAAGAATGATGCATTTTATGGCTGGATCTGTTTTTATCACTTTCTGAATTGGACGTTGAAAATGAGCTTATCTCAGCCAGCAGAGAGGTCAAATCACAGTAATGCAAACTCAGTCAGAGACATAGATTTTCACTTGCAACTTGCTTTAACATGTTTAACAGTGCATGAATTGTTGTCTAAAACAAAAAAGAATGATGCATTTTATGGCTGGATCTGGTTTTATCACATTCTGAATTGAACGTTGAAAATTAGCTTTTCAGAGCCAGCAGAGGTCAAAATAAGCAGTAATGCAAACTCAGTCAGAGACATAGATTTTCACTTGCAACTTGCTTTAAAATGTTTAACAGTGCATGAATTGTTGTCTAAAACAAAAAAGAATGATGCATTTTATGGCTGGATCTGGTTTTATCACATTCTGAATTGAACGTTGAAAATGAGCTTTTCAGAGCCAGCAGAGGTCAAAATAAGCAGTAATGCAAACTCAGTCAGAGACATAGATTTTCACTTGCAACTTGCTTTAACATGTTTAACAATGCATGAATTGTTGTCTAAAACAAAAAAGAATGATGCATTTTATGGCTGGATCTGTTTTATCACTTTCTGAATTGGACGTTGAAAATGAGCTTATCTCAGCCAGCAGAGAGGTCAAATCACAGTAATGCAAACTCAGTCAGAGACATAGATTTTCACTTGCAACTTGCTTTAACATGTTTAACAGTGCATGAATTGTTGTCTAAAACAAAAAAAGAATGATGCATTTTATGGCTGGATCTGGTTTTATCACATTCTGAATTGAACGTTGAAAATGAGCTTTTCAGAGCCAGCAGAGGTCAAAATAAGCAGTAATGCAAACTCAGTCAGAGACATAGATTTTCACTTGCAACTTGCTTTAACATGTTTAACAGTGCATGAATTGTTGTCTAAAACAAAAAAGAATGATGCATTTTATGGCTGGATCTGTTTTTATCACTTTCTGAATTGGACGTTGAAAATGAGCTTATCTCAGCCAGCAGAGAGGTCAAATCACAGTAATGCAAACTCAGTCAGAGACATAGATTTTCACTTGCAACTTGCTTTAACATGTTTAACAGTGCATGAATTGTTGTCTAAAACAAAAAAGAATGATGCATTTTATGGCTGGATCTGTTTTATCACTTTCTGAATTGCACGTTGAAAATGAGCTTATCTCAGCCAGCAGAGAGGTCAAATCACAGTAATGCAAACTCAGTCAGAGACATAGATTTTCACTTGCAACTTGCTTTAACATGTTTAACAGTGCATGAATCGTTGTCTAAAACAAAAAAGAATGATGCATTTTATGGCTGGATCTGGTTTTATCACATTCTGAATTGAACGTTGAAAATGAGCTTTTCAAAGCCAGCAGAGGTCAAAATAAGCAGTAATGCAAACTCAGTCAGAGACATAGATTTTCACTTGCAACTTGCTTTAACATGTTTAACAGTGCATGAATTGTTGTCTAAAACAAAAAAGAATGATGCATTTTATGGCTGGATCTGGTTTTATCACATTCTGAATTGAACGTTGAAAATTAGCTTTTCAGAGCCAGCAGAGGTCAAAATAAGCAGTAATGCAAACTCAGTCAGAGACATAGATTTTCACTTGCAACTTGCTTTAAAATGTTTAACAGTGCATGAATTGTTGTCTAAAACAAAAAAGAATGATGCATTTTATGGCTGGATCTGGTTTTATCACATTCTGAATTGAACGTTGAAAATGAGCTTTTCAGAGCCAGCAGAGGTCAAAATAAGCAGTAATGCAAACTCAGTCAGAGACATAGATTTTCACTTGCAACTTGCTTTAACATGTTTAACAATGCATGAATTGTTGTCTAAAACAAAAAAGAATGATGCATTTTATGGCTGGATCTGTTTTATCACTTTCTGAATTGGACGTTGAAAATGAGCTTATCTCAGCCAGCAGAGAGGTCAAATCACAGTAATGCAAACTCAGTCAGAGACATAGATTTTCACTTGCAACTTGCTTTAACATGTTTAACAGTGCATGAAATGTTGTCTAAAACAAAAAAGAATGGTGCATTTTATGGCTGGATCTGGTTTTATCACATTCTGAATTGAACGTTGAAAATGAGCTTTTCAGAGCCAGCAGAGGTCAAAATAAGCAGTAATTCAAACTCAGTCAGAGACATAGATTTTCACTTGCAACTCGCTTTAACATGTTTAACAGTGCATGAAATGTTGTCTAAAACAAAAAAGAACTGTGCATTTTATGGCTGGATCTGTTTTTATCACTTTCTGAATTGGACGTTGAAAATGAGCTTATCTCAGCGAGCAGAGAGGTCAAATCACAGTAATGCAAACTCAGTCAGAGACATAGATTTTCACTTGCAACTTGCTTTAACATGTTTAACAGTGCATGAATTGTTGTCTAAAACAAAAAAGAATGATGCATTTTATGGCTGGATCTGTTTTTATCACATTCTGAATTGGACGTTGAAAATGAGCTTATCTCAGCCAGCAGAGAGGTCAAATCACAGTAATGCAAACTCAGTCAGAGACATAGATTTTCACTTGCAACTTGCTTTAACATGTTTAACAGTGCATGAATTGTTGTCTAAAACAAAAAAGAATGATGCATTTTATGGCTGGATCTGGTTTTATCACATTCTGAATTGAACGTTGAAAATTAGCTTTTCAGAGCCAGCAGAGGTCAAAATAAGTAGTAATGCAAACTCAGTCAGAGACATAGATTTTCACTTGCAACTTGCTTTAACATGTTTAACAGTGCATGAATTGTTGTCTAAAACAAAAAAGAATGATGCATTTTATGGCTGGATCTGGTTTTATCACATTCTGAATTGAACGTTGAAAATGAGCTTTTCAGAGCCAGCAGAGGTCAAAATAAGCAGTAATGCAAACTCAGTCAGAGACATAGATTTTCACTTGCAACTTGCTTTAACATGTTTAACAATGCATGAATTGTTGTCTAAAACAAAAAAGAATGATGCATTTTATGGCTGGATCTGTTTTATCACTTTCTGAATTGGATGTTGAAAATGAGCTTATCTCAGCCAGCAGAGAGGTCAAATCACAGTAATGCAAACTCAGTCAGAGACATAGATTTTCACTTGCAACTTGCTTTAACATGTTTAACAGTGCATGAATTGTTGTCTAAAACAAAAAAGAATGATGCATTTTATGGCTGGATCTGTTTTATCACTTTCTGAATTGCACGTTGAAAATGAGCTTATCTCAGCCAGCAGAGAGGTCAAATCACAGTAATGCAAACTCAGTCAGAGACATAGATTTTCACTTGCAACTTGCTTTAACATGTTTAACAGTGCATGAATTGTTGTCTAAAACAAAAAAGAATGATGCATTTTATGGCTGGATCTGTTTTATCACTTTCTGAATTGCACGTTGAAAATGAGCTTATCTCAGCCAGCAGAGAGGTCAAATCACAGTAATGCAAACTCAGTCAGAGACATAGATTTTCACTTGCAACTTGCTTTAACATGTTTAACAGTGCATGAATTGTTGTCTAAAACAAAAAAGAATGATGCATTTTATGGCTGGATCTGTTTTATCACTTTCTGAATTGCACATTGAAAATAAGCTTATCTCAGCCAGCAGAGAGGTCAAATCACAGTAATGCAAACTCAGTCAGAGACATAGATTTTCACTTGCAACTTGCTTTAACATGTTTAACAGTGCATGAATTGTTGTCTAAAACAAAAAAGAATGATGCATTTTATGGCTGGATCTGTTTTATCACTTTCTGAATTGCACGTTGAAAATAAGCTTATCTCAGCCAGCAGAGAGGTCAAATCACAGTAATGCAAACTCAGTCAGAGACATAGATTTTCACTTGCAACTTGCTTTAACATGTTTAACAGTGCATAAATTGTTGTCTAAAACAAAAAAGAATGATGCATTTTATGGCTGGATCTGGTTTTATCACATTCTGAATTGAACGTTGAAAATGAGCTTTTCAGAGCCAGCAGAGGTCAAGATAAGCAGTAATGCAAACTCAGTCAGAGACATAGATTTTCACTTGCAACTTGCTTTAACATGTTTAACAGTGCATGAATTGTTGTCTAAAACAAAAAAGAATGATGCATTTTATGGCTGGATCTGTTTTTATCACTTTCTGAATTGGACATTGAAAATGAGCTTATCTCAGCCAGCAAAGAGGTCAAATCACAGTAATGCAAACTCAGTCAGAGACATAGATTTTCACTTGCAACTTGCTTTAACATGTTTAACAGTGCATGAAATGTTGTCTAAAACAAAAAAGAATGGTGCATTTTATGGCTGGATCTGTTTTTATCACTTTCTGAATTGGACGTTGAAAATGAGCTTATCTCAGCGAGCAGAGAGGTCAAATCACAGTAATGCAAACTCAGTCAGAGACATTAATTTTCACCTGCAACTTGCTTTAACATGTTTAACAATGCATGAAATGTTGTCTAAAACAAAAAAGAATGATGCATTTTATGGCTGGATCTGTTTTATCACTTTCTGAGTTGGACGTTGAAAATGAGCTTATCTCAGCCAGCAGAGAGGTCAAATCACAGTAATGCAAACTCAGTCAGAGACATAGATTTTCACTTGCAACTTGCTTTAACATGTTTAACAATGCATGAATTGTTGTCTAAAACAAAAAAGAATGATGCATTTTATGGCTGGATCTGTTTTATCACTTTCTGAATTGGACGTTGAAAATGAGCTTATCTCAGCCAGCAGAGAGGTCAAATCACAGTAATGCAAACTCAGTCAGAGACATAGATTTTCACTTGCAACTTGCTTTAACATGTTTAACAGTGCATGAAATGTTGTCTAAAACAAAAAAGAATGGTGCATTTTATGGCTGGATCTGGTTTTATCACATTCTGAATTGAACGTTGAAAATGAGCTTTTCAGAGCCAGCAGAGGTCAAAATAAGCAGTAATGCAAACTCAGTCAGAGACATAGATTTTCACTTGCAACTCGCTTTAACATGTTTAACAGTGCATGAAATGTTGTCTAAAACAAAAAAGAACTGTGCATTTTATGGCTGGATCTGTTTTTATCACTTTCTGAATTGGACGTTGAAAATGAGCTTATCTCAGCGAGCAGAGAGGTCAAATCACAGTAATGCAAACTCAGTCAGAGACATAGATTTTCACTTGCAACTTGCTTTAACATGTTTAACAGTGCATGAATTGTTGTCTAAAACAAAAAAGAATGATGCATTTTATGGCTGGATCTGTTTTTATCACTTTCTGAATTGGACGTTGAAAATGAGCTTATCTCAGCCAGCAGAGAGGTCAAATCACAGTAATGCAAACTCAGTCAGAGACATAGATTTTCACTTGCAACTTGCTTTAACATGTTTAACAGTGCATGAATTGTTGTCTAAAACAAAAAAGAATGATGCATTTTATGGCTGGATCTGGTTTTATCACATTCTGAATTGAACGTTGAAAATTAGCTTTTCAGAGCCAGCAGAGGTCAAAATAAGTAGTAATGCAAACTCAGTCAGAGACATAGATTTTCACTTGCAACTTGCTTTAACATGTTTAACAGTGCATGAATTGTTGTCTAAAACAAAAAAGAATGATGCATTTTATGGCTGGATCTGGTTTTATCACATTCTGAATTGAACGTTGAAAATGAGCTTTTCAGAGCCAGCAGAGGTCAAAATAAGCAGTAATGCAAACTCAGTCAGAGACATAGATTTTCACTTGCAACTTGCTTTAACATGTTTAACAATGCATGAATTGTTGTCTAAAACAAAAAAGAATGATGCATTTTATGGCTGGATCTGTTTTATCACTTTCTGAATTGGATGTTGAAAATGAGCTTATCTCAGCCAGCAGAGAGGTCAAATCACAGTAATGCAAACTCAGTCAGAGACATAGATTTTCACTTGCAACTTGCTTTAACATGTTTAACAGTGCATGAATTGTTGTCTAAAACAAAAAAGAATGATGCATTTTATGGCTGGATCTGTTTTATCACTTTCTGAATTGCACGTTGAAAATGAGCTTATCTCAGCCAGCAGAGAGGTCAAATCACAGTAATGCAAACTCAGTCAGAGACATAGATTTTCACTTGCAACTTGCTTTAACATGTTTAACAGTGCATGAATTGTTGTCTAAAACAAAAAAGAATGATGCATTTTATGGCTGGATCTGTTTTATCACTTTCTGAATTGCACGTTGAAAATGAGCTTATCTCAGCCAGCAGAGAGGTCAAATCACAGTAATGCAAACTCAGTCAGAGACATAGATTTTCACTTGCAACTTGCTTTAACATGTTTAACAGTGCATGAATTGTTGTCTAAAACAAAAAAGAATGATGCATTTTATGGCTGGATCTGTTTTATCACTTTCTGAATTGCACATTGAAAATAAGCTTATCTCAGCCAGCAGAGAGGTCAAATCACAGTAATGCAAACTCAGTCAGAGACATAGATTTTCACTTGCAACTTGCTTTAACATGTTTAACAGTGCATGAAATGTTGTCTAAAACAAAAAAGAATGGTGCATTTTATGGCTGGATCTGTTTTTATCACTTTCTGAATTGGACGTTGAAAATGAGCTTATCTCAGCGAGCAGAGAGGTCAAATCACAGTAATGCAAACTCAGTCAGAGACATTAATTTTCACCTGCAACTTGCTTTAACATGTTTAACAGTGCATGAAATGTTGTCTAAAACAAAAAAGAATGATGCATTTTATGGCTGGATCTGTTTTATCACTTTCTGAATTGAACGTTGAAAATGAGCTTATCTCAGCCAGCAGAGAGGTCAAATCACAGTAATGCAAACTCAGTCAGAGACATAGATTTTCACTTGCAACTTGCTTTAACATGTTTAACAGTGCATGAATTGTTGTCTAAAACAAAAAAGAATGATGCATTTTATGGCTGGATCTGTTTTATCACTTTCTGAATTGCACGTTGAAAATGAGCTTATCTCAGCCAGCAGAGAGGTCAAATCACAGTAATGCAAACTCAGTCAGAGACATAGATTTTCACTTGCAACTTGCTTTAACATGTTTAACAGTGCATGAATTGTTGTCTAAAACAAAATAGAATGATGCATTTTATGGCTGGATCTGGTTTTATCACATTCTGAATTGAACGTTGAAAATGAGCTTTTCAGAGCCAGCAGAGGTCAAAATAAGCAGTAATGCAAACTCAGTCAGAGACATAGATTTTCACTTGCAACTCGCTTTAACATGTTTAACAGTGCATGAAATGTTGTCTAAAACAAAAAAGAACTGTGCATTTTATGGCTGGATCTGTTTTTATCACTTTCTGAATTGGACTTTGAAAATGAGCTTATCTCAGCGAGCAGAGAGGTCAAATCACAGTAATGCAAACTCAGTCAGAGACATAGATTTTCACTTGCAACTTGCTTTAACATGTTTAACAGTGCATGAATTGTTGTCTAAAACAAAAAAGAATGATGCATTTTATGGCTGGATCTGTTTTTATCACTTTCTGAATTGGACGTTGAAAATGAGCTTATCTCAGCCAGCAGAGAGGTCAAATCACAGTAATGCAAACTCAGTCAGAGACATAGATTTTCACTTGCAATTTGCTTTAACATGTTTAACAGTGCATGAATTGTTGTCTAAAACAAAAAAGAATGATGCATTTTATGGCTGGATCTGGTTTTATCACATTCTGAATTGAATGTTGAAAATTAGCTTTTCAGAGCCAGCAGAGGTCAAAATAAGCAGTAATGCAAACTCAGTCAGAGACATAGATTTTCACTTGCAACTTGCTTTAAAATGTTTAACAGTGCATGAATTGTTGTCTAAAACAAAAAAGAATGATGCATTTTATGGCTGGATCTGGTTTTATCACATTCTGAATTGAACGTTGAAAATGAGCTTTTCAGAGCCAGCAGAGGTCAAAATAAGCAGTAATGCAAACTCAGTCAGAGACATAGATTTTCACTTGCAACTTGCTTTAACATGTTTAACAATGCATGAATTGTTGTCTAAAACAAAAAAGAATGATGCATTTTATGGCTGGATCTGTTTTATCACTTTCTGAATTGGACGTTGAAAATGAGCTTATCTCAGCCAGCAGAGAGGTCAAATCACAGTAATGCAAACTCAGTCAGAGACATAGATTTTCACTTGCAACTTGCTTTAACATGTTTAACAGTGCATGAAATGTTGTCTAAAACAAAAAAGAATGGTGCATTTTATGGCTGGATCTGGTTTTATCACATTCTGAATTGAACGTTGAAAATGAGCTTTTCAGAGCCAGCAGAGGTCAAAATAAGCAGTAATGCAAACTCAGTCAGAGACATAGATTTTCACTTGCAACTCGCTTTAACATGTTTAACAGTGCATGAAATGTTGTCTAAAACAAAAAAGAACTGTGCATTTTATGGCTGGATCTGTTTTTATCACTTTCTGAATTGGACGTTGAAAATGAGCTTATCTCAGCGAGCAGAGAGGTCAAATCACAGTAATGCAAACTCAGTCAGAGACATAGATTTTCACTTGCAACTTGCTTTAACATGTTTAACAGTGCATGAATTGTTGTCTAAAACAAAAAAGAATGATGCATTTTATGGCTGGATCTGTTTTTATCACTTTCTGAATTGGACGTTGAAAATGAGCTTTTCTCAGCCAGCAGAGAGGTCAAATCACAGTAATGCAAACTCAGTCAGAGACATAGATTTTCACTTGCAACTTGCTTTAACATGTTTAACAGTGCATGAATTGTTGTCTAAAACAAAAAAGAATGATGCATTTTATGGCTGGATCTGGTTTTATCACATTCTGAATTGAACGTTGAAAATTAGCTTTTCAGAGCCAGCAGAGGTCAAAATAAGTAGTAATGCAAACTCAGTCAGAGACATAGATTTTCACTTGCAACTTGCTTTAACATGTTTAACAGTGCATGAATTGTTGTCTAAAACAAAAAAGAATGATGCATTTTATGGCTGGATCTGGTTTTATCACATTCTGAATTGAACGTTGAAAATGAGCTTTTCAGAGCCAGCAGAGGTCAAAATAAGCAGTAATGCAAACTCAGTCAGAGACATAGATTTTCACTTGCAACTTGCTTTAACATGTTTAACAATGCATGAATTGTTGTCTAAAACAAAAAAGAATGATGCATTTTATGGCTGGATCTGTTTTATCACTTTCTGAATTGGATGTTGAAAATGAGCTTATCTCAGCCAGCAGAGAGGTCAAATCACAGTAATGCAAACTCAGTCAGAGACATAGATTTTCACTTGCAACTTGCTTTAACATGTTTAACAGTGCATGAATTGTTGTCTAAAACAAAAAAGAATGATGCATTTTATGGCTGGATCTGTTTTATCACTTTCTGAATTGCACGTTGAAAATGAGCTTATCTCAGCCAGCAGAGAGGTCAAATCACAGTAATGCAAACTCAGTCAGAGACATAGATTTTCACTTGCAACTTGCTTTAACATGTTTAACAGTGCATGAATTGTTGTCTAAAACAAAAAAGAATGATGCATTTTATGGCTGGATCTGGTTTTATCACATTCTGAATTGAACGTTGAAAATGAGCTTTTCAGAGCCAGCAGAGGTCAAGATAAGCAGTAATGCAAACTCAGTCAGAGACATAGATTTTCACTTGCAACTTGCTTTAACATGTTTAACAGTGCATGAATTGTTGTCTAAAACAAAAAAGAATGATGCATTTTATGGCTGGATCTGTTTTTATCACTTTCTGAATTGGACATTGAAAATGAGCTTATCTCAGCCAGCAAAGAGGTCAAATCACAGTAATGCAAACTCAGTCAGAGACATAGATTTTCACTTGCAACTTGCTTTAACATGTTTAACAGTGCATGAAATGTTGTCTAAAACAAAAAAGAATGGTGCATTTTATGGCTGGATCTGTTTTTATCACTTTCTGAATTGGACGTTGAAAATGAGCTTATCTCAGCGAGCAGAGAGGTCAAATCACAGTAATGCAAACTCAGTCAGAGACATTAATTTTCACCTGCAACTTGCTTTAACATGTTTAACAATGCATGAAATGTTGTCTAAAACAAAAAAGAATGATGCATTTTATGGCTGGATCTGTTTTATCACTTTCTGAGTTGGACGTTGAAAATGAGCTTATCTCAGCCAGCAGAGAGGTCAAATCACAGTAATGCAAACTCAGTCAGAGACATAGATTTTCACTTGCAACTTGCTTTAACATGTTTAACAATGCATGAATTGTTGTCTAAAACAAAAAAGAATGATGCATTTTATGGCTGGATCTGTTTTATCACTTTCTGAATTGGACGTTGAAAATGAGCTTATCTCAGCCAGCAGAGAGGTCAAATCACAGTAATGCAAACTCAGTCAGAGACATAGATTTTCACTTGCAACTTGCTTTAACATGTTTAACAGTGCATGAATTGTTGTCTAAAACAAAAAAGAATGATGCATTTTATGGCTGGATCTGTTTTATCACTTTCTGAATTGCACGTTGAAAATGAGCTTATCTCAGCCAGCAGAGAGGTCAAATCACAGTAATGCAAACTCAGTCAGAGACATAGATTTTCACTTGCAACTTGCTTTAACATGTTTAACAGTGCATGAATTGTTGTCTAAAACAAAAAAGAATGATGCATTTTATGGCTGGATCTGTTTTATCACTTTCTGAATTGCACGTTGAAAATGAGCTTATCTCAGCCAGCAGAGAGGTCAAATCACAGTAATGCAAACTCAGTCAGAGACATAGATTTTCACTTGCAACTTGCTTTAACATGTTTAACAGTGCATGAATTGTTGTCTAAAACAAAAAAGAATGATGCATTTTATGGCTGGATCTGTTTTATCACTTTCTGAATTGCACATTGAAAATAAGCTTATCTCAGCCAGCAGAGAGGTCAAATCACAGTAATGCAAACTCAGTCAGAGACATAGATTTTCACTTGCAACTTGCTTTAACATGTTTAACAGTGCATGAAATGTTGTCTAAAACAAAAAAGAATGGTGCATTTTATGGCTGGATCTGTTTTTATCACTTTCTGAATTGGACGTTGAAAATGAGCTTATCTCAGCGAGCAGAGAGGTCAAATCACAGTAATGCAAACTCAGTCAGAGACATTAATTTTCACCTGCAACTTGCTTTAACATGTTTAACAGTGCATGAAATGTTGTCTAAAACAAAAAAGAATGATGCATTTTATGGCTGGATCTGTTTTATCACTTTCTGAATTGAACGTTGAAAATGAGCTTATCTCAGCCAGCAGAGAGGTCAAATCACAGTAATGCAAACTCAGTCAGAGACATAGATTTTCACTTGCAACTTGCTTTAACATGTTTAACAGTGCATGAATTGTTGTCTAAACAAAAAAGAATGATGCATTTTATGGCTGGATCTGTTTTATCACTTTCTGAATTGCACGTTGAAAATGAGCTTATCTCAGCCAGCAGAGAGGTCAAATCACAGTAATGCAAACTCAGTCAGAGACATAGATTTTCACTTGCAACTTGCTTTAACATGTTTAACAGTGCATGAATTGTTGTCTAAAACAAAATAGAATGATGCATTTTATGGCTGGATCTGGTTTTATCACATTCTGAATTGAACGTTGAAAATGAGCTTTTCAGAGCCAGCAGAGGTCAAAATAAGCAGTAATGCAAACTCAGTCAGAGACATAGATTTTCACTTGCAACTCGCTTTAACATGTTTAACAGTGCATGAAATGTTGTCTAAAACAAAAAAGAACTGTGCATTTTATGGCTGGATCTGTTTTTATCACTTTCTGAATTGGACTTTGAAAATGAGCTTATCTCAGCGAGCAGAGAGGTCAAATCACAGTAATGCAAACTCAGTCAGAGACATAGATTTTCACTTGCAACTTGCTTTAACATGTTTAACAGTGCATGAATTGTTGTCTAAAACAAAAAAGAATGATGCATTTTATGGCTGGATCTGTTTTTATCACTTTCTGAATTGGACGTTGAAAATGAGCTTATCTCAGCCAGCAGAGAGGTCAAATCACAGTAATGCAAACTCAGTCAGAGACATAGATTTTCACTTGCAACTTGCTTTAACATGTTTAACAGTGCATGAATTGTTGTCTAAAACAAAAAAGAATGATGCATTTTATGGCTGGATCTGGTTTTATCACATTCTGAATTGAATGTTGAAAATTAGCTTTTCAGAGCCAGCAGAGGTCAAAATAAGCAGTAATGCAAACTCAGTCAGAGACATAGATTTTCACTTGCAACTTGCTTTAAAATGTTTAACAGTGCATGAATTGTTGTCTAAAACAAAAAAGAATGATGCATTTTATGGCTGGATCTGGTTTTATCACATTCTGAATTGAACGTTGAAAATGAGCTTTTCAGAGCCAGCAGAGGTCAAAATAAGCAGTAATGCAAACTCAGTCAGAGACATAGATTTTCACTTGCAACTTGCTTTAACATGTTTAACAATGCATGAATTGTTGTCTAAAACAAAAAAGAATGATGCATTTTATGGCTGGATCTGTTTTATCACTTTCTGAATTGGACGTTGAAAATGAGCTTATCTCAGCCAGCAGAGAGGTCAAATCACAGTAATGCAAACTCAGTCAGAGACATAGATTTTCACTTGCAACTTGCTTTAACATGTTTAACAGTGCATGAAATGTTGTCTAAAACAAAAAAGAATGGTGCATTTTATGGCTGGATCTGGTTTTATCACATTCTGAATTGAACGTTGAAAATGAGCTTTTCAGAGCCAGCAGAGGTCAAAATAAGCAGTAATGCAAACTCAGTCAGAGACATAGATTTTCACTTGCAACTCGCTTTAACATGTTTAACAGTGCATGAAATGTTGTCTAAAACAAAAAAGAACTGTGCATTTTATGGCTGGATCTGTTTTTATCACTTTCTGAATTGGACGTTGAAAATGAGCTTATCTCAGCGAGCAGAGAGGTCAAATCACAGTAATGCAAACTCAGTCAGAGACATAGATTTTCACTTGCAACTTGCTTTAACATGTTTAACAGTGCATGAATTGTTGTCTAAAACAAAAAAGAATGATGCATTTTATGGCTGGATCTGTTTTTATCACTTTCTGAATTGGACGTTGAAAATGAGCTTATCTCAGCCAGCAGAGAGGTCAAATCACAGTAATGCAAACTCAGTCAGAGACATAGATTTTCACTTGCAACTTGCTTTAACATGTTTAACAGTGCATGAATTGTTGTCTAAAACAAAAAAGAATGATGCATTTTATGGCTGGATCTGGTTTTATCACATTCTGAATTGAACGTTGAAAATTAGCTTTTCAGAGCCAGCAGAGGTCAAAATAAGTAGTAATGCAAACTCAGTCAGAGACATAGATTTTCACTTGCAACTTGCTTTAACATGTTTAACAGTGCATGAATTGTTGTCTAAAACAAAAAAGAATGATGCATTTTATGGCTGGATCTGGTTTTATCACATTCTGAATTGAACGTTGAAAATGAGCTTTTCAGAGCCAGCAGAGGTCAAAATAAGCAGTAATGCAAACTCAGTCAGAGACATAGATTTTCACTTGCAACTTGCTTTAACATGTTTAACAATGCATGAATTGTTGTCTAAAACAAAAAAGAATGATGCATTTTATGGCTGGATCTGTTTTATCACTTTCTGAATTGGATGTTGAAAATGAGCTTATCTCAGCCAGCAGAGAGGTCAAATCACAGTAATGCAAACTCAGTCAGAGACATAGATTTTCACTTGCAACTTGCTTTAACATGTTTAACAGTGCATGAATTGTTGTCTAAAACAAAAAAGAATGATGCATTTTATGGCTGGATCTGTTTTATCACTTTCTGAATTGCACGTTGAAAATGAGCTTATCTCAGCCAGCAGAGAGGTCAAATCACAGTAATGCAAACTCAGTCAGAGACATAGATTTTCACTTGCAACTTGCTTTAACATGTTTAACAGTGCATGAATTGTTGTCTAAAACAAAAAAGAATGATGCATTTTATGGCTGGATCTGTTTTATCACTTTCTGAATTGCACGTTGAAAATGAGCTTATCTCAGCCAGCAGAGAGGTCAAATCACAGTAATGCAAACTCAGTCAGAGACATAGATTTTCACTTGCAACTTGCTTTAACATGTTTAACAGTGCATGAATTGTTGTCTAAAACAAAAAAGAATGATGCATTTTATGGCTGGATCTGTTTTATCACTTTCTGAATTGCACATTGAAAATAAGCTTATCTCAGCCAGCAGAGAGGTCAAATCACAGTAATGCAAACTCAGTCAGAGACATAGATTTTCACTTGCAACTTGCTTTAACATGTTTAACAGTGCATGAATTGTTGTCTAAAACAAAAAAGAATGATGCATTTTATGGCTGGATCTGTTTTATCACTTTCTGAATTGCACGTTGAAAATAAGCTTATCTCAGCCAGCAGAGAGGTCAAATCACAGTAATGCAAACTCAGTCAGAGACATAGATTTTCACTTGCAACTTGCTTTAACATGTTTAACAGTGCATAAATTGTTGTCTAAAACAAAAAAGAATGATGCATTTTATGGCTGGATCTGGTTTTATCACATTCTGAATTGAACGTTGAAAATGAGCTTTTCAGAGCCAGCAGAGGTCAAGATAAGCAGTAATGCAAACTCAGTCAGAGACATAGATTTTCACTTGCAACTTGCTTTAACATGTTTAACAGTGCATGAATTGTTGTCTAAAACAAAAAAGAATGATGCATTTTATGGCTGGATCTGTTTTTATCACTTTCTGAATTGGACATTGAAAATGAGCTTATCTCAGCCAGCAAAGAGGTCAAATCACAGTAATGCAAACTCAGTCAGAGACATAGATTTTCACTTGCAACTTGCTTTAACATGTTTAACAGTGCATGAAATGTTGTCTAAAACAAAAAAGAATGGTGCATTTTATGGCTGGATCTGTTTTTATCACTTTCTGAATTGGACGTTGAAAATGAGCTTATCTCAGCGAGCAGAGAGGTCAAATCACAGTAATGCAAACTCAGTCAGAGACATTAATTTTCACCTGCAACTTGCTTTAACATGTTTAAAAATGCATGAAATGTTGTCTAAAACAAAAAAGAATGATGCATTTTATGGCTGGATCTGTTTTATCACTTTCTGAGTTGGACGTTGAAAATGAGCTTATCTCAGCCAGCAGAGAGGTCAAATCACAGTAATGCAAACTCAGTCAGAGACATAGATTTTCACTTGCAACTTGCTTTAACATGTTTAACAATGCATGAATTGTTGTCTAAAACAAAAAAGAATGATGCATTTTATGGCTGGATCTGTTTTATCACTTTCTGAATTGGACGTTGAAAATGAGCTTATCTCAGCCAGCAGAGAGGTCAAATCACAGTAATGCAAACTCAGTCAGAGACATAGATTTTCACTTGCAACTTGCTTTAACATGTTTAACAGTGCATGAAATGTTGTCTAAAACAAAAAAGAATGGTGCATTTTATGGCTGGATCTGGTTTTATCACATTCTGAATTGAACGTTGAAAATGAGCTTTTCAGAGCCAGCAGAGGTCAAAATAAGCAGTAATGCAAACTCAGTCAGAGACATAGATTTTCACTTGCAACTCGCTTTAACATGTTTAACAGTGCATGAAATGTTGTCTAAAACAAAAAAGAACTGTGCATTTTATGGCTGGATCTGTTTTTATCACTTTCTGAATTGGACGTTGAAAATGAGCTTATCTCAGCGAGCAGAGAGGTCAAATCACAGTAATGCAAACTCAGTCAGAGACATAGATTTTCACTTGCAACTTGCTTTAACATGTTTAACAGTGCATGAATTGTTGTCTAAAACAAAAAAGAATTATGCATTTTATGGCTGGATCTGTTTTTATCACTTTCTGAATTGGACGTTGAAAATGAGCTTATCTCAGCCAGCAGAGAGGTCAAATCACAGTAATGCAAACTCAGTCAGAGACATAGATTTTCACTTGCAACTTGCTTTAACATGTTTAACAGTGCATGAATTGTTGTCTAAAACAAAAAAGAATGATGCATTTTATGGCTGGATCTGGTTTTATCACATTCTGAATTGAACGTTGAAAATTAGCTTTTCAGAGCCAGCAGAGGTCAAAATAAGTAGTAATGCAAACTCAGTCAGAGACATAGATTTTCACTTGCAACTTGCTTTAACATGTTTAACAGTGCATGAATTGTTGTCTAAAACAAAAAAGAATGATGCATTTTATGGCTGGATCTGGTTTTATCACATTCTGAATTGAACGTTGAAAATGAGCTTTTCAGAGCCAGCAGAGGTCAAAATAAGCAGTAATGCAAACTCAGTCAGAGACATAGATTTTCACTTGCAACTTGCTTTAACATGTTTAACAATGCATGAATTGTTGTCTAAAACAAAAAAGAATGATGCATTTTATGGCTGGATCTGTTTTATCACTTTCTGAATTGGATGTTGAAAATGAGCTTATCTCAGCCAGCAGAGAGGTCAAATCACAGTAATGCAAACTCAGTCAGAGACATAGATTTTCACTTGCAACTTGCTTTAACATGTTTAACAGTGCATGAATTGTTGTCTAAAACAAAAAAGAATGATGCATTTTATGGCTGGATCTGTTTTATCACTTTCTGAATTGCACGTTGAAAATGAGCTTATCTCAGCCAGCAGAGAGGTCAAATCACAGTAATGCAAACTCAGTCAGAGACATAGATTTTCACTTGCAACTTGCTTTAACATGTTTAACAGTGCATGAATTGTTGTCTAAAACAAAAAAGAATGATGCATTTTATGGCTGGATCTGTTTTATCACTTTCTGAATTGCACGTTGAAAATGAGCTTATCTCAGCCAGCAGAGAGGTCAAATCACAGTAATGCAAACTCAGTCAGAGACATAGATTTTCACTTGCAACTTGCTTTAACATGTTTAACAGTGCATGAATTGTTGTCTAAAACAAAAAAGAATGATGCATTTTATGGCTGGATCTGTTTTATCACTTTCTGAATTGCACATTGAAAATAAGCTTATCTCAGCCAGCAGAGAGGTCAAATCACAGTAATGCAAACTCAGTCAGAGACATAGATTTTCACTTGCAACTTGCTTTAACATGTTTAACAGTGCATGAATTGTTGTCTAAAACAAAAAAGAATGATGCATTTTATGGCTGGATCTGTTTTATCACTTTCTGAATTGCACGTTGAAAATAAGCTTATCTCAGCCAGCAGAGAGGTCAAATCACAGTAATGCAAACTCAGTCAGAGACATAGATTTTCACTTGCAACTTGCTTTAACATGTTTAACAGTGCATAAATTGTTGTCTAAAACAAAAAAGAATGATGCATTTTATGGCTGGATCTGGTTTTATCACATTCTGAATTGAACGTTGAAAATGAGCTTTTCAGAGCCAGCAGAGGTCAAGATAAGCAGTAATGCAAACTCAGTCAGAGACATAGATTTTCACTTGCAACTTGCTTTAACATGTTTAACAGTGCATGAATTGTTGTCTAAAACAAAAAAGAATGATGCATTTTATGGCTGGATCTGTTTTTATCACTTTCTGAATTGGACGTTGAAAATGAGCTTATCTCAGCCAGCAGAGAGGTCAAATCACAGTAATGCAAACTCAGTCAGAGACATAGATTTTCACTTGCAACTTGCTTTAACATGTTTAACAGTGCATGAAATGTTGTCTAAAACAAAAAAGAATGGTGCATTTTATGGCTGGATCTGTTTTTATCACTTTCTGAATTGGACGTTGAAAATGAGCTTATCTCAGCGAGCAGAGAGGTCAAATCACAGTAATGCAAACTCAGTCAGAGACATTAATTTTCACCTGCAACTTGCTTTAACATGTTTAACAATGCATGAAATGTTGTCTAAAACAAAAAAGAATGATGCATTTTATGGCTGGATCTGTTTTATCACTTTCTGAGTTGGACGTTGAAAATGAGCTTATCTCAGCCAGCAGAGAGGTCAAATCACAGTAATGCAAACTCAGTCAGAGACATAGATTTTCACTTGCAACTTGCTTTAACATGTTTAACAATGCATGAATTGTTGTCTAAAACAAAAAAGAATGATGCATTTTATGGCTGGATCTGTTTTATCACTTTCTGAATTGGACGTTGAAAATGAGCTTATCTCAGCCAGCAGAGAGGTCAAATCACAGTAATGCAAACTCAGTCAGAGACATAGATTTTCACTTGCAACTTGCTTTAACATGTTTAACAGTGCATGAATTGTTGTCTAAAACAAAAAAGAATGATGCATTTTATGGCTGGATCTGTTTTATCACTTTCTGAATTGCACGTTGAAAATGAGCTTATCTCAGCCAGCAGAGAGGTCAAATCACAGTAATGCAAACTCAGTCAGAGACATAGATTTTCACTTGCAACTTGCTTTAACATGTTTAACAGTGCATGAATTGTTGTCTAAAACAAAAAAGAATGATGCATTTTATGGCTGGATCTGTTTTTATCACTTTCTGAATTGGACGTTGAAAATGAGCTTATCTCAGCCAGCAGAGAGGTCAAATCACAGTAATGCAAACTCAGTCAGAGACATAGATTTTCACTTGCAACTTGCTTTAACATGTTTAACAGTGCATGAATTGTTGTCTAAAACAAAAAAGAATGATGCATTTTATGGCTGGATCTGGTTTTATCACATTCTGAATTGAACGTTGAAAATGAGCTTTTCAGAGCCAGCAGAGGTCAAAATAAGCAGTAATGCAAACTCAGTCAGAGACATAGATTTTCACTTGCAACTTGCTTTAACATGTTTAACAATGCATGAATTGTTGTCTAAAACAAAAAAGAATGATGCATTTTATGGCTGGATCTGTTTTATCACATTCTGAATTGAACGTTGAAAATGAGCTTTTCAGAGCCAGCAGAGGTCAAGATAAGCAGTAATGCAAACTCAGTCAGAGACATAGATTTTCACTTGCAACTTGCTTTAACATGTTTAACAGTGCATGAATTGTTGTCTAAAACAAAAAAGAATGATGCATTTTATGGCTGGATCTGTTTTTATCACTTTCTGAATTGGACGTTGAAAATGAGCTTATCTCAGCGAGCAGAGAGGTCAAATCACAGTAATGCAAACTCAGTCAGAGACATTAATTTTCACCTGCAACTTGCTTTAACATGTTTAACAGTGCATGAAATGTTGTCTAAAACAAAAAAGAATGATGCATTTTATGGCTGGATCTGTTTTATCACTTTCTGAGTTGGACGTTGAAAATGAGCTTATCTCAGCCAGCAGAGAGGTCAAATCACAGTAATGCAAACTCAGTCAGAGACATAGATTTTCACTTGCAACTTGCTTTAACATGTTTAACAATGCATGAATTGTTGTCTAAAACAAAAAAGAATGATGCATTTTATGGCTGGATCTGTTTTATCACTTTCTGAATTGGACGTTGAAAATGAGCTTATCTCAGCCAGCAGAGAGGTCAAATCACAGTAATGCAAACTCAGTCAGAGACATAGATTTTCACTTGCAACTTGCTTTAACATGTTTAACAGTGCATGAATTGTTGTCTAAAACAAAAAAGAATGATGCATTTTATGGCTGGATCTGTTTTATCACTTTCTGAATTGCACGTTGAAAATGAGCTTATCTCAGCCAGCAGAGAGGTCAAATCACAGTAATGCAAACTCAGTCAGAGACATAGATTTTCACTTGCAACTTGCTTTAACATGTTTAACAGTGCATGAATTGTTGTCTAAAACAAAAAAGAATGATGCATTTTATGGCTGGATCTGTTTTATCACTTTCTGAATTGCACGTTGAAAATTAGCTTATCTCAGCCAGCAGAGAGGTCAAATCACAGTAATGCAAACTCAGTCAGAGACATAGATTTTCACTTGCAACTTGCTTTAACATGTTTAACAGTGCATGAATTGTTGTCTAAAACAAAAAAGAATGATGCATTTTATGGCTGGATCTGGTTTTATCACATTCTGAATTGAATGTTGAAAATGAGCTTTTCAGAGCCAGCAGAGGTCAAAATAAGCAGTAATGCAAACTCAGTCAGAGACATAGATTTTCACTTGCAACTTGCTTTAACATGTTTAACAGTGCATGAAATGTTGTCTAAAACAAAAAAGAATGGTGCATTTTATGGCTGGATCTGTTTTTATCACTTTCTGAATTGGACGTTGAAAATGAGCTTATCTCAGCGAGCAGAGAGGTCAAATCACAGTAATGCAAACTCAGTCAGAGACATTAATTTTCACCTGCAACTTGCTTTAACATGTTTAACAGTGCATGAAATGTTGTCTAAAACAAAAAAGAATGATGCATTTTATGGCTGGATCTGTTTTATCACTTTCTGAATTGGACGTTGAAAATGAGCTTATCTCAGCCAGCAGAGAGGTCAAATCACAGTAATGCAAACTCAGTCAGAGACATAGATTTTCACTTGCAACTTGCTTTAACATGTTTAACAGTGCATTAATTGTTGTCTAAAACAAAAAAGAATGATGCATTTTATGGCTGGATCTGGTTTTATCACATTCTGAATTGAACGTTGAAAATGAGCTTTTCAGAGCCAGCAGAGGTCAAAATAAGCAGTAATGCAAACTCAGTCAGAGACATAGATTTTCACTTGCAACTTGCTTTAACATGTTTAACAGTGCATGAATTGTTGTTTAAAACAAAAAAGAATGATGCATTTTATGGCTGGATCTGTTTTATCACTTTCTGAATTGGACGTTGAAAATGAGCTTATCTTAGCCAATAGAGAGGTCAAATCACAGTAATGCAAACTCAGTCAGAGACATAGATTTTCACTTGCAACTTGCTTTAACATGTTTAACAGTGCATGAATTGTTGTCTAAAACAAAAAAGAATGATGCATTTTATGGCTGGATCTGGTTTTATCACATTCTGAATTGAATGTTGAAAATGAGCTTTTCAGAGCCAGCAGAGGTCAAAATAAGCAGTAATGCAAACTCAGTCAGAGACATAGATTTTCACTTGCAACTTGCTTTAACATGTTTAACAATGCATGAATTGTTGTCTAAAACAAAAAAGAATGATGCATTTTATGGCTGGATCTGTTTTATCACTTTCTGAATTGGACGTTGAAAATGAGCTTATCTCAGCCAGCAGAGAGGTCAAATCACAGTAATGCAAACTCAGTCAGAGACATAGATTTTCACTTGCAACTTGCTTTAACATGTTTAACAGTGCATGAATTGTTGTCTAAAACAAAAAAGAATGCTGCATTTTATGGCTGGATCTGGTTTTATCACATTCTGAATTGAACGTTGAAAATGAGCTTTTCAGAGCCAGCAGAGGTCAAATCACAGTAATGCAAACTCAGTCAGAGACATAGATTTTCACTTGCAACTTGCTTTAACATGTTTAACAGTGCATGAATTGTTGTCTAAAACAAAAAAGAATGGTGCATTTTATGGCTGGATCTGTTTTTATCACTTTCTGAATTGGACGTTGAAAATGAGCTTATCTCAGCGAGCAGAGAGGTCAAATCACAGTAATGCAAACTCAGTCAGAGACATAGATTTTCACCTGCAACTTGCTTTAACATGTTTAACAGTGCATGAAATGTTGTCTAAAACAAAAAAGAATGATGCATTTTATGGCTGGATCTGTTTTATCACTTTCTGAATTGGACGTTGAAAATGAGCTTATCTCAGCCAGCAGAGGTCAAGATAAGCAGTAATGCAAACTCAGTCAGAGACATAGATTTTCACTTGCAACTTGCTTTAACATGTTTAACAGTGCATGAATTGTTGTCTAAAACAAAAAAGAATGATGCATTTTATGGCTGGATCTGTTTTTATCACTTTCTGAATTGGACGTTGAAAATGAGCTTATCTCAGCCAGCAGAGAGGTCAAATCACAGTAATGCAAACTCAGTCAGAGACATAGATTTTCACTTGCAACTTGCTTTAACATGTTTAACAGTGCATGAATTGTTGTCTAAAACAAAAAAGAATGATGCATTTTATGGCTGGATCTGGTTTTATCACATTCTGAATTGAACGTTGAAAATGAGCTTTTCAGAGCCAGCAGAGGTCAAGATAAGCAGTAATGCAAACTCAGTCAGAGACATAGATTTTCACTTGCAACTTGCTTTAACATGTTTAACAGTGCATGAATTGTTGTCTAAAACAAAAAAGAATGATGCATTTTATGGCTGGATCTGTTTTTATCACTTTCTGAATTGGACGTTGAAAATGAGCTTATCTCAGCGAGCAGAGAGGTCAAATCACAGTAATGCAAACTCAGTCAGAGACATTAATTTTCACCTGCAACTTGCTTTAACATGTTTAACAGTGCATGAAATGTTGTCTAAAACAAAAAAGAATGATGCATTTTATGGCTGGATCTGTTTTATCACTTTCTGAGTTGGACGTTGAAAATGAGCTTATCTCAGCCAGCAGAGAGGTCAAATCACAGTAATGCAAACTCAGTCAGAGACATAGATTTTCACTTGCAACTTGCTTTAACATGTTTAACAATGCATGAATTGTTGTCTAAAACAAAAAAGAATGATGCATTTTATGGCTGGATCTGTTTTATCACTTTCTGAATTGGACGTTGAAAATGAGCTTATCTCAGCCAGCAGAGAGGTCAAATCACAGTAATGCAAACTCAGTCAGAGACATAGATTTTCACTTGCAACTTTCTTTAACATGTTTAACAGTGCATGAATTGTTGTCTAAAACAAAAAAGAATGATGCATTTTATGGCTGGATCTGTTTTATCACTTTCTGAATTGCACGTTGAAAATGAGCTTATCTCAGCCAGCAGAGAGGTCAAATCACAGTAATGCAAACTCAGTCAGAGACATAGATTTTCACTTGCAACTTGCTTTAACATGTTTAACAGTGCATGAATTGTTGTCTAAAACAAAAAAGAATGATGCATTTTATGGCTGGATCTGTTTTATCACTTTCTGAATTGCACGTTGAAAATGAGCTTATCTCAGCCAGCAGAGAGGTCAAATCACAGTAATGCAAACTCAGTCAGAGACATAGATTTTCACTTGCAACTTGCTTTAACATGTTTAACAGTGCATGAATTGTTGTCTAAAACAAAAAAGAATGATGCATTTTATGGCTGGATCTGGTTTTATCACATTCTGAATTGAACGTTGAAAATGAGCTTTTCAGAGCCAGCAGAGGTCAAAATAAGCAGTAATAAAAACTCAGTCAGAGACATAGATTTTCACTTGCAACTTGCTTTAACATGTTTAACAGTGCATGAAATGTTGTCTAAAACAAAAAAGAATGGTGCATTTTATGGCTGGATCTGTTTTTATCACTTTCTGAATTGGACGTTGAAAATGAGCTTATCTCAGCGAGCAGAGAGGTCAAATCACAGTAATGCAAACTCAGTCAGAGACATTAATTTTCACCTGCAACTTGCTTTAACATGTTTAACAGTGCATGAAATGTTGTCTAAAACAAAAAAGAATGATGCATTTTATGGCTGGATCTGTTTTATCACTTTCTGAATTGGACGTTGAAAATGAGCTTATCTCAGCCAGCAGAGAGGTCAAATCACAGTAATGCAAACTCAGTCAGAAACATAGATTTTCACTTGCAACTTGCTTTAACATGTTTAACAGTGCATGAATTGTTGTCTAAAACAAAAAAGAATGATGCATTTTATGGCTGGATCTGTTTTTATCACTTTCTGAATTGGACGTTGAAAATGAGCTTATCTCAGCCAGCAGAGAGGTCAAATCACAGTAATGCAAACTCAGTCAGAGACATAGATTTTCACTTGCAACTTGCTTTAACATGTTTAACAGTGCATGAATTGTTGTCTAAAACAAAAAAGAATGATGCATTTTATGGCTGGATCTGGTTTTATCACATTCTGAATTGAACGTTGAAAATGAGCTTTTCAGAGCCAGCAGAGGTCAAAATAAGCAGTAATGCAAACTCAGTCAGAGACATAGATTTTCACTTGCAACTTGCTTTAACATGTTTAACAGTGCATGAATTGTTGTTTAAAACAAAAAAGAATGATGCATTTTATGGCTGGATCTGTTTTATCACTTTCTGAATTGGACGTTGAAAATGAGCTTATCTTAGCCAATAGAGAGGTCAAATCACAGTAATGCAAACTCAGTCAGAGACATAGATTTTCACTTGCAACTTGCTTTAAAATGTTTAACAGTGCATGAATTGTTGTCTAAAACAAAAAAAGAATGATGCATTTTATGGCTGGATCTGGTTTTATCACATTCTGAATTGAACGTTGAAAATGAGCTTTTCAGAGCCAGCAGAGGTCAAAATAAGCAGTAATGCAAACTCAGTCAGAGACATAGATTTTCACTTGCAACTTGCTTTAACATGTTTAACAATGCATGAATTGTTGTCTAAAACAAAAAAGAATGATGCATTTTATGGCTGGATCTGTTTTATCACTTTCTGAATTGGACGTTGAAAATGAGCTTATCTCAGCCAGCAGAGAGGTCAAATCACAGTAATGCAAACTCAGTCAGAGACATAGATTTTCACTTGCAACTTGCTTTAACATGTTTAACAGTGCATGAAATGTTGTCTAAAACAAAAAAGAATGGTGCATTTTATGGCTGGATCTGGTTTTATCACATTCTGAATTGAACGTTGAAAATGAGCTTTTCAGAGCCAGCAGAGGTCAAAATAAGCAGTAATGCAAACTCAGTCAGAGACATAGATTTTCACTTGCAACTCGCTTTAACATGTTTAACAGTGCATGAAATGTTGTCTAAAACAAAAAAGAACTGTGCATTTTATGGCTGGATCTGTTTTTATCACTTTCTGAATTGGACGTTGAAAATGAGCTTATCTCAGCGAGCAGAGAGGTCAAATCACAGTAATGCAAACTCAGTCAGAGACATAGATTTTCACTTGCAACTTGCTTTAACATGTTTAACAGTGCATGAATTGTTGTCTAAAACAAAAAAGAATGATGCATTTTATGGCTGGATCTGTTTTTATCACTTTCTGAATTGGACGTTGAAAATGAGCTTATCTCAGCCAGCAGAGAGGTCAAATCACAGTAATGCAAACTCAGTCAGAGACATAGATTTTCACTTGCAACTTGCTTTAACATGTTTAACAGTGCATGAATTGTTGTCTAAAACAAAAAAGAATGATGCATTTTATGGCTGGATCTGGTTTTATCACATTCTGAATTGAACGTTGAAAATTAGCTTTTCAGAGCCAGCAGAGGTCAAAATAAGTAGTAATGCAAACTCAGTCAGAGACATAGATTTTCACTTGCAACTTGCTTTAACATGTTTAACAGTGCATGAATTGTTGTCTAAAACAAAAAAGAATGATGCATTTTATGGCTGGATCTGGTTTTATCACATTCTGAATTGAACGTTGAAAATGAGCTTTTCAGAGCCAGCAGAGGTCAAAATAAGCAGTAATGCAAACTCAGTCAGAGACATAGATTTTCACTTGCAACTTGCTTTAACATGTTTAACAATGCATGAATTGTTGTCTAAAACAAAAAAGAATGATGCATTTTATGGCTGGATCTGTTTTATCACTTTCTGAATTGGATGTTGAAAATGAGCTTATCTCAGCCAGCAGAGAGGTCAAATCACAGTAATGCAAACTCAGTCAGAGACATAGATTTTCACTTGCAACTTGCTTTAACATGTTTAACAGTGCATGAATTGTTGTCTAAAACAAAAAAGAATGATGCATTTTATGGCTGGATCTGTTTTATCACTTTCTGAATTGCACGTTGAAAATGAGCTTATCTCAGCCAGCAGAGAGGTCAAATCACAGTAATGCAAACTCAGTCAGAGACATAGATTTTCACTTGCAACTTGCTTTAACATGTTTAACAGTGCATGAATTGTTGTCTAAAACAAAAAAGAATGATGCATTTTATGGCTGGATCTGTTTTATCACTTTCTGAATTGCACGTTGAAAATGAGCTTATCTCAGCCAGCAGAGAGGTCAAATCACAGTAATGCAAACTCAGTCAGAGACATAGATTTTCACTTGCAACTTGCTTTAACATGTTTAACAGTGCATGAATTGTTGTCTAAAACAAAAAAGAATGATGCATTTTATGGCTGGATCTGTTTTATCACTTTCTGAATTGCACATTGAAAATAAGCTTATCTCAGCCAGCAGAGAGGTCAAATCACAGTAATGCAAACTCAGTCAGAGACATAGATTTTCACTTGCAACTTGCTTTAACATGTTTAACAGTGCATGAATTGTTGTCTAAAACAAAAAAGAATGATGCATTTTATGGCTGGATCTGTTTTATCACTTTCTGAATTGCACGTTGAAAATAAGCTTATCTCAGCCAGCAGAGAGGTCAAATCACAGTAATGCAAACTCAGTCAGAGACATAGATTTTCACTTGCAACTTGCTTTAACATGTTTAACAGTGCATAAATTGTTGTCTAAAACAAAAAAGAATGATGCATTTTATGGCTGGATCTGGTTTTATCACATTCTGAATTGAACGTTGAAAATGAGCTTTTCAGAGCCAGCAGAGGTCAAGATAAGCAGTAATGCAAACTCAGTCAGAGACATAGATTTTCACTTGCAACTTGCTTTAACATGTTTAACAGTGCATGAATTGTTGTCTAAAACAAAAAAGAATGATGCATTTTATGGCTGGATCTGTTTTTATCACTTTCTGAATTGGACATTGAAAATGAGCTTATCTCAGCCAGCAAAGAGGTCAAATCACAGTAATGCAAACTCAGTCAGAGACATAGATTTTCACTTGCAACTTGCTTTAACATGTTTAACAGTGCATGAAATGTTGTCTAAAACAAAAAAGAATGGTGCATTTTATGGCTGGATCTGTTTTTATCACTTTCTGAATTGGACGTTGAAAATGAGCTTATCTCAGCGAGCAGAGAGGTCAAATCACAGTAATGCAAACTCAGTCAGAGACATTAATTTTCACCTGCAACTTGCTTTAACATGTTTAACAATGCATGAAATGTTGTCTAAAACAAAAAAGAATGATGCATTTTATGGCTGGATCTGTTTTATCACTTTCTGAGTTGGACGTTGAAAATGAGCTTATCTCAGCCAGCAGAGAGGTCAAATCACAGTAATGCAAACTCAGTCAGAGACATAGATTTTCACTTGCAACTTGCTTTAACATGTTTAACAATGCATGAATTGTTGTCTAAAACAAAAAAGAATGATGCATTTTATGGCTGGATCTGTTTTATCACTTTCTGAATTGGACGTTGAAAATGAGCTTATCTCAGCCAGCAGAGAGGTCAAATCACAGTAATGCAAACTCAGTCAGAGACATAGATTTTCACTTGCAACTTGCTTTAACATGTTTAACAGTGCATGAAATGTTGTCTAAAACAAAAAAGAATGGTGCATTTTATGGCTGGATCTGGTTTTATCACATTCTGAATTGAACGTTGAAAATGAGCTTTTCAGAGCCAGCAGAGGTCAAAATAAGCAGTAATGCAAACTCAGTCAGAGACATAGATTTTCACTTGCAACTCGCTTTAACATGTTTAACAGTGCATGAAATGTTGTCTAAAACAAAAAAGAACTGTGCATTTTATGGCTGGATCTGTTTTTATCACTTTCTGAATTGGACGTTGAAAATGAGCTTATCTCAGCGAGCAGAGAGGTCAAATCACAGTAATGCAAACTCAGTCAGAGACATAGATTTTCACTTGCAACTTGCTTTAACATGTTTAACAGTGCATGAATTGTTGTCTAAAACAAAAAAGAATTATGCATTTTATGGCTGGATCTGTTTTTATCACTTTCTGAATTGGACGTTGAAAATGAGCTTATCTCAGCCAGCAGAGAGGTCAAATCACAGTAATGCAAACTCAGTCAGAGACATAGATTTTCACTTGCAACTTGCTTTAACATGTTTAACAGTGCATGAATTGTTGTCTAAAACAAAAAAGAATGATGCATTTTATGGCTGGATCTGGTTTTATCACATTCTGAATTGAACGTTGAAAATTAGCTTTTCAGAGCCAGCAGAGGTCAAAATAAGTAGTAATGCAAACTCAGTCAGAGACATAGATTTTCACTTGCAACTTGCTTTAACATGTTTAACAGTGCATGAATTGTTGTCTAAAACAAAAAAGAATGATGCATTTTATGGCTGGATCTGGTTTTATCACATTCTGAATTGAACGTTGAAAATGAGCTTTTCAGAGCCAGCAGAGGTCAAAATAAGCAGTAATGCAAACTCAGTCAGAGACATAGATTTTCACTTGCAACTTGCTTTAACATGTTTAACAATGCATGAATTGTTGTCTAAAACAAAAAAGAATGATGCATTTTATGGCTGGATCTGTTTTATCACTTTCTGAATTGGATGTTGAAAATGAGCTTATCTCAGCCAGCAGAGAGGTCAAATCACAGTAATGCAAACTCAGTCAGAGACATAGATTTTCACTTGCAACTTGCTTTAACATGTTTAACAGTGCATGAATTGTTGTCTAAAACAAAAAAGAATGATGCATTTTATGGCTGGATCTGTTTTATCACTTTCTGAATTGCACGTTGAAAATGAGCTTATCTCAGCCAGCAGAGAGGTCAAATCACAGTAATGCAAACTCAGTCAGAGACATAGATTTTCACTTGCAACTTGCTTTAACATGTTTAACAGTGCATGAATTGTTGTCTAAAACAAAAAAGAATGATGCATTTTATGGCTGGATCTGTTTTATCACTTTCTGAATTGCACGTTGAAAATGAGCTTATCTCAGCCAGCAGAGAGGTCAAATCACAGTAATGCAAACTCAGTCAGAGACATAGATTTTCACTTGCAACTTGCTTTAACATGTTTAACAGTGCATGAATTGTTGTCTAAAACAAAAAAGAATGATGCATTTTATGGCTGGATCTGTTTTATCACTTTCTGAATTGCACATTGAAAATAAGCTTATCTCAGCCAGCAGAGAGGTCAAATCACAGTAATGCAAACTCAGTCAGAGACATAGATTTTCACTTGCAACTTGCTTTAACATGTTTAACAGTGCATGAATTGTTGTCTAAAACAAAAAAGAATGATGCATTTTATGGCTGGATCTGTTTTATCACTTTCTGAATTGCACGTTGAAAATAAGCTTATCTCAGCCAGCAGAGAGGTCAAATCACAGTAATGCAAACTCAGTCAGAGACATAGATTTTCACTTGCAACTTGCTTTAACATGTTTAACAGTGCATAAATTGTTGTCTAAAACAAAAAAGAATGATGCATTTTATGGCTGGATCTGGTTTTATCACATTCTGAATTGAACGTTGAAAATGAGCTTTTCAGAGCCAGCAGAGGTCAAGATAAGCAGTAATGCAAACTCAGTCAGAGACATAGATTTTCACTTGCAACTTGCTTTAACATGTTTAACAGTGCATGAATTGTTGTCTAAAACAAAAAAGAATGATGCATTTTATGGCTGGATCTGTTTTTATCACTTTCTGAATTGGACGTTGAAAATGAGCTTATCTCAGCCAGCAGAGAGGTCAAATCACAGTAATGCAAACTCAGTCAGAGACATAGATTTTCACTTGCAACTTGCTTTAACATGTTTAACAGTGCATGAAATGTTGTCTAAAACAAAAAAGAATGGTGCATTTTATGGCTGGATCTGTTTTTATCACTTTCTGAATTGGACGTTGAAAATGAGCTTATCTCAGCGAGCAGAGAGGTCAAATCACAGTAATGCAAACTCAGTCAGAGACATTAATTTTCACCTGCAACTTGCTTTAACATGTTTAACAATGCATGAAATGTTGTCTAAAACAAAAAAGAATGATGCATTTTATGGCTGGATCTGTTTTATCACTTTCTGAGTTGGACGTTGAAAATGAGCTTATCTCAGCCAGCAGAGAGGTCAAATCACAGTAATGCAAACTCAGTCAGAGACATAGATTTTCACTTGCAACTTGCTTTAACATGTTTAACAATGCATGAATTGTTGTCTAAAACAAAAAAGAATGATGCATTTTATGGCTGGATCTGTTTTATCACTTTCTGAATTGGACGTTGAAAATGAGCTTATCTCAGCCAGCAGAGAGGTCAAATCACAGTAATGCAAACTCAGTCAGAGACATAGATTTTCACTTGCAACTTGCTTTAACATGTTTAACAGTGCATGAATTGTTGTCTAAAACAAAAAAGAATGATGCATTTTATGGCTGGATCTGTTTTATCACTTTCTGAATTGCACGTTGAAAATGAGCTTATCTCAGCCAGCAGAGAGGTCAAATCACAGTAATGCAAACTCAGTCAGAGACATAGATTTTCACTTGCAACTTGCTTTAACATGTTTAACAGTGCATGAATTGTTGTCTAAAACAAAAAAGAATGATGCATTTTATGGCTGGATCTGTTTTTATCACTTTCTGAATTGGACGTTGAAAATGAGCTTATCTCAGCCAGCAGAGAGGTCAAATCACAGTAATGCAAACTCAGTCAGAGACATAGATTTTCACTTGCAACTTGCTTTAACATGTTTAACAGTGCATGAATTGTTGTCTAAAACAAAAAAGAATGATGCATTTTATGGCTGGATCTGGTTTTATCACATTCTGAATTGAACGTTGAAAATGAGCTTTTCAGAGCCAGCAGAGGTCAAAATAAGCAGTAATGCAAACTCAGTCAGAGACATAGATTTTCACTTGCAACTTGCTTTAACATGTTTAACAATGCATGAATTGTTGTCTAAAACAAAAAAGAATGATGCATTTTATGGCTGGATCTGTTTTATCACATTCTGAATTGAACGTTGAAAATGAGCTTTTCAGAGCCAGCAGAGGTCAAGATAAGCAGTAATGCAAACTCAGTCAGAGACATAGATTTTCACTTGCAACTTGCTTTAACATGTTTAACAGTGCATGAATTGTTGTCTAAAACAAAAAAGAATGATGCATTTTATGGCTGGATCTGTTTTTATCACTTTCTGAATTGGACGTTGAAAATGAGCTTATCTCAGCGAGCAGAGAGGTCAAATCACAGTAATGCAAACTCAGTCAGAGACATTAATTTTCACCTGCAACTTGCTTTAACATGTTTAACAGTGCATGAAATGTTGTCTAAAACAAAAAAGAATGATGCATTTTATGGCTGGATCTGTTTTATCACTTTCTGAGTTGGACGTTGAAAATGAGCTTATCTCAGCCAGCAGAGAGGTCAAATCACAGTAATGCAAACTCAGTCAGAGACATAGATTTTCACTTGCAACTTGCTTTAACATGTTTAACAATGCATGAATTGTTGTCTAAAACAAAAAAGAATGATGCATTTTATGGCTGGATCTGTTTTATCACTTTCTGAATTGGACGTTGAAAATGAGCTTATCTCAGCCAGCAGAGAGGTCAAATCACAGTAATGCAAACTCAGTCAGAGACATAGATTTTCACTTGCAACTTGCTTTAACATGTTTAACAGTGCATGAATTGTTGTCTAAAACAAAAAAGAATGATGCATTTTATGGCTGGATCTGTTTTATCACTTTCTGAATTGCACGTTGAAAATGAGCTTATCTCAGCCAGCAGAGAGGTCAAATCACAGTAATGCAAACTCAGTCAGAGACATAGATTTTCACTTGCAACTTGCTTTAACATGTTTAACAGTGCATGAATTGTTGTCTAAAACAAAAAAGAATGATGCATTTTATGGCTGGATCTGTTTTATCACTTTCTGAATTGCACGTTGAAAATTAGCTTATCTCAGCCAGCAGAGAGGTCAAATCACAGTAATGCAAACTCAGTCAGAGACATAGATTTTCACTTGCAACTTGCTTTAACATGTTTAACAGTGCATGAATTGTTGTCTAAAACAAAAAAGAATGATGCATTTTATGGCTGGATCTGGTTTTATCACATTCTGAATTGAATGTTGAAAATGAGCTTTTCAGAGCCAGCAGAGGTCAAAATAAGCAGTAATGCAAACTCAGTCAGAGACATAGATTTTCACTTGCAACTTGCTTTAACATGTTTAACAGTGCATGAAATGTTGTCTAAAACAAAAAAGAATGGTGCATTTTATGGCTGGATCTGTTTTTATCACTTTCTGAATTGGACGTTGAAAATGAGCTTATCTCAGCGAGCAGAGAGGTCAAATCACAGTAATGCAAACTCAGTCAGAGACATTAATTTTCACCTGCAACTTGCTTTAACATGTTTAACAGTGCATGAAATGTTGTCTAAAACAAAAAAGAATGATGCATTTTATGGCTGGATCTGTTTTATCACTTTCTGAATTGGACGTTGAAAATGAGCTTATCTCAGCCAGCAGAGAGGTCAAATCACAGTAATGCAAACTCAGTCAGAAACATAGATTTTCACTTGCAACTTGCTTTAACATGTTTAACAGTGCATGAATTGTTGTCTAAAACAAAAAAGAATGATGCATTTTATGGCTGGATCTGTTTTTATCACTTTCTGAATTGGACGTTGAAAATGAGCTTATCTCAGCCAGCAGAGAGGTCAAATCACATTAATGCAAACTCAGTCAGAGACATAGATTTTCACTTGCAACTTGCTTTAACATGTTTAACAGTGCATTAATTGTTGTCTAAAACAAAAAAGAATGATGCATTTTATGGCTGGATCTGGTTTTATCACATTCTGAATTGAACGTTGAAAATGAGCTTTTCAGAGCCAGCAGAGGTCAAAATAAGCAGTAATGCAAACTCAGTCAGAGACATAGATTTTCACTTGCAACTTGCTTTAACATGTTTAACAGTGCATGAATTGTTGTTTAAAACAAAAAAGAATGATGCATTTTATGGCTGGATCTGTTTTATCACTTTCTGAATTGGACGTTGAAAATGAGCTTATCTTAGCCAATAGAGAGGTCAAATCACAGTAATGCAAACTCAGTCAGAGACATAGATTTTCACTTGCAACTTGCTTTAACATGTTTAACAGTGCATGAATTGTTGTCTAAAACAAAAAAGAATGATGCATTTTATGGCTGGATCTGGTTTTATCACATTCTGAATTGAATGTTGAAAATGAGCTTTTCAGAGCCAGCAGAGGTCAAAATAAGCAGTAATGCAAACTCAGTCAGAGACATAGATTTTCACTTGCAACTTGCTTTAACATGTTTAACAATGCATGAATTGTTGTCTAAAACAAAAAAGAATGATGCATTTTATGGCTGGATCTGTTTTATCACTTTCTGAATTGGACGTTGAAAATGAGCTTATCTCAGCCAGCAGAGAGGTCAAATCACAGTAATGCAAACTCAGTCAGAGACATAGATTTTCACTTGCAACTTGCTTTAACATGTTTAACAGTGCATGAATTGTTGTCTAAAACAAAAAAGAATGCTGCATTTTATGGCTGGATCTGGTTTTATCACATTCTGAATTGAACGTTGAAAATGAGCTTTTCAGAGCCAGCAGAGGTCAAATCACAGTAATGCAAACTCAGTCAGAGACATAGATTTTCACTTGCAACTTGCTTTAACATGTTTAACAGTGCATGAATTGTTGTCTAAAACAAAAAAGAATGGTGCATTTTATGGCTGGATCTGTTTTTATCACTTTCTGAATTGGACGTTGAAAATGAGCTTATCTCAGCGAGCAGAGAGGTCAAATCACAGTAATGCAAACTCAGTCAGAGACATAGATTTTCACCTGCAACTTGCTTTAACATGTTTAACAGTGCATGAAATGTTGTCTAAAACAAAAAAGAATGATGCATTTTATGGCTGGATCTGTTTTATCACTTTCTGAATTGGACGTTGAAAATGAGCTTATCTCAGCCAGCAGAGGTCAAGATAAGCAGTAATGCAAACTCAGTCAGAGACATAGATTTTCACTTGCAACTTGCTTTAACATGTTTAACAGTGCATGAATTGTTGTCTAAAACAAAAAAGAATGATGCATTTTATGGCTGGATCTGTTTTTATCACTTTCTGAATTGGACGTTGAAAATGAGCTTATCTCAGCCAGCAGAGAGGTCAAATCACAGTAATGCAAACTCAGTCAGAGACATAGATTTTCACTTGCAACTTGCTTTAACATGTTTAACAGTGCATGAATTGTTGTCTAAAACAAAAAAGAATGATGCATTTTATGGCTGGATCTGGTTTTATCACATTCTGAATTGAACGTTGAAAATGAGCTTTTCAGAGCCAGCAGAGGTCAAGATAAGCAGTAATGCAAACTCAGTCAGAGACATAGATTTTCACTTGCAACTTGCTTTAACATGTTTAACAGTGCATGAATTGTTGTCTAAAACAAAAAAGAATGATGCATTTTATGGCTGGATCTGTTTTTATCACTTTCTGAATTGGACGTTGAAAATGAGCTTATCTCAGCGAGCAGAGAGGTCAAATCACAGTAATGCAAACTCAGTCAGAGACATTAATTTTCACCTGCAACTTGCTTTAACATGTTTAACAGTGCATGAAATGTTGTCTAAAACAAAAAAGAATGATGCATTTTATGGCTGGATCTGTTTTATCACTTTCTGAGTTGGACGTTGAAAATGAGCTTATCTCAGCCAGCAGAGAGGTCAAATCACAGTAATGCAAACTCAGTCAGAGACATAGATTTTCACTTGCAACTTGCTTTAACATGTTTAACAATGCATGAATTGTTGTCTAAAACAAAAAAGAATGATGCATTTTATGGCTGGATCTGTTTTATCACTTTCTGAATTGGACGTTGAAAATGAGCTTATCTCAGCCAGCAGAGAGGTCAAATCACAGTAATGCAAACTCAGTCAGAGACATAGATTTTCACTTGCAACTTTCTTTAACATGTTTAACAGTGCATGAATTGTTGTCTAAAACAAAAAAGAATGATGCATTTTATGGCTGGATCTGTTTTATCACTTTCTGAATTGCACGTTGAAAATGAGCTTATCTCAGCCAGCAGAGAGGTCAAATCACAGTAATGCAAACTCAGTCAGAGACATAGATTTTCACTTGCAACTTGCTTTAACATGTTTAACAGTGCATGAATTGTTGTCTAAAACAAAAAAGAATGATGCATTTTATGGCTGGATCTGTTTTATCACTTTCTGAATTGCACGTTGAAAATGAGCTTATCTCAGCCAGCAGAGAGGTCAAATCACAGTAATGCAAACTCAGTCAGAGACATAGATTTTCACTTGCAACTTGCTTTAACATGTTTAACAGTGCATGAATTGTTGTCTAAAACAAAAAAGAATGATGCATTTTATGGCTGGATCTGGTTTTATCACATTCTGAATTGAACGTTGAAAATGAGCTTTTCAGAGCCAGCAGAGGTCAAAATAAGCAGTAATAAAAACTCAGTCAGAGACATAGATTTTCACTTGCAACTTGCTTTAACATGTTTAACAGTGCATGAAATGTTGTCTAAAACAAAAAAGAATGGTGCATTTTATGGCTGGATCTGTTTTTATCACTTTCTGAATTGGACGTTGAAAATGAGCTTATCTCAGCGAGCAGAGAGGTCAAATCACAGTAATGCAAACTCAGTCAGAGACATTAATTTTCACCTGCAACTTGCTTTAACATGTTTAACAGTGCATGAAATGTTGTCTAAAACAAAAAAGAATGATGCATTTTATGGCTGGATCTGTTTTATCACTTTCTGAATTGGACGTTGAAAATGAGCTTATCTCAGCCAGCAGAGAGGTCAAATCACAGTAATGCAAACTCAGTCAGAAACATAGATTTTCACTTGCAACTTGCTTTAACATGTTTAACAGTGCATGAATTGTTGTCTAAAACAAAAAAGAATGATGCATTTTATGGCTGGATCTGTTTTTATCACTTTCTGAATTGGACGTTGAAAATGAGCTTATCTCAGCCAGCAGAGAGGTCAAATCACAGTAATGCAAACTCAGTCAGAGACATAGATTTTCACTTGCAACTTGCTTTAACATGTTTAACAGTGCATGAATTGTTGTCTAAAACAAAAAAGAATGATGCATTTTATGGCTGGATCTGGTTTTATCACATTCTGAATTGAACGTTGAAAATGAGCTTTTCAGAGCCAGCAGAGGTCAAAATAAGCAGTAATGCAAACTCAGTCAGAGACATAGATTTTCACTTGCAACTTGCTTTAACATGTTTAACAGTGCATGAATTGTTGTTTAAAACAAAAAAGAATGATGCATTTTATGGCTGGATCTGTTTTATCACTTTCTGAATTGGACGTTGAAAATGAGCTTATCTTAGCCAATAGAGAGGTCAAATCACAGTAATGCAAACTCAGTCAGAGACATAGATTTTCACTTGCAACTTGCTTTAACATGTTTAACAGTGCATGAATTGTTGTCTAAAACAAAAAAAGAATGATGCATTTTATGGCTGGATCTGGTTTTATCACATTCTGAATTGAATGTTGAAAATGAGCTTTTCAGAGCCAGCAGAGGTCAAAATAAGCAGTAATGCAAACTCAGTCAGAGACATAGATTTTCACTTGCAACTTGCTTTAACATGTTTAACAATGCATGAATTGTTGTCTAAAACAAAAAAGAATGATGCATTTTATGGCTGGATCTGTTTTATCACTTTCTGAATTGGACTTTGAAAATGAGCTTATCTCAGCCAGCAGAGAGGTCAAATCACAGTAATGCAAACTCAGTCAGAGACATAGATTTTCACTTGCAACTTGCTTTAACATGTTTAACAGTGCATGAATTGTTGTCTAAAACAAAAAAGAATGCTGCATTTTATGGCTGGATCTGGTTTTATCACATTCTGAATTGAACGTTGAAAATGAGCTTTTCAGAGCCAGCAGAGGTCAAATCACAGTAATGCAAACTCAGTCAGAGACATAGATTTTCACTTGCAACTTGCTTTAACATGTTTAACAGTGCATGAATTGTTGTCTAAAACAAAAAAGAATGGTGCATTTTATGGCTGGATCTGTTTTTATCACTTTCTGAATTGGACGTTGAAAATGAGCTTATCTCAGCGAGCAGAGAGGTCAAATCACAGTAATGCAAACTCAGTCAGAGACATAGATTTTCACCTGCAACTTGCTTTAACATGTTTAACAGTGCATGAAATGTTGTCTAAAACAAAAAAGAATGATGCATTTTATGGCTGGATCTGTTTTATCACTTTCTGAATTGGACGTTGAAAATGAGCTTATCTCAGCCAGCAGAGAGGTCAAATCACAGTAATGCAAACTCAGTCAGAGACATAGATTTTCACTTGCAACTTGCTTTAACATGTGTAACAGTGCATGAATTGTTGTCTAAAACAAAAAAGAATGATGCATTTTATGGCTGGATCTGTTTTTATCACTTTCTGAATTGGACGTTGAAAATGAGCTTATCTCAGCCAGCAGAGAGGTCAAATCACAGTAATGCAAACTCAGTCAGAGACATAGATTTTCACTTGCAACTTGCTTTAACATGTTTAACAGTGCATGAATTGTTGTCTAAAACAAAAAAGAATGATGCATTTTATGGCTGGATCTGGTTTTATCACATTCTGAATTGAATGTTGAAAATGAGCTTTTCAGAGCCAGCAGAGGTCAAAATAAGCAGTATTGCAAACTCAGTCAGAGACATAGATTTTCACTTGCAACTTGCTTTAACATGTTTAACAATGCATGAATTGTTGTCTAAAACAAAAAAGAATGATGCATTTTATGGCTGGATCTGTTTTATCACTTTCTGAATTGGACGTTGAAAATGAGCTTATCTCAGCCAGCAGAGAGGTCAAATCACAGTAATGCAAACTCAGTCAGAGACATAGATTTTCACTTGCAACTTGCTTTAACATGTTTAACAGTGCATGAAATGTTGTCTAAAACAAAAAAGAATGGTGCATTTTATGGCTGGATCTGTTTTTATCACTTTCTGAATTGGACGTTGAAAATGAGCTTATCTCAGCGAGCAGAGAGGTCAAATCACAGTAATGCAAACTCAGTCAGAGACATTAATTTTCACCTGCAACTTGCTTTAACATGTTTAACAGTGCATGAAATGTTGTCTAAAACAAAAAAGAATGATGCATTTTATGGCTGGATCTGTTTTATCACTTTCTGAGTTGGACGTTGAAAATGAGCTTATCTCAGCCAGCAGAGAGGTCAAATCACAGTAATGCAAACTCAGTCAGAGACATAGATTTTCACTTGCAACTTGCTTTAACATGTTTAACAGTGCATGAATTGTTGTCTAAAACAAAAAAGAATGATGCATTTTATGGCTGGATCTGGTTTTATCACATTCTGAATTGAACGTTGAAAATGAGCTTTTCAGAGCCAGCAGAGGTCAAAATAAGCAGTAATGCAAACTCAGTCAGAGACGTAGATTTTCACTTGCAACTTGCTTTAACATGTTTAACAGTGCATGAATTGTTGTCTAAAACAAAAAAGAATGGTGCATTTTATGGCTGGATCTGTTTTTATCACTTTCTGAATTGGACGTTGAAAATGAGCTTATCTCAGCGAGCAGAGAGGTCAAATCACAGTAATGCAAACTCAGTCAGAGACATAGATTTTCACCTGCAACTTGCTTTAACATGTTTAACAGTGCATGAAATGTTGTCTAAAACAAAAAAGAATGATGCATTTTATGGCTGGATCTGTTTTATCACTTTCTGAATTGGACGTTGAAAATGAGCTTATCTCAGCCAGCAGAGAGGTCAAATCACAGTAATGCAAACTCAGTCAGAGACATAGATTTTCACTTGCAACTTGCTTTAACATGTTTAACAGTGCATGAATTGTTGTCTAAAACAAAAAAGAATGATGCATTTTATGGCTGGATCTGTTTTTATCACTTTCTGAATTGGACGTTGAAAATGAGCTTATCTCAGCCAGCAGAGAGGTCAAATCACAGTAATGCAAACTCAGTCAGAGACATAGATTTTCACTTGCAACTTGCTTTAACATGTTTAACAGTGCATGAATTGTTGTCTAAAACAAAAAAGAATGATGCATTTTATGGCTGGATCTGGTTTTATCACATTCTGAATTGAATGTTGAAAATGAGCTTTTCAGAGCCAGCAGAGGTCAAAATAAGCAGTATTGCAAACTCAGTCAGAGACATAGATTTTCACTTGCAACTTGCTTTAACATGTTTAACAATGCATGAATTGTTGTCTAAAACAAAAAAGAATGATGCATTTTATGGCTGGATCTGTTTTATCACTTTCTGAATTGGACGTTGAAAATGAGCTTATCTCAGCCAGCAGAGAGGTCAAATCACAGTAATGCAAACTCAGTCAGAGACATAGATTTTCACTTGCAACTTGCTTTAACATGTTTAACAGTGCATGAAATGTTGTCTAAAACAAAAAAGAATGGTGCATTTTATGGCTGGATCTGTTTTTATCACTTTCTGAATTGGACGTTGAAAATGAGCTTATCTCAGCGAGCAGAGAGGTCAAATCACAGTAATGCAAACTCAGTCAGAGACATTAATTTTCACCTGCAACTTGCTTTAACATGTTTAACAGTGCATGAAATGTTGTCTAAAACAAAAAAGAATGATGCATTTTATGGCTGGATCTGTTTTATCACTTTCTGAGTTGGACGTTGAAAATGAGCTTATCTCAGCCAGCAGAGAGGTCAAATCACAGTAATGCAAACTCAGTCAGAGACATAGATTTTCACTTGCAACTTGCTTTAACATGTTTAACAGTGCATGAATTGTTGTCTAAAACAAAAAAGAATGATGCATTTTATGGCTGGATCTGGTTTTATCACATTCTGAATTGAACGTTGAAAATGAGCTTTTCAGAGCCAGCAGAGGTCAAAATAAGCAGTAATGCAAACTCAGTCAGACACATAGATTTTCACTTGCAACTTGCTTTAACATGTTTAACAGTGCATGAAATGTTGTCTAAAACAAAAAAGAATGGTGCATTTTATGGCTGGATCTGTTTTTATCACTTTCTGAATTGGACGTTGAAAATGAGCTTATCTCAGCGAGCAGAGAGGTCAAATCACAGTAATGCAAACTCAGTCAGAGACATAGATTTTCACCTGCAACTTGCTTTAACATGTTTAACAGTGCATGAAATGTTGTCTAAAACAAAAAAGAATGATGCATTTTATGGCTGGATCTGTTTTATCACTTTCTGAATTGGACGTTGAAAATGAGCTTATCTCAGCCAGCAGAGAGGTCAAATCACAGTAATGCAAACTCAGTCAGAGACATAGATTTTCACTTGCAACTTGCTTTAACATGTTTAACAGTTCATGAATTGTTGTCTAAAACAAAAAAGAATGATGCATTTTATGGCTGGATCTGTTTTTATCACTTTCTGAATTGGACGTTGAAAATGAGCTTATCTCAGCCAGCAGAGAGGTCAAATCACAGTAATGCAAACTCAGTCAGAGACATAGATTTTCACTTGCAACTTGCTTTAACATGTTTAACAGTGCATGAATTGTTGTCTAAAACAAAAAAGAATGATGCATTTTATGGCTGGATCTGGTTTTATCACATTCTGAATTGAACGTTGAAAATGAGCTTTTCAGAGCCAGCAGAGGTCAAAATAAGCAGTAATGCAAACTCAGTCAGAGACATAGATTTTCACTTGCAACTTGCTTTAACATGTTTAACAGTGCATGAATTGTTGTTTAAAACAAAAAAGAATGATGCATTTTATGGCTGGATCTGTTTTATCACTTTCTGAATTGGACGTTGAAAATGAGCTTATCTTAGCCAGCAGAGAGGTCAAATCACAGTAATGCAAACTCAGTCAGAGACATAGATTTTCACTTGCAACTTGCTTTAACATGTTTAACAGTGCATGAATTCTTGTCTAAAACAAAAAAGAATGATGCATTTTATGGCTGGATCTGGTTTTATCACATTCTGAATTGAACGTTGAAAATGAGCTTTTCAGAGCCAGCAGAGGTCAAAATAAGCAGCAATGCAAACTCAGTCAGAGACATAGATTTTCACTTGCAACTTGCTTTAACATGTTTAACAGTGCATGAAATGTTGTCTAAAACAAAAAAGAATGGTGCATTTTATGGCTGGATCTGTTTTTATCACTTTCTGAATTGGACGTTAAAAATGAGCTTATCTCAGCGAGCAGAGAGGTCAAATCACAGTAATGCAAACTCAGTCAGAGACATAGATTTTCACCTGCAACTTGCTTTAACATGTTTAACAGTGCATGAAATGTTGTCTAAAACAAAAAAGAATGATGCATTTTATGGCTGGATCTGTTTTATCACTTTCTGAATTGGACGTTGAAAATGAGCTTATCTCAGCCAGCAGAGAGGTCAAATCACAGTAATGCAAACTCAGTCAGAGACATAGATTTTCACTTGCAACTTGCTTTAACATGTTTAACAATGCATGAATTGTTGTCTAAAACAAAAAAGAATGATGCATTTTATGGCTGGATCTGTTTTATCACTTTCTGAATTGGACGTTGAAAATGAGCTTATCTCAGCCAGCAGAGAGGTCAAATCACAGTAATGCAAACTCAGTCAGAGACATAGATTTTCACTTGCAACTTGCTTTAACATGTTTAACAGTGCATGAATTGTTGTCTAAAACAAAAAAGAATGATGCATTTTATGGCTGGATCTGGTTTTATCACATTCTGAATTGAACGTTGAAAATGAGCTTTTCAGAGCCAGCAGAGGTCAAAATAAGCAGTAATGCAAACTCAGTCAGAGACATAGATTTTCACTTGCAACTTGCTTTAACATGTTTAACAGTGCATGAATTGTTGTCTAAAACAAAAAAGAATGATGCATTTTATGGCTGGATCTGTTTTATCACTTTCTGAATTGCACGTTGAAAATGAGCTTATCTCAGCCAGCAGAGAGGTCAAATCACAGTAATGCAAACTCAGTCAGAGACATAGATTTTCACTTGCAACTTGCTTTAACATGTTTAACAGTGCATGAATTGTTGTCTAAAACAAAAAAGAATGATGCATTTTATGGCTGGATCTGTTTTTATCACTTTCTGAATTGGACGTTGAAAATGAGCTTATCTCAGCCAGCAGAGAGGTCAAATCACAGTAATGCAAACTCAGTCAGAGACATAGATTTTCACTTGCAACTTGCTTTAACATGTTTAACAGTGCATGAATTGTTGTCTAAAACAAAAAAGAATGATGCATTTTATGGCTGGATCTGGTTTTATCACATTCTGAATTGAAGGTTGAAAATGAGCTTTTCAGAGCCAGCAGAGGTCAAAATAAGTAGTAATGCAAACTCAGTCAGAGACATAGATTTTCACTTGCAACTTGCTTTAACATGTTTAACAATGCATGAATTGTTGTCTAAAACAAAAAAGAATGATGCATTTTATGGCTGGATCTGTTTTATCACTTTCTGAATTGGACGTTGAAAATGAGCTTATCTCAGCCAGCAGAGAGGTCAAATCACAGTAATGCAAACTCAGTCAGAGACATAGATTTTCACTTGCAACTTGCTTTAACATGTTTAACAGTGCATGAATTGTTGTCTAAAACAAAAAAGAATGATGCATTTTATGGCTGGATCTGTTTTATCACTTTCTGAATTGCACGTTGAAAGTGAGCTTATCTCAGCCAGCAGAGAGGTCAAATCACAGTAATGCAAACTCAGTCAGAGACATAGATTTTCACTTGCAACTTGCTTTAACATGTTTAACAGTGCATGAATTGTTGTCTAAAACAAAAAAGAATGATGCATTTTATGGCTGGATCTGGTTTTATCACATTCTGAATTGAACGTTGAAAATGAGCTTTTCAGAGCCAGCAGAGGTCAAGATAAGCAGTAATGCAAACTCAGTCAGAGACATAGATTTTCACTTGCAACTTGCTTTAACATGTTTAACAGTGCATGAATTGTTGTCTAAAACAAAAAAGAATGGTGCATTTTATGGCTGGATCTGTTTTTATCACTTTCTGAATTGGACGTTGAAAATGAGCTTATCTCAGCGAGCAGAGAGGTCAAATCACAGTAATGCAAACTCAGTCAGAGACATAGATTTTCACCTGCAACTTGCTTTAACATGTTTAACAGTGCATGAAATGTTGTCTAAAACAAAAAAGAATGATGCATTTTATGGCTGGATCTGTTTTATCACTTTCTGAATTGGACGTTGAAAATGAGCTTATCTCAGCCAGCAGAGAGGTCAAATCACAGTAATGCAAACTCAGTCAGAGACATAGATTTTCACTTGCAACTTGCTTTAACATGTTTAACAGTGCATGAATTGTTGTCTAAAACAAAAAAGAATGATGCATTTTATGGCTGGATCTGTTTTTATCACTTTCTGAATTGGACGTTGAAAATGAGCTTATCTCAGCCAGCAGAGAGGTCAAATCACAGTAATGCAAACTCAGTCAGAGACATAGATTTTCACTTGCAACTTGCTTTAACATGTTTAACAGTGCATGAATTGTTGTCTAAAACAAAAAAGAATGATGCATTTTATGGCTGGATCTGGTTTTATCACATTCTGAATTGAATGTTGAAAATGAGCTTTTCAGAGCCAGCAGAGGTCAAAATAAGCAGTATTGCAAACTCAGTCAGAGACATAGATTTTCACTTGCAACTTGCTTTAACATGTTTAACAATGCATGAATTGTTGTCTAAAACAAAAAAGAATGATGCATTTTATGGCTGGATCTGTTTTATCACTTTCTGAATTGGACGTTGAAAATGAGCTTATCTCAGCCAGCAGAGAGGTCAAATCACAGTAATGCAAACTCAGTCAGAGACATAGATTTTCACTTGCAACTTGCTTTAACATGTTTAACAGTGCATGAAATGTTGTCTAAAACAAAAAAGAATGGTGCATTTTATGGCTGGATCTGTTTTTATCACTTTCTGAATTGGACGTTGAAAATGAGCTTATCTCAGCGAGCAGAGAGGTCAAATCACAGTAATGCAAACTCAGTCAGAGACATTAATTTTCACCTGCAACTTGCTTTAACATGTTTAACAGTGCATGAAATGTTGTCTAAAACAAAAAAGAATGATGCATTTTATGGCTGGATCTGTTTTATCACTTTCTGAGTTGGACGTTGAAAATGAGCTTATCTCAGCCAGCAGAGAGGTCAAATCACAGTAATGCAAACTCAGTCAGAGACATAGATTTTCACTTGCAACTTGCTTTAACATGTTTAACAGTGCATGAATTGTTGTCTAAAACAAAAAAGAATGATGCATTTTATGGCTGGATCTGGTTTTATCACATTCTGAATTGAACGTTGAAAATGAGCTTTTCAGAGCCAGCAGAGGTCAAAATAAGCAGTAATGCAAACTCAGTCAGACACATAGATTTTCACTTGCAACTTGCTTTAACATGTTTAACAGTGCATGAAATGTTGTCTAAAACAAAAAAGAATGGTGCATTTTATGGCTGGATCTGTTTTTATCACTTTCTGAATTGGACGTTGAAAATGAGCTTATCTCAGCGAGCAGAGAGGTCAAATCACAGTAATGCAAACTCAGTCAGAGACATAGATTTTCACCTGCAACTTGCTTTAACATGTTTAACAGTGCATGAAATGTTGTCTAAAACAAAAAAGAATGATGCATTTTATGGCTGGATCTGTTTTATCACTTTCTGAATTGGACGTTGAAAATGAGCTTATCTCAGCCAGCAGAGAGGTCAAATCACAGTAATGCAAACTCAGTCAGAGACATAGATTTTCACTTGCAACTTGCTTTAACATGTTTAACAGTTCATGAATTGTTGTCTAAAACAAAAAAGAATGATGCATTTTATGGCTGGATCTGTTTTTATCACTTTCTGAATTGGACGTTGAAAATGAGCTTATCTCAGCCAGCAGAGAGGTCAAATCACAGTAATGCAAACTCAGTCAGAGACATAGATTTTCACTTGCAACTTGCTTTAACATGTTTAACAGTGCATGAATTGTTGTCTAAAACAAAAAAGAATGATGCATTTTATGGCTGGATCTGGTTTTATCACATTCTGAATTGAACGTTGAAAATGAGCTTTTCAGAGCCAGCAGAGGTCAAAATAAGCAGTAATGCAAACTCAGTCAGAGACATAGATTTTCACTTGCAACTTGCTTTAACATGTTTAACAGTGCATGAATTGTTGTTTAAAACAAAAAAGAATGATGCATTTTATGGCTGGATCTGTTTTATCACTTTCTGAATTGGACGTTGAAAATGAGCTTATCTTAGCCAGCAGAGAGGTCAAATCACAGTAATGCAAACTCAGTCAGAGACATAGATTTTCACTTGCAACTTGCTTTAACATGTTTAACAGTGCATGAATTCTTGTCTAAAACAAAAAAGAATGATGCATTTTATGGCTGGATCTGGTTTTATCACATTCTGAATTGAACGTTGAAAATGAGCTTTTCAGAGCCAGCAGAGGTCAAAATAAGCAGCAATGCAAACTCAGTCAGAGACATAGATTTTCACTTGCAACTTGCTTTAACATGTTTAACAGTGCATGAAATGTTGTCTAAAACAAAAAAGAATGGTGCATTTTATGGCTGGATCTGTTTTTATCACTTTCTGAATTGGACGTTGAAAATGAGCTTATCTCAGCGAGCAGAGAGGTCAAATCACAGTAATGCAAACTCACTCAGAGACATAGATTTTCACCTGCAACTTGCTTTAACATGTTTAACAGTGCATGAAATGTTGTCTAAAACAAAAAAGAATGATGCATTTTATGGCTGGATCTGTTTTATCACTTTCTGAATTGGACGTTGAAAATGAGCTTATCTCAGCCAGCAGAGAGGTCAAATCACAGTAATGCAAACTCAGTCAGAGACATAGATTTTCACTTGCAACTTGCTTTAACATGTTTAACAATGCATTAATTGTTGTCTAAAACAAAAAAGAATGATGCATTTTATGGCTGGATCTGTTTTATCACTTTCTGAATTGGACGTTGAAAATGAGCTTATCTCAGCCAGCAGAGAGGTCAAATCACAGTAATGCAAACTCAGTCAGAGACATAGATTTTCACTTGCAACTTGCTTTAACATGTTTAACAGTGCATGAATTGTTGTCTAAAACAAAAAAGAATGATGCATTTTATGGCTGGATCTGGTTTTATCACATTCTGAATTGAAGGTTGAAAATGAGCTTTTCAGAGCCAGCAGAGGTCAAAATAAGTAGTAATGCAAACTCAGTCAGAGACATAGATTTTCACTTGCAACTTGCTTTAACATGTTTAACAATGCATGAATTGTTGTCTAAAACAAAAAAGAATGATGCATTTTATGGCTGGATCTGTTTTATCACTTTCTGAATTGGACGTTGAAAATGAGCTTATCTCAGCCAGCAGAGAGGTCAAATCACAGTAATGCAAACTCAGTCAGAGACATAGATTTTCACTTGCAACTTGCTTTAACATGTTTAACAGTGCATGAATTGTTGTCTAAAACAAAAAAGAATGATGCATTTTATGGCTGGATCTGTTTTATCACTTTCTGAATTGCACGTTGAAAATGAGCTTATCTCAGCCAGCAGAGAGGTCAAATCACAGTAATGCAAACTCAGTCAGAGACATAGATTTTCACTTGCAACTTGCTTTAACATGTTTAACAGTGCATGAATTGTTGTCTAAAACAAAAAAGAATGATGCATTTTATGGCTGGATCTGGTTTTATCACATTCTGAATTGAACGTTGAAAATGAGCTTTTCAGAGCCAGCAGAGGTCAAGATAAGCAGTAATGCAAACTCAGTCAGAGACATAGATTTTCACTTGCAACTTGCTTTAACATGTTTAACAGTGCATGAATTGTTGTCTAAAACAAAAAAGAATGATGCATTTTATGGCTGGATCTGTTTTTATCACTTTCTGAATTGGACGTTGAAAATGAGCTTATCTCAGCGAGCAGAGAGGTCAAATCACAGTAATGCAAACTCAGTCAGAGACATTAATTTTCACCTGCAACTTGCTTTAACATGTTTAACAGTGCATGAAATGTTGTCTAAAACAAAAAAGAATGATGCATTTTATGGCTGGATCTGTTTTATCACTTTCTGAGTTGGACGTTGAAAATGAGCTTATCTCAGCCAGCAGAGAGGTCAAATCACAGTAATGCAAACTCAGTCAGAGACATAGATTTTCACTTGCAACTTGCTTTAACATGTTTAACAATGCATGAATTGTTGTCTAAAACAAAAAAGAATGATGCATTTTATGGCTGGATCTGTTTTATCACTTTCTGAATTGGACGTTGAAAATGAGCTTATCTCAGCCAGCAGAGAGGTCAAATCACAGTAATGCAAACTCAGTCAGAGACATAGATTTTCACTTGCAACTTGCTTTAACATGTTTAACAGTGCATGAATTGTTGTCTAAAACAAAAAAGAATGATGCATTTTATGGCTGGATCTGTTTTATCACTTTCTGAATTGCACGTTGAAAATGAGCTTATCTCAGCCAGCAGAGAGGTCAAATCACAGTAATGCAAACTCAGTCAGAGACATAGATTTTCACTTGCAACTTGCTTTAACATGTTTAACAGTGCATGAATTGTTGTCTAAAACAAAAAAGAATGATGCATTTTATGGCTGGATCTGTTTTATCACTTTCTGAATTGCACGTTGAAAATGAGCTTATCTCAGCCAGCAGAGAGGTCAAATCACAGTAATGCAAACTCAGTCAGAGATATAGATTTTCACTTGCAACTTGCTTTAACATGTTTAACAGTGCATGAATTGTTGTCTAAAACAAAAAAGAATGATGCATTTTATGGCTGGATCTGGTTTTATCACATTCTGAATTGAACGTTGAAAATGAGCTTTTCAGAGCCAGCAGAGGTCAAAATAAGCAGTAATAAAAACTCAGTCAGAGACATAGATTTTCACTTGCAACTTGCTTTAACATGTTTAACAGTGCATGAATTGTTGTCTAAAACAAAAAAGAATGATGCATTTTATGGCTGGATCTGTTTTTATCACTTTCTGAATTGGACGTTGAAAATGAGCTTATCTCAGCGAGCAGAGAGGTCAAATCACAGTAATGCAAACTCAGTCAGAGACATTAATTTTCACCTGCAACTTGCTTTAACATGTTTAACAGTGCATGAAATGTTGTCTAAAACAAAAAAGAATGATGCATTTTATGGCTGGATCTGTTTTATCACTTTTTTTGAGTTGGACGTTGAAAATGAGCTTATCTCAGCCAGCAGAGAGGTCAAATCACAGTAATGCAAACTCAGTCAGAGACATAGATTTTCACTTGCAACTTGCTTTAACATGTTTAACAATGCATGAATTGTTGTCTAAAACAAAAAAGAATGATGCATTTTATGGCTGGATCTGTTTTATCACTTTCTGAATTGGACGTTGAAAATGAGCTTATCTCAGCCAGCAGAGAGGTCAAATCACAGTAATGCAAACTCAGTCAGAGACATAGATTTTCACTTGCAACTTGCTTTAACATGTTTAACAATGCATTAATTGTTGTCTAAAACAAAAAAGAATGATGCATTTTATGGCTGGATCTGTTTTATCACTTTCTGAATTGGACGTTGAAAATGAGCTTATCTCAGCCAGCAGAGAGGTCAAATCACAGTAATGCAAACTCAGTCAGAGACATAGATTTTCACTTGCAACTTGCTTTAACATGTTTAACAGTGCATGAATTGTTGTCTAAAACAAAAAAGAATGATGCATTTTATGGCTGGATCTGTTTTATCACTTTCTGAATTGCACGTTGAAAATGAGCTTATCTCAGCCAGCAGAGAGGTCAAATCACAGTAATGCAAACTCAGTCAGAGACATAGATTTTCACTTGCAACTTGCTTTAACATGTTTAACAGTGCATGAATTGTTGTCTAAAACAAAAAAGAATGATGCATTTTATGGCTGGATCTGTTTTTATCACTTTCTGAATTGGACGTTGAAAATGAGCTTATCTCAGCCAGCAGAGAGGTCAAATCACAGTAATGCAAACTCAGTCAGAGACATAGATTTTCACTTGCAACTTGCTTTAACATGTTTAACAGTGCATGAATTGTTGTCTAAAACAAAAAAGAATGATGCATTTTATGGCTGGATCTGGTTTTATCACATTCTGAATTGAACGTTGAAAATGAGCTTTTCAGAGCCAGCAGAGGTCAAAATAAGCAGTAATGCAAACTCAGTCAGAGACATAGATTTTCACTTGCAACTTGCTTTAACATGTTTAACAATGCATGAATTGTTGTCTAAAACAAAAAAGAATGATGCATTTTATGGCTGGATCTGTTTTATCACTTTCTGAATTGGACGTTGAAAATGAGCTCATCTCAGCCAGCAGAGAGGTCAAATCACAGTAATGCAAACTCAGTCAGAGACATAGATTTTCACTTGCAACTTGCTTTAACATGTTTAACAGTGCATGAATTGTTGTCTAAAACAAAAAAGAATGATGCATTTTATGGCTGGATCTGTTTTATCACTTTCTGAATTGCACGTTGAAAATGAGCTTATCTCAGCCAGCAGAGAGGTCAAATCACAGTAATGCAAACTCAGTCAGAGACATAGATTTTCACTTGCAACTTGCTTTAACATGTTTAACAGTGCATGAATTGTTGTCTAAAACAAAAAAGAATGATGCATTTTATGGCTGGATCTGGTTTTATCACATTCTGAATTGAACGTTGAAAATGAGCTTTTCAGAGCCAGCAGAGGTCAAGATAAGCAGTAATGCAAACTCAGTCAGAGACATAGATTTTCACTTGCAACTTGCTTTAACATGTTTAACAGTGCATGAATTGTTGTCTAAAACAAAAAAGAATGATGCATTTTATGGCTGGATCTGTTTTATCACTTTCTGAGTTGGACGTTGAAAATGAGCTTATCTCAGCCAGCAGAGAGGTCAAATCACAGTAATGCAAACTCAGTCAGAGACATAGATTTTCACTTGCAACTTGCTTTAACATGTTTAACAGTGCATGAATTGTTGTCTAAAACAAAAAAGAATGATGCATTTTATGGCTGGATCTGGTTTTATCACATTCTGAATTGAATGTTGAAAATGAGCTTTTCAGAGCCAGCAGAGGTCAAAATAAGCAGTAATGCAAACTCAGTCAGAGACATAGATTTTCACTTGCAACTTGCTTTAACATGTTTAACAATGCATGAATTGTTGTCTAAAACAAAAAAGAATGATGCATTTTATGGCTGGATCTGTTTTATCACTTTCTGAATTGGACGTTGAAAATGAGCTTATCTCAGCCAGCAGAGAGGTCAAATCACAGTAATGCAAACTCAGTCAGAGACATAGATTTTCACTTGCAACTTGCTTTAACATGTTTAACAGTGCATGAATTGTTGTCTAAAACAAAAAAGAATGCTGCATTTTATGGCTGGATCTGGTTTTATCACATTCTGAATTGAACGTTGAAAATGAGCTTTTCAGAGCCAGCAGAGGTCAAATCACAGTAATGCAAACTCAGTCAGAGACATAGATTTTCACTTGCAACTTGCTTTAACATGTTTAACAGTGCATGAATTGTTGTCTAAAACAAAAAAGAATGGTGCATTTTATGGCTGGATCTGTTTTTATCACTTTCTGAATTGGACGTTGAAAATGAGCTTATCTCAGCGAGCAGAGAGGTCAAATCACAGTAATGCAAACTCAGTCAGAGACATAGATTTTCACCTGCAACTTGCTTTAACATGTTTAACAGTGCATGAAATGTTGTCTAAAACAAAAAAGAATGATGCATTTTATGGCTGGATCTGTTTTATCACATTCTGAATTGAATGTTGAAAATGAGCTTTTCAGAGCCAGCAGAGGTCAAAATAAGCAGTAATGCAAACTCAGTCAGAGACATAGATTTTCACTTGCAACTTGCTTTAACATGTTTAACAATGCATGAATTGTTGTCTAAAACAAAAAAGAATGATGCATTTTATGGCTGGATCTGTTTTATCACTTTCTGAATTGGACGTTGAAAATGAGCTTATCTCAGCCAGCAGAGAGGTCAAATCACAGTAATGCAAACTCAGTCAGAGACATAGATTTTCACTTGCAACTTGCTTTAACATGTTTAACAGTGCATGAATTGTTGTCTAAAACAAAAAAGAATGCTGCATTTTATGGCTGGATCTGGTTTTATCACATTCTGAATTGAACGTTGAAAATGAGCTTTTCAGAGCCAGCAGAGGTCAAATCACAGTAATGCAAACTCAGTCAGAGACATAGATTTTCACTTGCAACTTGCTTTAACATGTTTAACAGTGCATGAATTGTTGTCTAAAACAAAAAAGAATGGTGCATTTTATGGCTGGATCTGTTTTTATCACTTTCTGAATTGGACGTTGAAAATGAGCTTATCTCAGCGAGCAGAGAGGTCAAATCACAGTAATGCAAACTCAGTCAGAGACATAGATTTTCACCTGCAACTTGCTTTAACATGTTTAACAGTGCATGAAATGTTGTCTAAAACAAAAAAGAATGATGCATTTTATGGCTGGATCTGTTTTATCACTTTCTGAATTGGACGTTGAAAATGAGCTTATCTCAGCCAGCATAGAGGTCAAATCACAGTAATGCAAACTCAGTCAGAGACATAGATTTTCACTTGCAACTTGCTTTAACATGTTTAACAGTGCATGAATTGTTGTCTAAAACAAAAAAGAATGATGCATTTTATGGCTGGATCTGTTTTTATCACTTTCTGAATTGGACGTTGAAAATGAGCTTATCTCAGCCAGCAGAGAGGTCAAATCACAGTAATGCAAACTCAGTCAGAGACATAGATTTTTACTTGCAACTTGCTTTAACATGTTTAACAGTGCATGAATTGTTGTCTAAAACAAAAAAGAATGATGCATTTTATGGCTGGATCTGGTTTTATCACATTCTGAATTGAATGTTGAAAATGAGCTTTTCAGAGCCAGCAGAGGTCAAAATAAGCAGTATTGCAAACTCAGTCAGAGACATAGATTTTCACTTGCAACTTGCTTTAACATGTTTAACAATGCATGAATTGTTGTCTAAAACAAAAAAGAATGATGCATTTTATGGCTGGATCTGTTTTATCACTTTCTGAATTGGACGTTGAAAATGAGCTTATCTCAGCCAGCAGAGAGGTCAAATCACAGTAATGCAAACTCAGTCAGAGACATAGATTTTCACTTGCAACTTGCTTTAACATGTTTAACAGTGCATGAAATGTTGTCTAAAACAAAAAAGAATGGTGCATTTTATGGCTGGATCTGTTTTTATCACTTTCTGAATTGGACGTTGAAAATGAGCTTATCTCAGCGAGCAGAGAGGTCAAATCACAGTAATGCAAACTCAGTCAGAGACATTAATTTTCACCTGCAACTTGCTTTAACATGTTTAACAGTGCATGAAATGTTGTCTAAAACAAAAAAGAATGATGCATTTTATGGCTGGATCTGTTTTATCACTTTCTGAGTTGGACGTTGAAAATGAGCTTATCTCAGCCAGCAGAGAGGTCAAATCACAGTAATGCAAACTCAGTCAGAGACATAGATTTTCACTTGCAACTTGCTTTAACATGTTTAACAGTGCATGAATTGTTGTCTAAAACAAAAAAAAATGATGCATTTTATGGCTGGATCTGGTTTTATCACATTCTGAATTGAACGTTGAAAATGAGCTTTTCAGAGCCAGCAGAGGTCAAAATAAGCAGTAATGCAAACTCAGTCAGAGACATAGATTTTCACTTGCAACTTGCTTTAACATGTTTAACAGTGCATGAAATGTTGTCTAAAACAAAAAAGAATGGTGCATTTTATGGCTGGATCTGTTTTTATCACTTTCTGAATTGGACGTTGAAAATGAGCTTATCTCAGCGAGCAGAGAGGTCAAATCACAGTAATGCAAACTCAGTCAGAGACATAGATTTTCACCTGCAACTTGCTTTAACATGTTTAACAGTGCATGAAATGTTGTCTAAAACAAAAAAGAATGATGCATTTTATGGCTGGATCTGTTTTATCACTTTCTGAATTGGACGTTGAAAATGAGCTTATCTCAGCCAGCAGAGAGGTCAAATCACAGTAATGCAAACTCAGTCAGAGACATAGATTTTCACTTGCAACTTGCTTTAACATGTTTAACAGTGCATGAATTGTTGTCTAAAACAAAAAAGAATGATGCATTTTATGGCTGGATCTGTTTTTATCACTTTCTGAATTGGACGTTGAAAATGAGCTTATCTCAGCCAGCAGAGAGGTCAAATCACAGTAATGCAAACTCAGTCAGAGACATAGATTTTCACTTGCAACTTGCTTTAACATGTTTAACAGTGCATGAATTGTTGTCTAAAACAAAAAAGAATGATGCATTTTATGGCTGGATCTGGTTTTATCACATTCTGAATTGAACGTTGAAAATGAGCTTTTCAGAGCCAGCAGAGGTCAAAATAAGCAGTAATGCAAACTCAGTCAGAGACATAGATTTTCACTTGCAACTTGCTTTAACATGTTTAACAGTGCATGAATTGTTGTTTAAAACAAAAAAGAATGATGCATTTTATGGCTGGATCTGTTTTATCACTTTCTGAATTGGACGTTGAAAATGAGCTTATCTTAGCCAGCAGAGAGGTCAAATCACAGTAATGCAAACTCAGTCAGAGACATAGATTTTCACTTGCAACTTGCTTTAACATGTTTAACAGTGCATGAATTCTTGTCTAAAACAAAAAAGAATGATGCATTTTATGGCTGGATCTGGTTTTATCACATTCTGAATTGAACGTTGAAAATGAGCTTTTCAGAGCCAGCAGAGGTCAAAATAAGCAGCAATGCAAACTCAGTCAGAGACATAGATTTTCACTTGCAACTTGCTTTAACATGTTTAACAGTGCATGAAATGTTGTCTAAAACAAAAAAGAATGGTGCATTTTATGGCTGGATCTGTTTTTATCACTTTCTGAATTGGACGTTGAAAATGAGCTTATCTCAGCGAGCAGAGAGGTCAAATCACAGTAATGCAAACTCAGTCAGAGACATAGATTTTCACCTGCAACTTGCTTTAACATGTTTAACAGTGCATGAAATGTTGTCTAAAACAAAAAAGAATGATGCATTTTATGGCTGGATCTGTTTTATCACTTTCTGAATTGGACGTCGAAAATGAGCTTATCTTAGCCAGCAGAGAGGTCAAATCACAGTAATGCAAACTCAGTCAGAGACATAGATTTTCACTTGCAACTTGCTTTAACATGTTTAACAGTGCATGAATTGTTGTCTTAAACAAAAAAGAATGATGCATTTTATGGCTGGATCTGTTTTATCACTTTCTGAATTGCACATTGAAAATGAGCTTATCTCAGCCAGCAGAGAGGTCAAATCACAGTAATGCAAACTCAGTCAGAGACATAGATTTTCACTTGCAACTTGCTTTAACATGTTTAACAGTGCATGAATTGTTGTCTAAAACAAAAAAGAATGATGCATTTTATGGCTGGATCTGGTTTTATCACATTCTGAATTGAACGTTGAAAATGAGCTTTTCAGAGCCAGCAGAGGTCAAAATAAGCAGTAATGCAAACTCAGTCAGAGACATAGATTTTCATTTGCAACTTGCTTTAACATGTTTAACAGTGCATGAATTGTTGTCTAAAACAAAAAAGAATGATGCAATTTATGGCTGGATCTGTTTTTATCACTTTCTGAATTGGACGTTGAAAATGAGCTTATCTCAGCCAGCAGAGAGGTCAAATCACAGTAATGCAAACTCAGTCAGAGACAAAGATTTTCACTTGCAACTTGCTTTAACATGTTTAACAGTGCATGAATTGTTGTCTAAAACAAAAAAGAATGATGCATTTTATGGCTGGATCTGGTTTTATCACATTCTGAATTGAACGTTGAAAATGAGCTTTTCAGAGCCAGCAGAGGTCAAAATAAGCAGTAATGCAAACTCAGTCAGAGACATAGATTTTCACTTGCAACTTGCTTTAACATGTTTAACAGTGCATGAATTGTTGTCTAAAACAAAAAAGAATGATGCATTTTATGGCTGGATCTGTTTTATCACTTTCTGAATTGGACGTTGAAAATGAGCTTATCTCAGCCAGCAGAGAGGTCAAATCACAGTAATGCAAACTCAGTCAGAGACATAGATTTTCACTTGCAACTTGCTTTAACATGTTTAACAATGCATGAATTGTTGTCTAAAACAAAAAAGAATGATGCATTTTATGGCTGGATCTGTTTTATCACTTTCTGAATTGGACGTTGAAAATGAGCTTATCTCAGCCAGCAGAGAGGTCAAATCACAGTAATGCAAACTCAGTCAGAGACATAGATTTTCACTTGCAACTTGCTTTAACATGTTTAACAGTGCATGAATTGTTGTCTAAAACAAAAAAGAATGATGCATTTTATGGCTGGATCTGGTTTTATCACATTCTGAATTGAACGTTGAAAATGAGCTTTTCAGAGCCAGCAGAGGTCAAAATAAGCAGTAATGCAAACTCAGTCAGAGACATAGATTTTCACTTGCAACTTGCTTTAACATGTTTAACAGTGCATGAATTGTTGTTTAAAACAAAAAAGAATGATGCATTTTATGGCTGGATCTGTTTTATCACTTTCTGAATTGGACGTTGAAAATGAGCTTATCTTAGCCAGCAGAGAGGTCAAATCACAGTAATGCAAACTCAGTCAGAGACATAGATTTTCACTTGCAACTTGCTTTAACATGTTTAACAGTGCATGAATTCTTGTCTAAAACAAAAAAGAATGATGCATTTTATGGCTGGATCTGGTTTTATCACATTCTGAATTGAATGTTGAAAATGAGCTTTTCAGAGCCAGCAGAGGTCAAAATAAGCAGTAATGCAAACTCAGTCAGAGACATAGATTTTCACTTGCAACTTGCTTTAACATGTTTAACAGTGCATGAATTGTTGTCTAAAACAAAAAAGAATGATGCATTTTATGGCTGGATCTGGTTTTATCACATTCTGAATTGAACGTTGAAAATGAGCTTTTCAGAGCCAGCAGAGGTCAAAATAAGCAGCAATGCAAACTCAGTCAGAGACATAGATTTTCACTTGCAACTTGCTTTAACATGTTTAACAGTGCATGAAATGTTGTCTAAAACAAAAAAGAATGATGCATTTTATGGCTGGATCTGTTTTTATCACTTTCTGAATTGGACGTTGAAAATGAGCTTATCTCAGCGAGCAGAGAGGTCAAATCACAGTAATGCAAACTCAGTCAGAGACATAGATTTTCACCTGCAACTTGCTTTAACATGTTTAACAGTGCATGAAATGTTGTCTAAAACAAAAAAGAATGATGCATTTTATGGCTGGATCTGTTTTATCACTTTCTGAATTGGACGTTGAAAATGAGCTTATCTCAGCCAGCAGAGAGGTCAAATCACAGTAATGCAAACTCAGTCAGAGACATAGATTTTCACTTGCAACTTGCTTTAACATGTTTAACAGTGCATGAATTGTTGTCTTAAACAAAAAAGAATGATGCATTTTATGGCTGGATCTGTTTTATCACTTTCTGAATTGCACGTTGAAAATGAGCTTATCTCAGCCAGCAGAGAGGTCAAATCACAGTAATGCAAACTCAGTCAGAGACATAGATTTTCACTTGCAACTTGCTTTAACATGTTTAACAGTGCATGAATTGTTGTCTAAAACAAAAAAGAATGATGCATTTTATGGCTGGATCTGGTTTTATCACATTCTGAATTGAACGTTGAAAATGAGCTTTTTAGAGCCAGCAGAGGTCAAAATAAGCAGTAATGCAAACTCAGTCAGAGACATAGATTTTCATTTGCAACTTGCTTTAACATGTTTAACAGTGCATGAATTGTTGTCTAAAACAAAAAAGAATGATGCAATTTATGGCTGGATCTGTTTTTATCACTTTCTGAATTGGACGTTGAAAATGAGCTTATCTCAGCCAGCAGAGAGGTCAAATCACAGTAATGCAAACTCAGTCAGAGACAAAGATTTTCACTTGCAACTTGCTTTAACATGTTTAACAGTGCATGAATTGTTGTCTAAAACAAAAAAGAATGATGCATTTTATGGCTGGATCTGGTTTTATCACATTCTGAATTGAACGTTGAAAATGAGCTTTTCAGAGCCAGCAGAGGTCAAAATAAGCAGTAATGCAAACTCAGTCAGAGACATAGATTTTCACTTGCAACTTGCTTTAACATGTTTAACAGTGCATGAATTGTTGTCTAAAACAAAAAAGAATGATGCATTTTATGGCTGGATCTGTTTTATCACTTTCTGAATTGGACGTTGAAAATGAGCTTATCTCAGCCAGCAGAGAGGTCAAATCACAGTAATGCAAACTCAGTCAGAGACATAGATTTTCACTTGCAACTTGCTTTAACATGTTTAACAGTGCATGAATTGTTGTCTAAAACAAAAAAGAATGATGCATTTTATGGCTGGATCTGGTTTTATCACATTCTGAATTGAACGTTGAAAATGAGCTTTTCAGAGCCAGCAGAGGTCAAAATAAGCAGTAATGCAAACTCAGTCAGAGACATAGATTTTCACTTGCAACTTGCTTTAACATGTTTAACAGTGCATGAATTGTTGTCTAAAACAAAAAAGAATGATGCAATTTATGGCTGGATCTGTTTTTATCACTTTCTGAATTGGACGTTGAAAATGAGCTTATCTCAGCCAGCAGAGAGGTCAAATCACAGTAATGCAAACTCAGTCAGAGACATAGATTTTCACTTGCAACTTGCTTTAACATGTTTAACAGTGCATGAATTGTTGTCTAAAACAAAAAAGAATGATGCATTTTATGGCTGGATCTGGTTTTATCACATTCTGAATTGAACGTTGAAAATGAGCTTTTCAGAGCCAGCAGAGGTCAAAATAAGCAGTAATGCAAACTCAGTCAGAGACATAGATTTTCATTTGCAACTTGCTTTAACATGTTTAACAGTGCATGAATTGTTGTCTAAAACAAAAAAGAATGATGCAATTTATGGCTGGATCTGTTTTTATCACTTTCTGAATTGGACGTTGAAAATGAGCTTATCTCAGCCAGCAGAGAGGTCAAATCACAGTAATGCAAACTCAGTCAGAGACAAAGATTTTCACTTGCAACTTGCTTTAACATGTTTAACAGTGCATGAATTGTTGTCTAAAACAAAAAAGAATGATGCATTTTATGGCTGGATCTGGTTTTATCACATTCTGAATTGAACGTTGAAAATGAGCTTTTCAGAGCCAGCAGAGGTCAAAATAAGCAGTAATGCAAACTCAGTCAGAGACATAGATTTTCACTTGCAACTTGCTTTAACATGTTTAACAGTGCATGAATTGGTGTCTAAAACAAAAAAGAATGATGCATTTTATGGCTGGATCTGTTTTATCACTTTCTGAATTGGACGTTGAAAATGAGCTTATCTCAGCCAGCAGAGAGGTCAAATCACAGTAATGCAAACTCAGTCAGAGACATAGATTTTCACTTGCAACTTGCTTTAACATGTTTAACAATGCATGAATTGTTGTCTAAAACAAAAAAGAATGATGCATTTTATGGCTGGATCTGTTTTATCACTTTCTGAATTGGACGTTGAAAATGAGCTTATCTCAGCCAGCAGAGAGGTCAAATCACAGTAATGCAAACTCAGTCAGAGACATAGATTTTCACTTGCAACTTGCTTTAACATGTTTAACAGTGCATGAATTGTTGTCTAAAACAAAAAAGAATGATGCATTTTATGGCTGGATCTGGTTTTATCACATTCTGAATTGAACGTTGAAAATGAGCTTTTCAGAGCCAGCAGAGGTCAAAATAAGCAGTAATGCAAACTCAGTCAGAGACATAGATTTTCACTTGCAACTTGCTTTAACATGTTTAACAGTGCATGAATTGTTGTTTAAAACAAAAAAGAATGATGCATTTTATGGCTGGATCTGTTTTATCACTTTCTGAATTGGACGTTGAAAATGAGCTTATCTTAGCCAGCAGAGAGGTCAAATCACAGTAATGCAAACTCAGTCAGAGACATAGATTTTCACTTGCAACTTGCTTTAACATGTTTAACAGTGCATGAATTCTTGTCTAAAACAAAAAAGAATGATGCATTTTATGGCTGGATCTGGTTTTATCACATTCTGAATTGAATGTTGAAAATGAGCTTTTCAGAGCCAGCAGAGGTCAAAATAAGCAGTAATGCAAACTCAGTCAGAGACATAGATTTTCACTTGCAACTTGCTTTAACATGTTTAACAGTGCATGAATTGTTGTCTAAAACAAAAAAGAATGATGCATTTTATGGCTGGATCTGGTTTTATCACATTCTGAATTGAACGTTGAAAATGAGCTTTTCAGAGCCAGCAGAGGTCAAAATAAGCAGCAATGCAAACTCAGTCAGAGACATAGATTTTCACTTGCAACTTGCTTTAACATGTTTAACAGTGCATGAAATGTTGTCTAAAACAAAAAAGAATGGTGCATTTTATGGCTGGATCTGTTTTTATCACTTTCTGAATTGGACGTTGAAAATGAGCTTATCTCAGCGAGCAGAGAGGTCAAATCACAGTAATGCAAACTCAGTCAGAGACATAGATTTTCACCTGCAACTTGCTTTAACATGTTTAACAGTGCATGAAATGTTGTCTAAAACAAAAAAGAATGATGCATTTTATGGCTGGATCTGTTTTATCACTTTCTGAATTGGACGTTGAAAATGAGCTCATCTCAGCCAGCAGAGAGGTCAAATCACAGTAATGCAAACTCAGTCAGAGACATAGATTTTCACTTGCAACTTGCTTTAACATGTTTAACAGTGCATGAATTGTTGTCTTAAACAAAAAAGAATGATGCATTTTATGGCTGGATCTGTTTTATCACTTTCTGAATTGCACGTTGAAAATGAGCTTATCTCAGCCAGCAGAGAGGTCAAATCACAGTAATGCAAACTCAGTCAGAGACATAGATTTTCACTTGCAACTTGCTTTAACATGTTTAACAGTGCATGAATTGTTGTCTAAAACAAAAAAGAATGATGCATTTTATGGCTGGATCTGGTTTTATCACATTCTGAATTGAACGTTGAAAATGAGCTTTTTAGAGCCAGCAGAGGTCAAAATAAGCAGTAATGCAAACTTAGTCAGAGACATAGATTTTCATTTGCAACTTGCTTTAACATGTTTAACAGTGCATGAATTGTTGTCTAAAACAAAAAAGAATGATGCAATTTATGGCTGGATCTGTTTTTATCACTTTCTGAATTGGACGTTGAAAATGAGCTTATCTCAGCCAGCAGAGAGGTCAAATCACAGTAATGCAAACTCAGTCAGAGACAAAGATTTTCACTTGCAACTTGCTTTAACATGTTTAACAGTGCATGAATTGTTGTCTAAAACAAAAAAGAATGATGCATTTTATGGCTGGATCTGGTTTTATCACATTCTGAATTGAACGTTGAAAATGAGCTTTTCAGAGCCAGCAGAGGTCAAAATAAGCAGTAATGCAAACTCAGTCAGAGACATAGATTTTCACTTGCAACTTGCTTTAACATGTTTAACAGTGCATGAATTGTTGTCTAAAACAAAAAAGAATGATGCATTTTATGGCTGGATCTGTTTTATCACTTTCTGAATTGGACGTTGAAAATGAGCTTATCTCAGCCAGCAGAGAGGTCAAATCACAGTAATGCAAACTCAGTCAGAGACATAGATTTTCACTTGCAACTTGCTTTAACATGTTTAACAGTGCATGAATTGTTGTCTAAAACAAAAAAGAATGATGCATTTTATGGCTGGATCTGGTTTTATCACATTCTGAATTGAACGTTGAAAATGAGCTTTTCAGAGCCAGCAGAGGTCAAAATAAGCAGTAATGCAAACTCAGTCAGTGACATAGATTTTCACTTGCAACTTGCTTTAACATGTTTAACAGTGCATGAATTGTTGTCTAAAACAAAAAAGAATGATGCATTTTATGGCTGGATCTGTTTTATCACTTTCTGAATTGGACGTTGAAAATGAGCTTATCTCAGCCAGCAGAGAGGTCAAATCACAGTAATGCAAACTCAGTCAGAGACATAGATTTTCACTTGCAACTTGCTTTAACATGTTTAACAATGCATGAATTGTTGTCTAAAACAAAAAGAATGATGCATTTTATGGCTGGATCTGGTTTTATCACATTCTGAATTGAACGTTGAAAATGAGCTTTTCAGAGCCAGCAGAGGTCAAAATAAGCAGTAATGCAAACTCAGTCAGAGACATAGATTTTCACTTGCAACTTGCTTTAACATGTTTAACAGTGCATGAATTGTTGTCTAAAACAAAAAAGAATGATGCATTTTATGGCTGGATCTGTTTTTATCACTTTCTGAATTGGACGTTGAAAATGAGCTTATCTCAGCCAGCAGAGAGGTCAAATCACAGTAATGCAAACTCAGTCAGAGACATAGATTTTCACTTGCAACTTGCTTTAACATGTTTAACAGTGCATGAATTGTTGTCTAAAACAAAAAAGAATGATGCAATTTATGGCTGGATCTGTTTTTATCACTTTCTGAATTGGACGTTGAAAATGAGCTTATCTCAGCCAGCAGAGAGGTCAAATCACAGTAATGCAAACTCAGTCAGAGACATAGATTTTCACTTGCAACTTGCTTTAACATGTTTAACAGTGCATGAATTGTTGTCTAAAACAAAAAAGAATGATGCATTTTATGGCTGGATCTGGTTTTATCACATTCTGAATTGAACGTTGAAAATGAGCTTTTCAGAGCCAGCAGAGGTCAAAATAAGCAGTAATGCAAACTCAGTCAGAGACATAGATTTTCACTTGCAACTTGCTTTAACATGTTTAACAGTGCATGAATTGTTGTTTAAAACAAAAAAGAATGATGCATTTTATGGCTGGATCTGTTTTATCACTTTCTGAATTGGACGTTGAAAATGAGCTTATCTTAGCCAGCAGAGAGGTCAAATCACAGTAATGCAAACTCAGTCAGAGACATAGATTTTCACTTGCAACTTGCTTTAACATGTTTAACAGTGCATGAATTCTTGTCTAAAACAAAAAAGAATGATGCATTTTATGGCTGGATCTGGTTTTATCACATTCTGAATTGAATGTTGAAAATGAGCTTTTCAGAGCCAGCAGAGGTCAAAATAAGCAGTAATGCAAACTCAGTCAGAGACATAGATTTTCACTTGCAACTTGCTTTAACATGTTTAACAGTGCATGAATTGTTGTCTAAAACAAAAAAGAATGATGCATTTTATGGCTGGATCTGGTTTTATCACATTCTGAATTGAACGTTGAAAATGAGCTTTTCAGAGCCAGCAGAGGTCAAAATAAGCAGCAATGCAAACTCAGTCAGAGACATAGATTTTCACTTGCAACTTGCTTTAACATGTTTAACAGTGCATGAAATGTTGTCTAAAACAAAAAAGAATGGTGCGTTTTATGGCTGGATCTGTTTTTATCACTTTCTGAATTGGACGTTGAAAATGAGCTTATCTCAGCGAGCAGAGAGGTCAAATCACAGTAATGCAAACTCAGTCAGAGACATAGATTTTCACCTGCAACTTGCTTTAACATGTTTAACAGTGCATGAAATGTTGTCTAAAACAAAAAAGAATGATGCATTTTATGGCTGGATCTGTTTTATCACTTTCTGAATTGGACGTTGAAAATGAGCTCATCTCAGCCAGCAGAGAGGTCAAATCACAGTAATGCAAACTCAGTCAGAGACATAGATTTTCACCTGCAACTTGCTTTAACATGTTTAACAGTGCATGAAATGTTGTCTAAAACAAAAAAGAATGATGCATTTTATGGCTGGATCTGTTTTATCACTTTCTGAATTGGACGTTGAAAATGAGCTCATCTCAGCCAGCAGAGAGGTCAAATCACAGTAATGCAAACTCAGTCAGAGACATAGATTTTCACTTGCAACTTGCTTTAACATGTTTAACAGTGCATGAATTGTTGTCTTAAACAAAAAAGAATGATGCATTTTATGGCTGGATCTGTTTTATCACTTTCTGAATTGCACGTTGAAAATGAGCTTATCTCAGCCAGCAGAGAGGTCAAATCACAGTAATGCAAACTCAGTCAGAGACAAAGATTTTCACTTGCAACTTGCTTTAACATGTTTAACAGTGCATGAATTGTTGTCTAAAACAAAAAAGAATGATGCATTTTATGGCTGGATCTGGTTTTATCACATTCTGAATTGAACGTTGAAAATGAGCTTTTCAGAGCCAGCAGAGGTCAAAATAAGCAGTAATGCAAACTCAGTCAGAGACATAGATTTTCACTTGCAACTTGCTTTAACATGTTTAACAGTGCATGAATTGTTGTCTAAAACAAAAAAGAATGATGCATTTTATGGCTGGATCTGTTTTATCACTTTCTGAATTGGACGTTGAAAATGAGCTTATCTCAGCCAGCAGAGAGGTCAAATCACAGTAATGCAAACTCAGTCAGAGACATAGATTTTCACTTGCAACTTGCTTTAACATGTTTAACAGTGCATGAATTGTTGTCTAAAACAAAAAAGAATGATGCATTTTATGGCTGGATCTGGTTTTATCACATTCTGAATTGAACGTTGAAAATGAGCTTTTCAGAGCCAGCAGAGGTCAAAATAAGCAGTAATGCAAACTCAGTCAGTGACATAGATTTTCACTTGCAACTTGCTTTAACATGTTTAACAGTGCATGAATTGTTGTCTAAAACAAAAAAGAATGATGCATTTTATGGCTGGATCTGTTTTATCACTTTCTGAATTGGACGTTGAAAATGAGCTTATCTCAGCCAGCAGAGAGGTCAAATCACAGTAATGCAAACTCAGTCAGAGACATAGATTTTCACTTGCAACTTGCTTTAACATGTTTAACAATGCATGAATTGTTGTCTAAAACAAAAAGAATGATGCATTTTATGGCTGGATCTGTTTTATCACTTTCTGAATTGGACGTTGAAAATGAGCTTATCTCAGCCAGCAGAGAGGTCAAATCACAGTAATGCAAACTCAGTCAGAGACATAGATTTTCACTTGCAACTTGCTTTAACATGTTTAACAGTGCATGAATTGTTGTCTAAAACAAAAAAGAATGATGCATTTTATGGCTGGATCTGTTTTATCACTTTCTGAATTGCACGTTGAAAATGAGCTTTTCTCAACCAGCAGAGAGGTCAAATCACAGTAATGCAAACTCAGTCAGAGACATAGATTTTCACTTGCAACTTGCTTTAACATGTTTAACAGTGCATGAATTGTTGTCTAAAACAAAAAAGAATGATGCATTTTATGGCTGGATCTGTTTTATCACTTTCTGAATTGCACGTTGAAAATGAGCTTATCTCAGCCAGCAGAGAGGTCAAATCACAGTAATGCAAACTCAGTCAGAGACATAGATTTTCACTTGCAACTTGCTTTAACATGTTTAACAGTGCATGAATTGTTGTCTAAAACAAAAAAGAATGATGCATTTTATGGCTGGATCTGGTTTTATCACATTCTGAATTGAACGTTGAAAATGAGCTTTTCAGAGTCAGCAGAGGTCAAAATAAGCAGTAATAAAAACTCAGTCAGAGACATAGATTTTTACTTGCAACTTGCTTTAACATGTTTAACAGTGCATGAAATGTTGTCTAAAACAAAAAAGAATGGTGCATTTTATGGCTGGATCTGTTTTTATCACTTTCTGAATTGGACGTTGAAAATGAGCTTATCTCAGCGAGCAGAGAGGTCAAATCACAGTAATGCAAACTCAGTCAGAGACATTAATTTTCACCTGCAACTTGCTTTAACATGTTTAACAGTGCATGAAATGTTGTCTAAAACAAAAAAGAATGATGCATTTTATGGCTGGATCTGTTTTATCACTTTCTGAATTGGACGTTGAAAATGAGCTTATCTCAGCCAGCAGAGAGGTCAAATCACAGTAATGCAAACTCAGTCAGAGACATAGATTTTCACTTGCAACTTGCTTTAACATGTTTAACAGTGCATGAATTGTTGTCTAAAACAAAAAAGAATGATGCATTTTATGGCTGGATCTGGTTTTATCACATTCTGAATTGAACGTTGAAAATGAGCTTTTCAGAGCCAGCAGAGGTCAAAATAAGCAGTAATGCAAACTCAGTCAGAGACATAGATTTTCACTTGCAACTTGCTTTAACATGTTTAACAGTGCATGAATTGTTGTTTAAAACAAAAAAGAATGATGCATTTTATGGCTGGATCTGTTTTATCACTTTCTGAATTGGACGTTGAAAATGAGCTTATCTCAGCCAGCAGAGAGGTCAAATCACAGTAATGCAAACTCAGTCAGAGACATAGATTTTCACTTGCAACTTGCTTTAACATGTTTAACAGTGCATGAATTGTTGTCTAAAACAAAAAAGAATGATGCATTTTATGGCTGGATCTGGTTTTATCACATTCTGAATTGAATGTTGAAAATGAGCTTTTCAGAGCCAGCAGAGGTCAAAATAAGCAGTAATGCAAACTCAGTCAGAGACATAGATTTTCACTTGCAACTTGCTTTAACATGTTTAACAATGCATGAATTGTTGTCTAAAACAAAAAAGAATGATGCATTTTATGGCTGGATCTGTTTTTATCACTTTCTGAATTGGACGTTGAAAATGAGCTTATCTCAGCGAGCAGAGAGGTCAAATCACAGTAATGCAAACTCAGTCAGAGACATAGATTTTCACTTGCAACTTGCTTTAACGTGTTTAACAGTGCATGAATTGTTGTCTAAAACAAAAAAGAATGATGCATTTTATGGCTGGATCTGTTTTATCACTTTCTGAGTTGGACGTTGAAAATGAGCTTATCTCAGCCAGCAGAGAGGTCAAATCACAGTAATGCAAACTCAGTCAGAGACATAGATTTTCACTTGCAACTTGCTTTAACATGTTTAACAATGCATGAATTGTTGTCTAAAACAAAAAAGAATGATGCATTTTATGGCTGGATCTGTTTTATCACTTTCTGAATTGGACGTTGAAAATGAGCTTATCTCAGCCAGCAGAGAGGTCAAATCACAGTAATGCAAACTCAGTCAGAGACATAGATTTTCACTTGCAACTTGCTTTAACATGTTTAACAGTGCATGAATTGTTGTCTAAAACAAAAAAGAATGATGCATTTTATGGCTGGATCTGGTTTTATCACATTCTGAATTGGACGTTGAAAATGAGCTTATCTCAGCCAGCAGAGAGGTCAAATCACAGTAATGCAAACTCAGTCAGAGACATAGATTTTCACTTGCAACTTGCTTTAACATGTTTAACAGTGCATGAATTGTTGTCTAAAACAAAAAAGAATGATGCATTTTATGGCTGGATCTGGTTTTATCACATTCTGAATTGAACGTTGAAAATGAGCTTTTCAGAGCCAGCAGAGGTCAAAATAAGCAGTAATGCAAACTCAGTCAGAGACATAGATTTTCACTTGCAACTTGCTTTAACATGTTTAACAGTGCATGAATTGTTGTCTAAAACAAAAAAGAATGATGCATTTTATGGCTGGATCTGTTTTATCACTTTCTGAATTGCACGTTGAAAATGAGCTTATCTCAGCCAGCAGAGAGGTCAAATCACAGTAATGCAAACTCAGTCAGAGACATAGATTTTCACTTGCAACTTGCTTTAACATGTTTAACAGTGCATGAATTGTTGTCTAAAACAAAAAAGAATGATGCATTTTATGGCTGGATCTGGTTTTATCACATTCTGAATTGAACGTTGAAAATGAGCTTTTCAGAGCCAGCAGAGGTCAAAATAAGCAGTAATGCAAACTCAGTCAGAGACATAGATTTTCACTTGCAACTTGCTTTAACATGTTTAACAGTGCATGAATTGTTGTCTAAAACAAAAAAGAATGATGCATTTTATGGCTGGATCTGTTTTTATCACTTTCTGAGTTGGACGTTGAAAATGAGCTTATCTCAGCCAGCAGAGAGGTCAAATCACAGTAATGCAAACTCAGTCAGAGACAAAGATTTTCACTTGCAACTTGCTTTAACATGTTTAACAGTGCATGAATTGTTGTCTAAAACAAAAAAGAATGATGCATTTTATGGCTGGATCTGGTTTTATCACATTCTGAATTGAACGTTGAAAATGAGCTTTTCAGAGCCAGCAGAGGTCAAAATAAGCAGTAATGCAAACTCAGTCAGAGACATAGATTTTCACTTGCAACTTGCTTTAACATGTTTAACAGTGCATGAATTGTTGTCTAAAACAAAAAAGAATGATGCATTTTATGGCTGGATCTGGTTTTATCACATTCTGAATTGAACGTTGAAAATGAGCTTTTCAGAGCCAGCAGAGGTCAAAATAAGCAGCAATGCAAACTCAGTCAGAGACATAGATTTTCACTTGCAACTTGCTTTAACATGTTTAACAGTGCATGAAATGTTGTCTAAAACAAAAAAGAATGGTGCATTTTATGGCTGGATCTGTTTTTATCACTTTCTGAATTGGACGTTGAAAATGAGCTTATCTCAGCGAGCAGAGAGGTCAAATCACAGTAATGCAAACTCAGTCAGAGACATAGATTTTCACCTGCAACTTGCTTTAACATGTTTAACAGTGCATGAAATGTTGTCTAAAACAAAAAAAGAATGATGCATTTTATGGCTGGATCTGTTTTATCACTTTCTGAATTGGACGTTGAAAATGAGCTTATCTCAGCCAGCAGAGAGGTCAAATCACAGTAATGCAAACTCAGTCAGAGACATAGATTTTCACTTGCAACTTGCTTTAACATGTTTAACAGTGCATGAATTGTTGTCTTAAACAAAAAAGAATGATGCATTTTATGGCTGGATCTGTTTTATCACTTTCTGAATTGCACGTTGAAAATGAGCTTATCTCAGCCAGCAGAGAGGTCAAATCACATTAATGCAAACTCAGTCAGAGACATAGATTTTCACTTGCAACTTGCTTTAACATGTTTAACAGTGCATGAATTGTTGTCTAAAACAAAAAAGAATGATGCATTTTATGGCTGGATCTGTTTTTATCACTTTCTGAATTGGACGTTGAAAATGAGCTTATCTCAGCGAGCAGAGAGGTCAAATCACAGTAATGCAAACTCAGTCAGAGACATAGATTTTCACTTGCAACTTGCTTTAACATGTTTAACAGTGCATGAATTGTTGTCTAAAACAAAAAAGAATGATGCATTTTATGGCTGGATCTGGTTTTATCACATTCTGAATTGAACGTTGAAAATGAGCTTTTCAGAGCCAGCAGAGGTCAAAATAAGCAGTAATGCAAACTCAGTCAGAGACATAGATTTTCACTTGCAACTTGCTTTAACATGTTTAACAGTGCATGAATTGTTGTTTAAAACAAAAAAGAATGATGCATTTTATGGCTGGATCTGTTTTATCACTTTCTGAATTGGACGTTGAAAATGAGCTTATCTCAGCCAGCAGAGAGGTCAAATCACAGTAATGCAAACTCAGTCAGAGACATAGATTTTCACTTGCAAGTTGCTTTAACATGTTTAACAGTGCATGAATTGTTGTCTAAAACAAAAAAGAATGATGCATTTTATGGCTGGATCTGGTTTTATCACATTCTGAATTGAATGTTGAAAATGAGCTTTTCAGAGCCAGCAGAGGTCAAAATAAGCAGTAATGCAAACTCAGTCAGAGACATAGATTTTCACTTGCAACTTGCTTTAACATGTTTAACAATGCATGAATTGTTGTCTAAAACAAAAAAGAATGATGCATTTTATGGCTGGATCTGTTTTTATCACTTTCTGAATTGGACGTTGAAAATGAGCTTATCTCAGCCAGCAGAGAGGTCAAATCACAGTAATGCAAACTCAGTCAGAGACATAGATTTTCACTTGCAACTTGCTTTAACATGTTTAACAGTGCATGAATTGTTGTCTAAAACAAAAAAGAATGATGCATTTTATGGCTGGATCTGGTTTTATCACATTCTGAATTGAACGTTGAAAATGAGCTTTTCAGAGCCAGCAGAGGTCAAAATAAGCAGTAATGCAAACTCAGTCAGAGACATAGATTTTCACTTGCAACTTGCTTTAACATGTTTAACAGTGCATGAAATGTTGTCTAAAACAAAAAAGAATGGTGCATTTTATGGCTGGATCTGTTTTTATCACTTTCTGAATTGGACGTTGAAAATGAGCTTATCTCAGCGAGCAGAGAGGTCAAATCACAGTAATGCAAACTCAGTCAGAGACATAGATTTTCACCTGCAACTTGCTTTAACATGTTTAACAGTGCATGAAATGTTGTCTAAAACAAAAAAGAATGATGCATTTTATGGCTGGATCTGTTTTATCACTTTCTGAATTGCACGTTGAAAATGAGCTTATCTCAGCCAGCAGAGAGGTCAAATCACAGTAATGCAAACTCAGTCAGAGACATAGATTTTCACTTGCAACTTGCTTTAACATGTTTAACAGTGCATGAATTGTTGTCTAAAACAAAAAAGAATGATGCATTTTATGGCTGGATCTGTTTTATCACTTTCTGAATTGGACGTTGAAAATGAGCTTATCTCAGCCAGCAGAGAGGTCAAATCACAGTAATGCAAACTCAGTCAGAGACATAGATTTTCACTTGCAACTTGCTTTAACATGTTTAACAGTGCATGAATTGTTGTCTAAAACAAAAAAGAATGATGCATTTTATGGCTGGATCTGGTTTTATCACATTCTGAATTGAACGTTGAAAATGAGCTTTTCAGAGCCAGCAGAGGTCAAATCACAGTAATGCAAACTCAGTCAGAGACATAGATTTTCACTTGCAACTTGCTTTAACATGTTTAACAGTGCATGAATTGTTGTCTAAAACAAAAAAGAATGGTGCATTTTATGGCTGGATCTGTTTTTATCACTTTCTGAATTGGACGTTGAAAATGAGCTTATCTCAGCGAGCAGAGAGGTCAAATCACAGTAGTGCAAACTCAGTCAGAGACATAGATTTTCACCTGCAACTTGCTTTAACATGTTTAACAGTGCATGAAATGTTGTCTAAAACAAAAAAGAATGATGCATTTTATGGCTGGATCTGTTTTATCACTTTCTGAGTTGGACGTTGAAAATGAGCTTATCTCAGCCAGCAGAGAGGTCAAATCACAGTAATGCAAACTCAGTCAGAGACATAGATTTTCACTTGCAACTTGCTTTAACATGTTTAACAGTGCATGAATTGTTGTCTAAAACAAAAAAGAATGATGCATTTTATGGCTGGATCTGTTTTTATCACTTTCTGAATTGGACGTTGAAAATGAGCTTATCTCAGCCAGCAGAGAGGTCAAATCACAGTAATGCAAACTCAGTCAGAGACATAGATTTTCACCTGCAACTTGCTTTAACATGTTTAACAGTGCATGAATTGTTGTCTAAAACAAAAAAGAATGATGCATTTTATGGCTGGATCTGGTTTTATCACATTCTGAATTGAATGTTGAAAATGAGCTTTTCAGAGCCAGCAGAGGTCAAAATAAGCAGTATTGCAAATTCAGTCAGAGACATAGATTTTCACTTGCAACTTGCTTTAACATGTTTAACAATGCATGAATTGTTGTCTAAAACAAAAAAGAATGATGCATTTTATGGCTGGATCTAGTTTTATCACATTCTGAATTGAACGTTGAAAATGAGCTTTTCAGAGCCAGCAGAGAGGTCAAATCACAGTAATGCAAACTCAGTCAGAGACATAGATTTTCACCTGCAACTTGCTTTAACATGTTTAACAGTGCATGAAATGTTGTCTAAAACAAAAAAAGAATGATGCATTTTATGGCTGGATCTGTTTTATCACTTTCTGAATTGGACGTTGAAAATGAGCTTATCTCAGCCAGCAGAGAGGTCAAATCACAGTAATGCAAACTCAGTCAGAGACATAGATTTTCACTTGCAACTTGCTTTAACATGTTTAACAGTGCATGAAATGTTGTCTAAAACAAAAAAGTATGGTGCATTTTATGGCTGGATCTGGTTTTATCACATTCTGAATTGAACGTTGAAAATGAGCTTTTCAGAGCCAGCAGAGGTCAAAATAAGCAGTAATGCAAACTCAGTCAGAGACATAGATTTTCACTTGCAACTTGCTTTAACATGTTTAACAGTGCATGAATTGTTGTTTAAAACAAAAAAGAATGATGCATTTTATGGCTGGATCTGTTTTATCACTTTCTGAATTGGACGTTGAAAATGAGCTTATCTCAGCCAGCAGAGAGGTCAAATCACAGTAATGCAAACTCAGTCAGAGACATAGATTTTCACTTGCAACTTGCTTTAACATGTTTAACAATGCATGAATTGTTGTCTAAAACAAAAAAGAATGATGCATTTTATGGCTGGATCTGTTTTATCACTTTCTGAATTGGACGTTGAAAATGAGCTTATCTCAGCCAGCAGAGAGGTCAAATCACAGTAATGCAAACTCAGTCAGAGACATAGATTTTCACCTGCAACTTGCTTTAACATGTTTAACAGTGCATGAATTGTTGTCTAAAACAAAAAAGAATGATGCATTTTATGGCTGGATCTGTTTTATCACTTTCTGAATTGGACGTTGAAAATGAGCTTATCTCAGCCAGCAGAGAGGTCAAATCACAGTAATGCAAACTCAGTCAGAGACATAGATTTTCACTTGCAACTTGCTTTAACATGTTTAACAGTGCATGAATTGTTGTCTAAAACAAAAAAGAATGATGCATTTTATGGCTGGATCTGTTTTATCACTTTCTGAATTGCACGTTGAAAATGAGCTTATCTCAGCCAGCAGAGAGGTCAAATCACAGTAATGCAAACTCAGTCAGAGACATAGATTTTCACTTGCAACTTGCTTTAACATGTTTAACAGTGCATGAATTGTTGTCTAAAACAAAAAAGAACGGTGCATTTTATGGCTGGATCTGTTTTTATCACTTTCTGAATTGGACGTTGAAAATGAGCTTATCTCAGCGAGCAGAGAGGTCAAATCACAGTAGTGCAAACTCAGTCAGAGACATAGATTTTCACCTGCAACTTGCTTTAACATGTTTAACAGTGCATGAAATGTTGTCTAAAACAAAAAAGAATGATGCATTTTATGGCTGGATCTGTTTTATCACTTTCTGAGTTGGACGTTGAAAATGAGCTTATCTCAGCCAGCAGAGAGGTCAAATCACAGTAATGCAAACTCAGTCAGAGACATAGATTTTCACTTGCAACTTGCTTTAACATGTTTAACAGTGCATGAATTGTTGTCTAAAACAAAAAAGAATGATGCATTTTATGGCTGGATCTGTTTTTATCACTTTCTGAATTGGACGTTGAAAATGAGCTTATCTCAGCCAGCAGAGAGGTCAAATCACAGTAATGCAAACTCAGTCAGAGACATAGATTTTCACTTGCAACTTGCTTTAACATGTTTAACAGTGCATGAATTGTTGTCTAAAACAAAAAAGAATGATGCATTTTATGGCTGGATCTGTTTTATCACATTCTGAATTGAATGTTGAAAATGAGCTTATCTCAGCCAGCAGAGAGGTCAAATCACAGTAATGCAAACTCAGTCAGAGACATAGATTTTCACTTGCAACTTGCTTTAACATGTTTAACAGTGCATGAATTGTTGTCTAAAACAAAAAAGAATGATGCATTTTATGGCTGGATCTGGTTTTATCACATTCTGAATTGAATGTTGAAAATGAGCTTTTCAGAGCCAGCAGAGGTCAAAATAAGCAGTATTGCAAATTCAGTCAGAGACATAGATTTTCACTTGCAACTTGCTTTAACATGTTTAACAATGCATGAATTGTTGTCTAAAACAAAAAAGAATGATGCATTTTATGGCTGGATCTAGTTTTATCACATTCTGAATTGAACGTTGAAAATGAGCTTTTCAGAGCCAGCAGAGAGGTCAAATCACAGTAATGCAAACTCAGTCAGAGACATAGATTTTCACCTGCAACTTGCTTTAACATGTTTAACAGTGCATGAAATGTTGTCTAAAACAAAAAAAGAATGATGCATTTTATGGCTGGATCTGTTTTATCACTTTCTGAATTGGACGTTGAAAATGAGCTTATCTCAGCCAGCAGAGAGGTCAAATCACAGTAATGCAAACTCAGTCAGAGACATAGATTTTCACTTGCAACTTGCTTTAACATGTTTAACAGTGCATGAAATGTTGTCTAAAACAAAAAAGTATGGTGCATTTTATGGCTGGATCTGGTTTTATCACATTCTGAATTGAACGTTGAAAATGAGCTTTTCAGAGCCAGCAGAGGTCAAAATAAGCAGTAATGCAAACTCAGTCAGAGACATAGATTTTCACTTGCAACTTGCTTTAACATGTTTAACAGTGCATGAATTGTTGTTTAAAACAAAAAAGAATGATGCATTTTATGGCTGGATCTGTTTTATCACTTTCTGAATTGGACGTTGAAAATGAGCTTATCTCAGCCAGCAGAGAGGTCAAATCACAGTAATGCAAACTCAGTCAGAGACATAGATTTTCACTTGCAACTTGCTTTAACATGTTTAACAATGCATGAATTGTTGTCTAAAACAAAAAAGAATGATGCATTTTATGGCTGGATCTGTTTTATCACTTTCTGAATTGGACGTTGAAAATGAGCTTATCTCAGCCAGCAGAGAGGTCAAATCACAGTAATGCAAACTCAGTCAGAGACATAGATTTTCACTTGCAACTTGCTTTAACATGTTTAACAGTGCATGAATTGTTGTCTAAAACAAAAAAGAATGATGCATTTTATGGCTGGATCTGTTTTATCACTTTCTGAATTGCACGTTGAAAATGAGCTTATCTCAGCCAGCAGAGAGGTCAAATCACAGTAATGCAAACTCAGTCAGAGACATAGATTTTCACTTGCAACTTGCTTTAACATGTTTAACAGTGCATGAATTGTTGTCTAAAACAAAAAAGAACGGTGCATTTTATGGCTGGATCTGTTTTTATCACTTTCTGAATTGGACGTTGAAAATGAGCTTATCTCAGCGAGCAGAGAGGTCAAATCACAGTAGTGCAAACTCAGTCAGAGACATAGATTTTCACCTGCAACTTGCTTTAACATGTTTAACAGTGCATGAAATGTTGTCTAAAACAAAAAAGAATGATGCATTTTATGGCTGGATCTGTTTTATCACTTTCTGAGTTGGACGTTGAAAATGAGCTTATCTCAGCCAGCAGAGAGGTCAAATCACAGTAATGCAAACTCAGTCAGAGACATAGATTTTCACTTGCAACTTGCTTTAACATGTTTAACAGTGCATGAATTGTTGTCTAAAACAAAAAAGAATGATGCATTTTATGGCTGGATCTGTTTTTATCACTTTCTGAATTGGACGTTGAAAATGAGCTTATCTCAGCCAGCAGAGAGGTCAAATCACAGTAATGCAAACTCAGTCAGAGACATAGATTTTCACTTGCAACTTGCTTTAACATGTTTAACAGTGCATGAATTGTTGTCTAAAACAAAAAAGAATGATGCATTTTATGGCTGGATCTGTTTTATCACATTCTGAATTGAATGTTGAAAATGAGCTTATCTCAGCCAGCAGAGAGGTCAAATCACAGTAATGCAAACTCAGTCAGAGACATAGATTTTCACTTGCAACTTGCTTTAACATGTTTAACAGTGCATGAATTGTTGTCTAAAACAAAAAAGAATGATGCATTTTATGGCTGGATCTGGTTTTATCACATTCTGAATTGAATGTTGAAAATGAGCTTTTCAGAGCCAGCAGAGGTCAAAATAAGCAGTATTGCAAATTCAGTCAGAGACATAGATTTTCACTTGCAACTTGCTTTAACATGTTTAACAATGCATGAATTGTTGTCTAAAACAAAAAAGAATGATGCATTTTATGGCTGGATCTAGTTTTATCACATTCTGAATTGAACGTTGAAAATGAGCTTTTCAGAGCCAGCAGAGAGGTCAAATCACAGTAATGCAAACTCAGTCAGAGACATAGATTTTCACCTGCAACTTGCTTTAACATGTTTAACAGTGCATGAAATGTTGTCTAAAACAAAAAAAGAATGATGCATTTTATGGCTGGATCTGTTTTATCACTTTCTGAATTGGACGTTGAAAATGAGCTTATCTCAGCCAGCAGAGAGGTCAAATCACAGTAATGCAAACTCAGTCAGAGACATAGATTTTCACTTGCAACTTGCTTTAACATGTTTAACAGTGCATGAAATGTTGTCTAAAACAAAAAAGTATGGTGCATTTTATGGCTGGATCTGGTTTTATCACATTCTGAATTGAACGTTGAAAATGAGCTTTTCAGAGCCAGCAGAGGTCAAAATAAGCAGTAATGCAAACTCAGTCAGAGACATAGATTTTCACTTGCAACTTGCTTTAACATGTTTAACAGTGCATGAATTGTTGTTTAAAACAAAAAAGAATGATGCATTTTATGGCTGGATCTGTTTTATCACTTTCTGAATTGGACGTTGAAAATGAGCTTATCTCAGCCAGCAGAGAGGTCAAATCACAGTAATGCAAACTCAGTCAGAGACATAGATTTTCACTTGCAACTTGCTTTAACATGTTTAACAATGCATGAATTGTTGTCTAAAACAAAAAAGAATGATGCATTTTATGGCTGGATCTGTTTTATCACTTTCTGAATTGGACGTTGAAAATGAGCTTATCTCAGCCAGCAGAGAGGTCAAATCACAGTAATGCAAACTCAGTCAGAGACATAGATTTTCACCTGCAACTTGCTTTAACATGTTTAACAGTGCATGAATTGTTGTCTAAAACAAAAAAGAATGATGCATTTTATGGCTGGATCTGTTTTATCACTTTCTGAATTGGACGTTGAAAATGAGCTTATCTCAGCCAGCAGAGAGGTCAAATCACAGTAATGCAAACTCAGTCAGAGACATAGATTTTCACTTGCAACTTGCTTTAACATGTTTAACAGTGCATGAATTGTTGTCTAAAACAAAAAAGAATGATGCATTTTATGGCTGGATCTGTTTTATCACTTTCTGAATTGCACGTTGAAAATGAGCTTATCTCAGCCAGCAGAGAGGTCAAATCACAGTAATGCAAACTCAGTCAGAGACATAGATTTTCACTTGCAACTTGCTTTAACATGTTTAACAGTGCATGAATTGTTGTCTAAAACAAAAAAGAATGATGCATTTTATGGCTGGATCTGGTTTTATCACATTCTGAATTGAACGTTGAAAATGAGCTTTTCAGAGCCAGCAGAGGTCAAAATAAGCAGTAATGCAAACTCAGTCAGAGACATAGATTTTCACTTGCAACTTGCTTTAACATGTTTAACAGTGCATGAATTGTTGTCTAAAACAAAAAAGAATGATGCATTTTATGGCTGGATCTGTTTTTATCACTTTCTGAGTTGGACGTTGAAAATGAGCTTATCTCAGCCAGCAGAGAGGTCAAATCACAGTAATGCAAACTCAGTCAGAGACAAAGATTTTCACTTGCAACTTGCTTTAACATGTTTAACAGTGCATGAATTGTTGTCTAAAACAAAAAAGAATGATGCATTTTATGGCTGGATCTGGTTTTATCACATTCTGAATTGAACGTTGAAAATGAGCTTTTCAGAGCCAGCAGAGGTCAAAATAAGCAGTAATGCAAACTCAGTCAGAGACATAGATTTTCACTTGCAACTTGCTTTAACATGTTTAACAGTGCATGAATTGTTGTCTAAAACAAAAAAGAATGATGCATTTTATGGCTGGATCTGGTTTTATCACATTCTGAATTGAACGTTGAAAATGAGCTTTTCAGAGCCAGCAGAGGTCAAAATAAGCAGCAATGCAAACTCAGTCAGAGACATAGATTTTCACTTGCAACTTGCTTTAACATGTTTAACAGTGCATGAAATGTTGTCTAAAACAAAAAAGAATGGTGCATTTTATGGCTGGATCTGTTTTTATCACTTTCTGAATTGGACGTTGAAAATGAGCTTATCTCAGCGAGCAGAGAGGTCAAATCACAGTAATGCAAACTCAGTCAGAGACATAGATTTTCACCTGCAACTTGCTTTAACATGTTTAACAGTGCATGAAATGTTGTCTAAAACAAAAAAAGAATGATGCATTTTATGGCTGGATCTGTTTTATCACTTTCTGAATTGGACGTTGAAAATGAGCTTATCTCAGCCAGCAGAGAGGTCAAATCACAGTAATGCAAACTCAGTCAGAGACATAGATTTTCACTTGCAACTTGCTTTAACATGTTTAACAGTGCATGAATTGTTGTCTTAAACAAAAAAGAATGATGCATTTTATGGCTGGATCTGTTTTATCACTTTCTGAATTGCACGTTGAAAATGAGCTTATCTCAGCCAGCAGAGAGGTCAAATCACATTAATGCAAACTCAGTCAGAGACATAGATTTTCACTTGCAACTTGCTTTAACATGTTTAACAGTGCATGAATTGTTGTCTAAAACAAAAAAGAATGATGCATTTTATGGCTGGATCTGTTTTTATCACTTTCTGAATTGGACGTTGAAAATGAGCTTATCTCAGCGAGCAGAGAGGTCAAATCACAGTAATGCAAACTCAGTCAGAGACATAGATTTTCACTTGCAACTTGCTTTAACATGTTTAACAGTGCATGAATTGTTGTCTAAAACAAAAAAGAATGATGCATTTTATGGCTGGATCTGGTTTTATCACATTCTGAATTGAACGTTGAAAATGAGCTTTTCAGAGCCAGCAGAGGTCAAAATAAGCAGTAATGCAAACTCAGTCAGAGACATAGATTTTCACTTGCAACTTGCTTTAACATGTTTAACAGTGCATGAATTGTTGTTTAAAACAAAAAAGAATGATGCATTTTATGGCTGGATCTGTTTTATCACTTTCTGAATTGGACGTTGAAAATGAGCTTATCTCAGCCAGCAGAGAGGTCAAATCACAGTAATGCAAACTCAGTCAGAGACATAGATTTTCACTTGCAAGTTGCTTTAACATGTTTAACAGTGCATGAATTGTTGTCTAAAACAAAAAAGAATGATGCATTTTATGGCTGGATCTGGTTTTATCACATTCTGAATTGAATGTTGAAAATGAGCTTTTCAGAGCCAGCAGAGGTCAAAATAAGCAGTAATGCAAACTCAGTCAGAGACATAGATTTTCACTTGCAACTTGCTTTAACATGTTTAACAATGCATGAATTGTTGTCTAAAACAAAAAAGAATGATGCATTTTATGGCTGGATCTGTTTTTATCACTTTCTGAATTGGACGTTGAAAATGAGCTTATCTCAGCCAGCAGAGAGGTCAAATCACAGTAATGCAAACTCAGTCAGAGACATAGATTTTCACTTGCAACTTGCTTTAACATGTTTAACAGTGCATGAATTGTTGTCTAAAACAAAAAAGAATGATGCATTTTATGGCTGGATCTGGTTTTATCACATTCTGAATTGAACGTTGAAAATGAGCTTTTCAGAGCCAGCAGAGGTCAAAATAAGCAGTAATGCAAACTCAGTCAGAGACATAGATTTTCACTTGCAACTTGCTTTAACATGTTTAACAGTGCATGAAATGTTGTCTAAAACAAAAAAGAATGGTGCATTTTATGGCTGGATCTGTTTTTATCACTTTCTGAATTGGACGTTGAAAATGAGCTTATCTCAGCGAGCAGAGAGGTCAAATCACAGTAATGCAAACTCAGTCAGAGACATAGATTTTCACCTGCAACTTGCTTTAACATGTTTAACAGTGCATGAAATGTTGTCTAAAACAAAAAAGAATGATGCATTTTATGGCTGGATCTGTTTTATCACTTTCTGAATTGCACGTTGAAAATGAGCTTATCTCAGCCAGCAGAGAGGTCAAATCACAGTAATGCAAACTCAGTCAGAGACATAGATTTTCACTTGCAACTTGCTTTAACATGTTTAACAGTGCATGAATTGTTGTCTAAAACAAAAAAGAATGATGCATTTTATGGCTGGATCTGTTTTATCACTTTCTGAATTGGACGTTGAAAATGAGCTTATCTCAGCCAGCAGAGAGGTCAAATCACAGTAATGCAAACTCAGTCAGAGACATAGATTTTCACTTGCAACTTGCTTTAACATGTTTAACAGTGCATGAATTGTTGTCTAAAACAAAAAAGAATGATGCATTTTATGGCTGGATCTGGTTTTATCACATTCTGAATTGAACGTTGAAAATGAGCTTTTCAGAGCCAGCAGAGGTCAAATCACAGTAATGCAAACTCAGTCAGAGACATAGATTTTCACTTGCAACTTGCTTTAACATGTTTAACAGTGCATGAATTGTTGTCTAAAACAAAAAAGAATGGTGCATTTTATGGCTGGATCTGTTTTTATCACTTTCTGAATTGGACGTTGAAAATGAGCTTATCTCAGCGAGCAGAGAGGTCAAATCACAGTAGTGCAAACTCAGTCAGAGACATAGATTTTCACTTGCAACTTGCTTTAACATGTTTAACAATGCATGAATTGTTGTCTAAAACAAAAAAGAATGATGCATTTTATGGCTGGATCTGTTTTATCACTTTCTGAATTGGACGTTGAAAATGAGCTTATCTCAGCCAGCAGAGAGGTCAAATCACAGTAATGCAAACTCAGTCAGAGACATAGATTTTCACCTGCAACTTGCTTTAACATGTTTAACAGTGCATGAATTGTTGTCTAAAACAAAAAAGAATGATGCATTTTATGGCTGGATCTGTTTTATCACTTTCTGAATTGGACGTTGAAAATGAGCTTATCTCAGCCAGCAGAGAGGTCAAATCACAGTAATGCAAACTCAGTCAGAGACATAGATTTTCACTTGCAACTTGCTTTAACATGTTTAACAGTGCATGAATTGTTGTCTAAAACAAAAAAGAATGATGCATTTTATGGCTGGATCTGTTTTATCACTTTCTGAATTGCACGTTGAAAATGAGCTTATCTCAGCCAGCAGAGAGGTCAAATCACAGTAATGCAAACTCAGTCAGAGACATAGATTTTCACTTGCAACTTGCTTTAACATGTTTAACAGTGCATGAATTGTTGTCTAAAACAAAAAAGAATGATGCATTTTATGGCTGGATCTGGTTTTATCACATTCTGAATTGAACGTTGAAAATGAGCTTTTCAGAGCCAGCAGAGGTCAAAATAAGCAGTAATGCAAACTCAGTCAGAGACATAGATTTTCACTTGCAACTTGCTTTAACATGTTTAACAGTGCATGAATTGTTGTCTAAAACAAAAAAGAATGATGCATTTTATGGCTGGATCTGTTTTTATCACTTTCTGAGTTGGACGTTGAAAATGAGCTTATCTCAGCCAGCAGAGAGGTCAAATCACAGTAATGCAAACTCAGTCAGAGACAAAGATTTTCACTTGCAACTTGCTTTAACATGTTTAACAGTGCATGAATTGTTGTCTAAAACAAAAAAGAATGATGCATTTTATGGCTGGATCTGGTTTTATCACATTCTGAATTGAACGTTGAAAATGAGCTTTTCAGAGCCAGCAGAGGTCAAAATAAGCAGTAATGCAAACTCAGTCAGAGACATAGATTTTCACTTGCAACTTGCTTTAACATGTTTAACAGTGCATGAATTGTTGTCTAAAACAAAAAAGAATGATGCATTTTATGGCTGGATCTGGTTTTATCACATTCTGAATTGAACGTTGAAAATGAGCTTTTCAGAGCCAGCAGAGGTCAAAATAAGCAGCAATGCAAACTCAGTCAGAGACATAGATTTTCACTTGCAACTTGCTTTAACATGTTTAACAGTGCATGAAATGTTGTCTAAAACAAAAAAGAATGGTGCATTTTATGGCTGGATCTGTTTTTATCACTTTCTGAATTGGACGTTGAAAATGAGCTTATCTCAGCGAGCAGAGAGGTCAAATCACAGTAATGCAAACTCAGTCAGAGACATAGATTTTCACCTGCAACTTGCTTTAACATGTTTAACAGTGCATGAAATGTTGTCTAAAACAAAAAAAGAATGATGCATTTTATGGCTGGATCTGTTTTATCACTTTCTGAATTGGACGTTGAAAATGAGCTTATCTCAGCCAGCAGAGAGGTCAAATCACAGTAATGCAAACTCAGTCAGAGACATAGATTTTCACTTGCAACTTGCTTTAACATGTTTAACAGTGCATGAATTGTTGTCTTAAACAAAAAAGAATGATGCATTTTATGGCTGGATCTGTTTTATCACTTTCTGAATTGCACGTTGAAAATGAGCTTATCTCAGCCAGCAGAGAGGTCAAATCACATTAATGCAAACTCAGTCAGAGACATAGATTTTCACTTGCAACTTGCTTTAACATGTTTAACAGTGCATGAATTGTTGTCTAAAACAAAAAAGAATGATGCATTTTATGGCTGGATCTGTTTTTATCACTTTCTGAATTGGACGTTGAAAATGAGCTTATCTCAGCGAGCAGAGAGGTCAAATCACAGTAATGCAAACTCAGTCAGAGACATAGATTTTCACTTGCAACTTGCTTTAACATGTTTAACAGTGCATGAATTGTTGTCTAAAACAAAAAAGAATGATGCATTTTATGGCTGGATCTGGTTTTATCACATTCTGAATTGAACGTTGAAAATGAGCTTTTCAGAGCCAGCAGAGGTCAAAATAAGCAGTAATGCAAACTCAGTCAGAGACATAGATTTTCACTTGCAACTTGCTTTAACATGTTTAACAGTGCATGAATTGTTGTTTAAAACAAAAAAGAATGATGCATTTTATGGCTGGATCTGTTTTATCACTTTCTGAATTGGACGTTGAAAATGAGCTTATCTCAGCCAGCAGAGAGGTCAAATCACAGTAATGCAAACTCAGTCAGAGACATAGATTTTCACTTGCAAGTTGCTTTAACATGTTTAACAGTGCATGAATTGTTGTCTAAAACAAAAAAGAATGATGCATTTTATGGCTGGATCTGGTTTTATCACATTCTGAATTGAATGTTGAAAATGAGCTTTTCAGAGCCAGCAGAGGTCAAAATAAGCAGTAATGCAAACTCAGTCAGAGACATAGATTTTCACTTGCAACTTGCTTTAACATGTTTAACAATGCATGAATTGTTGTCTAAAACAAAAAAGAATGATGCATTTTATGGCTGGATCTGTTTTTATCACTTTCTGAATTGGACGTTGAAAATGAGCTTATCTCAGCCAGCAGAGAGGTCAAATCACAGTAATGCAAACTCAGTCAGAGACATAGATTTTCACTTGCAACTTGCTTTAACATGTTTAACAGTGCATGAATTGTTGTCTAAAACAAAAAAGAATGATGCATTTTATGGCTGGATCTGGTTTTATCACATTCTGAATTGAACGTTGAAAATGAGCTTTTCAGAGCCAGCAGAGGTCAAAATAAGCAGTAATGCAAACTCAGTCAGAGACATAGATTTTCACTTGCAACTTGCTTTAACATGTTTAACAGTGCATGAAATGTTGTCTAAAACAAAAAAGAATGGTGCATTTTATGGCTGGATCTGTTTTTATCACTTTCTGAATTGGACGTTGAAAATGAGCTTATCTCAGCGAGCAGAGAGGTCAAATCACAGTAATGCAAACTCAGTCAGAGACATAGATTTTCACCTGCAACTTGCTTTAACATGTTTAACAGTGCATGAAATGTTGTCTAAAACAAAAAAGAATGATGCATTTTATGGCTGGATCTGTTTTATCACTTTCTGAATTGCACGTTGAAAATGAGCTTATCTCAGCCAGCAGAGAGGTCAAATCACAGTAATGCAAACTCAGTCAGAGACATAGATTTTCACTTGCAACTTGCTTTAACATGTTTAACAGTGCATGAATTGTTGTCTAAAACAAAAAAGAATGATGCATTTTATGGCTGGATCTGTTTTATCACTTTCTGAATTGGACGTTGAAAATGAGCTTATCTCAGCCAGCAGAGAGGTCAAATCACAGTAATGCAAACTCAGTCAGAGACATAGATTTTCACTTGCAACTTGCTTTAACATGTTTAACAGTGCATGAATTGTTGTCTAAAACAAAAAAGAATGATGCATTTTATGGCTGGATCTGGTTTTATCACATTCTGAATTGAACGTTGAAAATGAGCTTTTCAGAGCCAGCAGAGGTCAAATCACAGTAATGCAAACTCAGTCAGAGACATAGATTTTCACTTGCAACTTGCTTTAACATGTTTAACAGTGCATGAATTGTTGTCTAAAACAAAAAAGAATGGTGCATTTTATGGCTGGATCTGTTTTTATCACTTTCTGAATTGGACGTTGAAAATGAGCTTATCTCAGCGAGCAGAGAGGTCAAATCACAGTAGTGCAAACTCAGTCAGAGACATAGATTTTCACCTGCAACTTGCTTTAACATGTTTAACAGTGCATGAAATGTTGTCTAAAACAAAAAAGAATGATGCATTTTATGGCTGGATCTGTTTTATCACTTTCTGAGTTGGACGTTGAAAATGAGCTTATCTCAGCCAGCAGAGAGGTCAAATCACAGTAATGCAAACTCAGTCAGAGACATAGATTTTCACTTGCAACTTGCTTTAACATGTTTAACAGTGCATGAATTGTTGTCTAAAACAAAAAAGAATGATGCATTTTATGGCTGGATCTGTTTTTATCACTTTCTGAATTGGACGTTGAAAATGAGCTTATCTCAGCCAGCAGAGAGGTCAAATCACAGTAATGCAAACTCAGTCAGAGACATAGATTTTCACCTGCAACTTGCTTTAACATGTTTAACAGTGCATGAATTGTTGTCTAAAACAAAAAAGAATGATGCATTTTATGGCTGGATCTGGTTTTATCACATTCTGAATTGAATGTTGAAAATGAGCTTTTCAGAGCCAGCAGAGGTCAAAATAAGCAGTATTGCAAATTCAGTCAGAGACATAGATTTTCACTTGCAACTTGCTTTAACATGTTTAACAATGCATGAATTGTTGTCTAAAACAAAAAAGAATGATGCATTTTATGGCTGGATCTAGTTTTATCACATTCTGAATTGAACGTTGAAAATGAGCTTTTCAGAGCCAGCAGAGAGGTCAAATCACAGTAATGCAAACTCAGTCAGAGACATAGATTTTCACCTGCAACTTGCTTTAACATGTTTAACAGTGCATGAAATGTTGTCTAAAACAAAAAAAGAATGATGCATTTTATGGCTGGATCTGTTTTATCACTTTCTGAATTGGACGTTGAAAATGAGCTTATCTCAGCCAGCAGAGAGGTCAAATCACAGTAATGCAAACTCAGTCAGAGACATAGATTTTCACTTGCAACTTGCTTTAACATGTTTAACAGTGCATGAAATGTTGTCTAAAACAAAAAAGTATGGTGCATTTTATGGCTGGATCTGGTTTTATCACATTCTGAATTGAACGTTGAAAATGAGCTTTTCAGAGCCAGCAGAGGTCAAAATAAGCAGTAATGCAAACTCAGTCAGAGACATAGATTTTCACTTGCAACTTGCTTTAACATGTTTAACAGTGCATGAATTGTTGTTTAAAACAAAAAAGAATGATGCATTTTATGGCTGGATCTGTTTTATCACTTTCTGAATTGGACGTTGAAAATGAGCTTATCTCAGCCAGCAGAGAGGTCAAATCACAGTAATGCAAACTCAGTCAGAGACATAGATTTTCACTTGCAACTTGCTTTAACATGTTTAACAATGCATGAATTGTTGTCTAAAACAAAAAAGAATGATGCATTTTATGGCTGGATCTGTTTTATCACTTTCTGAATTGGACGTTGAAAATGAGCTTATCTCAGCCAGCAGAGAGGTCAAATCACAGTAATGCAAACTCAGTCAGAGACATAGATTTTCACCTGCAACTTGCTTTAACATGTTTAACAGTGCATGAATTGTTGTCTAAAACAAAAAAGAATGATGCATTTTATGGCTGGATCTGTTTTATCACTTTCTGAATTGGACGTTGAAAATGAGCTTATCTCAGCCAGCAGAGAGGTCAAATCACAGTAATGCAAACTCAGTCAGAGACATAGATTTTCACTTGCAACTTGCTTTAACATGTTTAACAGTGCATGAATTGTTGTCTAAAACAAAAAAGAATGATGCATTTTATGGCTGGATCTGTTTTATCACTTTCTGAATTGCACGTTGAAAATGAGCTTATCTCAGCCAGCAGAGAGGTCAAATCACAGTAATGCAAACTCAGTCAGAGACATAGATTTTCACTTGCAACTTGCTTTAACATGTTTAACAGTGCATGAATTGTTGTCTAAAACAAAAAAGAACGGTGCATTTTATGGCTGGATCTGTTTTTATCACTTTCTGAATTGGACGTTGAAAATGAGCTTATCTCAGCGAGCAGAGAGGTCAAATCACAGTAGTGCAAACTCAGTCAGAGACATAGATTTTCACCTGCAACTTGCTTTAACATGTTTAACAGTGCATGAAATGTTGTCTAAAACAAAAAAGAATGATGCATTTTATGGCTGGATCTGTTTTATCACTTTCTGAGTTGGACGTTGAAAATGAGCTTATCTCAGCCAGCAGAGAGGTCAAATCACAGTAATGCAAACTCAGTCAGAGACATAGATTTTCACTTGCAACTTGCTTTAACATGTTTAACAGTGCATGAATTGTTGTCTAAAACAAAAAAGAATGATGCATTTTATGGCTGGATCTGTTTTTATCACTTTCTGAATTGGACGTTGAAAATGAGCTTATCTCAGCCAGCAGAGAGGTCAAATCACAGTAATGCAAACTCAGTCAGAGACATAGATTTTCACTTGCAACTTGCTTTAACATGTTTAACAGTGCATGAATTGTTGTCTAAAACAAAAAAGAATGATGCATTTTATGGCTGGATCTGTTTTATCACATTCTGAATTGAATGTTGAAAATGAGCTTATCTCAGCCAGCAGAGAGGTCAAATCACAGTAATGCAAACTCAGTCAGAGACATAGATTTTCACTTGCAACTTGCTTTAACATGTTTAACAGTGCATGAATTGTTGTCTAAAACAAAAAAGAATGATGCATTTTATGGCTGGATCTGGTTTTATCACATTCTGAATTGAATGTTGAAAATGAGCTTTTCAGAGCCAGCAGAGGTCAAAATAAGCAGTATTGCAAATTCAGTCAGAGACATAGATTTTCACTTGCAACTTGCTTTAACATGTTTAACAATGCATGAATTGTTGTCTAAAACAAAAAAGAATGATGCATTTTATGGCTGGATCTGTTTTATCACTTTCTGAATTGGACGTTGAAAATGAGCTTATCTCAGCCAGCAGAGAGGTCAAATCACAGTAATGCAAACTCAGTCAGAGACATAGATTTTCACTTGCAACTTGCTTTAACATGTTTAACAGTGCATGAAATGTTGTCTAAAACAAAAAAGTATGGTGCATTTTATGGCTGGATCTGGTTTTATCACATTCTGAATTGAACGTTGAAAATGAGCTTTTCAGAGCCAGCAGAGGTCAAAATAAGCAGTAATGCAAACTCAGTCAGAGACATAGATTTTCACTTGCAACTTGCTTTAACATGTTTAACAGTGCATGAATTGTTGTTTAAAACAAAAAAGAATGATGCATTTTATGGCTGGATCTGTTTTATCACTTTCTGAATTGGACGTTGAAAATGAGCTTATCTCAGCGAGCAGAGAGGTCAAATCACAGTAATGCAAACTCAGTCAGAGACATAGATTTTCACTTGCAACTTGCTTTAACATGTTTAACAATGCATGAATTGTTGTCTAAAACAAAAAAGAATGATGCATTTTATGGCTGGATCTGTTTTATCACTTTCTGAATTGGACGTTGAAAATGAGCTTATCTCAGCCAGCAGAGAGGTCAAATCACAGTAATGCAAACTCAGTCAGAGACATAGATTTTCACCTGCAACTTGCTTTAACATGTTTAACAGTGCATGAATTGTTGTCTAAAACAAAAAAGAATGATGCATTTTATGGCTGGATCTGTTTTATCACTTTCTGAATTGGACGTTGAAAATGAGCTTATCTCAGCCAGCAGAGAGGTCAAATCACAGTAATGCAAACTCAGTCAGAGACATAGATTTTCACTTGCAACTTGCTTTAACATGTTTAACAGTGCATGAATTGTTGTCTAAAACAAAAAAGAATGATGCATTTTATGGCTGGATCTGTTTTATCACTTTCTGAATTGCACGTTGAAAATGAGCTTATCTCAGCCAGCAGAGAGGTCAAATCACAGTAATGCAAACTCAGTCAGAGACATAGATTTTCACTTGCAACTTGCTTTAACATGTTTAACAGTGCATGAATTGTTGTCTAAAACAAAAAAGAACGGTGCATTTTATGGCTGGATCTGTTTTTATCACTTTCTGAATTGGACGTTGAAAATGAGCTTATCTCAGCGAGCAGAGAGGTCAAATCACAGTAGTGCAAACTCAGTCAGAGACATAGATTTTCACCTGCAACTTGCTTTAACATGTTTAACAGTGCATGAAATGTTGTCTAAAACAAAAAAGAATGATGCATTTTATGGCTGGATCTGTTTTATCACTTTCTGAGTTGGACGTTGAAAATGAGCTTATCTCAGCCAGCAGAGAGGTCAAATCACAGTAATGCAAACTCAGTCAGAGACATAGATTTTCACTTGCAACTTGCTTTAACATGTTTAACAGTGCATGAATTGTTGTCTAAAACAAAAAAGAATGATGCATTTTATGGCTGGATCTGTTTTTATCACTTTCTGAATTGGACGTTGAAAATGAGCTTATCTCAGCCAGCAGAGAGGTCAAATCACAGTAATGCAAACTCAGTCAGAGACATAGATTTTCACTTGCAACTTGCTTTAACATGTTTAACAGTGCATGAATTGTTGTCTAAAACAAAAAAGAATGATGCATTTTATGGCTGGATCTGTTTTATCACATTCTGAATTGAATGTTGAAAATGAGCTTATCTCAGCCAGCAGAGAGGTCAAATCACAGTAATGCAAACTCAGTCAGAGACATAGATTTTCACTTGCAACTTGCTTTAACATGTTTAACAGTGCATGAATTGTTGTCTAAAACAAAAAAGAATGATGCATTTTATGGCTGGATCTGGTTTTATCACATTCTGAATTGAATGTTGAAAATGAGCTTTTCAGAGCCAGCAGAGGTCAAAATAAGCAGTATTGCAAATTCAGTCAGAGACATAGATTTTCACTTGCAACTTGCTTTAACATGTTTAACAATGCATGAATTGTTGTCTAAAACAAAAAAGAATGATGCATTTTATGGCTGGATCTAGTTTTATCACATTCTGAATTGAACGTTGAAAATGAGCTTTTCAGAGCCAGCAGAGAGGTCAAATCACAGTAATGCAAACTCAGTCAGAGACATAGATTTTCACCTGCAACTTGCTTTAACATGTTTAACAGTGCATGAAATGTTGTCTAAAACAAAAAAAGAATGATGCATTTTATGGCTGGATCTGTTTTATCACTTTCTGAATTGGACGTTGAAAATGAGCTTATCTCAGCCAGCAGAGAGGTCAAATCACAGTAATGCAAACTCAGTCAGAGACATAGATTTTCACTTGCAACTTGCTTTAACATGTTTAACAGTGCATGAAATGTTGTCTAAAACAAAAAAGTATGGTGCATTTTATGGCTGGATCTGGTTTTATCACATTCTGAATTGAACGTTGAAAATGAGCTTTTCAGAGCCAGCAGAGGTCAAAATAAGCAGTAATGCAAACTCAGTCAGAGACATAGATTTTCACTTGCAACTTGCTTTAACATGTTTAACAGTGCATGAATTGTTGTTTAAAACAAAAAAGAATGATGCATTTTATGGCTGGATCTGTTTTATCACTTTCTGAATTGGACGTTGAAAATGAGCTTATCTCAGCCAGCAGAGAGGTCAAATCACAGTAATGCAAACTCAGTCAGAGACATAGATTTTCACTTGCAACTTGCTTTAACATGTTTAACAATGCATGAATTGTTGTCTAAAACAAAAAAGAATGATGCATTTTATGGCTGGATCTGTTTTATCACTTTCTGAATTGGACGTTGAAAATGAGCTTATCTCAGCCAGCAGAGAGGTCAAATCACAGTAATGCAAACTCAGTCAGAGACATAGATTTTCACTTGCAACTTGCTTTAACATGTTTAACAGTGCATGAATTGTTGTCTAAAACAAAAAAGAATGATGCATTTTATGGCTGGATCTGTTTTATCACTTTCTGAATTGCACGTTGAAAATGAGCTTATCTCAGCCAGCAGAGAGGTCAAATCACAGTAATGCAAACTCAGTCAGAGACATAGATTTTCACTTGCAACTTGCTTTAACATGTTTAACAGTGCATGAATTGTTGTCTAAAACAAAAAAGAACGGTGCATTTTATGGCTGGATCTGTTTTTATCACTTTCTGAATTGGACGTTGAAAATGAGCTTATCTCAGCGAGCAGAGAGGTCAAATCACAGTAGTGCAAACTCAGTCAGAGACATAGATTTTCACCTGCAACTTGCTTTAACATGTTTAACAGTGCATGAAATGTTGTCTAAAACAAAAAAGAATGATGCATTTTATGGCTGGATCTGTTTTATCACTTTCTGAGTTGGACGTTGAAAATGAGCTTATCTCAGCCAGCAGAGAGGTCAAATCACAGTAATGCAAACTCAGTCAGAGACATAGATTTTCACTTGCAACTTGCTTTAACATGTTTAACAGTGCATGAATTGTTGTCTAAAACAAAAAAGAATGATGCATTTTATGGCTGGATCTGTTTTTATCACTTTCTGAATTGGACGTTGAAAATGAGCTTATCTCAGCCAGCAGAGAGGTCAAATCACAGTAATGCAAACTCAGTCAGAGACATAGATTTTCACTTGCAACTTGCTTTAACATGTTTAACAGTGCATGAATTGTTGTCTAAAACAAAAAAGAATGATGCATTTTATGGCTGGATCTGTTTTATCACATTCTGAATTGAATGTTGAAAATGAGCTTATCTCAGCCAGCAGAGAGGTCAAATCACAGTAATGCAAACTCAGTCAGAGACATAGATTTTCACTTGCAACTTGCTTTAACATGTTTAACAGTGCATGAATTGTTGTCTAAAACAAAAAAGAATGATGCATTTTATGGCTGGATCTGGTTTTATCACATTCTGAATTGAATGTTGAAAATGAGCTTTTCAGAGCCAGCAGAGGTCAAAATAAGCAGTATTGCAAATTCAGTCAGAGACATAGATTTTCACTTGCAACTTGCTTTAACATGTTTAACAATGCATGAATTGTTGTCTAAAACAAAAAAGAATGATGCATTTTATGGCTGGATCTAGTTTTATCACATTCTGAATTGAACGTTGAAAATGAGCTTTTCAGAGCCAGCAGAGAGGTCAAATCACAGTAATGCAAACTCAGTCAGAGACATAGATTTTCACCTGCAACTTGCTTTAACATGTTTAACAGTGCATGAAATGTTGTCTAAAACAAAAAAAGAATGATGCATTTTATGGCTGGATCTGTTTTATCACTTTCTGAATTGGACGTTGAAAATGAGCTTATCTCAGCCAGCAGAGAGGTCAAATCACAGTAATGCAAACTCAGTCAGAGACATAGATTTTCACTTGCAACTTGCTTTAACATGTTTAACAGTGCATGAAATGTTGTCTAAAACAAAAAAGTATGGTGCATTTTATGGCTGGATCTGGTTTTATCACATTCTGAATTGAACGTTGAAAATGAGCTTTTCAGAGCCAGCAGAGGTCAAAATAAGCAGTAATGCAAACTCAGTCAGAGACATAGATTTTCACTTGCAACTTGCTTTAACATGTTTAACAGTGCATGAATTGTTGTTTAAAACAAAAAAGAATGATGCATTTTATGGCTGGATCTGTTTTATCACTTTCTGAATTGGACGTTGAAAATGAGCTTATCTCAGCCAGCAGAGAGGTCAAATCACAGTAATGCAAACTCAGTCAGAGACATAGATTTTCACTTGCAACTTGCTTTAACATGTTTAACAATGCATGAATTGTTGTCTAAAACAAAAAAGAATGATGCATTTTATGGCTGGATCTGTTTTATCACTTTCTGAATTGGACGTTGAAAATGAGCTTATCTCAGCCAGCAGAGAGGTCAAATCACAGTAATGCAAACTCAGTCAGAGACATAGATTTTCACCTGCAACTTGCTTTAACATGTTTAACAGTGCATGAATTGTTGTCTAAAACAAAAAAGAATGATGCATTTTATGGCTGGATCTGTTTTATCACTTTCTGAATTGGACGTTGAAAATGAGCTTATCTCAGCCAGCAGAGAGGTCAAATCACAGTAATGCAAACTCAGTCAGAGACATAGATTTTCACTTGCAACTTGCTTTAACATGTTTAACAGTGCATGAATTGTTGTCTAAAACAAAAAAGAATGATGCATTTTATGGCTGGATCTGTTTTATCACTTTCTGAATTGCACGTTGAAAATGAGCTTATCTCAGCCAGCAGAGAGGTCAAATCACAGTAATGCAAACTCAGTCAGAGACATAGATTTTCACTTGCAACTTGCTTTAACATGTTTAACAGTGCATGAATTGTTGTCTAAAACAAAAAAGAATGATGCATTTTATGGCTGGATCTGGTTTTATCACATTCTGAATTGAACGTTGAAAATGAGCTTTTCAGAGCCAGCAGAGGTCAAAATAAGCAGTAATGCAAACTCAGTCAGAGACATAGATTTTCACTTGCAACTTGCTTTAACATGTTTAACAGTGCATGAATTGTTGTCTAAAACAAAAAAGAATGATGCATTTTATGGTTGGATCTGTTTTTATCACTTTCTGAGTTGGACGTTGAAAATGAGCTTATCTCAGCCAGCAGAGAGGTCAAATCACAGTAATGCAAACTCAGTCAGAGACAAAGATTTTCACTTGCAACTTGCTTTAACATGTTTAACAGTGCATGAATTGTTGTCTAAAACAAAAAAGAATGATGCATTTTATGGCTGGATCTGGTTTTATCACATTCTGAATTGAACGTTGAAAATGAGCTTTTCAGAGCCAGCAGAGGTCAAAATAAGCAGTAATGCAAACTCAGTCAGAGACATAGATTTTCACTTGCAACTTGCTTTAACATGTTTAACAGTGCATGAATTGTTGTCTAAAACAAAAAAGAATGATGCATTTTATGGCTGGATCTGGTTTTATCACATTCTGAATTGAACGTTGAAAATGAGCTTTTCAGAGCCAGCAGAGGTCAAAATAAGCAGCAATGCAAACTCAGTCAGAGACATAGATTTTCACTTGCAACTTGCTTTAACATGTTTAACAGTGCATGAAATGTTGTCTAAAACAAAAAAGAATGGTGCATTTTATGGCTGGATCTGTTTTTATCACTTTCTGAATTGGACGTTGAAAATGAGCTTATCTCAGCGAGCAGAGAGGTCAAATCACAGTAATGCAAACTCAGTCAGAGACATAGATTTTCACCTGCAACTTGCTTTAACATGTTTAACAGTGCATGAAATGTTGTCTAAAACAAAAAAAGAATGATGCATTTTATGGCTGGATCTGTTTTATCACTTTCTGAATTGGACGTTGAAAATGAGCTTATCTCAGCCAGCAGAGAGGTCAAATCACAGTAATGCAAACTCAGTCAGAGACATAGATTTTCACTTGCAACTTGCTTTAACATGTTTAACAGTGCATGAATTGTTGTCTAAAACAAAAAAGAATGATGCATTTTATGGCTGGATCTGTTTTTATCACTTTCTGAATTGGACGTTGAAAATGAGCTTATCTCAGCCAGCAGAGAGGTCAAATCACAGTAATGCAAACTCAGTCAGAGACATAGATTTTCACTTGCAACTTGCTTTAACATGTTTAACAGTGCATGAATTGTTGTCTAAAACAAAAAAGAATGATGCATTTTATGGCTGGATCTGTTTTATCACATTCTGAATTGAATGTTGAAAATGAGCTTATCTCAGCCAGCAGAGAGGTCAAATCACAGTAATGCAAACTCAGTCAGAGACATAGATTTTCACTTGCAACTTGCTTTAACATGTTTAACAGTGCATGAATTGTTGTCTAAAACAAAAAAGAATGATGCATTTTATGGCTGGATCTGGTTTTATCACATTCTGAATTGAATGTTGAAAATGAGCTTTTCAGAGCCAGCAGAGGTCAAAATAAGCAGTATTGCAAATTCAGTCAGAGACATAGATTTTCACTTGCAACTTGCTTTAACATGTTTAACAATGCATGAATTGTTGTCTAAAACAAAAAAGAATGATGCATTTTATGGCTGGATCTAGTTTTATCACATTCTGAATTGAACGTTGAAAATGAGCTTTTCAGAGCCAGCAGAGAGGTCAAATCACAGTAATGCAAACTCAGTCAGAGACATAGATTTTCACCTGCAACTTGCTTTAACATGTTTAACAGTGCATGAAATGTTGTCTAAAACAAAAAAAGAATGATGCATTTTATGGCTGGATCTGTTTTATCACTTTCTGAATTGGACGTTGAAAATGAGCTTATCTCAGCCAGCAGAGAGGTCAAATCACAGTAATGCAAACTCAGTCAGAGACATAGATTTTCACTTGCAACTTGCTTTAACATGTTTAACAGTGCATGAAATGTTGTCTAAAACAAAAAAGTATGGTGCATTTTATGGCTGGATCTGGTTTTATCACATTCTGAATTGAACGTTGAAAATGAGCTTTTCAGAGCCAGCAGAGGTCAAAATAAGCAGTAATGCAAACTCAGTCAGAGACATAGATTTTCACTTGCAACTTGCTTTAACATGTTTAACAGTGCATGAATTGTTGTTTAAAACAAAAAAGAATGATGCATTTTATGGCTGGATCTGTTTTATCACTTTCTGAATTGGACGTTGAAAATGAGCTTATCTCAGCCAGCAGAGAGGTCAAATCACAGTAATGCAAACTCAGTCAGAGACATAGATTTTCACTTGCAACTTGCTTTAACATGTTTAACAATGCATGAATTGTTGTCTAAAACAAAAAAGAATGATGCATTTTATGGCTGGATCTGTTTTATCACTTTCTGAATTGGACGTTGAAAATGAGCTTATCTCAGCCAGCAGAGAGGTCAAATCACAGTAATGCAAACTCAGTCAGAGACATAGATTTTCACCTGCAACTTGCTTTAACATGTTTAACAGTGCATGAATTGTTGTCTAAAACAAAAAAGAATGATGCATTTTATGGCTGGATCTGTTTTATCACTTTCTGAATTGGACGTTGAAAATGAGCTTATCTCAGCCAGCAGAGAGGTCAAATCACAGTAATGCAAACTCAGTCAGAGACATAGATTTTCACTTGCAACTTGCTTTAACATGTTTAACAGTGCATGAATTGTTGTCTAAAACAAAAAAGAATGATGCATTTTATGGCTGGATCTGTTTTATCACTTTCTGAATTGCACGTTGAAAATGAGCTTATCTCAGCCAGCAGAGAGGTCAAATCACAGTAATGCAAACTCAGTCAGAGACATAGATTTTCACTTGCAACTTGCTTTAACATGTTTAACAGTGCATGAATTGTTGTCTAAAACAAAAAAGAATGATGCATTTTATGGCTGGATCTGGTTTTATCACATTCTGAATTGAACGTTGAAAATGAGCTTTTCAGAGCCAGCAGAGGTCAAAATAAGCAGTAATGCAAACTCAGTCAGAGACATAGATTTTCACTTGCAACTTGCTTTAACATGTTTAACAGTGCATGAATTGTTGTCTAAAACAAAAAAGAATGATGCATTTTATGGCTGGATCTGTTTTTATCACTTTCTGAGTTGGACGTTGAAAATGAGCTTATCTCAGCCAGCAGAGAGGTCAAATCACAGTAATGCAAACTCAGTCAGAGACAAAGATTTTCACTTGCAACTTGCTTTAACATGTTTAACAGTGCATGAATTGTTGTCTAAAACAAAAAAGAATGATGCATTTTATGGCTGGATCTGGTTTTATCACATTCTGAATTGAACGTTGAAAATGAGCTTTTCAGAGCCAGCAGAGGTCAAAATAAGCAGTAATGCAAACTCAGTCAGAGACATAGATTTTCACTTGCAACTTGCTTTAACATGTTTAACAGTGCATGAATTGTTGTCTAAAACAAAAAAGAATGATGCATTTTATGGCTGGATCTGGTTTTATCACATTCTGAATTGAACGTTGAAAATGAGCTTTTCAGAGCCAGCAGAGGTCAAAATAAGCAGCAATGCAAACTCAGTCAGAGACATAGATTTTCACTTGCAACTTGCTTTAACATGTTTAACAGTGCATGAAATGTTGTCTAAAACAAAAAAGAATGGTGCATTTTATGGCTGGATCTGTTTTTATCACTTTCTGAATTGGACGTTGAAAATGAGCTTATCTCAGCGAGCAGAGAGGTCAAATCACAGTAATGCAAACTCAGTCAGAGACATAGATTTTCACCTGCAACTTGCTTTAACATGTTTAACAGTGCATGAAATGTTGTCTAAAACAAAAAAAGAATGATGCATTTTATGGCTGGATCTGTTTTATCACTTTCTGAATTGGACGTTGAAAATGAGCTTATCTCAGCCAGCAGAGAGGTCAAATCACAGTAATGCAAACTCAGTCAGAGACATAGATTTTCACTTGCAACTTGCTTTAACATGTTTAACAGTGCATGAATTGTTGTCTTAAACAAAAAAGAATGATGCATTTTATGGCTGGATCTGTTTTATCACTTTCTGAATTGCACGTTGAAAATGAGCTTATCTCAGCCAGCAGAGAGGTCAAATCACATTAATGCAAACTCAGTCAGAGACATAGATTTTCACTTGCAACTTGCTTTAACATGTTTAACAGTGCATGAATTGTTGTCTAAAACAAAAAAGAATGATGCATTTTATGGCTGGATCTGTTTTTATCACTTTCTGAATTGGACGTTGAAAATGAGCTTATCTCAGCGAGCAGAGAGGTCAAATCACAGTAATGCAAACTCAGTCAGAGACATAGATTTTCACTTGCAACTTGCTTTAACATGTTTAACAGTGCATGAATTGTTGTCTAAAACAAAAAAGAATGATGCATTTTATGGCTGGATCTGGTTTTATCACATTCTGAATTGAACGTTGAAAATGAGCTTTTCAGAGCCAGCAGAGGTCAAAATAAGCAGTAATGCAAACTCAGTCAGAGACATAGATTTTCACTTGCAACTTGCTTTAACATGTTTAACAGTGCATGAATTGTTGTTTAAAACAAAAAAGAATGATGCATTTTATGGCTGGATCTGTTTTATCACTTTCTGAATTGGACGTTGAAAATGAGCTTATCTCAGCCAGCAGAGAGGTCAAATCACAGTAATGCAAACTCAGTCAGAGACATAGATTTTCACTTGCAAGTTGCTTTAACATGTTTAACAGTGCATGAATTGTTGTCTAAAACAAAAAAGAATGATGCATTTTATGGCTGGATCTGGTTTTATCACATTCTGAATTGAATGTTGAAAATGAGCTTTTCAGAGCCAGCAGAGGTCAAAATAAGCAGTAATGCAAACTCAGTCAGAGACATAGATTTTCACTTGCAACTTGCTTTAACATGTTTAACAATGCATGAATTGTTGTCTAAAACAAAAAAGAATGATGCATTTTATGGCTGGATCTGTTTTTATCACTTTCTGAATTGGACGTTGAAAATGAGCTTATCTCAGCCAGCAGAGAGGTCAAATCACAGTAATGCAAACTCAGTCAGAGACATAGATTTTCACTTGCAACTTGCTTTAACATGTTTAACAGTGCATGAATTGTTGTCTAAAACAAAAAAGAATGATGCATTTTATGGCTGGATCTGGTTTTATCACATTCTGAATTGAATGTTGAAAATGAGCTTTTCAGAGCCAGCAGAGGTCAAAATAAGCAGTATTGCAAACTCAGTCAGAGACATAGATTTTCACTTGCAACTTGCTTTAACATGTTTAACAATGCATGAATTGTTGTCTAAAACAAAAAAGAATGATGCATTTTATGGCTGGATCTGTTTTATCACTTTCTGAATTGGACGTTGAAAATGAGCTTATCTCAGCCAGCAGAGAGGTCAAATCACAGTAATGCAAACTCAGTCAGAGACATAGATTTTCACTTGCAACTTGCTTTAACATGTTTAACAGTGCATGAATTGTTGTCTAAAACAAAAAAAGAATGATGCATTTTATGGCTGGATCTGTTTTATCACATTCTGAATTGAACGTTGAAAATGAGCTTTTCAGAGCCAGCAGAGGTCAAAATAAGCAGCAATGCAAACTCAGTCAGAGACATAGATTTTCACTTGCAACTTGCTTTAACATGTTTAACAGTGCATGAAATGTTGTCTAAAACAAAAAAGAATGGTGCATTTTATGGCTGGATCTGTTTTTATCACTTTCTGAATTGGACGTTGAAAATGAGCTTATCTCAGCGAGCAGAGAGGTCAAATCACAGTAATGCAAACTCAGTCAGAGACATAGATTTTCACTTGCAACTTGCTTTAACATGTTTAACAATGCATGAATTGTTGTCTAAAACAAAAAAGAATGATGCATTTTATGGCTGGATCTGTTTTATCACTTTCTGAATTGGACGTTGAAAATGAGCTTATCTCAGCCAGCAGAGAGGTCAAATCACAGTAATGCAAACTCAGTCAGAGACATAGATTTTCACTTGCAACTTGCTTTAACATGTTTAACAGTGCATGAATTGTTGTTTAAAACAAAAAAGAATGATGCATTTTATGGCTGGATCTGTTTTATCACTTTCTGAATTGGACGTTGAAAATGAGCTTATCTCAGCCAGCAGAGAGGTCAAATCACAGTAATGCAAACTCAGTCAGAGACATAGATTTTCACTTGCAAGTTGCTTTAACATGTTTAACAGTGCATGAATTGTTGTCTAAAACAAAAAAGAATGATGCATTTTATGGCTGGATCTGGTTTTATCACATTCTGAATTGAATGTTGAAAATGAGCTTTTCAGAGCCAGCAGAAGTCAAAATAAGCAGTAATGCAAACTCAGTCAGAGACATAGATTTTCACTTGCAACTTGCTTTAACATGTTTAACAATGCATGAATTGTTGTCTAAAACAAAAAAGAATGATGCATTTTATGGCTGGATCTGTTTTTATCACTTTCTGAATTGGACGTTGAAAATGAGCTTATCTCAGCCAGCAGAGAGGTCAAATCACAGTAATGCAAACTCAGTCAGAGACATAGATTTTCACTTGCAACTTGCTTTAACATGTTTAACAGTGCATGAATTGTTGTCTAAAACAAAAAAGAATGATGCATTTTATGGCTGGATCTGGTTTTATCACATTCTGAATTGAATGTTGAAAATGAGCTTTTCAGAGCCAGCAGAGGTCAAAATAAGCAGTATTGCAAACTCAGTCAGAGACATAGATTTTCACTTGCAACTTGCTTTAACATGTTTAACAATGCATGAATTGTTGTCTAAAACAAAAAAGAATGATGCATTTTATGGCTGGATCTGTTTTATCACTTTCTGAATTGGACGTTGAAAATGAGCTTATCTCAGCCAGCAGAGAGGTCAAATCACAGTAATGCAAACTCAGTCAGAGACATAGATTTTCACTTGCAACTTGCTTTAACATGTTTAACAGTGCATGAATTGTTGTCTAAAACAAAAAAGAATGATGCATTTTATGGCTGGATCTGGTTTTATCACATTCTGAATTGAACGTTGAAAATGAGCTCATCTCAGCCAGCAGAGGTCAAAATAAGCAGCAATGCAAACTCAGTCAGAGACATAGATTTTCACTTGCAACTTGCTTTAACATGTTTAACAGTGCATGAATTGTTGTCTAAAACAAAAAAGAATGATGCATTTTATGGCTGGATCTGGTTTTATCACATTCTGAATTGAACGTTGAAAATGAGCTTTTCAGAGCCAGCAGAGGTCAAAATAAGCAGTAATGCAAACTCAGTCAGAGACATAGATTTTCACTTGCAACTTGCTTTAACATGTTTAACAATGCATGAATTGTTGTCTAAAACAAAAAAGAATGATGCATTTTATGGCTGGATCTGTTTTATCACTTTCTGAATTGGACGTTGAAAATGAGCTTATCTCAGCCAGCAGAGAGGTCAAATCACAGTAATGCAAACTCAGTCAGAGACATAGATTTTCACTTGCAACTTGCTTTAACATGTTTAACAGTGCATGAATTGTTGTCTTAAACAAAAAAGAATGATGCATTTTATGGCTGGATCTGTTTTATCACTTTCTGAATTGCACGTTGAAAATGAGCTTATCTCAGCCAGCAGAGAGGTCAAATCACAGTAATGCAAACTCAGTCAGAGACATAGATTTTCACTTGCAACTTGCTTTAACATGTTTAACAGTGCATGAATTGTTGTCTAAAACAAAAAAGAATGATGCATTTTATGGCTGGATCTGTTTTTATCACTTTCTGAATTGCACGTTGAAAATGAGCTTATCTCAGCCAGCAGAGAGGTCAAATCACAGTAATGCAAACTCAGTCAGAGACATAGATTTTCACTTGCAACTTGCTTTAACATGTTTAACAGTGCATGAATTGTTGTCTAAAACAAAAAAGAATGATGCATTTTATGGCTGGATCTGGTTTTATCACATTCTGAATTGAACGTTGAAAATGAGCTTTTCAGAGCCAGCAGAGGTCAAAATAAGCAGTAATGCAAACTCAGTCAGAGACATAGATTTTCACTTGCAACTTGCTTTAACATGTTTAACAGTGCATGAATTGTTGTCTAAAACAAAAAAGAATGATGCATTGTATGGCTGGATCTGGTTTTATCACATTCTGAATTGAACGTTGAAAATGAGCTTTTCAGAGCCAGCAGAGGTCAAAATAAGCAGTAATGCAAACTCAGTCAGAGACGTAGATTTTCACTTGCAACTTGCTTTAACATGTTTAACAGTGCATGAATTGTTGTCTAAAACAAAAAAGAATGATGCATTTTATGGCTGGATCTGGTTTTATCACATTCTGAATTGAACGTTGAAAATGAGCTTTTCAGAGCCAGCAGAGGTCAAAATAAGCAGTAATAAAAACTCAGTCAGAGACATAGATTTTCACTTGCAACTTGCTTTAACATGTTTAACAGTGCATGAAATGTTGTCTAAAACAAAAAAGAATGGTGCATTTTATGGCTGGATCTGTTTTTATCACTTTCTGAATTGGACGTTGAAAATGAGCTTATCTCAGCGAGCAGAGAGGTCAAATCACAGTAATGCAAACTCAGTCAGAGACATTAATTTTCACCTGCAACTTGCTTTAACATGTTTAACAGTGCATGAAATGTTGTCTAAAACAAAAAAGAATGATGCATTTTATGGCTGGATCTGTTTTATCACTTTCTGAATTGGACGTTGAAAATGAGCTTATCTCAGCCAGCAGAGAGGTCAAATCACAGTAATGCAAACTCAGTCAGAGACATAGATTTTCACTTGCAACTTGCTTTAACATGTTTAACAGTGCATGAATTGTTGTCTAAAACAAAAAAGAATGATGCATTTTATGGCTGGATCTGGTTTTATCACATTCTGAATTGAATGTTGAAAATGAGCTTTTCAGAGCCAGCAGAGGTCAAAATAAGCAGTAATGCAAACTCAGTCAGAGACATAGATTTTCACTTGCAACTTGCTTTAACATGTTTAACAATGCATGAATTGTTGTCTAAAACAAAAAAGAATGATGCATTTTATGGCTGGATCTGTTTTATCACTTTCTGAATTGGACGTTGAAAATGAGCTTATCTCAGCCAGCAGAGAGGTCAAATCACAGTAATGCAAACTCAGTCAGAGACATAGATTTTCACTTGCAACTTGCTTTAACATGTTTAACAGTGCATGAATTGTTGTCTAAAACAAAAAAGAATGATGCATTTTATGGCTGGATCTGTTTTATCACTTTCTGAATTGCACGTTGAAAATGAGCTTATCTCAGCCAGCAGAGAGGTCAAATCACAGTAATGCAAACTCAGTCAGAGACATAGATTTTCACTTGCAACTTGCTTTAACATGTTTAACAATGCATGAATTGTTGTCTAAAACAAAAAAGAATGATGCATTTTATGGCTGGATCTGTTTTTATCACTTTCTGAATTGGACGTTGAAAATGAGCTTATCTCAGCCAGCAGAGAGGTCAAATCACAGTAATGCAAACTCAGTCAGAGACATAGATTTTCACTTGCAACTTGCTTTAACATGTTTAACAGTGCATGAATTGTTGTCTAAAACAAAAAAGAATGATGCATTTTATGGCTGGATCTGTTTTATCACTTTCTGAATTGGACGTTGAAAATGAGCTTATCTCAGCCAGCAGCGAGGTCAAATCACAGTAATGCAAACTCAGTCAGAGACATAGATTTTCACTTGCAACTTGCTTTAACATGTTTAACAGTGCATGAATTGTTGTCTAAAACAAAAAAGAATGATGCATTTTATGGCTGGATCTGGTTTTATCACATTCTGAATTGAATGTTGAAAATGAGCTTTTCAGAGCCAGCAGAGGTCAAAATAAGCAGTATTGCAAACTCAGTCAGAGACATAGATTTTCACTTGCAACTTGCTTTAACATGTTTAACAATGCATGAATTGTTGTCTAAAACAAAAAAGAATGATGCATTTTATGGCTGGATCTGTTTTATCACTTTCTGAATTGGACGTTGAAAATGAGCTTATCTCAGCCAGCAGAGAGGTCAAATCACAGTAATGCAAACTCAGTCAGAGACATAGATTTTCACTTGCAACTTGCTTTAACATGTTTAACAGTGCATGAATTGTTGTCTAAAACAAAAAAGAATGATGCATTTTATGGCTGGATCTGGTTTTATCACATTCTGAATTGAACGTTGAAAATGAGCTTTTCAGAGCCAGCAGACGTCAAAATAAGCAGCAATGCAAACTCAGTCAGAGACATAGATTTTCACTTGCAACTTGCTTTAACATGTTTAACAGTGCATGAAATGTTGTCTAAAACAAAAAAGAATGGTGCATTTTATGGCTGGATCTGTTTTTATCACTTTCTGAATTGGACGTTGAAAATGAGCTTATCTCAGCGAGCAGAGAGGTCAAATCACAGTAATGCAAACTCAGTCAGAGACATAGATTTTCACCTGCAACTTGCTTTAACATGTTTAACAGTGCATGAAATGTTGTCTAAAACAAAAAAAGAATGATGCATTTTATGGCTGGATCTGTTTTATCACTTTCTGAATTGGACGTTGAAAATGAGCTTATCTCAGCCAGCAGAGAGGTCAAATCACAGTAATGCAAACTCAGTCAGAGACATAGATTTTCACTTGCAACTTGCTTTAACATGTTTAACAGTGCATGAATTGTTGTCTTAAACAAAAAAGAATGATGCATTTTATGGCTGGATCTGTTTTATCACTTTCTGAATTGCACGTTGAAAATGAGCTTATCTCAGCCAGCAGAGAGGTCAAATCACAGTAATGCAAACTCAGTCAGAGACATAGATTTTCACTTGCAACTTGCTTTAACATGTTTAACAGTGCATGAATTGTTGTCTAAAACAAAAAAGAATGATGCATTGTATGGCTGGAACTGGTTTTATCACATTCTGAATTGAACGTTGAAAATGAGCTTTTCAGAGCCAGCAGAGGTCAAAATAAGCAGTAATGCAAACTCAGTCAGAGACGTAGATTTTCACTTGCAACTTGCTTTAACATGTTTAACAGTGCATGAATTGTTGTCTAAAACAAAAAAGAATGATGCATTTTATGGCTGGATCTGGTTTTATCACATTCTGAATTGAACGTTGAAAATGAGCTTTTCAGAGCCAGCAGAGGTCAAAATAAGCAGTAATAAAAACTCAGTCAGAGACATAGATTTTCACTTGCAACTTGCTTTAACATGTTTAACAGTGCATGAAATGTTGTCTAAAACAAAAAAGAATGGTGCATTTTATGGCTAGATCTGTTTTTATCACTTTCTGAATTGGACGTTGAAAATGAGCTTATCTCAGCGAGCAGAGAGGTCAAATCACAGTAATGCAAACTCAGTCAGAGACATTAATTTTCACCTGCAACTTCCTTTAACATGTTTAACAGTGCATGAAATGTTGTCTAAAACAAAAAAGAATGATGCATTTTATGGCTGGATCTGTTTTATCACTTTCTGAATTGGACGTTGAAAATGAGCTTATCTCAGCCAGCAGAGAGGTCAAATCACAGTAATGCAAACTCAGTCAGAGACATAGATTTTCACTTGCAACTTGCTTTAACATGTTTAACAGTGCATGAATTGTTGTCTAAAACAAAAAAGAATGATGCATTTTATGGCTGGATCTGGTTTTATCACATTCTGAATTGAATGTTGAAAATGAGCTTTTCAGAGCCAGCAGAGGTCAAAATAAGCAGTAATGCAAACTCAGTCAGAGACATAGATTTTCACTTGCAACTTGCTTTAACATGTTTAACAATGCATGAATTGTTGTCTAAAACAAAAAAGAATGATGCATTTTATGGCTGGATCTGTTTTATCACTTTCTGAATTGGACGTTGAAAATGAGCTTATCTCAGCCAGCAGAGAGGTCAAATCACAGTAATGCAAACTCAGTCAGAGACATAGATTTTCACTTGCAACTTGCTTTAACATGTTTAACAGTGCATGAATTGTTGTCTAAAACAAAAAAGAATGATGCATTTTATGGCTGGATCTGTTTTATCACTTTCTGAATTGCACGTTGAAAATGAGCTTATCTCAGCCAGCAGAGAGGTCAAATCACAGTAATGCAAACTCAGTCAGAGACATAGATTTTCACTTGCAACTTGCTTTAACATGTTTAACAGTGCATGAATTGTTGTCTAAAACAAAAAAGAATGATGCATTTTATGGCTGGATCTGGTTTTATCACATTCTGAATTGAACGTTGAAAATGAGCTTTTCAAAGCCAGCAGAGGTCAAAATAAGCAGTAATGCAAACTCAGTCAGAGACATAGATTTTCACTTGCAACTTGCTTTAACATGTTTAACAGTGCATGAATTGTTGTCTAAAACAAAAAAGAATGATGCATTGTATGGCTGGATCTGGTTTTATCACATTCTGAATTGGACGTTGAAAATAAGCTTTTCAGAGCCAGCAGAGGTCAAAATAAGCAGTAATGCAAACTCAGTCAGAGACGTAGATTTTCACTTGCAACTTGCTTTAACATGTTTAACAGAGCATGAATTGTTGTCTAAAACAAAAAAGAATGATGCATTTTATGGCTGGATCTGGTTTTATCACATTCCTAATTGAACGTTGAAAATGAGCTTTTCAGAGCCAGCAGAGGTCAAAATAAGCAGTAATAAAAACTCAGTCAGAGACATAGATTTTCACTTGCAACTTGCTTTAACATGTTTAACAGTGCATGAAATGTTGTCTAAAACAAAAAAGAATGATGCATTTTATGGCTGGATCTGTTTTATCACTTTCTGAATTGGACGTTGAAAATGAGCTTATCTCAGCCAGCAGAGAGGTCAAATCACAGTAATGCAAACTCAGTCAGAGACATAGATTTTCACTTGCAACTTGCTTTAACATGTTTAACAGTGCATGAATTGTTGTCTAAAACAAAAAAGAATGATGCATTTTATGGCTGGATCTGGTTTTATCACATTCTGAATTGAATGTTGAAAATGAGCTTTTCAGAGCCAGCAGAGGTCAAAATAAGCAGTAATGCAAACTCAGTCAGAGACATAGATTTTCACTTGCAACTTGCTTTAACATGTTTAACAATGCATGAATTGTTGTCTAAAACAAAAAAGAATGATGCATTTTATGGCTGGATCTGTTTTATCACTTTCTGAATTGGACGTTGAAAATGAGCTTATCTCAGCCAGCAGAGAGGTCAAATCACAGTAATGCAAACTCAGTCAGAGACATAGATTTTCACTTGCAACTTGCTTTAACATGTTTAACAGTGCATGAATTGTTGTCTAAAACAAAAAAGAATGATGCATTTTATGGCTGGATCTGTTTTATCACTTTCTGAATTGCAAGTTGAAAATGAGCTTATCTCAGAAAGCAGAGAGGTCAAATCACAGTAATGCAAACTCAGTCAGAGACATAGATTTTCACTTGCAACTTGCTTTAACATGTTTAACAATGCATGAATTGTTGTCTAAAACAAAAAAGAATGATGCATTTTATGGCTGGATCTGTTTTTATCACTTTCTGAATTGGACGTTGAAAATGAGCTTATCTCAGCCAGCAGAGAGGTCAAATCACAGTAATGCAAACTCAGTCAGAGACATAGATTTTCACTTGCAACTTGCTTTAACATGTTTAACAGTGCATGAATTGTTGTCTAAAACAAAAAAGAATGATGCATTTTATGGCTGGATCTGTTTTATCACTTTCTGAATTGGACGTTGAAAATGAGCTTATCTCAGCCAGCAGAGAGGTCAAATCACAGTAATGCAAACTCAGTCAGAGACATAGATTTTCACTTGCAACTTGCTTTAACATGTTTAACAGTGCATGAATTGTTGTCTAAAACAAAAAAGAATGATGCATTTTATGGCTGGATCTGGTTTTATCACATTCTGAAATGAATGTTGAAAATGAGCTTTTCAGAGCCAGCAGAGGTCAAAATAAGCAGTATTGCAAACTCAGTCAGAGACATAGATTTTCACTTGCAACTTGCTTTAACATGTTTAACAATGCATGAATTGTTGTCTAAAACAAAAAAGAATGATGCATTTTATGGCTGGATCTGTTTTATCACTTTCTGAATTGGACGTTGAAAATGAGCTTATCTCAGCCAGCAGAGAGGTCAAATCACAGTAATGCAAACTCAGTTAGAGACATAGATTTTCACTTGCAACTTGCTTTAACATGTTTAACAGTGCATGAATTGTTGTCTAAAACAAAAAAGAATGATGCATTTTATGGCTGGATCTGGTTTTATCACATTCTGAATTGAACGTTGAAAATGAGCTTTTCAGAGCCAGCAGAGGTCAAAATAAGCAGCAATGCAAACTCAGTCAGAGACATAGATTTTCACTTGCAACTTGCTTTAACATGTTTAACAGTGCATGAATTGTTGTCTAAAACAAAAAAGAATGGTGCATTTTATGGCTGGATCTGTTTTTATCACTTTCTGAATTGGACGTTGAAAATGAGCTTATCTCAGCGAGCAGAGAGGTCAAATCACAGTAATGCAAACTCAGTCAGAGACATAGATTTTCACCTGCAACTTGCTTTAACATGTTTAACAGTGCATGAAATGTTGTCTAAAACAAAAAAAGAATGATGCATTTTATGGCTGGATCTGTTTTATCACTTTCTGAATTGGACGTTGAAAATGAGCTTATCTCAGCCAGCAGAGAGGTCAAATCACAGTAATGCAAACTCAGTCAGAGACATAGATTTTCACTTGCAACTTGCTTTAACATGTTTAACAGTGCATGAATTGTTGTCTTAAACAAAAAAGAATGATGCATTTTATGGCTGGATCTGTTTTATCACTTTCTGAATTGCACGTTGAAAATGAGCTTATCTCAGCCAGCAGAGAGGTCAAATCACAGTAATGCAAACTCAGTCAGAGACATAGATTTTCACTTGCAACTTGCTTTAACATGTTTAACAGTGCATGAATTGTTGTCTAAAACAAAAAAGAATGATGCATTTTATGGCTGGATCTGTTTTTATCACTTTCTGAATTGCACGTTGAAAATGAGCTTATCTCAGCCAGCAGAGAGGTCAAATCACAGTAATGCAAACTCAGTCAGAGACATAGATTTTCACTTGCAACTTGCTTTAACATGTTTAACAGTGCATGAATTGTTGTCTAAAACAAAAAAGAATGATGCATTTTATGGCTGGATCTGGTTTTATCACATTCTGAATTGAACGTTGAAAATTAGCTTTTCAGAGCCAGCAGAGGTCAAAATAAGCAGTAATGCAAACTCAGTCAGAGACATAGATTTTCACTTGCAACTTGCTTTAACATGTTTAACAGTGCATGAATTGTTGTCTAAAACAAAAAAGAATGATGCATTGTATGGCTGGATCTGGTTTTATCACATTCTGAATTGAACGTTGAAAATGAGCTTTTCAGAGCCAGCAGAGGTCAAAATAAGCAGTAATGCAAACTCAGTCAGAGACGTAGATTTTCACTTGCAACTTGCTTTAACATGTTTAACAGTGCATGAATTGTTGTCTAAAACAAAAAAGAATGATGCATTTTATGGCTGGATCTGGTTTTATCACATTCTGAATTGAACGTTGAAAATGAGCTTTTCAGAGCCAGCAGAGGTCAAAATAAGCAGTAATAAAAACTCAGTCAGAGACATAGATTTTCACTTGCAACTTGCTTTAACATGTTTAACAGTGCATGAAATGTTGTCTAAAACAAAAAAGAATGGTGCATTTTATGGCTGGATCTGTTTTTATCACTTTCTGAATTGGACGTTGAAAATGAGCTTATCTCAGCCAGCAGAGAGGTCAAATCACAGTAATGCAAACTCAGTCAGAGACATAGATTTTCACTTGCAACTTGCTTTAACATGTTTAACAGTGCATGAATTGTTGTCTAAAACAAAAAAGAATGATGCATTTTATGGCTGGATCTGGTTTTATCACATTCTGAATTGAATGTTGAAAATGAGCTTTTCAGAGCCAGCAGAGGTCAAAATAAGCAGTAATGCAAACTCAGTCAGAGACATAGATTTTCACTTGCAACTTGCTTTAACATGTTTAACAATGCATGAATTGTTGTCTAAAACAAAAAAGAATGATGCATTTTATGGCTGGATCTGTTTTATCACTTTCTGAATTGGACGTTGAAAATGAGCTTATCTCAGCCAGCAGAGAGGTCAAATCACAGTAATGCAAACTCAGTCAGAGACATAGATTTTCACTTGCAACTTGCTTTAACATGTTTAACAGTGCATGAATTGTTGTCTAAAACAAAAAAGAATGATGCATTTTATGGCTGGATCTGTTTTATCACTTTCTGAATTGCACGTTGAAAATGAGCTTATCTCAGCCAGCAGAGAGGTCAAATCACAGTAATGCAAACTCAGTCAGAGACATAGATTTTCACTTGCAACTTGCTTTAACATGTTTAACAGTGCATGAATTGTTGTCTAAAACAAAAAAGAATGATGCATTTTATGGCTGGATCTGGTTTTATCACATTCTGAATTGAACGTTGAAAATGAGCTTTTCAAAGCCAGCAGAGGTCAAAATAAGCAGTAATGCAAACTCAGTCAGAGACATAGATTTTCACTTGCAACTTGCTTTAACATGTTTAACAGTGCATGAATTGTTGTCTAAAACAAAAAAGAATGATGCATTTTATGGCTGGATCTGGTTTTATCACATTCTGAATTGAACGTTGAAAATGAGCTTTTCAGAGCCAGCAGAGGTCAAAATAAGCAGTAATGCAAACTCAGTCAGAGACATAGATTTTCACTTGCAACTTGCTTTAACATGTTTAACAGTGCATGAATTGTTGTCTAAAACAAAAAAGAATGATGCATTGTATGGCTGGATCTGGTTTTATCACATTCTGAATTGAACGTTGAAAATGAGCTTTTCAGAGCCAGCAGAGGTCAAAATAAGCAGTAATGCAAACTCAGTCAGAGACGTAGATTTTCACTTGCAACTTGCTTTAACATGTTTAACAGTGCATGAATTGTTGTCTAAAACAAAAAAGAATGATGCATTTTATGGCTGGATCTGGTTTTATCACATTCTGAATTGAACGTTGAAAATGAGCTTTTCAGAGCCAGCAGAGGTCAAAATAAGCAGTAATGCAAACTCAGTCAGAGACATAGATTTTCACTTGCAACTTGCTTTAACATGTTTAACAATGCATGAATTGTTGTCTAAAACAAAAAAGAATGATGCATTTTATGGCTGGATCTGTTTTATCACTTTCTGAATTGGACGTTGAAAATGAGCTTATCTCAGCCAGCAGAGAGGTCAAATCACAGTAATGCAAACTCAGTCAGAGACATAGATTTTCACTTGCAACTTGCTTTAACATGTTTAACAGTGCATGAAATGTTGTCTAAAACAAAAAAGTATGGTGCATTTTATGGCTGGATCTGGTTTTATCACATTCTGAATTGAACGTTGAAAATGAGCTTTTCAGAGCCAGCAGAGGTCAAAATAAGCTGTAATGCAAACTCAGTCAGAGACATAGATTTTCACTTGCAACTTGCTTTAACATGTTTAACAGTGCATGAATTGTTGTTTAAAACAAAAAAGAATGATGCATTTTATGGCTGGATCTGTTTTATCACTTTCTGAATTGGACGTTGAAAATGAGCTTATCTCAGCCAGCAGAGAGGTCAAATCACAGTAATGCAAACTCAGTCAGAGACATAGATTTTCACTTGCAACTTGCTTTAACATGTTTAACAATGCATGAATTGTTGTCTAAAACAAAAAAGAATGATGCATTTTATGGCTGGATCTGTTTTATCACTTTCTGAATTGGACGTTGAAAATGAGCTTATCTCAGCCAGCAGAGAGGTCAAATCACAGTAATGCAAACTCAGTCAGAGACATAGATTTTCACTTGCAACTTGCTTTAACATGTTTAACAGTGCATGAATTGTTGTCTTAAACAAAAAAGAATGATGCATTTTATGGCTGGATCTGTTTTATCACTTTCTGAATTGCACGTTGAAAATGAGCTTATCTCAGCCAGCAGAGAGGTCAAATCACAGTAATGCAAACTCAGTCAGAGACATAGATTTTCACTTGCAACTTGCTTTAACATGTTTAACAGTGCATGAATTGTTGTCTAAAACAAAAAAGAATGATGCATTTTATGGCTGGATCTGTTTTTATCACTTTCTGAATTGCACGTTGAAAATGAGCTTATCTCAGCCAGCAGAGAGGTCAAATCACAGTAATGCAAACTCAGTCAGAGACATAGATTTTCACTTGCAACTTGCTTTAACATGTTTAACAGTGCATGAATTGTTGTCTAAAACAAAAAAGAATGATGCATTTTATGGCTGGATCTGGTTTTATCACATTCTGAATTGAACGTTGAAAATGAGCTTTTCAGAGCCAGCAGAGGTCAAAATAAGCAGTAATGCAAACTCAGTCAGAGACATAGATTTTCACTTGCAACTTGCTTTAACATGTTTAACAGTGCATGAATTGTTGTCTAAAACAAAAAAGAATGATGCACTGTATGGCTGGATCTGGTTTTATCACATTCTGAATTGGACGTTGAAAATGAGCTTTTCAGAGCCAGCAGAGGTCAAAATAAGCAGTAATGCAAACTCAGTCAGAGACGTAGATTTTCACTTGCAACTTGCTTTAACATGTTTAACAGAGCATGAATTGTTGTCTAAAACAAAAAAGAATGATGCATTTTATGGCTGGATCTGGTTTTATCACATTCCTAATTGAACGTTGAAAATGAGCTTTTCAGAGCCAGCAGAGGTCAAAATAAGCAGTAATAAAAACTCAGTCAGAGACATAGATTTTCACTTGCAACTTGCTTTAACATGTTTAACAGTGCATGAAATGTTGTCTAAAACAAAAAAGAATGATGCATTTTATGGCTGGATCTGTTTTATCACTTTCTGAATTGGACGTTGAAAATGAGCTTATCTCAGCCAGCAGAGAGGTCAAATCACAGTAATGCAAACTCAGTCAGAGACATAGATTTTCACTTGCAACTTGCTTTAACATGTTTAACAGTGCATGAATTGTTGTCTAAAACAAAAAAGAATGATGCATTTTATGGCTGGATCTGGTTTTATCACATTCTGAATTGAATGTTGAAAATGAGCTTTTCAGAGCCAGCAGAGGTCAAAATAAGCAGTAATGCAAACTCAGTCAGAGACATAGATTTTCACTTGCAACTTGCTTTAACATGTTTAACAATGCATGAATTGTTGTCTAAAACAAAAAAGAATGATGCATTTTATGGCTGGATCTGTTTTATCACTTTCTGAATTGGACGTTGAAAATGAGCTTATCTCAGCCAGCAGAGAGGTCAAATCACAGTAATGCAAACTCAGTCAGAGACATAGATTTTCACTTGCAACTTGCTTTAACATGTTTAACAGTGCATGAATTGTTGTCTAAAACAAAAAAGAATGATGCATTTTATGGCTGGATCTGTTTTATCACTTTCTGAATTGCACGTTGAAAATGAGCTTATCTCAGCCAGCAGAGAGGTCAAATCACAGTAATGCAAACTCAGTCAGAGACATAGATTTTCACTTGCAACTTGCTTTAACATGTTTAACAATGCATGAATTGTTGTCTAAAACAAAAAAGAATGATGCATTTTATGGCTGGATCTGTTTTTATCACTTTCTGAATTGGACGTTGAAAATGAGCTTATCTCAGCCAGCAGAGAGGTCAAATCACAGTAATGCAAACTCAGTCAGAGACATAGATTTTCACTTGCAACTTGCTTTAACATGTTTAACAGTGCATGAATTGTTGTCTAAAACAAAAAAGAATGATGCATTTTATGGCTGGATCTGTTTTATCACTTTCTGAATTGGACGTTGAAAATGAGCTTATCTCAGCCAGCAGAGAGGTCAAATCACAGTAATGCAAACTCAAACAGAGACATAGATTTTCACTTGCAACTTGCTTTAACATGTTTAACAGTGCATGAATTGTTGTCTAAAACAAAAAAGAATGATGCATTTTATGGCTGGATCTGGTTTTATCACATTCTGAATTGAATGTTGAAAATGAGCTTTTCAGAGCCAGCAGAGGTCAAAATAAGCAGTATTGCAAACTCAGTCAGAGACATAGATTTTCACTTGCAACTTGCTTTAACATGTTTAACAATGCATGAATTGTTGTCTAAAACAAAAAAGAATGATGCCTTTTATGGCTGGATCTGTTTTATCACTTTCTGAATTGGACGTTGAAAATGAGCTTATCTCAGCCAGCAGAGAGGTCAAATCACAGTAATGCAAACTCAGTCAGAGACATAGATTTTCACTTGCAACTTGCTTTAACATGTTTAACAGTGCATGAATTGTTGTCTAAAACAAAAAAGAATGATGCATTTTATGGCTGGATCTGGTTTTATCACATTCTGAATTGAACGTTGAAAATGAGCTTTTCAGAGCCAGCAGAGGTCAAAATAAGCAGCAATGCAAACTCAGTCAGAGACATAGATTTTCACTTGCAACTTGCTTTAACATGTTTAACAGTGCATGAATTGTTGTCTAAAACAAAAAAGAATGGTGCATTTTATGGCTGGATCTGTTTTTATCACTTTCTGAATTGGACGTTGAAAATGAGCTTATCTCAGCGAGCAGAGAGGTCAAATCACAGTAATGCAAACTCAGTCAGAGACATAGATTTTCACCTGCAACTTGCTTTAACATGTTTAACAGTGCATGAAATGTTGTCTAAAACAAAAAAAGAATGATGCATTTTATGGCTGGATCTGTTTTATCACTTTCTGAATTGGACGTTGAAAATGAGCTTATCTCAGCCAGCAGAGAGGTCAAATCACAGTAATGCAAACTCAGTCAGAGACATAGATTTTCACTTGCAACTTGCTTTAACATGTTTAACAGTGCATGAATTGTTGTCTTAAACAAAAAAGAATGATGCATTTTATGGCTGGATCTGTTTTATCACTTTCTGAATTGCACGTTGAAAATGAGCTTATCTCAGCCAGCAGAGAGGTCAAATCACAGTAATGCAAACTCAGTCAGAGACATAGATTTTCACTTGCAACTTGCTTTAACATGTTTAACAGTGCATGAATTGTTGTCTAAAACAAAAAAGAATGATGCATTTTATGGCTGGATCTGTTTTTATCACTTTCTGAATTGGACGTTGAAAATGAGCTTATCTCAGCCAGCAGAGAGGTCAAATCACAGTAATGCAAACTCAGTCAGAGACATAGATTTTCACTTGCAACTTGCTTTAACATGTTTAACAGTGCATGAATTGTTGTCTAAAACAAAAAAGAATGATGCATTTTATGGCTGGATCTGGTTTTATCACATTCTGAATTGAACGTTGAAAATGAGCTTTTCAGAGCCAGCAGAGGTCAAAATAAGCAGTAATGCAAACTCAGTCAGAGACATAGATTTTCACTTGCAACTTGCTTTAACATTTTTAACAGTGCATGAATTGTTGTCTAAAACAAAAAAGAATGATGCATTGTATGGCTGGATCTGGTTTTATCACATTCTGAATTGAACGTTGAAAATGAGCTTTTCAGAGCCAGCAGAGGTCAAAATAAGCAGTAATGCAAACTCAGTCAGAGACGTAGATTTTCACTTGCAACTTGCTTTAACATTTTTAACAGTGCATGAATTGTTGTCTAAAACAAAAAAGAATGATGCATTGTATGGCTGGATCTGGTTTTATCACATTCTGAATTGAACGTTGAAAATGAGCTTTTCAGAGCCAGCAGAGGTCAAAATAAGCAGTAATGCAAACTCAGTCAGAGACGTAGATTTTCACTTGCAACTTGCTTTAACATGTTTAACAGTGCATGAATTGTTGTCTAAAACAAAAAAGAATGATGCATTTTATGGCTGGATCTGGTTTTATCACATTCTGAATTGAACGTTGAAAATGAGCTTTTCAGAGCCAGCAGAGGTCAAAATAAGCAGTAATAAAAACTCAGTCAGAGACATAGATTTTCACTTGCAACTTGCTTTAACATGTTTAACAGTGCATGAAATGTTGTCTAAAACAAAAAAGAATGGTGCATTTTATGGCTGGATCTGTTTTTATCACTTTCTGAATTGGACGTTGAAAATGAGCTTATCTCAGCCAGCAGAGAGGTCAAATCACAGTAATGCAAACTCAGTCAGAGACAAGAATTTTCACTTGCAACTTGCTTTAACATGTTTAACAGTGCATGAATTGTTGTCTAAAACAAAAAAGAATGATGCATTTTATGGCTGGATCTGGTTTTATCACATTCTGAATTGAACGTTGAAAATGAGCTTTTCAGAGCCAGCAGAGGTCAAAATAAGCAGTAATGCAAACTCAGTCAGAGACATAGATTTTCACTTGCAACTTGCTTTAACATGTTTAACAGTGCATGAAATGTTGTCTAAAACAAAAAAGAATGATGCATTTTATGGCTGGATCTGTTTTATCACTTTCTGAATTGGACGTTGAAAATGAGCTTATCTCAGCCAGCAGAGAGGTCAAATCACAGTAATGCAAACTCAGTCAGAGACATAGATTTTCACTTGCAACTTGCTTTAACATGTTTAACAGTGCATGAATTGTTGTCTAAAACAAAAAAGAATGATGCATTTTATGGCTGGATCTGTTTTTATCACTTTCTGAATTGGACGTTGAAAATGAGCTTATCTCAGCCAGCAGAGAGGTCAAATCACAGTAATGCAAACTCAGTCAGAGACATAGATTTTCACTTGCAACTTGCTTTAACATGTTTAACAGTGCATGAATTGTTGTCTAAAACAAAAAAGAATGATGCATTTTATGGCTGGATCTGGTTTTATCACATTCTGAATTGGACGTTGAAAATGAGCTTTTCAGAGCCAGCAGAGGTCAAAATAAGCAGTAATGCAAACTCAGTCAGAGACATAGATTTTCACTTGCAACTTGCTTTAACATGTTTAACAGTGCATGAATTGTTGTCTAAAACAAAAAAGAATGATGCATTTTATGGCTGGATCTGTTTTTATCACTTTCTGAATTGGACGTTGAAAATGAGCTTATCTCAGCCAGCAGAGAGGTCAAATCACAGTAATGCAAACTCAGTCAGAGACAAGAATTTTCACTTGCAACTTGCTTTAACATGTTTAACAGTGCATGAATTGTTGTCTAAAACAAAAAAGAATGATGCATTTTATGGCTGGATCTGGTTTTATCACATTCTGAATTGAACGTTGAAAATGAGCTTTTCAGAGCCAGCAGAGGTCAAAATAAGCAGTAATGCAAACTCAGTCAGAGACATAGATTTTCACTTGCAACTTGCTTTAACATGTTTAACAGTGCATGAAATGTTGTCTAAAACAAAAAAGAATGATGCATTTTATGGCTGGATCTGTTTTATCACTTTCTGAATTGGACGTTGAAAATGAGCTTATCTCAGCCAGCAGAGAGGTCAAATCACAGTAATGCAAACTCAGTCAGAGACATAGATTTTCACTTGCAACTTGCTTTAACATGTTTAACAGTGCATGAATTGTTGTCTAAAACAAAAAAGAATGATGCATTTTATGGCTGGATCTGTTTTTATCACTTTCTGAATTGGACGTTGAAAATGAGCTTATCTCAGCCAGCAGAGAGGTCAAATCACAGTAATGCAAACTCAGTCAGAGACATAGATTTTCACTTGCAACTTGCTTTAACATGTTTAACAGTGCATGAATTGTTGTCTAAAACAAAAAAAGAATGATGCATTTTATGGCTGGATCTGGTTTTATCACATTCTGAATTGAACGTTGAAAATGAGCTTTTCAGAGCCAGCAGAGGTCAAAATAAGCAGTAATGCAAACTCAGTCAGAGACATAGATTTTCACTTGCAACTTGCTTTAACATGTTTAACAGTGCATGAATTGTTGTTTAAAACAAAAAAGAATGATGCATTTTATGGCTGGATCTGTTTTATCACTTTCTGAATTGGACGTTGAAAATGAGCTTATCTCAGCCAGCAGAGAGGTCAAATCACAGTAATGCAAACTCAGTCAGAGACATAGATTTTCACTTGCAACTTGCTTTAACATGTTTAACAGTGCATGAATTGTTGTCTAAAACAAAAAAGAATGATGCATTTTATGGCTGGATCTGTTTTATCACTTTCTGAATTGGACGTTGAAAATGAGCTTATCTCAGCCAGCAGAGAGGTCAAATCACAGTAATGCAAACTCAGTCAGAGACATAGATTTTCACTTGCAACTTGCTTTAACATGTTTAACAGTGCATGAATTGTTGTCTAAAACAAAAAAGAATGATGCATTTTCTGGCTGGATCTGTTTTTATCACTTTCTGAATTGGACGTTGAAAATGAGCTGATCTCAGCCAGCAGAGAGGTCAAATCACAGTAATGCAAACTCAGTCAGAGACATAGATTTTCACTTGCAACTTGCTTTAACATGTTTAACAGTGCATGAATTGTTGTCTAAAACAAAAAAGAATGATGCATTTTATGGCTGGATCTGGTTTTATCACATTCTGAATTGAATGTTGAAAATGAGCTTTTCAGAGCCAGCAGAGGTCAAAATAAGCAGTATTGCAAACTCAGTCAGAGACATAGATTTTCACTTGCAACTTGCTTTAACATGTTTAACAATGCATGAATTGTTGTCTAAAACAAAAAAGAATGATGCATTTTATGGCTGGATCTGTTTTATCACTTTCTGAATTGGACGTTGAAAATGAGCTTATCTCAGCCAGCAGAGAGGTCAAATCACAGTAATGCAAACTCAGTCAGAGACATAGATTTTCACTTGCAACTTGCTTTAACATGTTTAACAGTGCATGAATTGTTGTCTAAAACAAAAAAGAATGATGCATTTTATGGCTGGATCTGGTTTTATCACATTCTGAATTGAACGTTGAAAATGAGCTTTTCAGAGCCAGCAGAGGTCAAAATAAGCAGCAATGCAAACTCAGTCAGAGACATAGATTTTCACTTGCAACTTGCTTTAACATGTTTAACAGTGCATGAAATGTTGTCTAAAACAAAAAAGAATGATGCATTTTATGGCTGGATCTGTTTTATCACTTTCTGAATTGGACGTTGAAAATGAGCTTATCTCAGCCAGCAGAGAGGTCAAATCACAGTAATGCAAACTCAGTCAGAGACATAGATTTTCACTTGCAACTTGCTTTAACATGTTTAACAGTGCATGAATTGTTGTCTTAAACAAAAAAGAATGATGCATTTTATGGCTGGATCTGTTTTATCACTTTCTGAATTGCACGTTGAAAATGAGCTTATCTCAGCCAGCAGAGAGGTCAAATCACAGTAATGCAAACTCAGTCAGAGACATAGATTTTCACTTGCAACTTGCTTTAACATGTTTAACAGTGCATGAATTGTTGTCTAAAACAAAAAAGAATGATGCATTTTATGGCTGGATCTGTTTTTATTACTTTCTGAATTGCACGTTGAAAATGAGCTTATCTCAGCCAGCAGAGAGGTCAAATCACAGTAATGCAAACTCAGTCAGAGACATAGATTTTCACTTGCAACTTGCTTTAACATGTTTAACAGTGCATGAATTGTTGTCTAAAACAAAAAAGAATGATGCATTTTATGGCTGGATCTGGTTTTATCACATTCTGAATTGAACGTTGAAAATGAGCTTTTCAGAGCCAGCAGAGGTCAAAATAAGCAGTAATGCAAACTCAGTCAGAGACATAGATTTTCACTTGCAACTTGCTTTAACATGTTTAACAGTGCATGAATTGTTGTCTAAAACAAAAAAGAATGATGCATTGTATGGCTGGATCTGGTTTTATCACATTCTGAATTGAACGTTGAAAATGAGCTTTTCAGAGCCAGCAGAGGTCAAAATAAGCAGTAATGCAAACTCAGTCAGAGACGTAGATTTTCACTTGCAACTTGCTTTAACATGTTTAACAGTGCATGAATTGTTGTCTAAAACAAAAAAGAATGATGCATTTTATGGCTGGATCTGGTTTTATCACATTCTGAATTGAACGTTGAAAATGAGCTTTTCAGAGCCAGCAGAGGTCAAAATAAGCAGTAATAAAAACTCAGTCAGAGACATAGATTTTCACTTGCAACTTGCTTTAACATGTTTAACAGTGCATGAAATGTTGTCTAAAACAAAAAAGAATGGTGCATTTTATGGCTGGATCTGTTTTTATCACTTTCTGAATTGGACGTTGAAAATGAGCTTATCTCAGCGAGCAGAGAGGTCAAATCACAGTAATGCAAACTCAGTCAGAGACATAGATTTTCACTTGCAACTTGCTTTAACATGTTTAACAGTGCATGAATTGTTGTCTAAAACAAAAAAGAATGATGCATTTTATGGCTGGATCTGGTTTTATCACATTCTGAATTGAACGTTGAAAATGAGCTTTTCAGAGCCAGCAGAGGTCAAAATAAGCAGTAATGCAAACTCAGTCAGAGACATAGATTTTCACTTGCAACTTGCTTTAACATGTTTAACAGTGCATGAATTGTTGTCTAAAACAAAAAAGAATGATGCATTGTATGGCTGGATCTGGTTTTATCACATTCTGAATTGAACGTTGAAAATGAGCTTTTCAGAGCCAGCAGAGGTCAAAATAAGCAGTAATGCAAACTCAGTCAGAGACGTAGATTTTCACTTGCAACTTGCTTTAACATGTTTAACAGTGCATGAATTGTTGTCTAAAACAAAAAAGAATGATGCATTTTATGGCTGGATCTGGTTTTATCACAATCTGAATTGAACGTTGAAAATGAGCTTTTCAGAGCCAGCAGAGGTCAAAATAAGCAGTAATAAAAACTCAGTCAGAGACATAGATTTTCACTTGCAACTTGCTTTAACATGTTTAACAGTGCATGAAATGTTGTCTAAAACAAAAAAGAATGGTGCATTTTATGGCTGGATCTGTTTTTATCACTTTCTGAATTGGACGTTGAAAATGAGCTTATCTCAGCGAGCAGAGAGGTCAAATCACAGTAATGCAAACTCAGTCAGAGACATTAATTTTCACCTGCAACTTGCTTTAACATGTTTAACAGTGCATGAAATGTTGTCTAAAACAAAAAAGAATGATGCATTTTATGGCTGGATCTGTTTTATCACTTTCTGAATTGGACGTTGAAAATGAGCTTATCTCAGCCAGCAGAGAGGTCAAATCACAGTAATGCAAACTCAGTCAGAGACATAGATTTTCACTTGCAACTTGCTTTAACATGTTTAACAGTGCATGAATTGTTGTCTAAAACAAAAAAGAATGATGCATTTTATGGCTGGATCTGGTTTTATCACATTCTGAATTGAATGTTGAAAATGAGCTTTTCAGAGCCAGCAGAGGTCAAAATAAGCAGTAATGCAAACTCAGTCAGAGACATAGATTTTCACTTGCAACTTGCTTTAACATGTTTAACAATGCATGAATTGTTGTCTAAAACAAAAAAGAATGATGCATTTTATGGCTGGATCTGTTTTATCACTTTCTGAATTGGACGTTGAAAATGAGCTTATCTCAGCCAGCAGAGAGGTCAAATCACAGTAATGCAAACTCAGTCAGAGACATAGATTTTCACTTGCAACTTGCTTTAACATGTTTAACAGTGCATGAATTGTTGTCTAAAACAAAAAAGAATGATGCATTTTATGGCTGGATCTGTTTTATCACTTTCTGAATTGCACGTTGAAAATGAGCTTATCTCAGCCAGCAGAGAGGTCAAATCACAGTAATGCAAACTCAGTCAGAGACATAGATTTTCACTTGCAACTTGCTTTAACATGTTTAACAGTGCATGAATTGTTGTCTAAAACAAAAAAGAATGATGCATTTTATGGCTGGATCTGGTTTTATCACATTCTGAATTGAACGTTGAAAATGAGCTTTTCAAAGCCAGCAGAGGTCAAAATAAGCAGTAATGCAAACTCAGTCAGAGACATAGATTTTCACTTGCAACTTGCTTTAACATGTTTAACAGTGCATGAATTGTTGTCTAAAACAAAAAAGAATGATGCATTTTATGGCTGGATCTGTTTTATCACTTTCTGAATTGGACGTTGAAAATGAGCTTATCTCAGCCAGCAGAGAGGTCAAATCACAGTAATGCAAACTCAGTCAGAGACATAGATTTTCACTTGCAACTTGCTTTAACATGTTTAACAGTGCATGATTTGTTGTCTAAAACAAAAAAGAATGATGCATTTTATGGCTGGATCTGTTTTTATCACTTTCTGAATTGGACGTTGAAAATGAGCTTATCTCAGCCAGCAGAGAGGTCAAATCACAGTAATGCAAACTCAGTCAGAGACATAGATTTTCACTTGCAACTTGCTTTAACATGTTTAACAGTGCATGAATTGTTGTCTAAAACAAAAAAGAATGATGCATTTTATGGCTGGATCTGGTTTTATCACATTCTGAATTGAACGTTGAAAATGAGCTTTTCAGAGCCAGCAGAGGTCAAAATAAGCAGTAATGCAAACTCAGTCAGAGACATAGATTTTCACTTGCAACTTGCTTTAACATGTTTAACAGTGCATGAATTGTTGTTTAAAACAAAAAAGAATGATGCATTTTATGGCTGGATCTGTTTTATCACTTTCTGAATTGGACGTTGAAAATGAGCTTATCTCAGCCAGCAGAGAGGTCAAATCACAGTAATGCAAACTCAGTCAGAGACATAGATTTTCACTTGCAACTTGCTTTAACATGTTTAACAGTGCATGAATTGTTGTCTAAAACAAAAAAGAATGATGCATTTTATGGCTGGATCTGGTTTTATCACATTCTGAATTGAATGTTGAAAATGAGCTTTTCAGAGCCAGCAGAGGTCAAAATAAGCAGTATTGCAAACTCAGTCAGAGACATAGATTTTCACTTGCAACTTGCTTTAACATGTTTAACAATGCATGAATTGTTGTCTAAAACAAAAAAGAAAGATGCATTTTATGGCTGGATCTGTTTTATCACTTTCTGAATTGGACGTTGAAAATGAGCTTATCTCAGCCAGCAGAGAGGTCAAATCACAGTAATGCAAACTCAGTCAGAGACATAGATTTTCACTTGCAACTTGCTTTAACAGGTTTAACAGTGCATGAATTGTTGTCTAAAACAAAAAAGAATGATGCATTTTATGGCTGGATCTGGTTTTATCACATTCTGAATTGAACGTTGAAAATGAGCTTTTCAGAGCCAGCAGAGGTCAAAATAAGCAGCAATGCAAACTCAGTCAGAGACATAGATTTTCACTTGCAACTTGCTTTAACATGTTTAACAGTGCATGAAATGTTGTCTAAAACAAAAAAGAATGATGCATTTTATGGCTGGATCTGTTTTATCACTTTCTGAATTGGACGTTGAAAATGAGCTTATCTCAGCCAGCAGAGAGGTCAAATCACAGTAATGCAAACTCAGTCAGAGACATAGATTTTCACTTGCAACTTGCTTTAACATGTTTAACAGTGCATGAATTGTTGTCTAAAACAAAAAAGAATGATGCATTTTATGGCTGGATCTGGTTTTATCACATTCTGAATTGAATGTTGAAAATGAGCTTTTCAGAGCCAGCAGAGGTCAAAATAAGCAGTAATGCAAACTCAGTCAGAGACATAGATTTTCACTTGCAACTTGCTTTAACATGTTTAACAATGCATGAATTGTTGTCTAAAACAAAAAAGAATGATGCATTTTATGGCTGGATCTGTTTTTATCACTTTCTGAATTGGACGTTGAAAATGAGCTTATCTCAGCCAGCAGAGAGGTCAAATCACAGTAATGCAAACTCAGTCAGAGACATAGATTTTCACTTGCAACTTGCTTTAACATGTTTAACAGTGCATGAATTGTTGTCTAAAACAAAAAAGAATGATGCATTTTATGGCTGGATCTGTTTTATCACTTTCTGAATTGGACGTTGAAAATGAGCTTATCTCAGCGAGCAGAGAGGTCAAATCACAGTAATGCAAACTCAGTCAGAGACATTAATTTTCACCTGCAACTTCCTTTAACATGTTTAACAGTGCATGAAATGTTGTCTAAAACAAAAAAGAATGATGCATTTTATGGCTGGATCTGTTTTATCACTTTCTGAATTGGACGTTGAAAATGAGCTTATCTCAGCCAGCAGAGAGGTCAAATCACAGTAATGCAAACTCAGTCAGAGACATAGATTTTCACTTGCAACTTGCTTTAACATGTTTAACAGTGCATGAATTGTTGTCTAAAACAAAAAAGAATGATGCATTTTATGGCTGGATCTGGTTTTATCACATTCTGAATTGAATGTTGAAAATGAGCTTTTCAGAGCCAGCAGAGGTCAAAATAAGCAGTAATGCAAACTCAGTCAGAGACATAGATTTTCACTTGCAACTTGCTTTAACATGTTTAATAATGCATGAATTGTTGTCTAAAACAAAAAAGAATGATGCATTTTATGGCTGGATCTGTTTTATCACTTTCTGAATTGGACGTTGAAAATGAGCTTATCTCAGCCAGCAGAGAGGTCAAATCACAGTAATGCAAACTCAGTCAGAGACATAGATTTTCACTTGCAACTTGCTTTAACATGTTTAACAGTGCATGAATTGTTGTCTAAAACAAAAAAGAATGATGCATTTTATGGCTGGATCTGTTTTATCACTTTCTGAATTGCACGTTGAAAATGAGCTTATCTCAGCCAGCAGAGAGGTCAAATCACAGTAATGCAAACTCAGTCAGAGACATAGATTTTCACTTGCAACTTGCTTTAACATGTTTAACAGTGCATGAATTGTTGTCTAAAACAAAAAAGAATGATGCATTTTATGGCTGGATCTGGTTTTATCACATTCTGAATTGAACGTTGAAAATGAGCTTTTCAAAGCCAGCAGAGGTCAAAATAAGCAGTAATGCAAACTCAGTCAGAGACATAGATTTTCACTTGCAACTTGCTTTAACATGTTTAACAGTGCATGAATTGTTGTCTAAAACAAAAAAGAATGATGCATTTTATGGCTGGATCTGTTTTTATCACTTTCTGAATTGGACGTTGAAAATGAGCTTATCTCAGCCAGCAGAGAGGTCAAATCACAGTAATGCAAACTCAGTCAGAGACATAGATTTTCACTTGCAACTTGCTTTAACATGTTTAACAGTGCATGAATTGTTGTCTAAAACAAAAAAGAATGATGCATTTTATGGCTGGATCTGGTTTTATCACATTCTGAATTGAGCGTTGAAAATGAGCTTTTCAGAGCCAGCAGAGGTCAAAATAAGCAGTAATGCAAACTCAGTCAGAGACATAGATTTTCACTTGCAACTTGCTTTAACATGTTTAACAGTGCATGAAATGTTGTCTAAAACAAAAAAGAATGATGCATTTTATGGCTGGATCTGTTTTATCACTTTCTGAATTGGACGTTGAAAATGAGCTTATCTCAGCCAGCAGAGAGGTCAAATCACAGTAATGCAAACTCAGTCAGAGACATAGATTTTCACTTGCAACTTGCTTTAACATGTTTAACAGTGCATGAATTGTTGTCTAAAACAAAAAAGAATGATGCATTTTATGGCTGGATCTGTTTTTATCACTTTCTGAATTGGACGTTGAAAATGAGCTTATCTCAGCCAGCAGAGAGGTCAAATCACAGTAATGCAAACTCAGTCAGAGACATAGATTTTCACTTGCAACTTGCTTTAACATGTTTAACAGTGCATGAATTGTTGTCTAAAACAAAAAAGAATGATGCATTTTATGGCTGGATCTGGTTTTATCACATTCTGAATTGAACGTTGAAAATGAGCTTTTCAGAGCCAGCAGAGGTCAAAATAAGCAGTAATGCAAACTCAGTCAGAGACATAGATTTTCACTTGCAACTTGCTTTAACATGTTTAACAGTGCATGAATTGTTGTTTAAAACAAAAAAGAATGATGCATTTTATGGCTGGATCTGTTTTATCACTTTCTGAATTGGACGTTGAAAATGAGCTTATCTCAGCCAGCAGAGAGGTCAAATCACAGTAATGCAAACTCAGTCAGAGACATAGATTTTCACTTGCAACTTGCTTTAACATGTTTAACAGTGCATGAATTGTTGTCTAAAACAAAAAAAGAATGATGCATTTTATGGCTGGATCTGGTTTTATCACATTCTGAATTGAATGTTGAAAATGAGCTTTTCAGAGCCAGCAGAGGTCAAAATAAGCAGTAATGCAAACTCAGTCAGAGACATAGATTTTCACTTGCAACTTGCTTTAACATGTTTAACAATGCATGAATTGTTGTCTAAAACAAAAAAGAATGGTGCATTTTATGGCTGGATCTGGTTTTATCACATTCTGAATTGAACGTTGAAAATGAGCTTTTCAGAGCCAGCAGAGGTCAAAATAAGCAGTAATGCAAACTCAGTCAAAGACATAGATTTTCACTTGCAACTTGCTTTAACATGTTTAACAGTGCATGAATTGTTGTCTAAAACAAAAAAGAATGATGCATTGTATGGCTGGATCTGGTTTTATCACATTCTGAATTGAACGTTGAAAATGAGCTTTTCAGAGCCAGCAGAGGTCAAAATAAGCAGTAATGCAAACTCAGTCAGAGACGTAGATTTTCACTTGCAACTTGCTTTAACATGTTTAACAGTGCATGAATTGTTGTCTAAAACAAAAAAGAATGATGCATTTTATGGCTGGATCTGGTTTTATCACATTCTGAATTGAACGTTGAAAATGAGCTTTTCAGAGCCAGCAGAGGTCAAAATAAGCAGTAATGCAAACTCAGTCAGAGACATAGATTTTCACTTGCAACTTGCTTTAACATGTTTAACAATGCATGAATTGTTGTCTAAAACAAAAAAGAATGATGCATTTTATGGCTGGATCTGTTTTATCACTTTCTGAATTGGACGTTGAAAATGAGCTTATCTCAGCCAGCAGAGAGGTCAAATCACAGTAATGCAAACTCAGTCAGAGACATAGATTTTCACTTGCAACTTGCTTTAACATGTTTAACAGTGCATGAAATGTTGTCTAAAACAAAAAAGTATGGTGCATTTTATGGCTGGATCTGGTTTTATCACATTCTGAATTGAACGTTGAAAATGAGCTTTTCAGAGCCAGCAGAGGTCAAAATAAGCTGTAATGCGAACTCAGTCAGAGACATAGATTTTCACTTGCAACTTGCTTTAACATGTTTAACAGTGCATGAATTGTTGTTTAAAACAAAAAAGAATGATGCATTTTATGGCTGGATCTGTTTTATCACTTTCTGAATTGGACGTTGAAAATGAGCTTATCTCAGCCAGCAGAGAGGTCAAATCACAGTAATGCAAACTCAGTCAGAGACATAGATTTTCACTTGCAACTTGCTTTAACATGTTTAACAATGCATGAATTGTTGTCTAAAACAAAAAAGAATGATGCATTTTATGGCTGGATCTGTTTTATCACTTTCTGAATTGGACGTTGAAAATGAGCTTATCTCAGCCAGCAGAGAGGTCAAATCACAGTAATGCAAACTCAGTCAGAGACATAGATTTTCACTTGCAACTTGCTTTAACATGTTTAACAGTGCATGAATTGTTGTCTAAAACAAAAAAGAATGATGCATTTTATGGCTGGATCTGTTTTATCACTTTCTGAATTGCACGTTGAAAATGAGCTTATCTCAGCCAGCAGAGAGGTCAAATCACAGTAATGCAAACTCAGTCAGAGACATAGATTTTCACTTGCAACTTGCTTTAACATGTTTAACAGTGCATGAATTGTTGTCTAAAACAAAAAAGAATGATGCATTTTATGGCTGGATCTGGTTTTATCACATTCTGAATTGAACGTTGAAAATGAGCTTTTCAAAGCCAGCAGAGGTCAAAATAAGCAGTAATGCAAACTCAGTCAGAGACATAGATTTTCACTTGCAACTTGCTTTAACATGTTTAACAGTGCATGAATTGTTGTCTAAAACAAAAAAGAATGATGCATTTTATGGCTGGATCTGGTTTTATCACATTCTGAATTGAACGTTGAAAATGAGCTTTTCAGAGCCAGCAGAGGTCAAAATAAGCAGTAATGCAAACTCAGTCAGAGACATAGATTTTCACTTGCAACTTGCTTTAACATGTTTAACAGTGCATGAATTGTTGTTTAAAACAAAAAAGAATGATGCATTTTATGGCTGGATCTGTTTTATCACTTTCTGAATTGGACGTTGAAAATGAGCTTATCTCAGCCAGCAGAGAGGTCAAATCACAGTAATGCAAACTCAGTCAGAGACATAGATTTTCACTTGCAACTTGCTTTAACATGTTTAACAGTGCATGAATTGTTGTCTAAAACAAAAAAGAATGATGCATTTTATGGCTGGATCTGTTTTTATCACTTTCTGAATTGGACGTTGAAAATGAGCTTATCTCAGCCAGCAGAGAGGTCAAATCACAGTAATGCAAACTCAGTCAGAGACATAGATTTTCACTTGCAACTTGCTTTAACATGTTTAACAGTGCATGAATTGTTGTCTAAAACAAAAAAGAATGATGCATTTTATGGCTGGATCTGGTTTTATCACATTCTGAATTGGACGTTGAAAATGAGCTTTTCAGAGCCAGCAGAGGTCAAAATAAGCAGTAATGCAAACTCAGTCAGAGACATAGATTTTCACTTGCAACTTGCTTTAACATGTTTAACAGTGCATGAATTGTTGTCTAAAACAAAAAAGAATGATGCATTTTATGGCTGGATCTGTTTTTATCACTTTCTGAATTGGACGTTGAAAATGAGCTTATCTCAGCCAGCAGAGAGGTCAAATCACAGTAATGCAAACTCAGTCAGAGACAAGAATTTTCACTTGCAACTTGCTTTAACATGTTTAACAGTGCATGAATTGTTGTCTAAAACAAAAAAGAATGATGCATTTTATGGCTGGATCTGGTTTTATCACATTCTGAATTGAACGTTGAAAATGAGCTTTTCAGAGCCAGCAGAGGTCAAAATAAGCAGTAATGCAAACTCAGTCAGAGACATAGATTTTCACTTGCAGCTTGCTTTAACATGTTTAACAGTGCATGAAATGTTGTCTAAAACAAAAAAGAATGATGCATTTTATGGCTGGATCTGTTTTATCACTTTCTGAATTGGACGTTGAAAATGAGCTTATCTCAGCCAGCAGAGAGGTCAAATCACAGTAATGCAAACTCAGTCAGAGACATAGATTTTCACTTGCAACTTGCTTTAACATGTTTAACAGTGCATGAATTGTTGTCTAAAACAAAAAAGAATGATGCATTTTATGGCTGGATCTGTTTTTATCACTTTCTGAATTGGACGTTGAAAATGAGCTTATCTCAGCCAGCAGAGAGGTCAAATCACAGTAATGCAAACTCAGTCAGAGACATAGATTTTCACTTGCAACTTGCTTTAACATGTTTAACAGTGCATGAATTGTTGTCTAAAACAAAAAAAGAATGATGCATTTTATGGCTGGATCTGGTTTTATCACATTCTGAATTGAACGTTGAAAATGAGCTTTTCAGAGCCAGCAGAGGTCAAAATAAGCAGTAATGCAAACTCAGTCAGAGACATAGATTTTCACTTGCAACTTGCTTTAACATGTTTAACAGTGCATGAATTGTTGTTTAAAACAAAAAAGAATGATGCATTTTATGGCTGGATCTGTTTTATCACTTTCTGAATTGGACGTTGAAAATGAGCTTATCTCAGCCAGCAGAGAGGTCAAATCACAGTAATGCAAACTCAGTCAGAGACATAGATTTTCACTTGCAACTTGCTTTAACATGTTTAACAGTGCATGAATTGTTGTCTAAAACAAAAAAGAATGATGCATTTTATGGCTGGATCTGTTTTATCACTTTCTGAATTGGACGTTGAAAATGAGCTTATCTCAGCCAGCAGAGAGGTCAAATCACAGTAATGCAAACTCAGTCAGAGACATAGATTTTCACTTGCAACTTGCTTTAACATGTTTAACAGTGCATGAATTGTTGTCTAAAACAAAAAAGAATGATGCATTTTATGGCTGGATCTGTTTTTATCACTTTCTGAATTGGACGTTGAAAATGAGCTGATCTCAGCCAGCAGAGAGGTCAAATCACAGTAATGCAAACTCAGTCAGAGACATAGATTTTCACTTGCAACTTGCTTTAACATGTTTAACAGTGCATGAATTGTTGTCTAAAACAAAAAAGAATGATGCATTTTATGGCTGGATCTGGTTTTATCACATTCTGAATTGAATGTTGAAAATGAGCTTTTCAGAGCCAGCAGAGGTCAAAATAAGCAGTATTGCAAACTCAGTCAGAGACATAGATTTTCACTTGCAACTTGCTTTAACATGTTTAACAATGCATGAATTGTTGTCTAAAACAAAAAAGAATGATGCATTTTATGGCTGGATCTGTTTTATCACTTTCTGAATTGGACGTTGAAAATGAGCTTATCTCAGCCAGCAGAGAGGTCAAATCACAGTAATGCAAACTCAGTCAGAGACATAGATTTTCACTTGCAACTTGCTTTAACATGTTTAACAGTGCATGAATTGTTGTCTAAAACAAAAAAGAATGATGCATTTTATGGCTGGATCTGGTTTTATCACATTCTGAATTGAACGTTGAAAATGAGCTTTTCAGAGCCAGCAGAGGTCAAAATAAGCAGCAATGCAAACTCAGTCAGAGACATAGATTTTCACTTGCAACTTGCTTTAACATGTTTAACAGTGCATGAAATGTTGTCTAAAACAAAAAAGAATGATGCATTTTATGGCTGGATCTGTTTTATCACTTTCTGAATTGGACGTTGAAAATGAGCTTATCTCAGCCAGCAGAGAGGTCAAATCACAGTAATGCAAACTCAGTCAGAGACATAGATTTTCACTTGCAACTTGCTTTAACATGTTTAACAGTGCATGAATTGTTGTCTTAAACAAAAAAGAATGATGCATTTTATGGCTGGATCTGTTTTATCACTTTCTGAATTGCACGTTGAAAATGAGCTTATCTCAGCCAGCAGAGAGGTCAAATCACAGTAATGCAAACTCAGTCAGAGACATAGATTTTCACTTGCAACTTGCTTTAACATGTTTAACAGTGCATGAATTGTTGTCTAAAACAAAAAAGAATGATGCATTTTATGGCTGGATCTGTTTTTATTACTTTCTGAATTGCACGTTGAAAATGAGCTTATCTCAGCCAGCAGAGAGGTCAAATCACAGTAATGCAAACTCAGTCAGAGACATAGATTTTCACTTGCAACTTGCTTTAACATGTTTAACAGTGCATGAATTGTTGTCTAAAACAAAAAAGAATGATGCATTTTATGGCTGGATCTGGTTTTATCACATTCTGAATTGAACGTTGAAAATGAGCTTTTCAGAGCCAGCAGAGGTCAAAATAAGCAGTAATGCAAACTCAGTCAGAGACATAGATTTTCACTTGCAACTTGCTTTAACATGTTTAACAGTGCATGAATTGTTGTCTAAAACAAAAAAGTATGATGCATTTTATGGCTGGATCTGGTTTTATCACATTCTGAATTGAACGTTGAAAATGAGCTTTTCAGAGCCAGCAGAGGTCAAAATAAGCAGTAATGCAAACTCAGTCAGAGACATAGATTTTCACTTGCAACTTGCTTTAACATGTTTAACAGTGCATGAATTGTTGTCTAAAACAAAAAAGAATGATGCATTGTATGGCTGGATCTGGTTTTATCACATTCTGAATTGAACGTTGAAAATGAGCTTTTCAGAGCCAGCAGAGGTCAAAATAAGCAGTAATGCAAACTCAGTCAGAGACGTAGATTTTCACTTGCAACTTGCTTTAACATGTTTAACAGTGCATGAATTGTTGTCTAAAACAAAAAAGAATGATGCATTTTATGGCTGGATCTGGTTTTATCACATTCTGAATTGAACGTTGAAAATGAGCTTTTCAGAGCCAGCAGAGGTCAAAATAAGCAGTAATAAAAACTCAGTCAGAGACATAGATTTTCACTTGCAACTTGCTTTAACATGTTTAACAGTGCATGAAATGTTGTCTAAAACAAAAAAGAATGGTGCATTTTATGGCTGGATCTGTTTTTATCACTTTCTGAATTGGACGTTGAAAATGAGCTTATCTCAGCGAGCAGAGAGGTCAAATCACAGTAATGCAAACTCAGTCAGAGACATTAATTTTCACCTGCAACTTGCTTTAACATGTTTAACAGTGCATGAAATGTTGTCTAAAACAAAAAAGAATGATGCATTTTATGGCTGGATCTGTTTTATCACTTTCTGAATTGGACGTTGAAAATGAGCTTATCTCAGCCAGCAGAGAGGTCAAATCACAGTAATGCAAACTCAGTCAGAGACATAGATTTTCACTTGCAACTTGCTTTAACATGTTTAACAGTGCATGAATTGTTGTCTAAAACAAAAAAGAATGATGCATTTTATGGCTGGATCTGGTTTTATCACATTCTGAATTGAATGTTGAAAATGAGCTTTTCAGAGCCAGCAGAGGTCAAAATAAGCAGTAATGCAAACTCAGTCAGAGACATAGATTTTCACTTGCAACTTGCTTTAACATGTTTAACAATGCATGAATTGTTGTCTAAAACAAAAAAGAATGATGCATTTTATGGCTGGATCTGTTTTATCACTTTCTGAATTGGACGTTGAAAATGAGCTTATCTCAGCCAGCAGAGAGGTCAAATCACAGTAATGCAAACTCAGTCAGAGACATAGATTTTCACTTGCAACTTGCTTTAACATGTTTAACAGTGCATGAATTGTTGTCTAAAACAAAAAAGAATGATGCATTTTATGGCTGGATCTGTTTTATCACTTTCTGAATTGCACGTTGAAAATGAGCTTATCTCAGCCAGCAGAGAGGTCAAATCACAGTAATGCAAACTCAGTCAGAGACATAGATTTTCACTTGCAACTTGCTTTAACATGTTTAACAGTGCATGAATTGTTGTCTAAAACAAAAAAGAATGATGCATTTTATGGCTGGATCTGGTTTTATCACATTCTGAATTGAACGTTGAAAATGAGCTTTTCAAAGCCAGCAGAGGTCAAAATAAGCAGTAATGCAAACTCAGTCAGAGACATAGATTTTCACTTGCAACTTGCTTTAACATGTTTAACAGTGCATGAATTGTTGTCTAAAACAAAAAAGAATGATGCATTTTATGGCTGGATCTGTTTTATCACTTTCTGAATTGGACGTTGAAAATGAGCTTATCTCAGCCAGCAGAGAGGTCAAATCACAGTAATGCAAACTCAGTCAGAGACATAGATTTTCACTTGCAACTTGCTTTAACATGTTTAACAGTGCATGATTTGTTGTCTAAAACAAAAAAGAATGATGCATTTTATGGCTGGATCTGTTTTTATCACTTTCTGAATTGGACGTTGAAAATGAGCTTATCTCAGCCAGCAGAGAGGTCAAATCACAGTAATGCAAACTCAGTCAGAGACATAGATTTTCACTTGCAACTTGCTTTAACATGTTTAACAGTGCATGAATTGTTGTCTAAAACAAAAAAGAATGATGCATTTTATGGCTGGATCTGGTTTTATCACATTCTGAATTGAACGTTGAAAATGAGCTTTTCAGAGCCAGCAGAGGTCAAAATAAGCAGTAATGCAAACTCAGTCAGAGACATAGATTTTCACTTGCAACTTGCTTTAACATGTTTAACAGTGCATGAATTGTTGTTTAAAACAAAAAAGAATGATGCATTTTATGGCTGGATCTGTTTTATCACTTTCTGAATTGGACGTTGAAAATGAGCTTATCTCAGCCAGCAGAGAGGTCAAATCACAGTAATGCAAACTCAGTCAGAGACATAGATTTTCACTTGCAACTTGCTTTAACAGGTTTAACAGTGCATGAATTGTTGTCTAAAACAAAAAAGAATGATGCATTTTATGGCTGGATCTGGTTTTATCACATTCTGAATTGAACGTTGAAAATGAGCTTTTCAGAGCCAGCAGAGGTCAAAATAAGCAGCAATGCAAACTCAGTCAGAGACATAGATTTTCACTTGCAACTTGCTTTAACATGTTTAACAGTGCATGAAATGTTGTCTAAAACAAAAAAGAATGATGCATTTTATGGCTGGATCTGTTTTATCACTTTCTGAATTGGACGTTGAAAATGAGCTTATCTCAGCCAGCAGAGAGGTCAAATCACAGTAATGCAAACTCAGTCAGAGACATAGATTTTCACTTGCAACTTGCTTTAACATGTTTAACAGTGCATGAATTGTTGTCTAAAACAAAAAAGAATGATGCATTTTATGGCTGGATCTGGTTTTATCACATTCTGAATTGAATGTTGAAAATGAGCTTTTCAGAGCCAGCAGAGGTCAAAATAAGCAGTAATGCAAACTCAGTCAGAGACATAGATTTTCACTTGCAACTTGCTTTAACATGTTTAACAATGCATGAATTGTTGTCTAAAACAAAAAAGAATGATGCATTTTATGGCTGGATCTGTTTTTATCACTTTCTGAATTGGACGTTGAAAATGAGCTTATCTCAGCCAGCAGAGAGGTCAAATCACAGTAATGCAAACTCAGTCAGAGACATAGATTTTCACTTGCAACTTGCTTTAACATGTTTAACAGTGCATGAATTGTTGTCTAAAACAAAAAAGAATGATGCATTTTATGGCTGGATCTGTTTTATCACTTTCTGAATTGGACGTTGAAAATGAGCTTATCTCAGCCAGCAGAGAGGTCAAATCACAGTAATGCAAACTCAGTCAGAGACATAGATTTTCACTTGCAACTTGCTTTAACATGTTTAACAGTGCATGATTTGTTGTCTAAAACAAAAAAGAATGATGCATTTTATGGCTGGATCTGTTTTTATCACTTTCTGAATTGGACGTTGAAAATGAGCTTATCTCAGCCAGCAGAGAGGTCAAATCACAGTAATGCAAACTCAGTCAGAGACATAGATTTTCACTTGCAACTTGCTTTAACATGTTTAACAGTGCATGAATTGTTGTCTAAAACAAAAAAGAATGATGCATTTTATGGCTGGATCTGGTTTTATCACATTCTGAATTGAACGTTGAAAATGAGCTTTTCAGAGCCAGCAGAGGTCAAAATAAGCAGTAATGCAAACTCAGTCAGAGACATAGATTTTCACTTGCAACTTGCTTTAACATGTTTAACAGTGCATGAATTGTTGTTTAAAACAAAAAAGAATGATGCATTTTATGGCTGGATCTGTTTTATCACTTTCTGAATTGGACGTTGAAAATGAGCTTATCTCAGCCAGCAGAGAGGTCAAATCACAGTAATGCAAACTCAGTCAGAGACATAGATTTTCACTTGCAACTTGCTTTAACAGGTTTAACAGTGCATGAATTGTTGTCTAAAACAAAAAAGAATGATGCATTTTATGGCTGGATCTGGTTTTATCACATTCTGAATTGAACGTTGAAAATGAGCTTTTCAGAGCCAGCAGAGGTCAAAATAAGCAGCAATGCAAACTCAGTCAGAGACATAGATTTTCACTTGCAACTTGCTTTAACATGTTTAACAGTGCATGAAATGTTGTCTAAAACAAAAAAGAATGATGCATTTTATGGCTGGATCTGTTTTATCACTTTCTGAATTGGACGTTGAAAATGAGCTTATCTCAGCCAGCAGAGAGGTCAAATCACAGTAATGCAAACTCAGTCAGAGACATAGATTTTCACTTGCAACTTGCTTTAACATGTTTAACAGTGCATGAATTGTTGTCTAAAACAAAAAAGAATGATGCATTTTATGGCTGGATCTGGTTTTATCACATTCTGAATTGAATGTTGAAAATGAGCTTTTCAGAGCCAGCAGAGGTCAAAATAAGCAGTAATGCAAACTCAGTCAGAGACATAGATTTTCACTTGCAACTTGCTTTAACATGTTTAACAATGCATGAATTGTTGTCTAAAACAAAAAAGAATGATGCATTTTATGGCTGGATCTGTTTTTATCACTTTCTGAATTGGACGTTGAAAATGAGCTTATCTCAGCCAGCAGAGAGGTCAAATCACAGTAATGCAAACTCAGTCAGAGACATAGATTTTCACTTGCAACTTGCTTTAACATGTTTAACAGTGCATGAATTGTTGTCTAAAACAAAAAAGAATGATGCATTTTATGGCTGGATCTGTTTTATCACTTTCTGAATTGGACGTTGAAAATGAGCTTATCTCAGCCAGCAGAGAGGTCAAATCACAGTAATGCAAACTCAGTCAGAGACATAGATTTTCACTTGCAACTTGCTTTAACATGTTTAACAGTGCATGAATTGTTGTCTAAAACAAAAAAGAATGATGCATTTTCTGGCTGGATCTGTTTTTATCACTTTCTGAATTGGACGTTGAAAATGAGCTTATCTCAGCCAGCAGAGAGGTCAAATCACAGTAATGCAAACTCAGTCAGAGACATAGATTTTCACTTGCAACTTGCTTTAACATGTTTAACAGTGCATGAATTGTTGTCTAAAACAAAAAAGAATGATGCATTTTATGGCTGGATCTGGTTTTATCACATTCTGAATTGAATGTTGAAAATGAGCTTTTCAGAGCCAGCAGAGGTCAAAATAAGCAGTATTGCAAACTCAGTCAGAGACATAGATTTTCACTTGCAACTTGCTTTAACATGTTTAACAATGCATGAATTGTTGTCTAAAACAAAAAAGAATGATGCATTTTATGGCTGGATCTGTTTTATCACTTTCTGAATTGGACGTTGAAAATGAGCTTATCTCAGCCAGCAGAGAGGTCAAATCACAGTAATGCAAACTCAGTCAGAGACATAGATTTTCACTTGCAACTTGCTTTAACATGTTTAACAGTGCATGAATTGTTGTCTAAAACAAAAAAGAATGATGCATTTTATGGCTGGATCTGGTTTTATCACATTCTGAATTGAACGTTGAAAATGAGCTTTTCAGAGCCAGCAGAGGTCAAAATAAGCAGCAATGCAAACTCAGTCAGAGACATAGATTTTCACTTGCAACTTGCTTTAACATGTTTAACAGTGCATGAAATGTTGTCTAAAACAAAAAAGAATGGTGCATTTTATGGCTGCATCTGTTTTTATCACTTTCTGAATTGGACGTTGAAAATGAGCTTATCTCAGCGAGCAGAGAGGTCAAATCACAGTAATGCAAACTCAGTCAGAGACATAGATTTTCACCTGCAACTTGCTTTAACATGTTTAACAGTGCATGAAATGTTGTCTAAAACAAAAAAGAATGATGCATTTTATGGCTGGATCTGTTTTATCACTTTCTGAATTGGACGTTGAAAATGAGCTTATCTCAGCCAGCAGAGAGGTCAAATCACAGTAATGCAAACTCAGTCAGAGACACAGATTTTCACTTGCAACTTGCTTTAACATGTTTAACAGTGCATGAATTGTTGTCTTAAACAAAAAAGAATGATGCATTTTATGGCTGGATCTGTTTTATCACTTTCTGAATTGCACGTTGAAAATGAGCTTATCTCAGCCAGCAGAGAGGTCAAATCACAGTAATGCAAACTCAGTCAGAGACATAGATTTTCACTTGCAACTTGCTTTAACATGTTTAACAGTGCATGAATTGTTGTCTAAAACAAAAAAGAATGATGCATTTTATGGCTGGATCTGTTTTTATTACTTTCTGAATTGCACGTTGAAAATGAGCTTATCTCAGCCAGCAGAGAGGTCAAATCACAGTAATGCAAACTCAGTCAGAGACATAGATTTTCACTTGCAACTTGCTTTAACATGTTTAACAGTGCATGAATTGTTGTCTAAAACAAAAAAGAATGATGCATTTTATGGCTGGATCTGGTTTTATCACATTCTGAATTGAACGTTGAAAATGAGCTTTTCAGAGCCAGCAGAGGTCAAAATAAGCAGTAATGCAAACTCAGTCAGAGACATAGATTTTCACTTGCAACTTGCTTTAACATGTTTAACAGTGCATGAATTGTTGTCTAAAACAAAAAAGAATGATGCATTGTATGGCTGGATCTGGTTTTATCACATTCTGAATTGAACGTTGAAAATGAGCTTTTCAGAGCCAGCAGAGGTCAAAATAAGCAGTAATGCAAACTCAGTCAGAGACGTAGATTTTCACTTGCAACTTGCTTTAACATGTTTAACAGTGCATGAATTGTTGTCTAAAACAAAAAAGAATGATGCATTTTATGGCTGGATCTGGTTTTATCACATTCTGAATTGAATGTTGAAAATGAGCTTTTCAGAGCCAGCAGAGGTCAAAATAAGCAGTAATAAAAACTCAGTCAGAGACATAGATTTTCACTTGCAACTTGCTTTAACATGTTTAACAGTGCATGAAATGTTGTCTAAAACAAAAAAGAATGGTGCATTTTATGGCTGGATCTGTTTTTATCACTTTCTGAATTGGACGTTGAAAATGAGCTTATCTCAGCGAGCAGAGAGGTCAAATCACAGTAATGCAAACTCAGTCAGAGACATTAATTTTCACCTGCAACTTGCTTTAACATGTTTAACAGTGCATGAAATGTTGTCTAAAACAAAAAAGAATGATGCATTTTATGGCTGGATCTGTTTTATCACTTTCTGAATTGGACGTTGAAAATGAGCTTATCTCAGCCAGCAGAGAGGTCAAATCACAGTAATGCAAACTCAGTCAGAGACATAGATTTTCACTTGCAACTTGCTTTAACATGTTTAACAGTGCATGAATTGTTGTCTAAAACAAAAAAGAATGATGCATTTTATGGCTGGATCTGGTTTTATCACATTCTGAATTGAATGTTGAAAATGAGCTTTTCAGAGTCAGCAGAGGTCAAAATAAGCAGTAATGCAAACTCAGTCAGAGACATAGATTTTCACTTGCAACTTGCTTTAACATGTTTAACAATGCATGAATTGTTGTCTAAAACAAAAAAGAATGATGCATTTTATGGCTGGATCTGTTTTATCACTTTCTGAATTGGACGTTGAAAATGAGCTTATCTCAGCCAGCAGAGAGGTCAAATCACAGTAATGCAAACTCAGTCAGAGACAAAGATTTTCACTTGCAACTTGCTTTAACATGTTTAACAGTGCATGAATTGTTGTCTAAAACAAAAAAGAATGATGCATTTTATGGCTTGATCTGTTTTATCACTTTCTGAATTGCACGTTGAAAATGAGCTTATCTCAGCCAGCAGAGAGGTCAAATCACAGTAATGCAAACTCAGTCAGAGACATAGATTTTCACTTGCAACTTGCTTTAACATGTTTAACAGTGCATGAATTGTTGTCTAAAACAAAAAAGAATGATGCATTTTATGGCTGGATCTGTTTTATCACTTTCTGAATTGGACGTTGAAAATGAGCTTATCTCAGCGAGCAGAGAGGTCAAATCACAGTAATGCAAACTCAGTCAGAGACATAGATTTTCACCTGCAACTTGCTTTAACATGTTTAACAGTGCATGAAATGTTGTCTAAAACAAAAAAGAATGATGCATTTTATGGCTGGATCTGTTTTATCACTTTCTGAATTGGACGTTGAAAATGAGCTTATCTCAGCCAGCAGAGAGGTCAAATCACAGTAATGCAAACTCAGTCAGAGACACAGATTTTCACTTGCAACTTGCTTTAACATGTTTAACAGTGCATGAATTGTTGTCTTAAACAAAAAAGAATGATGCATTTTATGGCTGGATCTGTTTTATCACTTTCTGAATTGCACGTTGAAAATGAGCTTATCTCAGCCAGCAGAGAGGTCAAATCACAGTAATGCAAACTCAGTCAGAGACATAGATTTTCACTTGCAACTTGCTTTAACATGTTTAACAGTGCATGAATTGTTGTCTAAAACAAAAAAGAATGGTGCATTTTATGGCTGGATCTGTTTTTATTACTTTCTGAATTGCACGTTGAAAATGAGCTTATCTCAGCCAGCAGAGAGGTCAAATCACAGTAATGCAAACTCAGTCAGAGACATAGATTTTCACTTGCAACTTGCTTTACATTTTTAACAGTGCATGAATTGTTTTCTAAAACAAAAAAGAATGATGCATTTTATGGCTGGATCTGGTTTTATCACATTCTGAATTGGACGTTGAAAATGAGCTTTTCAGAGCCAGCAGAGGTCAAAATAAGCAGTAATGCAAACTCAGTCAGAGACATAGATTTTCACTTGCAACTTGCTTTAACATGTTTAACAGTGCATGAATTGTTGTCTAAAACAAAAAAGAATGATGCATTGTATGGCTGGATCTGGTTTTATCACATTCTGAATTGAACGTTGAAAATGAGCTTTTCAGAGCCAGCAGAGGTCAAAATAAGCAGTAATGCAAACTCAGTCAGAGACGTAGATTTTCACTTGCAACTTGCTTTAACATGTTTAACAGTGCATGAATTGTTGTCTAAAACAAAAAAGAATGATGCATTTTATGGCTGGATCTGGTTTTATCACATTCTGAATTGAATGTTGAAAATGAGCTTTTCAGAGCCAGCAGAGGTCAAAATAAGCAGTAATAAAAACTCAGTCAGAGACATAGATTTTCACTTGCAACTTGCTTTAACATGTTTAACGGTGCATGAAATGTTGTCTAAAACAAAAAAGAATGGTGAATTTTATGGCTGGATCTGTTTTTATCACTTTCTGAATTGGACGTTGAAAATGAGCTTATTTCAGCGAGCAGAGAGGTCAAATCACAGTAATGCAAACTCAGTCAGAGACATTAATTTTCACCTGCAACTTGCTTTAACATGTTTAACAGTGCATGAAATGTTGTCTAAAACAAAAAAGAATGATGCATTTTATGGCTGGATCTGTTTTATCACTTTCTGAATTGGACGTTGAAAATGAGCTTATCTCAGCCAGCAGAGAGGTCAAATCACAGTAATGCAAACTCAGTCAGAGACATAGATTTTCACTTGCAACTTGCTTTAACATGTTTAACAGTGCATGAATTGTTGTCTAAAACAAAAAAGAATGATGCATTTTATGGCTGGATCTTGTTTTATCACATTCTGAATTGAATGTTGAAAATGAGCTTTTCAGAGTCAGCAGAGGTCAAAATAAGCAGTAATGCAAACTCAGTCAGAGACATAGATTTTCACTTGCAACTTGCTTTAACATGTTTAACAATGCATGAATTGTTGTCTAAAACAAAAAAGAATGATGCATTTTATGGCTGGATCTGTTTTATCACTTTCTGAATTGGACGTTGAAAATGAGCTTATCTCAGCCAGCAGAGAGGTCAAATCACAGTAATGCAAACTCAGTCAGAGACATAGATTTTCACTTGCAACTTGCTTTAACATGTTTAACAGTGCATGAATTGTTGTCTAAAACAAAAAAGAATGATGCATTTTATGGCTGGATCTGTTTTATCACTTTCTGAATTGCACGTTGAAAATGAGCTTATCTCAGCCAGCAGAGAGGTCAAATCACAGTAATGCAAACTCAGTCAGAGACATAGATTTTCACTTGCAACTTGCTTTAACATGTTTAACAGTGCATGAATTGTTGTCTAAAACAAAAAAGAATGATGCATTTTATGGCTGGATCTGTTTTATCACTTTCTGAATTGGACGTTGAAAATGAGCTTATCTCAGCCAGCAGAGAGGTCAAATCACAGTAATGCAAACTCAGTCAGAGACATAGATTTTCACTTGCAACTTGCTTTAACATGTTTAACAGTGCATGAATTGTTGTCTAAAACAAAAAAGAATGATGCATTTTATGGCTGGATCTGGTTTTATCACATTCTGAATTGAACGTTGAAAATGAGCTTTTCAGAGCCAGCAGAGGTCAAAATAAGCAGCAATGCAAACTCAGTCAGAGACATAGATTTTCACTTGCAACTTGCTTTAACATGTTTAACAGTGCATGAAATGTTGTCTAAAACAAAAAGGAATGATGCATTTTATGGCTGGATCTGTTTTATCACTTTCTGAATTGGACGTTGAAAATGAGCTTATCTCAGCCAGCAGAGAGGTCAAATCACAGTAATGCAAACTCAGTCAGAGACATAGATTTTCACTTGCAACTTGCTTTAACATGTTTAACAGTGCATGAATTGTTGTCTTAAACAAAAAAGAATGATGCATTTTATGGCTGGATCTGTTTTATCACTTTCTGAATTGCACGTTGAAAATGAGCTTATCTCAGCCAGCAGAGAGGTCAAATCACAGTAATGCAAACTCAGTCAGAGACATAGATTTTCACTTGCAACTTGCTTTAACATGTTTAACAGTGCATGAATTGTTGTCTAAAACAAAAAAGATTGATGCATTTTATGGCTGGATCTGTTTTTATCACTTTCTGAATTGCACGTTGAAAATGAGCTTATCTCAGCCAGCAGAGAGGTCAAATCACAGTAATGCAAACTCAGTCAGAGACGTAGATTTTCACTTGCAACTTGCTTTAACATGTTTAACAGTGCATGAATTGTTGTCTAAAACAAAAAAGAATGATGCATTTTATGGCTGGATCTGTTTTATCACTTTCTGAATTGCACGTTGAAAATGAGCTTATCTCAGCCAGCAGAGAGGTCAAATCACAGTAATGCAAACTCAGTCAGAGACATAGATTTTCACTTGCAACTTGCTTTAACATGTTTAACAGTGCATGAATTGTTGTCTAAAACAAAAAAGAATGATGCATTGTATGGCTGGATCTGGTTTTATCACATTCTGAATTGAACGTTGAAAATGAGCTTTTCAGAGCCAGCAGAGGTCAAAATAAGCAGTAATGCAAACTCAGTCAGAGACGTAGATTTTCACTTGCAACTTGCTTTAACATGTTTAACAGTGCATGAATTGTTGTCTAAAACAAAAAAGAATGATGCATTTTATGGCTGGATCTGGTTTTATCACATTCTGAATTGAACGTTGAAAATGAGCTTTTCAGAGCCAGCAGAGGTCAAAATAAGCAGTAATGCAAACTCAGTCAGAGACATAGATTTTCACTTGCAACTTGCTTTAACATGTTTAACAATGCATGAATTGTTGTCTAAAACAAAAAAGAATGATGCATTTTATGGCTGGATCTGTTTTATCACTTTCTGAATTGGACGTTGAAAATGAGCTTATCTCAGCCAGCAGAGAGGTCAAATCACAGTAATGCAAACTCAGTCAGAGACATAGATTTTCACTTGCAACTTGCTTTAACATGTTTAACAGTGCATGAAATGTTGTCTAAAACAAAAAAGTATGGTGCATTTTATGGCTGGATCTGGTTTTATCACATTCTGAATTGAACGTTGAAAATGAGCTTTTCAGAGCCAGCAGAGGTCAAAATAAGCAGTAATGCAAACTCAGTCAGAGACATAGATTTTCACTTGCAACTTGCTTTAACATGTTTAACAGTGCATGAATTGTTGTTTAAAACAAAAAAGAATGATGCATTTTATGGCTGGATCTGTTTTATCACTTTCTGAATTGCACGTTGAAAATGAGCTTATCTCAGCCAGCAGAGAGGTCAAATCACAGTAATGCAAACTCAGTCAGAGACATAGATTTTCACTTGCAACTTGCTTTAACATGTTTAACAGTGCATGAATTGTTGTTTAAAACAAAAAAGAATGATGCATTTTATGGCTGGATCTGTTTTATCACTTTCTGAATTGCACGTTGAAAATGAGCTTATCTCAGCCAGCAGAGAGGTCAAATCACAGTAATGCAAACTCAGTCAGAGACATAGATTTTCACTTGCAACTTGCTTTAACATGTTTAACAGTGCATGAATTGTTGTCTAAAACAAAAAAGAATGATGCATTTTATGGCTGGATCTGGTTTTATCACATTCTGAATTGAACGTTGAAAATGAGCTTTTCACAGCCAGCAGAGGTCAAAATAAGCAGTAATGCAAACTCAGTCAGAGACATAGATTTTCACTTGCAACTTGCTTTAACATGTTTAACAGTGCATGAATTGTTGTCTAAAACAAAAAAGAATGATGCATTGTATGGCTGGATCTGGTTTTATCACATTCTGAATTGAACGTTGAAAATGAGCTTTTCAGAGCCAGCAGAGGTCAAAATAAGCAGTAATGCAAACTCAGTCAGAGACGTAGATTTTCACTTGCAACTTGCTTTAACATGTTTAACAGTGCATGAATTGTTGTCTAAAACAAAAAAGAATGATGCATTTTATGGCTGGATCTGGTTTTATCACATTCTGAATTGAACGTTGAAAATGAGCTTTTCAGAGCCAGCAGAGGTCAAAATAAGCAGTAATAAAAACTCAGTCAGAGACATAGATTTTCACTTGCAACTTGCTTTAACATGTTTAACAGTGCATGAAATGTTGTCTAAAACAAAAAAGAAAGGTGCATTTTATGGCTGGATCTGTTTTTATCACTTTCTGAATTGGACGTTGAAAATGAGCTTATCTCAGCGAGCAGAGAGGTCAAATCACAGTAATGCAAACTCAGTCAGAGACATTAATTTTCACCTGCAACTTGCTTTAACATGTTTAACAGTGCATGAAATGTTGTCTAAAACAAAAAAGAATGATGCATTTTATGGCTGGATCTGTTTTATCACTTTCTGAATTGGACGTTGAAAATGAGCTTATCTCAGCCAGCAGAGAGGTCAAATCACAGTAATGCAAACTCAGTCAGAGACATAGATTTTCACTTGCAACTTGCTTTAACATGTTTAACAGTGCATGAATTGTTGTCTAAAACAAAAAAGAATGATGCATTTTATGGCTGGATCTGGTTTTATCACATTCTGAATTGAACGTTGAAAATGAGCTTTTCAGAGCCAGCAGAGGTCAAAATAAGCAGTAATGCAAACTCAGTCAGAGACATAGATTTTCACTTGCAACTTGCTTTAACATGTTTAACAATGCATGAATTGTTGTCTAAAACAAAAAAGAATGATGCATTTTATGGCTGGATCTGTTTTATCACTTTCTGAATTGGACGTTGAAAATGAGCTTATCTCAGCCAGCAGAGAGGTCAAATCACAGTAATGCAAACTCAGTCAGAGACATAGATTTTCACTTGCAACTTGCTTTAACATGTTTAACAGTGCATGAATTGTTGTCTAAAACAAAAAAGAATGATGCATTTTATGGCTGGATCTGTTTTATCACTTTCTGAATTGCACGTTGAAAATGAGCTTATCTCAGCCAGCAGAGAGGTCAAATCACAGTAATGCAAACTCAGTCAGAGACATAGATTTTCACTTGCAACTTGCTTTAACATGTTTAACAGTGCATGAATTGTTGTCTAAAACAAAAAAGAATGATGCATTTTATGGCTGGATCTGGTTTTATCACATTCTGAATTGAACGTTGAAAATGAGCTTTTCAAAGCCAGCAGAGGTCAAAATAAGCAGTAATGCAAACTCAGTCAGAGACATAGATTTTCACTTGCAACTTGCTTTAACATGTTTAACAGTGCATGAATTGTTGTCTAAAACAAAAAAGAATGATGCATTTTATGGCTGGATCTGTTTTATCACTTTCTGAATTGGACGTTGAAAATGAGCTTATCTCAGCCAGCAGAGAGGTCAAATCACAGTAATGCAAACTCAGTCAGAGACATAGATTTTCACTTGCAACTTGCTTTAACATGTTTAACAGTGCATGATTTGTTGTCTAAAACAAAAAAGAATGATGCATTTTATGGCTGGATCTGTTTTTATCACTTTCTGAATTGGACGTTGAAAATGAGCTTATCTCAGCCAGCAGAGAGGTCAAATCACAGTAATGCAAACTCAGTCAGAGACATAGATTTTCACTTGCAACTTGCTTTAACATGTTTAACAGTGCATGAATTGTTGTCTAAAACAAAAAAGAATGATGCATTTTATGGCTGGATCTGTTTTATCACTTTCTGAATTGGACGTTGAAAATGAGCTTATCTCAGCCAGCAGAGAGGTCAAATCACAGTAATGCAAACTCAGTCAGAGACATAGATTTTCACTTGCAACTTGCTTTAACATGTTTAACAGTGCATGAATTGTTGTCTAAAACAAAAAAGAATGATGCATTTTATGGCTGGATCTGGTTTTATCACATTCTGAATTGAATGTTGAAAATGAGCTTTTCAGAGCCAGCAGAGGTCAAAATAAGCAGTATTGCAAACTCAGTCAGAGACATAGATTTTCACTTGCAACTTGCTTTAACATGTTTAACAATGCATGAATTGTTGTCTAAAACAAAAAAGAAAGATGCATTTTATGGCTGGATCTGTTTTATCACTTTCTGAATTGGACGTTGAAAATGAGCTTATCTCAGCCAGCAGAGAGGTCAAATCACAGTAATGCAAACTCAGTCAGAGACATAGATTTTCACTTGCAACTTGCTTTAACATGTTTAACAGTGCATGAATTGTTGTCTAAAACAAAAAAGAATGATGCATTTTATGGCTGGATCTGGTTTTATCACATTCTGAATTGAACGTTGAAAATGAGCTTTTCAGAGCCAGCAGAGGTCAAAATAAGCAGCAATGCAAACTCAGTCAGAGACATAGATTTTCACTTGCAACTTGCTTTAACATGTTTAACAGTGCATGAAATGTTGTCTAAAACAAAAAAGAATGATGCATTTTATGGCTGGATCTGTTTTATCACTTTCTGAATTGGACGTTGAAAATGAGCTTATCTCAGCCAGCAGAGAGGTCAAATCACAGTAATGCAAACTCAGTCAGAGACATAGATTTTCACTTGCAACTTGCTTTAACATGTTTAACAGTGCATGAATTGTTGTCTTAAACAAAAAAGAATGATGCATTTTATGGCTGGATCTGTTTTATCACTTTCTGAATTGCACGTTGAAAATGAGCTTATCTCAGCCAGCAGAGAGGTCAAATCACAGTAATGCAAACTTAGTCAGAGACATAGATTTTCACTTGCAACTTGCTTTAACATGTTTAACAGTGCATGAATTGTTGTCTAAAACAAAAAAGAATGATGCATTTTATGGCTGGATCTGTTTTTATCACTTTCTGAATTGCACGTTGAAAATGAGCTTATCTCAGCCAGCAGAGAGGTCAAATCACAGTAATGCAAACTCAGTCAGAGACATAGATTTTCACTTGCAACTTGCTTTAACATGTTTAACAGTGCATGAATTGTTGTCTAAAACAAAAAAGAATGATGCATTTTATGGCTGGATCTGGTTTTATCACATTCTGAATTGAACGTTGAAAATGAGCTTTTCAGAGCCAGCAGAGGTCAAAATAAGCAGTAATGCAAACTCAGTCAGAGTCATAGATTTTCACTTGCAACTTGCTTTAACATGTTTAACAATGCATGAATTGTTGTCTAAAACAAAAAAGAATGATGCATTGTATGGCTGGATCTGGTTTTATCACATTCTGAATTGAACGTTGAAAATGAGCTTTTCAGAGCCAGCAGAGGTCAAAATAAGCAGTAATGCAAACTCAGTCAGAGACGTAGATTTTCACTTGCAACTTGCTTTAACATGTTTAACAGTGCATGAATTGTTGTCTAAAACAAAAAAGAATGATGCATTTTATGGCTGGATCTGGTTTTATCACATTCTGAATTGAACGTTGAAAATGAGCTTTTCAGAGCCAGCAGAGGTCAAAATAAGCAGTAATGCAAACTCAGTCAGAGACATAGATTTTCACTTGCAACTTGCTTTAACATGTTTAACAATGCATGAATTGTTGTCTAAAACAAAAAAGAATGATGCATTTTATGGCTGCATCTGTTTTATCACTTTCTGAATTGGACGTTGAAAATGAGCTTATCTCAGCCAGCAGAGAGGTCAAATCACAGTAATGCAAACTCAGTCAGAGACATAGATTTTCACTTGCAACTTGCTTTAACATGTTTAACAGTGCATGAAATGTTGTCTAAAACAAAAAAGTATGGTGCATTTTATGGCTGGATCTGGTTTTATCACATTCTGAATTGAACGTTGAAAATGAGCTTTTCAGAGCCAGCAGAGGTCAAAATAAGCAGTAATGCAAACTCAGTCAGAGACATAGATTTTCACTTGCAACTTGCTTTAACATGTTTAACAGTGCATGAATTGTTGTTTAAAACAAAAAAGAATGATGCATTTTATGGCTGGATCTGTTTTATCACTTTCTGAATTGGACGTTGAAAATGAGCTTATCTCAGCCAGCAGAGAGGTCAAATCACAGTAATGCAAACTCAGTCAGAGACATAGATTTTCACTTGCAACTTGCTTTAACATGTTTAACAATGCATGAATTGTTGTCTAAAACAAAAAAGAATGATGCATTTTATGGCTGGATCTGTTTTATCACTTTCTGAATTGGACGTTGAAAATGAGCTTATCTCAGCCAGCAGAGAGGTCAAATCACAGTAATGCAAACTCAGTCAGAGACATAGATTTTCACCTGCAACTTGCTTTAACATGTTTAACAGTGCATGAATTGTTGTCTAAAACAAAAAAGAAAGATGCATTTTATGGCTGGATCTGTTTTATCACTTTCTGAATTGGACGTTGAAAATGAGCTTATCTCAGCCAGCAGAGAGGTCAAATCACAGTAATGCAAACTCAGTCAGAGACATAGATTTTCACTTGCAACTTGCTTTAACATGTTTAACAGTGCATGAATTGTTGTCTAAAACAAAAAAGAATGATGCATTTTATGGCTGGATCTGGTTTTATCACATTCTGAATTGAACGTTGAAAATGAGCTTTTCAGAGCCAGCAGAGGTCAAAATAAGCAGTAATGCAAACTCAGTCAGAGACATAGATTTTCACTTGCAACTTGCTTTAACATGTTTAACAATGCATGAATTGTTGTCTAAAACAAAAAAGAAAGATGCATTTTATGGCTGGATCTGTTTTATCACTTTCTGAATTGGACGTTGAAAATGAGCTTATCTCAGCCAGCAGAGAGGTCAAATCACAGTAATGCAAACTCAGTCAGAGACATAGATTTTCACTTGCAACTTGCTTTAACATGTTTAACAGTGCATGAATTGTTGTCTAAAACAAAAAAGAATGATGCATTTTATGGCTGGATCTGGTTTTATCACATTCTGAATTGAACGTTGAAAATGAGCTTTTCAGAGCCAGCAGAGGTCAAAATAAGCAGCAATGCAAACTCAGTCAGAGACATAGATTTTCACTTGCAACTTGCTTTAACATGTTTAACAGTGCATGAAATGTTGTCTAAAACAAAAAAGAATGATGCATTTTATGGCTGGATCTGTTTTATCACTTTCTGAATTGGACGTTGAAAATGAGCTTATCTCAGCCAGCAGAGAGGTCAAATCACAGTAATGCAAACTCAGTCAGAGACATAGATTTTCACTTGCAACTTGCTTTAACATGTTTAACAGTGCATGAATTGTTGTCTTAAACAAAAAAGAATGATGCATTTTATGGCTGGATCTGTTTTATCACTTTCTGAATTGCACGTTGAAAATGAGCTTATCTCAGCCAGCAGAGAGGTCAAATCACAGTAATGCAAACTCAGTCAGAGACATAGATTTTCACTTGCAACTTGCTTTAACATGTTTAACAATGCATGAATTGTTGTCTAAAACAAAAAAGAATGATGCATTTTATGGCTGGATCTGTTTTATCACTTTCTGAATTGGACGTTGAAAATGAGCTTATCTCAGCCAGCATAGAGGTCAAATCACAGTAATGCAAACTCAGTCAGAGACATAGATTTTCACTTGCAACTTGCTTTAACATGTTTAACAGTGCATGAATTGTTGTCTAAAACAAAAAAGAATGATGCATTTTATGGCTGGATCTGTTTTATCACTTTCTGAATTGGACGTTGAAAATGAGCTTATCTCAGCCAGCAGAGAGGTCAAATCACAGTAATGCAAACTCAGTCAGAGACATAGATTTTCACTTGCAACTTGCTTTAACATGTTTAACAGTGCATGAATTGTTGTCTAAAACAAAAAAGAATGATGCATTTTATGGCTGGATCTGGTTTTATCACATTCTGAATTGAATGTTGAAAATGAGCTTTTCAGAGCCAGCAGAGGTCAAAATAAGCAGTATTGCAAACTCAGTCAGAGACATAGATTTTCACTTGCAACTTGCTTTAACATGTTTAACAATGCATGAATTGTTGTCTAAAACAAAAAAGAAAGATGCATTTTATGGCTGGATCTGTTTTATCACTTTCTGAATTGGACGTTGAAAATGAGCTTATCTCAGCCAGCAGAGAGGTCAAATCACAGTAATGCAAACTCAGTCAGAGACATAGATTTTCACTTGCAACTTGCTTTAACATGTTTAACAGTGCATGAATTGTTGTCTAAAACAAAAAAGAATGATGCATTTTATGGCTGGATCTGGTTTTATCACATTCTGAATTGAACGTTGAAAATGAGCTTTTCAGAGCCAGCAGAGGTCAAAATAAGCAGCAATGCAAACTCAGTCAGAGACATAGATTTTCACTTGCAACTTGCTTTAACATGTTTAACAGTGCATGAAATGTTGTCTAAAACAAAAAAGAATGATGCATTTTATGGCTGGATCTGTTTTATCACTTTCTGAATTGGACGTTGAAAATGAGCTTATCTCAGCCAGCAGAGAGGTCAAATCACAGTAATGCAAACTCAGTCAGAGACATAGATTTTCACTTGCAACTTGCTTTAACATGTTTAACAGTGCATGAATTGTTGTCTTTAACAAAAAAGAATGATGCATTTTATGGCTGGATCTGTTTTATCACTTTCTGAATTGCACGTTGAAAATGAGCTTATCTCAGCCAGCAGAGAGGTCAAATCACAGTAATGCAAACTCAGTCAGAGACATAGATTTTCACTTGCAACTTGCTTTAACATGTTTAACAATGCATGAATTGTTGTCTAAAACAAAAAAGAATGATGCATTTTATGGCTGGATCTGTTTTATCACTTTCTGAATTGGACGTTGAAAATGAGCTTATCTCAGCCAGCAGAGCGGTCAAATCACAGTAATGCAAACTCAGTCAGAGACATAGATTTTCACCTGCAACTTGCTTTAACATGTTTAACAGTGCATGAATTGTTGTCTAAAACAAAAAAGAAAGATGCATTTTATGGCTGGATCTGTTTTATCACTTTCTGAATTGGACGTTGAAAATGAGCTTATCTCAGCCAGCAGAGAGGTCAAATCACAGTAATGCAAACTCAGTCAGAGACATAGATTTTCACTTGCAACTTGCTTTAACATGTTTAACAGTGCATGAATTGTTGTCTAAAACAAAAAAGAATGATGCATTTTATGGCTGGATCTGTTTTATCACTTTCTGAATTGCACGTTGAAAATGAGCTTATCTCAGCCAGCAGAGAGGTCAAATCACAGTAATGCAAACTCAGTCAGAGACATAGATTTTCACTTGCAACTTGCTTTAACATGTTTAACAGTGCATGAATTGTTGTCTAAAACAAAAAAGAATGATGCATTTTATGGCTGGATCTGGTTTTATCACATTCTGAATTGAACGTTGAAAATGAGCTTTTCAGAGCCAGCAGAGGTCAAAATAAGCAGTAATGCAAACTCAGTCAGAGACATAGATTTTCACTTGCAACTTGCTTTAACATGTTTAACAATGCATGAATTGTTGTCTAAAACAAAAAAGAAAGATGCATTTTATGGCTGGATCTGTTTTATCACTTTCTGAATTGGACGTTGAAAATGAGCTTATCTCAGCCAGCAGAGAGGTCAAATCACAGTAATGCAAACTCAGTCAGAGACATAGATTTTCACTTGCAACTTGCTTTAACATGTTTAACAGTGCATGAATTGTTGTCTAAAACAAAAAAGAATGATGCATTTTATGGCTGGATCTGGTTTTATCACATTCTGAATTGAACATTGAAAATGAGCTTTTCAGAGCCAGCAGAGGTCAAAATAAGCAGCAATGCAAACTCAGTCAGAGACATAGATTTTCACTTGCAACTTGCTTTAACATGTTTAACAGTGCATGAAATGTTGTCTAAAACAAAAAAGAATGATGCATTTTATGGCTGGATCTGTTTTATCACTTTCTGAATTGGACGTTGAAAATGAGCTTATCTCAGCCAGCAGAGAGGTCAAATCACAGTAATGCAAACTCAGTCAGAGCCATAGATTTTCACTTGCAACTTGCTTTAACATGTTTAACAGTGCATGAATTGTTGTCTTAAACAAAAAAGAATGATGCATTTTATGGCTGGATCTGTTTTATCACTTTCTGAATTGCACGTTGAAAATGAGCTTATCTCAGCCAGCAGAGAGGTCAAATCACAGTAATGCAAACTCAGTCAGAGACATAGATTTTCACTTGCAACTTGCTTTAACATGTTTAACAATGCATGAATTGTTGTCTAAAACAAAAAAGAATGATGCATTTTATGGCTGGATCTGTTTTATCACTTTCTGAATTGGACGTTGAAAATGAGCTTATCTCAGCCAGCAGAGAGGTCAAATCACAGTAATGCAAACTCAGTCAGAGACATAGATTTTCACTTGCAACTTGCTTTAACATGTTTAACAGTGCATGAAATGTTGTCTAAAACAAAAAAGTATGGTGCATTTTATGGCTGGATCTGGTTTTATCACATTCTGAATTGAACGTTGAAAATGAGCTTTTCAGAGCCAGCAGAGGTCAAAATAAGCAGTAATGCAAACTCAGTCAGAGACATAGATTTTCACTTGCAACTTGCTTTAACATGTTTAACAGTGCATGAATTGTTGTTTAAAACAAAAAAGAATGATGCATTTTATGGCTGGATCTGTTTTATCACTTTCTGAATTGGACGTTGAAAATGAGCTTATCTCAGCCAGCAGAGAGGTCAAATCACAGTAATGCAAACTCAGTCAGAGACATAGATTTTCACCTGCAACTTGCTTTAACATGTTTAACAATGCATGAATTGTTGTCTAAAACAAAAAAGAATGATGCATTTTATGGCTGGATCTGTTTTATCACTTTCTGAATTGGACGTTGAAAATGAGCTTATCTCAGCCAGCAGAGAGGTCAAATCACAGTAATGCAAACTCAGTCAGAGACATAGATTTTCACCTGCAACTTGCTTTAACATGTTTAACAGTGCATGAATTGTTGTCTAAAACAAAAAAGAAAGATGCATTTTATGGCTGGATCTGTTTTATCACTTTCTGAATTGGACGTTGAAAATGAGCTTATCTCAGCCAGCAGAGAGGTCAAATCACAGTAATACAAACTCAGTCAGAGACATAGATTTTCACTTGCAACTTGCTTTAACATGTTTAACAGTGCATGAATTGTTGTCTAAAACAAAAAAGAATGATGCATTTTATGGCTGGATCTGTTTTATCACTTTCTGAATTGCACGTTGAAAATGAGCTTATCTCAGCCAGCAGAGAGGTCAAATCACAGTAATGCAAACTCAGTCAGAGACATAGATTTTCACTTGCAACTTGCTTTAACATGTTTAACAGTGCATGAATTGTTGTCTAAAACAAAAAAGAATGATGCATTTTATGGCTGGATCTGGTTTTATCACATTCTGAATTGAACGTTGAAAATGAGCTTTTCAGAGCCAGCAGAGGTCAAAATAAGCAGTAATGCAAACTCAGTCAGAGACATAGATTTTCACTTGCAACTTGCTTTAACATGTTTAACAGTGCATGAATTGTTGTCTAAAACAAAAAAGAATGATGCATTTTATGGCTGGATCTGTTTTTATCACTTTCTGAATTGGACGTTGAAAATGAGCTTATCTCAGCCAGCAGAGAGGTCAAATCACAGTAATAGAAACTCAGTCAGAGACATAGATTTTCACTTGCAACTTGCTTTAACATGTTTAACAGTGCATGAATTGTTGTCTAAAACAAAAAAGAATGATGCATTTTATGGCTGGATCTGGTTTTATCACATTCTGAATTGAACGTTGAAAATGAGCTTTTCAGAGCCAGCAGAGGTCAAAATAAGCAGTAATGCAAACTCAGTCAGAGACATAGATTTTCACTTGCAACTTGCTTTAACATGTTTAACAGTGCATGAATTGTTGTCTAAAACAAAAAAGAATGATGCATTTTATGGCTGGATCTGTTTTATCACTTTCTGAATTGGACGTTGAAAATGAGCTTATCTCAGCCAGCAGAGAGGTCAAATCACAGTAATGCAAACTCAGTCAGAGACATAGATTTTCACTTGCAACTTGCTTTAACATGTTTAACAATGCATGAATTGTTGTCTAAAACAAAAAAGAATGATGCATTTTATGGCTGGATCTGTTTTATCACTTTCTGAATTGGACGTTGAAAATGAGCTTATCTCAACCAGCAGAGAGGTCAAATCACAGTAATGCAAACTCAGTCAGAGACATAGATTTTCACTTGCAACTTGCTTTAACATGTTTAACAGTGCATGAATTGTTCTCTAAAACAAAAAAGAATGATGCATTTTATGGCTGGATCTGTTTTATCACTTTCTGAATTGCACGTTGAAAATGAGCTTATCTCAGCCAGCAGAGAGGTCAAATCACAGTAATGCAAACTCAGTCAGAGACATAGATTTTCACTTGCAACTTGCTTTAACATGTTTAACAGTGCATGAATTGTTGTCTAAAACAAAAAAGAATGATGCATTTTATGGCTGGATCTGTTTTATCACTTTCTGAATTGCACGTTGAAAATGAGCTTATCTCAGCAAGCAGAGAGGTCAAATCACAGTAATGCAAACTCAGTCAGAGACATAGATTTTCACTTGCAACTTGCTTTAACATGTTTAACAGTGCATGAATTGTTGTCTAAAACAAAAAAGAATGATGCATTTTATGGCTGGATCTGGTTTTATCACATTCAGAATTGAACGTTGAAAATGAGCTTTTCAGAGCCAGCAGAGGTCAAAATAAGCAGTAATAAAAACTCAGTCAGAGACATAGATTTTCACTTGCAACTTGCTTTAACATGTTTAACAATGCATGAATTGTTGTCTAAAACAAAAAAGAATGATGCATTTTATGGCTGGATCTGTTTTATCACTTTCTGAATTGGACGTTGAAAATGAGCTTATCTCAGCCAGCAGAGAGGTCAAATCACAGTAATGCAAACTCAGTCAGAGACATAGATTTTCACTTGCAACTTGCTTTAACATGTTTAACAGTGCATGAATTGTTGTCTAAAACAAAAAAGAATGATGCATTTTATGGCTGGATCTGGTTTTATCACATTCTGAATTGAACGTTGAAAATGAGCTTTTCAGAGCCAGCAGAGGTCAAAATAAGCAGCAATGCAAACTCAGTCAGAGACATAGATTTTCACTTGCAACTTGCTTTAACATGTTTAACAGTGCATGAAATGTTGTCTAAAACAAAAAAGAATGGTGCATTTTATGGCTGGATCTGTTTTTATCACTTTCTGAATTGGACGTTGAAAATGAGCTTATCTCAGCGAGCAGAGAGGTCAAATCACAGTAATGCAAACTCAGTCAGAGACATAGATTTTCACCTGCAACTTGCTTTAACATGTTTAACAGTGCATGAAATGTTGTCTAAAACAAAAAAGAATGATGCATTTTATGGCTGGATCTGTTTTATCACTTTCTGAATTGGACGTTGAAAATGAGCTTATCTCAGCCAGCAGAGAGGTCAAATCACAGTAATGCAAACTCAGTCAGAGACATAGATTTTCACTTGCAACTTGCTTTAACATGTTTAACAGTGCATGAATTGTTGTCTTAAACAAAAAAGAATGATGCATTTTATGGCTGGATCTGTTTTATCACTTTCTGAATTGCACGTTGAAAATGAGCTTATCTCAGCCAGCAGAGAGGTCAAATCACAGTAATGCAAACTCAGTCAGAGACATAGATTTTCACTTGCAACTTGCTTTAACATGTTTAACAGTGCATGAATTGTTGTCTAAAACAAAAAAGAATGATGCATTTTATGGCTGGATCTGTTTTTATCACTTTCTGAATTGCACGTTGAAAATGAGCTTATCTCAGCCAGCAGAGAGGTCAAATCACAGTAATGCAAACTCAGTCAGAGACATAGATTTTCACTTGCAACTTGCTTTAACATGTTTAACAGTGCATGAATTGTTGTCTAAAACAAAAAAGAATGATGCATTTTATGGCTGGATCTGGTTTTATCACATTCTGAATTGAACGTTAAAAATGAGCTTTTCAGAGCCAGCAGAGGTCAAAATAAGCAGTAATGCAAACTCAGTCAGAGACATAGATTTTCACTTGCAACTTGCTTTAACATGTTTAACAGTGCATGAATTGTTGTCTAAAACAAAAAAGAATGATGCATTGTATGGCTGGATCTGGTTTTATCACATTCTGAATTGAACGTTGAAAATGAGCTTTTCAGAGCCAGCAGAGGTCAAAATAAGCAGTAATGCAAACTCAGTCAGAGACGTAGATTTTCACTTGCAACTTGCTTTAACATGTTTAACAGTGCATGAATTGTTGTCTAAAACAAAAAAGAATGATGCATTTTATGGCTGGATCTGGTTTTATCACATTCTGAATTGAACGTTGAAAATGAGCTTTTCAGAGCCAGCAGAGGTCAAAATAAGCAGTAATAAAAACTCAGTCAGAGACATAGATTTTCACTTGCAACTTGCTTTAACATGTTTAACAGTGCATGAAATGTTGTCTAAAACAAAAAAGAATGGTGCATTTTATGGCTGGATCTGTTTTTATCACTTTCTGAATTGGACGTTGAAAATTAGCTTATCTCAGCGAGCAGAGAGGTCAAATCACAGTAATGCAAACTCAGTCAGAGACATTAATTTTCACCTGCAACTTGCTTTAACATGTTTAACAGTGCATGAAATGTTGTCTAAAACAAAAAAGAATGATGCATTTTATGGCTGGATCTGTTTTATCACTTTCTGAATTGGACGTTGAAAATGAGCTTATCTCAGCCAGCAGAGAGGTCAAATCACAGTAATGCAAACTCAGTCAGAGACATAGATTTTCACTTGCAACTTGCTTTAACATGTTTAACAGTGCATGAATTGTTGTCTAAAACAAAAAAGAATGATGCATTTTATGGCTGGATCTGTTTTATCACTTTCTGAATTGGACGTTGAAAATGAGCTTATCTCAGCCAGCAGAGAGGTCAAATCACAGTAATGCAAACTCAGTCAGAGACATAGATTTTCACTTGCAACTTGCTTTAACATGTTTAACAGTGCATGAATTGTTGTCTAAAACAAAAAAGAATGATGCATTTTATGGCTGGATCTGGTTTTATCACATTCTGAATTGAACGTTGAAAATGAGCTTTTCAGAGCCAGCAGAGGTCAAAATAAGCAGTAATGCAAACTCAGTCAGAGACATAGATTTTCACTTGCAACTTGCTTTAACATGTTTAACAGTGCATGAATTGTTGTTTAAAACAAAAAAGAATGATGCATTTTATGGCTGGATCTGTTTTATCACTTTCTGAATTGGACGTTGAAAATGAGCTTATCTCAGCCAGCAGAGAGGTCAAATCACAGTAATGCAAACTCAGTCAGAGACATAGATTTTCACTTGCAACTTGCTTTAACATGTTTAACAGTGCATGAATTGTTGTCTAAAACAAAAAAGAATGATGCATTTTATGGCTGGATCTGGTTTTATCACATTCTGAATTGAATGTTGAAAATGAGCTTTTCAGAGCCAGCAGAGGTCAAAATAAGCAGTAATGCAAACTCAGTCAGAGACATAGATTTTCACTTGCAACTTGCTTTAACATGTTTAACAGTGCATGAATTGTTGTCTAAAACAAAAAAGAATGATGCATTTTATGGCTGGATCTGTTTTATCACTTTCTGAATTGGACGTTGAAAATGAGCTTATCTCAGCCAGCAGAGAGGTCAAATCACAGTAATGCAAACTCAGTCAGAGACATAGATTTTCACTTGCAACTTGCTTTAACATGTTTAACAGTGCATGAATTGTTGTCTAAAACAAAAAAGAATTATGCATTTTATGGCTGGATCTGTTTTATCACTTTCTGAATTGCACGTTGAAAATGAGCTTATCTCAGCCAGCAGAGAGGTCAAATCACAGTAATGCAAACTCAGTCAGAGACATAGATTTTCACTTGCAACTTGCTTTAACATGTTTAACAGTGCATGAATTGTTGTCTAAAACAAAAAAGAATGATGCATTTTATGGCTGGATCTGGTTTTATCACATTCTGAATTGAACGTTGAAAATGAGCTTTTCAAAGCCAGCAGAGGTCAAAATAAGCAGTAATGCAAACTCAGTCAGAGACATAGATTTTCACTTGCAACTTGCTTTAACATGTTTAACAATGCATGAATTGTTGTCTAAAACAAAAAAGAATGGTGCATTTTATGGCTGGATCTGTTTTTATCACTTTCTGAATTGGACGTTGAAAATGAGCTTATCTCAGCGAGCAGAGAGGTCAAATCACAGTAATGCAAACTCAGTCAGAGACATAGATTTTCACTTGCAACTTGCTTTAACATGTTTAACAGTGCATGAATTGTTGTCTAAAACAAAAAAGAATGATGCATTTTATGGCTGGATCTGGTTTTATCACATTCTGAATTGAACGTTGAAAATGAGCTTTTCAGAGCCAGCAGAGGTCAAAATAAGCAGTAATGCAAACTCAGTCAGAGACATAGATTTTCACTTGCAACTTGCTTTAACATGTTTAACAGTGCATGAATTGTTGTCTAAAACAAAAAAGAATGATGCATTTTATGGCTGGATCTGTTTTTATCACTTTCTGAATTGGACGTTGAAAATGAGCTTATCTCAGCCAGCAGAGAGGTCAAATCACAGTAATGCAAACTCAGTCAGAGACATAGATTTTCACTTGCAACTTACTTTAACATGTTTAACAGTGCATGAATTGTTGTCTAAAACAAAAAAGAATGATGCATTTTATGGCTGGATCTGGTTTTATCACATTCTGAATTGAACGTTGAAAATGAGCTTTTCAGAGCCAGCAGAGGTCAAAATAAGCAGTAATGCAAACTCAGTCAGAGACATAGATTTTCACTTGCAACTTGCTTTAACATGTTTAACAATGCATGAATTGTTGTCTAAAACAAAAAAGAATGATGCATTTTATGGCTGGATCTGTTTTATCACTTTCTGAATTGGACGTTGAAAATGAGCTTATCTCAGCCAGCAGAGAGGTCAAATCACAGTAATGCAAACTCAGTCAGAGACATAGATTTTCACTTGCAACTTGCTTTAATATGTTTAACAGTGCATGAATTGTTGTCTAAAACAAAAAAGAATGATGCATTTTATGGCTGGATCTGGTTTTATCACATTCTGAATTGAACGTTGAAAATGAGCTTTTCAGAGCCAGCAGAGGTCAAAATAAGCAGTAATGCAAACTCAGTCAGAGACAGATTTTCACTTGCAACTTGCTTTAACATGTTTAACAGTGCATGAAATGTTGTCTAAAACAAAAAAGAATGGTGCATTTTATGGCTGGATCTGTTTTTATCACTTTCTGAATTGGACGTTGAAAATGAGCTTATCTCAGCCAGCAGAGAGGTCAAATCACAGTAATGCAAACTCAGTCAGAGACATTAATTTTCACCTGCAACTTGCTTTAACATGTTTAACAGTGCATGAAATGTTGTCTAAAACAAAAAAGAATGATGCATTTTATGGCTGGATCTGGTTTTATCACATTCTGAATTGAACGTTGAAAATGAGCTTTTCAGAGCCAGCAGAGGTCAAAATAAGCAGTAATGCAAACTCAGTCAGAGACATAGATTTTCACTTGCAACTTGCTTTAACATGTTTAACAGTGCATGAATTGTTGTCTAAAACAAAAAAGAATGATGCATTTTATGGCTGGATCTGTTTTATCACTTTCTGAATTGCACGTTGAAAATGAGCTTATCTCAGCCAGCAGAGAGGTCAAATCACAGTAATGCAAACTCAGTCAGAGACATAGATTTTCACTTGCAACTTGCTTTAACATGTTTAACAGAGCATGAATTGTTGTCTAAAACAAAAAAGAATGATGCATTTTATGGCTGGATCTGTTTTTATCACTTTCTGAATTGCACGTTGAAAATGAGCTTATCTCAGCCAGCAGAGAGGTCAAATCACAGTAATGCAAACTCAGTCAGAGACATAGATTTTCACTTGCAACTTGCTTTAACATGTTTAACAATGCATGAATTGTTGTCTAAACAAAAAAGAATGATGCATTTTATGGCTGGATCTGTTTTATCACTTTCTGAATTGCACGATGAAAATGAGCTTATCTCAGCCAGCAGAGAGGTCAAATCACAGTAATGCAAACTCAGTCAGAGACATAGATTTTCACTTGCAACTTGCTTTAACATGTTTAACAGTGCATGAATTGTTGTCTAAAACAAAAAAGAATGATGCATTTTATGGCTGGATCTGGTTTTATCACATTCTGAATTGAACGTTGAAAATGAGCTTTTCAAAGCCAGCAGAGGTCAAAATAAGCAGTAATGCAAACTCAGTCAGAGACATAGATTTTCACTTGCAACTTGCTTTAACATGTTTAACAATGCATGAATTGTTGTCTAAAACAAAAAAGAATGGTGCATTTTATGGCTGGATCTGTTTTTATCACTTTCTGAATTGGACGTTGAAAATGAGCTTATCTCAGCGAGCAGAGAGGTCAAATCACAGTAATGCAAACTCAGTCAGAGACATAGATTTTCACTTGCAACTTGCTTTAACATGTTTAACAGTGCATGAATTGTTGTCTAAAACAAAAAAGAATGATGCATTTTATGGCTGGATCTGGTTTTATCACATTCTGAATTGAACGTTGAAAATGAGCTTTTCAGAGCCAGCAGAGGTCAAAATAAGCAGTAATGCAAACTCAGTCAGAGACATAGATTTTCACTTGCAACTTGCTTTAACATGTTTAACAGTGCATGAATTGTTGTCTAAAACAAAAAAGAATGATGCATTTTATGGCTGGATCTGTTTTTATCACTTTCTGAATTGGACGTTGAAAATGAGCTTATCTCAGCCAGCAGAGAGGTCAAATCACAGTAATGCAAACTCAGTCAGAGACATAGATTTTCACTTGCAACTTACTTTAACATGTTTAACAGTGCATGAATTGTTGTCTAAAACAAAAAAGAATGATGCATTTTATGGCTGGATCTGGTTTTATCACATTCTGAATTGAACGTTGAAAATGAGCTTTTCAGAGCCAGCAGAGGTCAAAATAAGCAGTAATGCAAACTCAGTCAGAGACATAGATTTTCACTTGCAACTTGCTTTAACATGTTTAACAATGCATGAATTGTTGTCTAAAACAAAAAAGAATGATGCATTTTATGGCTGGATCTGTTTTATCACTTTCTGAATTGGACGTTGAAAATGAGCTTATCTCAGCCAGCAGAGAGGTCAAATCACAGTAATGCAAACTCAGTCAGAGACATAGATTTTCACTTGCAACTTGCTTTAATATGTTTAACAGTGCATGAATTGTTGTCTAAAACAAAAAAGAATGATGCATTTTATGGCTGGATCTGGTTTTATCACATTCTGAATTGAACGTTGAAAATGAGCTTTTCAGAGCCAGCAGAGGTCAAAATAAGCAGTAATGCAAACTCAGTCAGAGACAGATTTTCACTTGCAACTTGCTTTAACATGTTTAACAGTGCATGAAATGTTGTCTAAAACAAAAAAGAATGGTGCATTTTATGGCTGGATCTGTTTTTATCACTTTCTGAATTGGACGTTGAAAATGAGCTTATCTCAGCCAGCAGAGAGGTCAAATCACAGTAATGCAAACTCAGTCAGAGACATTAATTTTCACCTGCAACTTGCTTTAACATGTTTAACAGTGCATGAAATGTTGTCTAAAACAAAAAAGAATGATGCATTTTATGGCTGGATCTGGTTTTATCACATTCTGAATTGAACGTTGAAAATGAGCTTTTCAGAGCCAGCAGAGGTCAAAATAAGCAGTAATGCAAACTCAGTCAGAGACATAGATTTTCACTTGCAACTTGCTTTAACATGTTTAACAGTGCATGAATTGTTGTCTAAAACAAAAAAGAATGATGCATTTTATGGCTGGATCTGTTTTATCACTTTCTGAATTGCACGTTGAAAATGAGCTTATCTCAGCCAGCAGAGAGGTCAAATCACAGTAATGCAAACTCAGTCAGAGACATAGATTTTCACTTGCAACTTGCTTTAACATGTTTAACAGAGCATGAATTGTTGTCTAAAACAAAAAAGAATGATGCATTTTATGGCTGGATCTGTTTTTATCACTTTCTGAATTGCACGTTGAAAATGAGCTTATCTCAGCCAGCAGAGAGGTCAAATCACAGTAATGCAAACTCAGTCAGAGACATAGATTTTCACTTGCAACTTGCTTTAACATGTTTAACAATGCATGAATTGTTGTCTAAAACAAAAAAGAATGATGCATTTTATGGCTGGATCTGTTTTATCACTTTCTGAATTGCACGATGAAAATGAGCTTATCTCAGCCAGCAGAGAGGTCAAATCACAGTAATGCAAACTCAGTCAGAGACATAGATTTTCACTTGCAACTTGCTTTAACATGTTTAACAGTGCATGAATTGTTGTCTAAAACAAAAAAGAATGATGCATTTTATGGCTGGATCTGGTTTTATCACATTCTGAATTGAATGTTGAAAATGAGCTTTTCAGAGCCAGCAGAGGTCAAAATAAGCAGTAATGCAAACTCAGTCAGAGACATAGATTTTCACTTGCAACTTGCTTTAACATGTTTAACAATGCATGAATTGTTGTCTAAAACAAAAAAGAATGATGCATTTTATGGCTGGATCTGTTTTATCACTTTCTGAATTGGACGTTGAAAATGAGCTTATCTCAGCGAGCAGAGAGGTCAAATCACAGTAATGCAAACTCAGTCAGAGACATTAATTTTCACCTGCAACTTGCTTTAACATGTTTAACAGTGCATGAAATGTTGTCTAAAACAAAAAAGAATGATGCATTTTATGGCTGGATCTGTTTTATCACTTTCTGAATTGGACGTTGAAAATGAGCTTATCTCAGCCAGCAGAGAGGTCAAATCACAGTAATGCAAACTCAGTCAGAGACATAGATTTTCACTTGCAACTTGCTTTAACATGTTTAACAGTGCATGAATTGTTGTCTAAAACAAAAAAGAATGATGCATTTTATGGCTGGATCTGTTTTATCACTTTCTGAATTGGACGTTGAAAATGAGCTTATCTCAGCCAGCAGAGAGGTCAAATCACAGTAATGCAAACTCAGTCAGAGACATAGATTTTCACTTGCAACTTGCTTTAACATGTTTAACAGTGCATGAATTGTTGTCTAAAACAAAAAAGAATGATGCATTTTATGGCTGGATCTGGTTTTATCACTTTCTGAATTGGACGTTGAAAATGAGCTTATCTCAGCCAGCAGAGAGGTCAAATCACAGTAATGCAAACTCAGTCAGAGACATAGATTTTCACTTGCAACTTGCTTTAACATGTTTAACAGTGCATGAATTGTTGTCTAAAACAAAAAAGAATGATGCATTTTATGGCTGGATCTGTTTTATCACTTTCTGAATTGGACGTTGAAAATGAGCTTATCTCAGCCAGCAGAGAGGTCAAATCACAGTAATGCAAACTCAGTCAGAGACATAGATTTTCACTTGCAACTTGCTTTAACATGTTTAACAGTGCATGAATTGTTGTCTAAAACAAAAAAAGAATGATGCATTTTATGGCTGGATCTGGTTTTATCACATTCTGAATTGAACGTTGAAAATGAGCTTTTCAGAGCCAGCAGAGGTCAAAATAAGCAGTAATGCAAACTCAGTCAGAGACATAGATTTTCACTTGCAACTTGCTTTAACATGTTTAACAGTGCATGAATTGTTGTCTAAAACAAAAAAGAATGATGCATTTTATGGCTGGATCTGTTTTTATCACTTTCTGAATTGGACGTTGAAAATGAGCTTATCTCAGCCAGCAGAGAGGTCAAATCACAGTAATGCAAACTCAGTCAGAGACATAGATTTTCACTTGCAACTTACTTTAACATGTTTAACAGTGCATGAATTGTTGTCTAAAACAAAAAAGAATGATGCATTTTATGGCTGGATCTGGTTTTATCACATTCTGAATTGAACGTTGAAAATGAGCTTTTCAGAGCCAGCAGAGGTCAAAATAAGCAGTAATGCAAACTCAGTCAGAGACATAGATTTTCACTTGCAACTTGCTTTAACATGTTTAACAATGCATGAATTGTTGTCTAAAACAAAAAAGAATGATGCATTTTATGGCTGGATCTGTTTTATCACTTTCTGAATTGGACGTTGAAAATGAGCTTATCTCAGCCAGCAGAGAGGTCAAATCACAGTAATGCAAACTCAGTCAGAGACATAGATTTTCACTTGCAACTTGCTTTAATATGTTTAACAGTGCATGAATTGTTGTCTAAAACAAAAAAGAATGATGCATTTTATGGCTGGATCTGGTTTTATCACATTCTGAATTGAACGTTGAAAATGAGCTTTTCAGAGCCAGCAGAGGTCAAAATAAGCAGTAATGCAAACTCAGTCAGAGACAGATTTTCACTTGCAACTTGCTTTAACATGTTTAACAGTGCATGAAATGTTGTCTAAAACAAAAAAGAATGGTGCATTTTATGGCTGGATCTGTTTTTATCACTTTCTGAATTGGACGTTGAAAATGAGCTTATCTCAGCCAGCAGAGAGGTCAAATCACAGTAATGCAAACTCAGTCAGAGACATTAATTTTCACCTGCAACTTGCTTTAACATGTTTAACAGTGCATGAAATGTTGTCTAAAACAAAAAAGAATGATGCATTTTATGGCTGGATCTGGTTTTATCACATTCTGAATTGAACGTTGAAAATGAGCTTTTCAGAGCCAGCAGAGGTCAAAATAAGCAGTAATGCAAACTCAGTCAGAGACATAGATTTTCACTTGCAACTTGCTTTAACATGTTTAACAGTGCATGAATTGTTGTCTAAAACAAAAAAGAATGATGCATTTTATGGCTGGATCTGTTTTATCACTTTCTGAATTGCACGTTGAAAATGAGCTTATCTCAGCCAGCAGAGAGGTCAAATCACAGTAATGCAAACTCAGTCAGAGACATAGATTTTCACTTGCAACTTGCTTTAACATGTTTAACAGAGCATGAATTGTTGTCTAAAACAAAAAAGAATGATGCATTTTATGGCTGGATCTGTTTTTATCACTTTCTGAATTGCACGTTGAAAATGAGCTTATCTCAGCCAGCAGAGAGGTCAAATCACAGTAATGCAAACTCAGTCAGAGACATAGATTTTCACTTGCAACTTGCTTTAACATGTTTAACAATGCATGAATTGTTGTCTAAAACAAAAAAGAATGATGCATTTTATGGCTGGATCTGTTTTATCACTTTCTGAATTGCACGATGAAAATGAGCTTATCTCAGCCAGCAGAGAGGTCAAATCACAGTAATGCAAACTCAGTCAGAGACATAGATTTTCACTTGCAACTTGCTTTAACATGTTTAACAGTGCATGAATTGTTGTCTAAAACAAAAAAGAATGATGCATTTTATGGCTGGATCTGGTTTTATCACATTCTGAATTGAATGTTGAAAATGAGCTTTTCAGAGCCAGCAGAGGTCAAAATAAGCAGTAATGCAAACTCAGTCAGAGACATAGATTTTCACTTGCAACTTGCTTTAACATGTTTAACAATGCATGAATTGTTGTCTAAAACAAAAAAGAATGGTGCATTTTATGGCTGGATCTGTTTTTATCACTTTCTGAATTGGACGTTGAAAATGAGCTTATCTCAGCGAGCAGAGAGGTCAAATCACAGTAATGCAAACTCAGTCAGAGACATAGATTTTCACTTGCAACTTGCTTTAACATGTTTAACAGTGCATGAATTGTTGTCTAAAACAAAAAAGAATGATGCATTTTATGGCTGGATCTGGTTTTATCACATTCTGAATTGAACGTTGAAAATGAGCTTTTCAGAGCCAGCAGAGGTCAAAATAAGCAGTAATGCAAACTCAGTCAGAGACATAGATTTTCACTTGCAACTTGCTTTAACATGTTTAACAGTGCATGAATTGTTGTCTAAAACAAAAAAGAATGATGCATTTTATGGCTGGATCTGTTTTTATCACTTTCTGAATTGGACGTTGAAAATGAGCTTATCTCAGCCAGCAGAGAGGTCAAATCACAGTAATGCAAACTCAGTCAGAGACATAGATTTTCACTTGCAACTTACTTTAACATGTTTAACAGTGCATGAATTGTTGTCTAAAACAAAAAAGAATGATGCATTTTATGGCTGGATCTGGTTTTATCACATTCTGAATTGAACGTTGAAAATGAGCTTTTCAGAGCCAGCAGAGGTCAAAATAAGCAGTAATGCAAACTCAGTCAGAGACATAGATTTTCACTTGCAACTTGCTTTAACATGTTTAACAATGCATGAATTGTTGTCTAAAACAAAAAAGAATGATGCATTTTATGGCTGGATCTGTTTTATCACTTTCTGAATTGGACGTTGAAAATGAGCTTATCTCAGCCAGCAGAGAGGTCAAATCACAGTAATGCAAACTCAGTCAGAGACATAGATTTTCACTTGCAACTTGCTTTAATATGTTTAACAGTGCATGAATTGTTGTCTAAAACAAAAAAGAATGATGCATTTTATGGCTGGATCTGGTTTTATCACATTCTGAATTGAACGTTGAAAATGAGCTTTTCAGAGCCAGCAGAGGTCAAAATAAGCAGTAATGCAAACTCAGTCAGAGACAGATTTTCACTTGCAACTTGCTTTAACATGTTTAACAGTGCATGAAATGTTGTCTAAAACAAAAAAGAATGGTGCATTTTATGGCTGGATCTGTTTTTATCACTTTCTGAATTGGACGTTGAAAATGAGCTTATCTCAGCCAGCAGAGAGGTCAAATCACAGTAATGCAAACTCAGTCAGAGACATTAATTTTCACCTGCAACTTGCTTTAACATGTTTAACAGTGCATGAAATGTTGTCTAAAACAAAAAAGAATGATGCATTTTATGGCTGGATCTGGTTTTATCACATTCTGAATTGAACGTTGAAAATGAGCTTTTCAGAGCCAGCAGAGGTCAAAATAAGCAGTAATGCAAACTCAGTCAGAGACATAGATTTTCACTTGCAACTTGCTTTAACATGTTTAACAGTGCATGAATTGTTGTCTAAAACAAAAAAGAATGATGCATTTTATGGCTGGATCTGTTTTATCACTTTCTGAATTGCACGTTGAAAATGAGCTTATCTCAGCCAGCAGAGAGGTCAAATCACAGTAATGCAAACTCAGTCAGAGACATAGATTTTCACTTGCAACTTGCTTTAACATGTTTAACAGAGCATGAATTGTTGTCTAAAACAAAAAAGAATGATGCATTTTATGGCTGGATCTGTTTTTATCACTTTCTGAATTGCACGTTGAAAATGAGCTTATCTCAGCCAGCAGAGAGGTCAAATCACAGTAATGCAAACTCAGTCAGAGACATAGATTTTCACTTGCAACTTGCTTTAACATGTTTAACAATGCATGAATTGTTGTCTAAAACAAAAAAGAATGATGCATTTTATGGCTGGATCTGTTTTATCACTTTCTGAATTGCACGATGAAAATGAGCTTATCTCAGCCAGCAGAGAGGTCAAATCACAGTAATGCAAACTCAGTCAGAGACATAGATTTTCACTTGCAACTTGCTTTAACATGTTTAACAGTGCATGAATTGTTGTCTAAAACAAAAAAGAATGATGCATTTTATGGCTGGATCTGGTTTTATCACATTCTGAATTGAATGTTGAAAATGAGCTTTTCAGAGCCAGCAGAGGTCAAAATAAGCAGTAATGCAAACTCAGTCAGAGACATAGATTTTCACTTGCAACTTGCTTTAACATGTTTAACAATGCATGAATTGTTGTCTAAAACAAAAAAGAATGATGCATTTTATGGCTGGATCTGTTTTATCACTTTCTGAATTGGACGTTGAAAATGAGCTTATCTCAGCGAGCAGAGAGGTCAAATCACAGTAATGCAAACTCAGTCAGAGACATTAATTTTCACCTGCAACTTGCTTTAACATGTTTAACAGTGCATGAAATGTTGTCTAAAACAAAAAAGAATGATGCATTTTATGGCTGGATCTGTTTTATCACTTTCTGAATTGGACGTTGAAAATGAGCTTATCTCAGCCAGCAGAGAGGTCAAATCACAGTAATGCAAACTCAGTCAGAGACATAGATTTTCACTTGCAACTTGCTTTAACATGTTTAACAGTGCATGAATTGTTGTCTAAAACAAAAAAGAATGATGCATTTTATGGCTGGATCTGTTTTATCACTTTCTGAATTGGACGTTGAAAATGAGCTTATCTCAGCCAGCAGAGAGGTCAAATCACAGTAATGCAAACTCAGTCAGAGACATAGATTTTCACTTGCAACTTGCTTTAACATGTTTAACAGTGCATGAATTGTTGTCTAAAACAAAAAAGAATGATGCATTTTATGGCTGGATCTGGTTTTATCACTTTCTGAATTGGACGTTGAAAATGAGCTTATCTCAGCCAGCAGAGAGGTCAAATCACAGTAATGCAAACTCAGTCAGAGACATAGATTTTCACTTGCAACTTGCTTTAACATGTTTAACAGTGCATGAATTGTTGTCTAAAACAAAAAAGAATGATGCATTTTATGGCTGGATCTGTTTTATCACTTTCTGAATTGGACGTTGAAAATGAGCTTATCTCAGCCAGCAGAGAGGTCAAATCACAGTAATGCAAACTCAGTCAGAGACATAGATTTTCACTTGCAACTTGCTTTAACATGTTTAACAGTGCATGAATTGTTGTCTAAAACAAAAAAGAATGATGCATTTTATGGCTGGATCTGGTTTTATCACATTCTGAATTGAACGTTGAAAATGAGCTTTTCAGAGCCAGCAGAGGTCAAAATAAGCAGTAATGCAAACTCAGTCAGAGACATAGATTTTCACTTGCAACTTGCTTTAACATGTTTAACAGTGCATGAATTGTTGTCTAAAACAAAAAAGAATGATGCATTTTATGGCTGGATCTGTTTTTATCACTTTCTGAATTGGACGTTGAAAATGAGCTTATCTCAGCCAGCAGAGAGGTCAAATCACAGTAATGCAAACTCAGTCAGAGACATAGATTTTCACTTGCAACTTACTTTAACATTTTTAACAGTGCATGAATTGTTGTCTAAAACAAAAAAGAATGATGCATTTTATGGCTGGATCTGGTTTTATCACATTCTGAATTGAACGTTGAAAATGAGCTTTTCAGAGCCAGCAGAGGTCAAAATAAGCAGTAATGCAAACTCAGTCAGAGACATAGATTTTCACTTGCAACTTGCTTTAACATGTTTAACAATGCATGAATTGTTGTCTAAAACAAAAAAGAATGATGCATTTTATGGCTGGATCTGTTTTATCACTTTCTGAATTGGACGTTGAAAATGAGCTTATCTCAGCCAGCAGAGAGGTCAAATCACAGTAATGCAAACTCAGTCAGAGACATAGATTTTCACTTGCAACTTGCTTTAATATGTTTAACAGTGCATGAATTGTTGTCTAAAACAAAAAAGAATGATGCATTTTATGGCTGGATCTGGTTTTATCACATTCTGAATTGAACGTTGAAAATGAGCTTTTCAGAGCCAGCAGAGGTCAAAATAAGCAGTAATGCAAACTCAGTCAGAGACAGATTTTCACTTGCAACTTGCTTTAACATGTTTAACAGTGCATGAAATGTTGTCTAAAACAAAAAAGAATGGTGCATTTTATGGCTGGATCTGTTTTTATCACTTTCTGAATTGGACGTTGAAAATGAGCTTATCTCAGCCAGCAGAGAGGTCAAATCACAGTAATGCAAACTCAGTCAGAGACATTAATTTTCACCTGCAACTTGCTTTAACATGTTTAACAGTGCATGAAATGTTGTCTAAAACAAAAAAGAATGATGCATTTTATGGCTGGATCTGGTTTTATCACATTCTGAATTGAACGTTGAAAATGAGCTTTTCAGAGCCAGCAGAGGTCAAAATAAGCAGTAATGCAAACTCAGTCAGAGACATAGATTTTCACTTGCAACTTGCTTTAACATGTTTAACAGTGCATGAATTGTTGTCTAAAACAAAAAAGAATGATGCATTTTATGGCTGGATCTGTTTTATCACTTTCTGAATTGCACGTTGAAAATGAGCTTATCTCAGCCAGCAGAGAGGTCAAATCACAGTAATGCAAACTCAGTCAGAGACATAGATTTTCACTTGCAACTTGCTTTAACATGTTTAACAGAGCATGAATTGTTGTCTAAAACAAAAAAGAATGATGCATTTTATGGCTGGATCTGTTTTTATCACTTTCTGAATTGCACGTTGAAAATGAGCTTATCTCAGCCAGCAGAGAGGTCAAATCACAGTAATGCAAACTCAGTCAGAGACATAGATTTTCACTTGCAACTTGCTTTAACATGTTTAACAATGCATGAATTGTTGTCTAAAACAAAAAAGAATGATGCATTTTATGGCTGGATCTGTTTTATCACTTTCTGAATTGCACGATGAAAATGAGCTTATCTCAGCCAGCAGAGAGGTCAAATCACAGTAATGCAAACTCAGTCAGAGACATAGATTTTCACTTGCAACTTGCTTTAACATGTTTAACAGTGCATGAATTGTTGTCTAAAACAAAAAAGAATGATGCATTTTATGGCTGGATCTGGTTTTATCACATTCTGAATTGAACGTTGAAAATGAGCTTTTCAAAGCCAGCAGAGGTCAAAATAAGCAGTAATGCAAACTCAGTCAGAGACATAGATTTTCACTTGCAACTTGCTTTAACATGTTTAACAATGCATGAATTGTTGTCTAAAACAAAAAAGAATGGTGCATTTTATGGCTGGATCTGTTTTTATCACTTTCTGAATTGGACGTTGAAAATGAGCTTATCTCAGCGAGCAGAGAGGTCAAATCACAGTAATGCAAACTCAGTCAGAGACATAGATTTTCACTTGCAACTTGCTTTAACATGTTTAACAGTGCATGAATTGTTGTCTAAAACAAAAAAGAATGATGCATTTTATGGCTGGATCTGGTTTTATCACATTCTGAATTGAACGTTGAAAATGAGCTTTTCAGAGCCAGCAGAGGTCAAAATAAGCAGTAATGCAAACTCAGTCAGAGACATAGATTTTCACTTGCAACTTGCTTTAACATGTTTAACAGTGCATGAATTGTTGTCTAAAACAAAAAAGAATGATGCATTTTATGGCTGGATCTGTTTTTATCACTTTCTGAATTGGACGTTGAAAATGAGCTTATCTCAGCCAGCAGAGAGGTCAAATCACAGTAATGCAAACTCATTCAGAGACATAGATTTTCACTTGCAACTTACTTTAACATGTTTAACAGTGCATGAATTGTTGTCTAAAACAAAAAAGAATGATGCATTTTATGGCTGGATCTGGTTTTATCACATTCTGAATTGAACGTTGAAAATGAGCTTTTCAGAGCCAGCAGAGGTCAAAATAAGCAGTAATGCAAACTCAGTCAGAGACATAGATTTTCACTTGCAACTTGCTTTAACATGTTTAACAATGCATGAATTGTTGTCTAAAACAAAAAAGAATGATGCATTTTATGGCTGGATCTGTTTTATCACTTTCTGAATTGGACGTTGAAAATGAGCTTATCTCAGCCAGCAGAGAGGTCAAATCACAGTAATGCAAACTCAGTCAGAGACATAGATTTTCACTTGCAACTTGCTTTAATATGTTTAACAGTGCATGAATTGTTGTCTAAAACAAAAAAGAATGATGCATTTTATGGCTGGATCTGGTTTTATCACATTCTGAATTGAACGTTGAAAATGAGCTTTTCAGAGCCAGCAGAGGTCAAAATAAGCAGTAATGCAAACTCAGTCAGAGACAGATTTTCACTTGCAACTTGCTTTAACATGTTTAACAGTGCATGAAATGTTGTCTAAAACAAAAAAGAATGGTGCATTTTATGGCTGGATCTGTTTTTATCACTTTCTGAATTGGACGTTGAAAATGAGCTTATCTCAGCCAGCAGAGAGGTCAAATCACAGTAATGCAAACTCAGTCAGAGACATTAATTTTCACCTGCAACTTGCTTTAACATGTTTAACAGTGCATGAAATGTTGTCTAAAACAAAAAAGAATGATGCATTTTATGGCTGGATCTGGTTTTATCACATTCTGAATTGAACGTTGAAAATGAGCTTTTCAGAGCCAGCAGAGGTCAAAATAAGCAGTAATGCAAACTCAGTCAGAGACATAGATTTTCACTTGCAACTTGCTTTAACATGTTTAACAGTGCATGAATTGTTGTCTAAAACAAAAAAGAATGATGCATTTTATGGCTGGATCTGTTTTATCACTTTCTGAATTGCACGTTGAAAATGAGCTTATCTCAGCCAGCAGAGAGGTCAAATCACAGTAATGCAAACTCAGTCAGAGACATAGATTTTCACTTGCAACTTGCTTTAACATGTTTAACAGAGCATGAATTGTTGTCTAAAACAAAAAAGAATGATGCATTTTATGGCTGGATCTGTTTTTATCACTTTCTGAATTGCACGTTGAAAATGAGCTTATCTCAGCCAGCAGAGAGGTCAAATCACAGTAATGCAAACTCAGTCAGAGACATAGATTTTCACTTGCAACTTGCTTTAACATGTTTAACAATGCATGAATTGTTGTCTAAAACAAAAAAGAATGATGCATTTTATGGCTGGATCTGTTTTATCACTTTCTGAATTGCACGATGAAAATGAGCTTATCTCAGCCAGCAGAGAGGTCAAATCACAGTAATGCAAACTCAGTCAGAGACATAGATTTTCACTTGCAACTTGCTTTAACATGTTTAACAGTGCATGAATTGTTGTCTAAAACAAAAAAGAATGATGCATTTTATGGCTGGATCTGGTTTTATCACATTCTGAATTGAACGTTGAAAATGAGCTTTTCAAAGCCAGCAGAGGTCAAAATAAGCAGTAATGCAAACTCAGTCAGAGACATAGATTTTCACTTGCAACTTGCTTTAACATGTTTAACAATGCATGAATTGTTGTCTAAAACAAAAAAGAATGGTGCATTTTATGGCTGGATCTGTTTTTATCACTTTCTGAATTGGACGTTGAAAATGAGCTTATCTCAGCGAGCAGAGAGGTCAAATCACAGTAATGCAAACTCAGTCAGAGACATAGATTTTCACTTGCAACTTGCTTTAACATGTTTAACAGTGCATGAATTGTTGTCTAAAACAAAAAAGAATGATGCATTTTATGGCTGGATCTGGTTTTATCACATTCTGAATTGAACGTTGAAAATGAGCTTTTCAGAGCCAGCAGAGGTCAAAATAAGCAGTAATGCAAACTCAGTCAGAGACATAGATTTTCACTTGCAACTTGCTTTAACATGTTTAACAGTGCATGAATTGTTGTCTAAAACAAAAAAGAATGATGCATTTTATGGCTGGATCTGTTTTTATCACTTTCTGAATTGGACGTTGAAAATGAGCTTATCTCAGCCAGCAGAGAGGTCAAATCACAGTAATGCAAACTCAGTCAGAGACATAGATTTTCACTTGCAACTTACTTTAACATGTTTAACAGTGCATGAATTGTTGTCTAAAACAAAAAAGAATGATGCATTTTATGGCTGGATCTGGTTTTATCACATTCTGAATTGAACGTTGAAAATGAGCTTTTCAGAGCCAGCAGAGGTCAAAATAAGCAGTAATGCAAACTCAGTCAGAGACATAGATTTTCACTTGCAACTTGCTTTAACATGTTTAACAATGCATGAATTGTTGTCTAAAACAAAAAAGAATGATGCATTTTATGGCTGGATCTGTTTTATCACTTTCTGAATTGGACGTTGAAAATGAGCTTATCTCAGCCAGCAGAGAGGTCAAATCACAGTAATGCAAACTCAGTCAGAGACATAGATTTTCACTTGCAACTTGCTTTAATATGTTTAACAGTGCATGAATTGTTGTCTAAAACAAAAAAGAATGATGCATTTTATGGCTGGATCTGGTTTTATCACATTCTGAATTGAACGTTGAAAATGAGCTTTTCAGAGCCAGCAGAGGTCAAAATAAGCAGTAATGCAAACTCAGTCAGAGACAGATTTTCACTTGCAACTTGCTTTAACATGTTTAACAGTGCATGAAATGTTGTCTAAAACAAAAAAGAATGGTGCATTTTATGGCTGGATCTGTTTTTATCACTTTCTGAATTGGACGTTGAAAATGAGCTTATCTCAGCCAGCAGAGAGGTCAAATCACAGTAATGCAAACTCAGTCAGAGACATTAATTTTCACCTGCAACTTGCTTTAACATGTTTAACAGTGCATGAAATGTTGTCTAAAACAAAAAAGAATGATGCATTTTATGGCTGGATCTGTTTTATCACTTTCTGAATTGGACGTTGAAAATGAGCTTATCTCAGCCAGCAGAGAGGTCAAATCACAGTAATGCAAACTCAGTCAGAGACATAGATTTTCACTTGCAACTTGCTTTAACATGTTTAACAGTGCATGAATTGTTGTCTAAAACAAAAAAGAATGATGCATTTTATGGCTGGATCTGTTTTTATCACTTTCTGAATTGGACGTTGAAAATGAGCTTATCTCAGCCAGCAGAGAGGTCAAATCACAGTAATGCAAACTCATTCAGAGACATAGATTTTCACTTGCAACTTACTTTAACATGTTTAACAGTGCATGAATTGTTGTCTAAAACAAAAAAGAATGATGCATTTTATGGCTGGATCTGGTTTTATCACATTCTGAATTGAACGTTGAAAATGAGCTTTTCAGAGCCAGCAGAGGTCAAAATAAGCAGTAATGCAAACTCAGTCAGAGACATAGATTTTCACTTGCAACTTGCTTTAACATGTTTAACAATGCATGAATTGTTGTCTAAAACAAAAAAGAATGATGCATTTTATGGCTGGATCTGTTTTATCACTTTCTGAATTGGACGTTGAAAATGAGCTTATCTCAGCCAGCAGAGAGGTCAAATCACAGTAATGCAAACTCAGTCAGAGACATAGATTTTCACTTGCAACTTGCTTTAATATGTTTAACAGTGCATGAATTGTTGTCTAAAACAAAAAAGAATGATGCATTTTATGGCTGGATCTGGTTTTATCACATTCTGAATTGAACGTTGAAAATGAGCTTTTCAGAGCCAGCAGAGGTCAAAATAAGCAGTAATGCAAACTCAGTCAGAGACAGATTTTCACTTGCAACTTGCTTTAACATGTTTAACAGTGCATGAAATGTTGTCTAAAACAAAAAAGAATGGTGCATTTTATGGCTGGATCTGTTTTTATCACTTTCTGAATTGGACGTTGAAAATGAGCTTATCTCAGCCAGCAGAGAGGTCAAATCACAGTAATGCAAACTCAGTCAGAGACATTAATTTTCACCTGCAACTTGCTTTAACATGTTTAACAGTGCATGAAATGTTGTCTAAAACAAAAAAGAATGATGCATTTTATGGCTGGATCTGGTTTTATCACATTCTGAATTGAACGTTGAAAATGAGCTTTTCAGAGCCAGCAGAGGTCAAAATAAGCAGTAATGCAAACTCAGTCAGAGACATAGATTTTCACTTGCAACTTGCTTTAACATGTTTAACAATGCATGAATTGTTGTCTAAAACAAAAAAGAATGATGCATTTTATGGCTGGATCTGTTTTATCACTTTCTGAATTGCACGTTGAAAATGAGCTTATCTCAGCCAGCAGAGAGGTCAAATCACAGTAATGCAAACTCAGTCAGAGACATAGATTTTCACTTGCAACTTGCTTTAACATGTTTAACAGAGCATGAATTGTTGTCTAAAACAAAAAAGAATGATGCATTTTATGGCTGGATCTGTTTTTATCACTTTCTGAATTGCACGTTGAAAATGAGCTTATCTCAGCCAGCAGAGAGGTCAAATCACAGTAATGCAAACTCAGTCAGAGACATAGATTTTCACTTGCAACTTGCTTTAACATGTTTAACAATGCATGAATTGTTGTCTAAAACAAAAAAGAATGATGCATTTTATGGCTGGATCTGTTTTATCACTTTCTGAATTGCACGATGAAAATGAGCTTATCTCAGCCAGCAGAGAGGTCAAATCACAGTAATGCAAACTCAGTCAGAGACATAGATTTTCACTTGCAACTTGCTTTAACATGTTTAACAGTGCATGAATTGTTGTCTAAAACAAAAAAGAATGATGCATTTTATGGCTGGATCTGGTTTTATCACATTCTGAATTGAACGTTGAAAATGAGCTTTTCAAAGCCAGCAGAGGTCAAAATAAGCAGTAATGCAAACTCAGTCAGAGACATAGATTTTCACTTGCAACTTGCTTTAACATGTTTAACAATGCATGAATTGTTGTCTAAAACAAAAAAGAATGGTGCATTTTATGGCTGGATCTGTTTTTATCACTTTCTGAATTGGACGTTGAAAATGAGCTTATCTCAGCGAGCAGAGAGGTCAAATCACAGTAATGCAAACTCAGTCAGAGACATAGATTTTCACTTGCAACTTGCTTTAACATGTTTAACAGTGCATGAATTGTTGTCTAAAACAAAAAAGAATGATGCATTTTATGGCTGGATCTGGTTTTATCACATTCTGAATTGAACGTTAAAAATGAGCTTTTCAGAGCCAGCAGAGGTCAAAATAAGCAGTAATGCAAACTCAGTCAGAGACATAGATTTTCACTTGCAACTTGCTTTAACATGTTTAACAGTGCATGAATTGTTGTCTAAAACAAAAAAGAATGATGCATTTTATGGCTGGATCTGTTTTTATCACTTTCTGAATTGGACGTTGAAAATGAGCTTATCTCAGCCAGCAGAGAGGTCAAATCACAGTAATGCAAACTCAGTCAGAGACATAGATTTTCACTTGCAACTTACTTTAACATGTTTAACAGTGCATGAATTGTTGTCTAAAACAAAAAAGAATGATGCATTTTATGGCTGGATCTGGTTTTATCACATTCTGAATTGAACGTTGAAAATGAGCTTTTCAGAGCCAGCAGAGGTCAAAATAAGCAGTAATGCAAACTCAGTCAGAGACATAGATTTTCACTTGCAACTTGCTTTAACATGTTTAACAATGCATGAATTGTTGTCTAAAACAAAAAAGAATGATGCATTTTATGGCTGGATCTGTTTTATCACTTTCTGAATTGGACGTTGAAAATGAGCTTATCTCAGCCAGCAGAGAGGTCAAATCACAGTAATGCAAACTCAGTCAGAGACATAGATTTTCACTTGCAACTTGCTTTAATATGTTTAACAGTGCATGAATTGTTGTCTAAAACAAAAAAGAATGATGCATTTTATGGCTGGATCTGGTTTTATCACATTCTGAATTGAACGTTGAAAATGAGCTTTTCAGAGCCAGCAGAGGTCAAAATAAGCAGTAATGCAAACTCAGTCAGAGACAGATTTTCACTTGCAACTTGCTTTAACATGTTTAACAGTGCATGAAATGTTGTCTAAAACAAAAAAGAATGGTGCATTTTATGGCTGGATCTGTTTTTATCACTTTCTGAATTGGACGTTGAAAATGAGCTTATCTCAGCCAGCAGAGAGGTCAAATCACAGTAATGCAAACTCAGTCAGAGACATTAATTTTCACCTGCAACTTGCTTTAACATGTTTAACAGTGCATGAAATGTTGTCTAAAACAAAAAAGAATGATGCATTTTATGGCTGGATCTGGTTTTATCACATTCTGAATTGAACGTTGAAAATGAGCTTTTCAGAGCCAGCAGAGGTCAAAATAAGCAGTAATGCAAACTCAGTCAGAGACATAGATTTTCACTTGCAACTTGCTTTAACATGTTTAACAGTGCATGAATTGTTGTCTAAAACAAAAAAGAATGATGCATTTTATGGCTGGATCTGTTTTATCACTTTCTGAATTGCACGTTGAAAATGAGCTTATCTCAGCCAGCAGAGAGGTCAAATCACAGTAATGCAAACTCAGTCAGAGACATAGATTTTCACTTGCAACTTGCTTTAACATGTTTAACAGTGCATGAATTGTTGTCTAAAACAAAAAAGAATGATGCATTTTATGGCTGGATCTGTTTTTATCACTTTCTGAATTGGACGTTGAAAATGAGCTTATCTCAGCCAGCAGAGAGGTCAAATCACAGTAATGCAAACTCAGTCAGAGACATAGATTTTCACTTGCAACTTACTTTAACATGTTTAACAGTGCATGAATTGTTGTCTAAAACAAAAAAGAATGATGCATTTTATGGCTGGATCTGGTTTTATCACATTCTGAATTGAACGTTGAAAATGAGCTTTTCAGAGCCAGCAGAGGTCAAAATAAGCAGTAATGCAAACTCAGTCAGAGACATAGATTTTCACTTGCAACTTGCTTTAACATGTTTAACAATGCATGAATTGTTGTCTAAAACAAAAAAGAATGATGCATTTTATGGCTGGATCTGTTTTATCACTTTCTGAWTTGGACGTTGAAAATGAGCTTATCTCAGCCAGCAGAGAGGTCAAATCACAGTAATGCAAACTCAGTCAGAGACATAGATTTTCACTTGCAACTTGCTTTAATATGTTTAACAGTGCATGAATTGTTGTCTAAAACAAAAAAGAATGATGCATTTTATGGCTGGATCTGGTTTTATCACATTCTGAATTGAACGTTGAAAATGAGCTTTTCAGAGCCAGCAGAGGTCAAAATAAGCAGTAATGCAAACTCAGTCAGAGACAGATTTTCACTTGCAACTTGCTTTAACATGTTTAACAGTGCATGAAATGTTGTCTAAAACAAAAAAGAATGGTGCATTTTATGGCTGGATCTGTTTTTATCACTTTCTGAATTGGACGTTGAAAATGAGCTTATCTCAGCCAGCAGAGAGGTCAAATCACAGTAATGCAAACTCAGTCAGAGACATTAATTTTCACCTGCAACTTGCTTTAACATGTTTAACAGTGCATGAAATGTTGTCTAAAACAAAAAAGAATGATGCATTTTATGGCTGGATCTGGTTTTATCACATTCTGAATTGAACGTTGAAAATGAGCTTTTCAGAGCCAGCAGAGGTCAAAATAAGCAGTAATGCAAACTCAGTCAGAGACATAGATTTTCACTTGCAACTTGCTTTAACATGTTTAACAGTGCATGAATTGTTGTCTAAAACAAAAAAGAATGATGCATTTTATGGCTGGATCTGTTTTATCACTTTCTGAATTGCACGTTGAAAATGAGCTTATCTCAGCCAGCAGAGAGGTCAAATCACAGTAATGCAAACTCAGTCAGAGACATAGATTTTCACTTGCAACTTGCTTTAACATGTTTAACAGAGCATGAATTGTTGTCTAAAACAAAAAAGAATGATGCATTTTATGGCTGGATCTGTTTTATCACTTTCTGAATTGGACGTTGAAAATGAGCTTATCTCAGCCAGCAGAGAGGTCAAATCACAGTAATGCAAACTCAGTCAGAGACATAGATTTTCACTTGCAACTTGCTTTAACATGTTTAACAGTGCATGAATTGTTGTCTAAAACAAAAAAGAATGATGCATTTTATGGCTGGATCTGTTTTTATCACTTTCTGAATTGGACGTTGAAAATGAGCTTATCTCAGCCAGCAGAGAGGTCAAATCACAGTAATGCAAACTCAGTCAGAGACATAGATTTTCACTTGCAACTTACTTTAACATGTTTAACAGTGCATGAATTGTTGTCTAAAACAAAAAAGAATGATGCATTTTATGGCTGGATCTGGTTTTATCACATTCTGAATTGAACGTTGAAAATGAGCTTTTCAGAGCCAGCAGAGGTCAAAATAAGCAGTAATGCAAACTCAGTCAGAGACATAGATTTTCACTTGCAACTTGCTTTAACATGTTTAACAATGCATGAATTGTTGTCTAAAACAAAAAAGAATGATGCATTTTATGGCTGGATCTGTTTTATCACTTTCTGAATTGCACGATGAAAATGAGCTTATCTCAGCCAGCAGAGAGGTCAAATCACAGTAATGCAAACTCAGTCAGAGACATAGATTTTCACTTGCAACTTGCTTTAACATGTTTAACAGTGCATGAATTGTTGTCTAAAACAAAAAAGAATGATGCATTTTATGGCTGGATCTGGTTTTATCACATACTGAATTGAACGTTGAAAATGAGCTTTTCAAAGCCAGCAGAGGTCAAAATAAGCAGTAATGCAAACTCAGTCAGAGACATAGATTTTCACTTGCAACTTGCTTTAACATGTTTAACAATGCATGAATTGTTGTCTAAAACAAAAAAGAATGGTGCATTTTATGGCTGGATCTGTTTTTATCACTTTCTGAATTGGACGTTGAAAATGAGCTTATCTCAGCGAGCAGAGAGGTCAAATCACAGTAATGCAAACTCAGTCAGAGACATAGATTTTCACTTGCAACTTGCTTTAACATGTTTAACAGTGCATGAATTGTTGTCTAAAACAAAAAAGAATGATGCATTTTATGGCTGGATCTGGTTTTATCACATTCTGAATTGAACGTTGAAAATGAGCTTTTCAGAGCCAGCAGAGGTCAAAATAAGCAGTAATGCAAACTCAGTCAGAGACATAGATTTTCACTTGCAACTTGCTTTAACATGTTTAACAGTGCATGAATTGTTGTCTAAAACAAAAAAGAATGATGCATTTTATGGCTGGATCTGTTTTTATCACTTTCTGAATTGGACGTTGAAAATGAGCTTATCTCAGCCAGCAGAGAGGTCAAATCACAGTAATGCAAACTCAGTCAGAGACATAGATTTTCACTTGCAACTTACTTTAACATGTTTAACAGTGCATGAATTGTTGTCTAAAACAAAAAAGAATGATGCATTTTATGGCTGGATCTGGTTTTATCACATTCTGAATTGAACGTTGAAAATGAGCTTTTCAGAGCCAGCAGAGGTCAAAATAAGCAGTAATGCAAACTCAGTCAGAGACATAGATTTTCACTTGCAACTTGCTTTAACATGTTTAACAATGCATGAATTGTTGTCTAAAACAAAAAAGAATGATGCATTTTATGGCTGGATCTGTTTTATCACTTTCTGAATTGGACGTTGAAAATGAGCTTATCTCAGCCAGCAGAGAGGTCAAATCACAGTAATGCAAACTCAGTCAGAGACATAGATTTTCACTTGCAACTTGCTTTAATATGTTTAACAGTGCATGAATTGTTGTCTAAAACAAAAAAGAATGATGCATTTTATGGCTGGATCTGGTTTTATCACATTCTGAATTGAACGTTGAAAATGAGCTTTTCAGAGCCAGCAGAGGTCAAAATAAGCAGTAATGCAAACTCAGTCAGAGACAGATTTTCACTTGCAACTTGCTTTAACATGTTTAACAGTGCATGAAATGTTGTCTAAAACAAAAAAGAATGGTGCATTTTATGGCTGGATCTGTTTTTATCACTTTCTGAATTGGACGTTGAAAATGAGCTTATCTCAGCCAGCAGAGAGGTCAAATCACAGTAATGCAAACTCAGTCAGAGACATTAATTTTCACCTGCAACTTGCTTTAACATGTTTAACAGTGCATGAAATGTTGTCTAAAACAAAAAAGAATGATGCATTTTATGGCTGGATCTGGTTTTATCACATTCTGAATTGAACGTTGAAAATGAGCTTTTCAGAGCCAGCAGAGGTCAAAATAAGCAGTAATGCAAACTCAGTCAGAGACATAGATTTTCACTTGCAACTTGCTTTAACATGTTTAACAGTGCATGAATTGTTGTCTAAAACAAAAAAGAATGATGCATTTTATGGCTGGATCTGTTTTATCACTTTCTGAATTGCACGTTGAAAATGAGCTTATCTCAGCCAGCAGAGAGGTCAAATCACAGTAATGCAAACTCAGTCAGAGACATAGATTTTCACTTGCAACTTGCTTTAACATGTTTAACAGAGCATGAATTGTTGTCTAAAACAAAAAAGAATGATGCATTTTATGGCTGGATCTGTTTTTATCACTTTCTGAATTGCACGTTGAAAATGAGCTTATCTCAGCCAGCAGAGAGGTCAAATCACAGTAATGCAAACTCAGTCAGAGACATAGATTTTCACTTGCAACTTGCTTTAACATGTTTAACAATGCATGAATTGTTGTCTAAAACAAAAAAGAATGATGCATTTTATGGCTGGATCTGTTTTATCACTTTCTGAATTGCACGATGAAAATGAGCTTATCTCAGCCAGCAGAGAGGTCAAATCACAGTAATGCAAACTCAGTCAGAGACATAGATTTTCACTTGCAACTTGCTTTAACATGTTTAACAGTGCATGAATTGTTGTCTAAAACAAAAAAGAATGATGCATTTTATGGCTGGATCTGGTTTTATCACATTCTGAATTGAATGTTGAAAATGAGCTTTTCAGAGCCAGCAGAGGTCAAAATAAGCAGTAATGCAAACTCAGTCAGAGACATAGATTTTCACTTGCAACTTGCTTTAACATGTTTAACAATGCATGAATTGTTGTCTAAAACAAAAAAGAATGATGCATTTTATGGCTGGATCTGTTTTATCACTTTCTGAATTGGACGTTGAAAATGAGCTTATCTCAGCGAGCAGAGAGGTCAAATCACAGTAATGCAAACTCAGTCAGAGACATTAATTTTCACCTGCAACTTGCTTTAACATGTTTAACAGTGCATGAAATGTTGTCTAAAACAAAAAAAGAATGATGCATTTTATGGCTGGATCTGTTTTATCACTTTCTGAATTGGACGTTGAAAATGAGCTTATCTCAGCCAGCAGAGAGGTCAAATCACAGTAATGCAAACTCAGTCAGAGACATAGATTTTCACTTGCAACTTGCTTTAACATGTTTAACAGTGCATGAATTGTTGTCTAAAACAAAAAAGAATGATGCATTTTATGGCTGGATCTGTTTTTATCACTTTCTGAATTGGACGTTGAAAATGAGCTTATCTCAGCCAGCAGAGAGGTCAAATCACAGTAATGCAAACTCAGTCAGAGACATAGATTTTCACTTGCAACTTACTTTAACATGTTTAACAGTGCATGAATTGTTGTCTAAAACAAAAAAGAATGATGCATTTTATGGCTGGATCTGGTTTTATCACATTCTGAATTGAACGTTGAAAATGAGCTTTTCAGAGCCAGCAGAGGTCAAAATAAGCAGTAATGCAAACTCAGTCAGAGACATAGATTTTCACTTGCAACTTGCTTTAACATGTTTAACAATGCATGAATTGTTGTCTAAAACAAAAAAGAATGATGCATTTTATGGCTGGATCTGTTTTATCACTTTCTGAATTGGACGTTGAAAATGAGCTTATCTCAGCCAGCAGAGAGGTCAAATCACAGTAATGCAAACTCAGTCAGAGACATAGATTTTCACTTGCAACTTGCTTTAATATGTTTAACAGTGCATGAATTGTTGTCTAAAACAAAAAAGAATGATGCATTTTATGGCTGGATCTGGTTTTATCACATTCTGAATTGAACGTTGAAAATGAGCTTTTCAGAGCCAGCAGAGGTCAAAATAAGCAGTAATGCAAACTCAGTCAGAGACAGATTTTCACTTGCAACTTGCTTTAACATGTTTAACAGTGCATGAAATGTTGTCTAAAACAAAAAAGAATGGTGCATTTTATGGCTGGATCTGTTTTTATCACTTTCTGAATTGGACGTTGAAAATGAGCTTATCTCAGCCAGCAGAGAGGTCAAATCACAGTAATGCAAACTCAGTCAGAGACATTAATTTTCACCTGCAACTTGCTTTAACATGTTTAACAGTGCATGAAATGTTGTCTAAAACAAAAAAGAATGATGCATTTTATGGCTGGATCTGGTTTTATCACATTCTGAATTGAACGTTGAAAATGAGCTTTTCAGAGCCAGCAGAGGTCAAAATAAGCAGTAATGCAAACTCAGTCAGAGACATAGATTTTCACTTGCAACTTGCTTTAACATGTTTAACAGTGCATGAATTGTTGTCTAAAACAAAAAAGAATGATGCATTTTATGGCTGGATCTGTTTTATCACTTTCTGAATTGCACGTTGAAAATGAGCTTATCTCAGCCAGCAGAGAGGTCAAATCACAGTAATGCAAACTCAGTCAGAGACATAGATTTTCACTTGCAACTTGCTTTAACATGTTTAACAGAGCATGAATTGTTGTCTAAAACAAAAAAGAATGATGCATTTTATGGCTGGATCTGTTTTTATCACTTTCTGAATTGCACGTTGAAAATGAGCTTATCTCAGCCAGCAGAGAGGTCAAATCACAGTAATGCAAACTCAGTCAGAGACATAGATTTTCACTTGCAACTTGCTTTAACATGTTTAACAATGCATGAATTGTTGTCTAAAACAAAAAAGAATGATGCATTTTATGGCTGGATCTGTTTTATCACTTTCTGAATTGCACGATGAAAATGAGCTTATCTCAGCCAGCAGAGAGGTCAAATCACAGTAATGCAAACTCAGTCAGAGACATAGATTTTCACTTGCAACTTGCTTTAACATGTTTAACAGTGCATGAATTGTTGTCTAAAACAAAAAAGAATGATGCATTTTATGGCTGGATCTGGTTTTATCACATTCTGAATTGAACGTTGAAAATGAGCTTTTCAAAGCCAGCAGAGGTCAAAATAAGCAGTAATGCAAACTCAGTCAGAGACATAGATTTTCACTTGCAACTTGCTTTAACATGTTTAACAATGCATGAATTGTTGTCTAAAACAAAAAAGAATGGTGCATTTTATGGCTGGATCTGTTTTTATCACTTTCTGAATTGGACGTTGAAAATGAGCTTATCTCAGCGAGCAGAGAGGTCAAATCACAGTAATGCAAACTCAGTCAGAGACATAGATTTTCACTTGCAACTTGCTTTAACATGTTTAACAGTGCATGAATTGTTGTCTAAAACAAAAAAGAATGATGCATTTTATGGCTGGATCTGGTTTTATCACATTCTGAATTGAACGTTGAAAATGAGCTTTTCAGAGCCAGCAGAGGTCAAAATAAGCAGTAATGCAAACTCAGTCAGAGACATAGATTTTCACTTGCAACTTGCTTTAACATGTTTAACAGTGCATGAATTGTTGTCTAAAACAAAAAAGAATGATGCATTTTATGGCTGGATCTGTTTTTATCACTTTCTGAATTGGACGTTGAAAATGAGCTTATCTCAGCCAGCAGAGAGGTCAAATCACAGTAATGCAAACTCAGTCAGAGACATAGATTTTCACTTGCAACTTACTTTAACATGTTTAACAGTGCATGAATTGTTGTCTAAAACAAAAAAGAATGATGCATTTTATGGCTGGATCTGGTTTTATCACATTCTGAATTGAACGTTGAAAATGAGCTTTTCAGAGCCAGCAGAGGTCAAAATAAGCAGTAATGCAAACTCAGTCAGAGACATAGATTTTCACTTGCAACTTGCTTTAACATGTTTAACAATGCATGAATTGTTGTCTAAAACAAAAAAGAATGATGCATTTTATGGCTGGATCTGTTTTATCACTTTCTGAATTGGACGTTGAAAATGAGCTTATCTCAGCCAGCAGAGAGGTCAAATCACAGTAATGCAAACTCAGTCAGAGACATAGATTTTCACTTGCAACTTGCTTTAATATGTTTAACAGTGCATGAATTGTTGTCTAAAACAAAAAAGAATGATGCATTTTATGGCTGGATCTGGTTTTATCACATTCTGAATTGAACGTTGAAAATGAGCTTTTCAGAGCCAGCAGAGGTCAAAATAAGCAGTAATGCAAACTCAGTCAGAGACAGATTTTCACTTGCAACTTGCTTTAACATGTTTAACAGTGCATGAAATGTTGTCTAAAACAAAAAAGAATGGTGCATTTTATGGCTGGATCTGTTTTTATCACTTTCTGAATTGGACGTTGAAAATGAGCTTATCTCAGCCAGCAGAGAGGTCAAATCACAGTAATGCAAACTCAGTCAGAGACATTAATTTTCACCTGCTACTTGCTTTAACATGTTTAACAGTGCATGAAATGTTGTCTAAAACAAAAAAGAATGATGCATTTTATGGCTGGATCTGGTTTTATCACATTCTGAATTGAACGTTGAAAATGAGCTTTTCAGAGCCAGCAGAGGTCAAAATAAGCAGTAATGCAAACTCAGTCAGAGACATAGATTTTCACTTGCAACTTGCTTTAACATGTTTAACAGTGCATGAATTGTTGTCTAAAACAAAAAAGAATGATGCATTTTATGGCTGGATCTGTTTTATCACTTTCTGAATTGCACGTTGAAAATGAGCTTATCTCAGCCAGCAGAGAGGTCAAATCACAGTAATGCAAACTCAGTCAGAGACATAGATTTTCACTTGCAACTTGCTTTAACATGTTTAACAGAGCATGAATTGTTGTCTAAAACAAAAAAGAATGATGCATTTTATGGCTGGATCTGTTTTTATCACTTTCTGAATTGCACGTTGAAAATGAGCTTATCTCAGCCAGCAGAGAGGTCAAATCACAGTAATGCAAACTCAGTCAGAGACATAGATTTTCACTTGCAACTTGCTTTAACATGTTTAACAATGCATGAATTGTTGTCTAAAACAAAAAAGAATGATGCATTTTATGGCTGGATCTGTTTTATCACTTTCTGAATTGCACGATGAAAATGAGCTTATCTCAGCCAGCAGAGAGGTCAAATCACAGTAATGCAAACTCAGTCAGAGACATAGATTTTCACTTGCAACTTGCTTTAACATGTTTAACAGTGCATGAATTATTGTCTAAAACAAAAAAGAATGATGCATTTTATGGCTGGATCTGGTTTTATCACATTCTGAATTGAATGTTGAAAATGAGCTTTTCAGAGCCAGCAGAGGTCAAAATAAGCAGTAATGCAAACTCAGTCAGAGACATAGATTTTCACTTGCAACTTGCTTTAACATGTTTAACAATGCATGAATTGTTGTCTAAAACAAAAAAGAATGATGCATTTTATGGCTGGATCTGTTTTATCACTTTCTGAATTGGACGTTGAAAATGAGCTTATCTCAGCGAGCAGAGAGGTCAAATCACAGTAATGCAAACTCAGTCAGAGACATTAATTTTCACCTGCAACTTGCTTTAACATGTTTAACAGTGCATGAAATGTTGTCTAAAACAAAAAAGAATGATGCATTTTATGGCTGGATCTGTTTTATCACTTTCTGAATTGGACGTTGAAAATGAGCTTATCTCAGCCAGCAGAGAGGTCAAATCACAGTAATGCAAACTCAGTCAGAGACATAGATTTTCACTTGCAACTTGCTTTAACATGTTTAACAGTGCATGAATTGTTGTCTAAAACAAAAAAGAATGATGCATTTTATGGCTGGATCTGTTTTTATCACTTTCTGAATTGGACGTTGAAAATGAGCTTATCTCAGCCAGCAGAGAGGTCAAATCACAGTAATGCAAACTCAGTCAGAGACATAGATTTTCACTTGCAACTTACTTTAACATGTTTAACAGTGCATGAATTGTTGTCTAAAACAAAAAAGAATGATGCATTTTATGGCTGGATCTGGTTTTATCACATTCTGAATTGAACGTTGAAAATGAGCTTTTCAGAGCCAGCAGAGGTCAAAATAAGCAGTAATGCAAACTCAGTCAGAGACATAGATTTTCACTTGCAACTTGCTTTAACATGTTTAACAATGCATGAATTGTTGTCTAAAACAAAAAAGAATGATGCATTTTATGGCTGGATCTGTTTTATCACTTTCTGAATTGGACGTTGAAAATGAGCTTATCTCAGCCAGCAGAGAGGTCAAATCACAGTAATGCAAACTCAGTCAGAGACATAGATTTTCACTTGCAACTTGCTTTAATATGTTTAACAGTGCATGAATTGTTGTCTAAAACAAAAAAGAATGATGCATTTTATGGCTGGATCTGGTTTTATCACATTCTGAATTGAACGTTGAAAATGAGCTTTTCAGAGCCAGCAGAGGTCAAAATAAGCAGTAATGCAAACTCAGTCAGAGACAGATTTTCACTTGCAACTTGCTTTAACATGTTTAACAGTGCATGAAATGTTGTCTAAAACAAAAAAGAATGGTGCATTTTATGGCTGGATCTGTTTTTATCACTTTCTGAATTGGACGTTGAAAATGAGCTTATCTCAGCCAGCAGAGAGGTCAAATCACAGTAATGCAAACTCAGTCAGAGACATTAATTTTCACCTGCAACTTGCTTTAACATGTTTAACAGTGCATGAAATGTTGTCTAAAACAAAAAAGAATGATGCATTTTATGGCTGGATCTGGTTTTATCACATTCTGAATTGAACGTTGAAAATGAGCTTTTCAGAGCCAGCAGAGGTCAAAATAAGCAGTAATGCAAACTCAGTCAGAGACATAGATTTTCACTTGCAACTTGCTTTAACATGTTTAACAGTGCATGAATTGTTGTCTAAAACAAAAAAGAATGATGCATTTTATGGCTGGATCTGTTTTTATCACTTTCTGAATTGGACGTTGAAAATGAGCTTATCTCAGCCAGCAGAGAGGTCAAATCACAGTAATGCAAACTCAGTCAGAGACATAGATTTTCACTTGCAACTTACTTTAACATGTTTAACAGTGCATGAATTGTTGTCTAAAACAAAAAAGAATGATGCATTTTATGGCTGGATCTGTTTTTATCACTTTCTGAATTGCACGTTGAAAATGAGCTTATCTCAGCCAGCAGAGAGGTCAAATCACAGTAATGCAAACTCAGTCAGAGACATAGATTTTCACTTGCAACTTGCTTTAACATGTTTAACAATGCATGAATTGTTGTCTAAAACAAAAAAGAATGATGCATTTTATGGCTGGATCTGTTTTATCACTTTCTGAATTGCACGATGAAAATGAGCTTATCTCAGCCAGCAGAGAGGTCAAATCACAGTAATGCAAACTCAGTCAGAGACATAGATTTTCACTTGCAACTTGCTTTAACATGTTTAACAGTGCATGAATTGTTGTCTAAAACAAAAAAGAATGATGCATTTTATGGCTGGATCTGGTTTTATCACATTCTGAATTGAACGTTGAAAATGAGCTTTTCAAAGCCAGCAGAGGTCAAAATAAGCAGTAATGCAAACTCAGTCAGAGACATAGATTTTCACTTGCAACTTGCTTTAACATGTTTAACAATGCATGAATTGTTGTCTAAAACAAAAAAGAATGGTGCATTTTATGGCTGGATCTGTTTTTATCACTTTCTGAATTGGACGTTGAAAATGAGCTTATCTCAGCGAGCAGAGAGGTCAAATCACAGTAATGCAAACTCAGTCAGAGACATAGATTTTCACTTGCAACTTGCTTTAACATGTTTAACAGTGCATGAATTGTTGTCTAAAACAAAAAAGAATGATGCATTTTATGGCTGGATCTGGTTTTATCACATTCTGAATTGAACGTTGAAAATGAGCTTTTCAGAGCCAGCAGAGGTCAAAATAAGCAGTAATGCAAACTCAGTCAGAGACATAGATTTTCACTTGCAACTTGCTTTAACATGTTTAACAGTGCATGAATTGTTGTCTAAAACAAAAAAGAATGATGCATTTTATGGCTGGATCTGTTTTTATCACTTTCTGAATTGGACGTTGAAAATGAGCTTATCTCAGCCAGCAGAGAGGTCAAATCACAGTAATGCAAACTCAGTCAGAGACATAGATTTTCACTTGCAACTTACTTTAACATGTTTAACAGTGCATGAATTGTTGTCTAAAACAAAAAAGAATGATGCATTTTATGGCTGGATCTGGTTTTATCACATTCTGAATTGAACGTTGAAAATGAGCTTTTCAGAGCCAGCAGAGGTCAAAATAAGCAGTAATGCAAACTCAGTCAGAGACATAGATTTTCACTTGCAACTTGCTTTAACATGTTTAACAATGCATGAATTGTTGTCTAAAACAAAAAAGAATGATGCATTTTATGGCTGGATCTGTTTTATCACTTTCTGAATTGGACGTTGAAAATGAGCTTATCTCAGCCAGCAGAGAGGTCAAATCACAGTAATGCAAACTCAGTCAGAGACATAGATTTTCACTTGCAACTTGCTTTAATATGTTTAACAGTGCATGAATTGTTGTCTAAAACAAAAAAGAATGATGCATTTTATGGCTGGATCTGGTTTTATCACATTCTGAATTGAACGTTGAAAATGAGCTTTTCAGAGCCAGCAGAGGTCAAAATAAGCAGTAATGCAAACTCAGTCAGAGACAGATTTTCACTTGCAACTTGCTTTAACATGTTTAACAGTGCATGAAATGTTGTCTAAAACAAAAAAGAATGGTGCATTTTATGGCTGGATCTGTTTTTATCACTTTCTGAATTGGACGTTGAAAATGAGCTTATCTCAGCCAGCAGAGAGGTCAAATCACAGTAATGCAAACTCAGTCAGAGACATTAATTTTCACCTGCAACTTGCTTTAACATGTTTAACAGTGCATGAAATGTTGTCTAAAACAAAAAAGAATGATGCATTTTATGGCTGGATCTGGTTTTATCACATTCTGAATTGAACGTTGAAAATGAGCTTTTCAGAGCCAGCAGAGGTCAAAATAAGCAGTAATGCAAACTCAGTCAGAGACATAGATTTTCACTTGCAACTTGCTTTAACATGTTTAACAGTGCATGAATTGTTGTCTAAAACAAAAAAGAATGATGCATTTTATGGCTGGATCTGTTTTATCACTTTCTGAATTGCACGTTGAAAATGAGCTTATCTCAGCCAGCAGAGAGGTCAAATCACAGTAATGCAAACTCAGTCAGAGACATAGATTTTCACTTGCAACTTGCTTTAACATGTTTAACAGAGCATGAATTGTTGTCTAAAACAAAAAAGAATGATGCATTTTATGGCTGGATCTGTTTTTATCACTTTCTGAATTGCACGTTGAAAATGAGCTTATCTCAGCCAGCAGAGAGGTCAAATCACAGTAATGCAAACTCAGTCAGAGACATAGATTTTCACTTGCAACTTGCTTTAACATGTTTAACAATGCATGAATTGTTGTCTAAAACAAAAAAGAATGATGCATTTTATGGCTGGATCTGTTTTATCACTTTCTGAATTGCACGATGAAAATGAGCTTATCTCAGCCAGCAGAGAGGTCAAATCACAGTAATGCAAACTCAGTCAGAGACATAGATTTTCACTTGCAACTTGCTTTAACATGTTTAACAGTGCATGAATTGTTGTCTAAAACAAAAAAGAATGATGCATTTTATGGCTGGATCTGGTTTTATCACATTCTGAATTGAATGTTGAAAATGAGCTTTTCAGAGCCAGCAGAGGTCAAAATAAGCAGTAATGCAAACTCAGTCAGAGACATAGATTTTCACTTGCAACTTGCTTTAACATGTTTAACAATGCATGAATTGTTGTCTAAAACAAAAAAGAATGATGCATTTTATGGCTGGATCTGTTTTATCACTTTCTGAATTGGACGTTGAAAATGAGCTTATCTCAGCGAGCAGAGAGGTCAAATCACAGTAATGCAAACTCAGTCAGAGACATTAATTTTCACCTGCAACTTGCTTTAACATGTTTAACAGTGCATGAAATGTTGTCTAAAACAAAAAAGAATGATGCATTTTATGGCTGGATCTGTTTTATCACTTTCTGAATTGGACGTTGAAAATGAGCTTATCTCAGCCAGCAGAGAGGTCAAATCACAGTAATGCAAACTCAGTCAGAGACATAGATTTTCACTTGCAACTTGCTTTAACATGTTTAACAGTGCATGAATTGTTGTCTAAAACAAAAAAGAATGATGCATTTTATGGCTGGATCTGTTTTATCACTTTCTGAATTGGACGTTGAAAATGAGCTTATCTCAGCCAGCAGAGAGGTCAAATCACAGTAATGCAAACTCAGTCAGAGACATAGATTTTCACTTGCAACTTGCTTTAACATGTTTAACAGTGCATGAATTGTTGTCTAAAACAAAAAAGAATGATGCATTTTATGGCTGGATCTGGTTTTATCACTTTCTGAATTGGACGTTGAAAATGAGCTTATCTCAGCCAGCAGAGAGGTCAAATCACAGTAATGCAAACTCAGTCAGAGACATAGATTTTCACTTGCAACTTGCTTTAACATGTTTAACAGTGCATGAATTGTTGTCTAAAACAAAAAAGAATGATGCATTTTATGGCTGGATCTGTTTTATCACTTTCTGAATTGGACGTTGAAAATGAGCTTATCTCAGCCAGCAGAGAGGTCAAATCACAGTAATGCAAACTCAGTCAGAGACATAGATTTTCACTTGCAACTTGCTTTAACATGTTTAACAGTGCATGAATTGTTGTCTAAAACAAAAAAGAATGATGCATTTTATGGCTGGATCTGGTTTTATCACATTCTGAATTGAACGTTGAAAATGAGCTTTTCAGAGCCAGCAGAGGTCAAAATAAGCAGTAATGCAAACTCAGTCAGAGACATAGATTTTCACTTGCAACTTGCTTTAACATGTTTAACAGTGCATGAATTGTTGTTTAAAACAAAAAAGAATGATGCATTTTATGGCTGGATCTGTTTTATCACTTTCTGAATTGGACGTTGAAAATGAGCTTATCTCAGCCAGCAGAGAGGTCAAATCACAGTAATGCAAACTCAGTCAGAGACATAGATTTTCACTTGCAACTTGCTTTAACATGTTTAACAGTGCATGAATTGTTGTCTAAAACAAAAAAGAATGATGCATTTTATGGCTGGATCTGGTTTTATCACATTCTGAATTGAATGTTGAAAATGAGCTTTTCAGAGCCAGCAGAGGTCAAAATAAGCAGTAATGCAAACTCAGTCAGAGACATAGATTTTCACTTGCAACTTGCTTTAACATGTTTAACAGTGCATGAATTGTTGTCTAAAACAAAAAAGAATGATGCATTTTATGGCTGGATCTGTTTTATCACTTTCTGAATTGGACGTTGAAAATGAGCTTATCTCAGCCAGCAGAGAGGTCAAATCACAGTAATGCAAACTCAGTCAGAGACATAGATTTTCACTTGCAACTTGCTTTAACATGTTTAACAGTGCATGAATTGTTGTCTAAAACAAAAAAGAATTATGCATTTTATGGCTGGATCTGTTTTATCACTTTCTGAATTGCACGTTGAAAATGAGCTTATCTCAGCCAGCAGAGAGGTCAAATCACAGTAATGCAAACTCAGTCAGAGACATAGATTTTCACTTGCAACTTGCTTTAACATGTTTAACAGTGCATGAATTGTTGTCTAAAACAAAAAAGAATGATGCATTTTATGGCTGGATCTGGTTTTATCACATTCTGAATTGAACGTTGAAAATGAGCTTTTCAAAGCCAGCAGAGGTCAAAATAAGCAGTAATGCAAACTCAGTCAGAGACATAGATTTTCACTTGCAACTTGCTTTAACATGTTTAACAATGCATGAATTGTTGTCTAAAACAAAAAAGAATGGTGCATTTTATGGCTGGATCTGTTTTTATCACTTTCTGAATTGGACGTTGAAAATGAGCTTATCTCAGCGAGCAGAGAGGTCAAATCACAGTAATGCAAACTCAGTCAGAGACATAGATTTTCACTTGCAACTTGCTTTAACATGTTTAACAGTGCATGAATTGTTGTCTAAAACAAAAAAGAATGATGCATTTTATGGCTGGATCTGGTTTTATCACATTCTGAATTGAACGTTGAAAATGAGCTTTTCAGAGCCAGCAGAGGTCAAAATAAGCAGTAATGCAAACTCAGTCAGAGACATAGATTTTCACTTGCAACTTGCTTTAACATGTTTAACAGTGCATGAATTGTTGTCTAAAACAAAAAAGAATGATGCATTTTATGGCTGGATCTGTTTTTATCACTTTCTGAATTGGACGTTGAAAATGAGCTTATCTCAGCCAGCAGAGAGGTCAAATCACAGTAATGCAAACTCAGTCAGAGACATAGATTTTCACTTGCAACTTACTTTAACATGTTTAACAGTGCATGAATTGTTGTCTAAAACAAAAAAGAATGATGCATTTTATGGCTGGATCTGGTTTTATCACATTCTGAATTGAACGTTGAAAATGAGCTTTTCAGAGCCAGCAGAGGTCAAAATAAGCAGTAATGCAAACTCAGTCAGAGACATAGATTTTCACTTGCAACTTGCTTTAACATGTTTAACAATGCATGAATTGTTGTCTAAAACAAAAAAGAATGATGCATTTTATGGCTGGATCTGTTTTATCACTTTCTGAATTGGACGTTGAAAATGAGCTTATCTCAGCCAGCAGAGAGGTCAAATCACAGTAATGCAAACTCAGTCAGAGACATAGATTTTCACTTGCAACTTGCTTTAATATGTTTAACAGTGCATGAATTGTTGTCTAAAACAAAAAAGAATGATGCATTTTATGGCTGGATCTGGTTTTATCACATTCTGAATTGAACGTTGAAAATGAGCTTTTCAGAGCCAGCAGAGGTCAAAATAAGCAGTAATGCAAACTCAGTCAGAGACAGATTTTCACTTGCAACTTGCTTTAACATGTTTAACAGTGCATGAAATGTTGTCTAAAACAAAAAAGAATGGTGCATTTTATGGCTGGATCTGTTTTTATCACTTTCTGAATTGGACGTTGAAAATGAGCTTATCTCAGCCAGCAGAGAGGTCAAATCACAGTAATGCAAACTCAGTCAGAGACATTAATTTTCACCTGCAACTTGCTTTAACATGTTTAACAGTGCATGAAATGTTGTCTAAAACAAAAAAGAATGATGCATTTTATGGCTGGATCTGGTTTTATCACATTCTGAATTGAACGTTGAAAATGAGCTTTTCAGAGCCAGCAGAGGTCAAAATAAGCAGTAATGCAAACTCAGTCAGAGACATAGATTTTCACTTGCAACTTGCTTTAACATGTTTAACAGTGCATGAATTGTTGTCTAAAACAAAAAAGAATGATGCATTTTATGGCTGGATCTGTTTTATCACTTTCTGAATTGCACGTTGAAAATGAGCTTATCTCAGCCAGCAGAGAGGTCAAATCACAGTAATGCAAACTCAGTCAGAGACATAGATTTTCACTTGCAACTTGCTTTAACATGTTTAACAGAGCATGAATTGTTGTCTAAAACAAAAAAGAATGATGCATTTTATGGCTGGATCTGTTTTTATCACTTTCTGAATTGCAAGTTGAAAATGAGCTTATCTCAGCCAGCAGAGAGGTCAAATCACAGTAATGCAAACTCAGTCAGAGACATAGATTTTCACTTGCAACTTGCTTTAACATGTTTAACAATGCATGAATTGTTGTCTAAAACAAAAAAGAATGATGCATTTTATGGCTGGATCTGTTTTATCACTTTCTGAATTGCACGATGAAAATGAGCTTATCTCAGCCAGCAGAGAGGTCAAATCACAGTAATGCAAACTCAGTCAGAGACATAGATTTTCACTTGCAACTTGCTTTAACATGTTTAACAGTGCATGAATTGTTGTCTAAAACAAAAAAGAATGATGCATTTTATGGCTGGATCTGGTTTTATCACATTCTGAATTGAATGTTGAAAATGAGCTTTTCAGAGCCAGCAGAGGTCAAAATAAGCAGTAATGCAAACTCAGTCAGAGACATAGATTTTCACTTGCAACTTGCTTTAACATGTTTAACAATGCATGAATTGTTGTCTAAAACAAAAAAGAATGATGCATTTTATGGCTGGATCTGTTTTATCACTTTCTGAATTGGACGTTGAAAATGAGCTTATCTCAGCGAGCAGAGAGGTCAAATCACAGTAATGCAAACTCAGTCAGAGACATTAATTTTCACCTGCAACTTGCTTTAACATGTTTAACAGTGCATGAAATGTTGTCTAAAACAAAAAAGAATGATGCATTTTATGGCTGGATCTGTTTTATCACTTTCTGAATTGGACGTTGAAAATGAGCTTATCTCAGCCAGCAGAGAGGTCAAATCACAGTAATGCAAACTCAGTCAGAGACATAGATTTTCACTTGCAACTTGCTTTAACATGTTTAACAGTGCATGAATTGTTGTCTAAAACAAAAAAGAATGATGCATTTTATGGCTGGATCTGTTTTATCACTTTCTGAATTGGACGTTGAAAATGAGCTTATCTCAGCCAGCAGAGAGGTCAAATCACAGTAATGCAAACTCAGTCAGAGACATAGATTTTCACTTGCAACTTGCTTTAACATGTTTAACAGTGCATGAATTGTTGTCTAAAACAAAAAAGAATGATGCATTTTATGGCTGGATCTGGTTTTATCACTTTCTGAATTGGACGTTGAAAATGAGCTTATCTCAGCCAGCAGAGAGGTCAAATCACAGTAATGCAAACTCAGTCAGAGACATAGATTTTCACTTGCAACTTGCTTTAACATGTTTAACAGTGCATGAATTGTTGTCTAAAACAAAAAAGAATGATGCATTTTATGGCTGGATCTGTTTTATCACTTTCTGAATTGGACGTTGAAAATGAGCTTATCTCAGCCAGCAGAGAGGTCAAATCACAGTAATGCAAACTCAGTCAGAGACATAGATTTTCACTTGCAACTTGCTTTAACATGTTTAACAGTGCATGAATTGTTGTCTAAAACAAAAAAGAATGATGCATTTTATGGCTGGATCTGGTTTTATCACATTCTGAATTGAACGTTGAAAATGAGCTTTTCAGAGCCAGCAGAGGTCAAAATAAGCAGTAATGCAAACTCAGTCAGAGACATAGATTTTCACTTGCAACTTGCTTTAACATGTTTAACAGTGCATGAATTGTTGTTTAAAACAAAAAAGAATGATGCATTTTATGGCTGGATCTGTTTTATCACTTTCTGAATTGGACGTTGAAAATGAGCTTATCTCAGCCAGCAGAGAGGTCAAATCACAGTAATGCAAACTCAGTCAGAGACATAGATTTTCACTTGCAACTTGCTTTAACATGTTTAACAGTGCATGAATTGTTGTCTAAAACAAAAAAGAATGATGCATTTTATGGCTGGATCTGGTTTTATCACATTCTGAATTGAATGTTGAAAATGAGCTTTTCAGAGCCAGCAGAGGTCAAAATAAGCAGTAATGCAAACTCAGTCAGAGACATAGATTTTCACTTGCAACTTGCTTTAACATGTTTAACAGTGCATGAATTGTTGTCTAAAACAAAAAAGAATGATGCATTTTATGGCTGGATCTGTTTTATCACTTTCTGAATTGGACGTTGAAAATGAGCTTATCTCAGCCAGCAGAGAGGTCAAATCACAGTAATGCAAACTCAGTCAGAGACATAGATTTTCACTTGCAACTTGCTTTAACATGTTTAACAGTGCATGAATTGTTGTCTAAAACAAAAAAGAATTATGCATTTTATGGCTGGATCTGTTTTATCACTTTCTGAATTGCACGTTGAAAATGAGCTTATCTCAGCCAGCAGAGAGGTCAAATCACAGTAATGCAAACTCAGTCAGAGACATAGATTTTCACTTGCAACTTGCTTTAACATGTTTAACAGTGCATGAATTGTTGTCTAAAACAAAAAAGAATGATGCATTTTATGGCTGGATCTGGTTTTATCACATTCTGAATTGAACGTTGAAAATGAGCTTTTCAAAGCCAGCAGAGGTCAAAATAAGCAGTAATGCAAACTCAGTCAGAGACATAGATTTTCACTTGCAACTTGCTTTAACATGTTTAACAATGCATGAATTGTTGTCTAAAACAAAAAAGAATGGTGCATTTTATGGCTGGATCTGTTTTTATCACTTTCTGAATTGGACGTTGAAAATGAGCTTATCTCAGCCAGCAGAGAGGTCAAATCACAGTAATGCAAACTCAGTCAGAGACATAGATTTTCACTTGCAACTTGCTTTAACATGTTTAACAGTGCATGAATTGTTGTCTAAAACAAAAAAGAATTATGCATTTTATGGCTGGATCTGTTTTATCACTTTCTGAATTGCACGTTGAAAATGAGCTTATCTCAGCCAGCAGAGAGGTCAAATCACAGTAATGCAAACTCAGTCAGAGACATAGATTTTCACTTGCAACTTGCTTTAACATGTTTAACAGTGCATGAATTGTTGTCTAAAACAAAAAAGAATGATGCATTTTATGGCTGGATCTGGTTTTATCACATTCTGAATTGAACGTTGAAAATGAGCTTTTCAAAGCCAGCAGAGGTCAAAATAAGCAGTAATGCAAACTCAGTCAGAGACATAGATTTTCACTTGCAACTTGCTTTAACATGTTTAACAATGCATGAATTGTTGTCTAAAACAAAAAAGAATGATGCATTTTATGGCTGGATCTGTTTTATCACTTTCTGAATTGGACGTTGAAAATGAGCTTATCTCAGCGAGCAGAGAGGTCAAATCACAGTAATGCAAACTCAGTCAGAGACATTAATTTTCACCTGCAACTTGCTTTAACATGTTTAACAGTGCATGAAATGTTGTCTAAAACAAAAAAGAATGATGCATTTTATGGCTGGATCTGTTTTATCACTTTCTGAATTGGACGTTGAAAATGAGCTTATCTCAGCCAGCAGAGAGGTCAAATCACAGTAATGCAAACTCAGTCAGAGACATAGATTTTCACTTGCAACTTGCTTTAACATGTTTAACAGTGCATGAATTGTTGTCTAAAACAAAAAAGAATGATGCATTTTATGGCTGGATCTGTTTTATCACTTTCTGAATTGGACGTTGAAAATGAGCTTATCTCAGCCAGCAGAGAGGTCAAATCACAGTAATGCAAACTCAGTCAGAGACATAGATTTTCACTTGCAACTTGCTTTAACATGTTTAACAGTGCATGAATTGTTGTCTAAAACAAAAAAGAATGATGCATTTTATGGCTGGATCTGGTTTTATCACTTTCTGAATTGGACGTTGAAAATGAGCTTATCTCAGCCAGCAGAGAGGTCAAATCACAGTAATGCAAACTCAGTCAGAGACATAGATTTTCACTTGCAACTTGCTTTAACATGTTTAACAGTGCATGAATTGTTGTCTAAAACAAAAAAGAATGATGCATTTTATGGCTGGATCTGTTTTATCACTTTCTGAATTGGACGTTGAAAATGAGCTTATCTCAGCCAGCAGAGAGGTCAAATCACAGTAATGCAAACTCAGTCAGAGACATAGATTTTCACTTGCAACTTGCTTTAACATGTTTAACAGTGCATGAATTGTTGTCTAAAACAAAAAAGAATGATGCATTTTATGGCTGGATCTGGTTTTATCACATTCTGAATTGAACGTTGAAAATGAGCTTTTCAGAGCCAGCAGAGGTCAAAATAAGCAGTAATGCAAACTCAGTCAGAGACATAGATTTTCACTTGCAACTTGCTTTAACATGTTTAACAGTGCATGAATTGTTGTTTAAAACAAAAAAGAATGATGCATTTTATGGCTGGATCTGTTTTATCACTTTCTGAATTGGACGTTGAAAATGAGCTTATCTCAGCCAGCAGAGAGGTCAAATCACAGTAATGCAAACTCAGTCAGAGACATAGATTTTCACTTGCAACTTGCTTTAACATGTTTAACAGTGCATGAATTGTTGTCTAAAACAAAAAAGAATGATGCATTTTATGGCTGGATCTGGTTTTATCACATTCTGAATTGAATGTTGAAAATGAGCTTTTCAGAGCCAGCAGAGGTCAAAATAAGCAGTAATGCAAACTCAGTCAGAGACATAGATTTTCACTTGCAACTTGCTTTAACATGTTTAACAGTGCATGAATTGTTGTCTAAAACAAAAAAGAATGATGCATTTTATGGCTGGATCTGTTTTATCACTTTCTGAATTGGACGTTGAAAATGAGCTTATCTCAGCCAGCAGAGAGGTCAAATCACAGTAATGCAAACTCAGTCAGAGACATAGATTTTCACTTGCAACTTGCTTTAACATGTTTAACAGTGCATGAATTGTTGTCTAAAACAAAAAAGAATTATGCATTTTATGGCTGGATCTGTTTTATCACTTTCTGAATTGCACGTTGAAAATGAGCTTATCTCAGCCAGCAGAGAGGTCAAATCACAGTAATGCAAACTCAGTCAGAGACATAGATTTTCACTTGCAACTTGCTTTAACATGTTTAACAGTGCATGAATTGTTGTCTAAAACAAAAAAGAATGATGCATTTTATGGCTGGATCTGGTTTTATCACATTCTGAATTGAACGTTGAAAATGAGCTTTTCAAAGCCAGCAGAGGTCAAAATAAGCAGTAATGCAAACTCAGTCAGAGACATAGATTTTCACTTGCAACTTGCTTTAACATGTTTAACAATGCATGAATTGTTGTCTAAAACAAAAAAGAATGGTGCATTTTATGGCTGGATCTGTTTTTATCACTTTCTGAATTGGACGTTGAAAATGAGCTTATCTCAGCCAGCAGAGAGGTCAAATCACAGTAATGCAAACTCAGTCAGAGACATAGATTTTCACTTGCAACTTGCTTTAACATGTTTAACAGTGCATGAATTGTTGTCTAAAACAAAAAAGAATTATGCATTTTATGGCTGGATCTGTTTTATCACTTTCTGAATTGCACGTTGAAAATGAGCTTATCTCAGCCAGCAGAGAGGTCAAATCACAGTAATGCAAACTCAGTCAGAGACATAGATTTTCACTTGCAACTTGCTTTAACATGTTTAACAGTGCATGAATTGTTGTCTAAAACAAAAAAGAATGATGCATTTTATGGCTGGATCTGGTTTTATCACATTCTGAATTGAACGTTGAAAATGAGCTTTTCAAAGCCAGCAGAGGTCAAAATAAGCAGTAATGCAAACTCAGTCAGAGACATAGATTTTCACTTGCAACTTGCTTTAACATGTTTAACAATGCATGAATTGTTGTCTAAAACAAAAAAGAATGGTGCATTTTATGGCTGGATCTGTTTTTATCACTTTCTGAATTGGACGTTGAAAATGAGCTTATCTCAGCGAGCAGAGAGGTCAAATCACAGTAATGCAAACTCAGTCAGAGACATAGATTTTCACTTGCAACTTGCTTTAACATGTTTAACAGTGCATGAATTGTTGTCTAAAACAAAAAAGAATGATGCATTTTATGGCTGGATCTGGTTTTATCACATTCTGAATTGAACGTTGAAAATGAGCTTTTCAGAGCCAGCAGAGGTCAAAATAAGCAGTAATGCAAACTCAGTCAGAGACATAGATTTTCACTTGCAACTTGCTTTAACATGTTTAACAGTGCATGAATTGTTGTCTAAAACAAAAAAGAATGATGCATTTTATGGCTGGATCTGTTTTTATCACTTTCTGAATTGGACGTTGAAAATGAGCTTATCTCAGCCAGCAGAGAGGTCAAATCACAGTAATGCAAACTCAGTCAGAGACATAGATTTTCACTTGCAACTTACTTTAACATGTTTAACAGTGCATGAATTGTTGTCTAAAACAAAAAAGAATGATGCATTTTATGGCTGGATCTGGTTTTATCACATTCTGAATTGAACGTTGAAAATGAGCTTTTCAGAGCCAGCAGAGGTCAAAATAAGCAGTAATGCAAACTCAGTCAGAGACATAGATTTTCACTTGCAACTTGCTTTAACATGTTTAACAATGCATGAATTGTTGTCTAAAACAAAAAAGAATGATGCATTTTATGGCTGGATCTGTTTTATCACTTTCTGAATTGGACGTTGAAAATGAGCTTATCTCAGCCAGCAGAGAGGTCAAATCACAGTAATGCAAACTCAGTCAGAGACATAGATTTTCACTTGCAACTTGCTTTAATATGTTTAACAGTGCATGAATTGTTGTCTAAAACAAAAAAGAATGATGCATTTTATGGCTGGATCTGGTTTTATCACATTCTGAATTGAACGTTGAAAATGAGCTTTTCAGAGCCAGCAGAGGTCAAAATAAGCAGTAATGCAAACTCAGTCAGAGACAGATTTTCACTTGCAACTTGCTTTAACATGTTTAACAGTGCATGAAATGTTGTCTAAAACAAAAAAGAATGGTGCATTTTATGGCTGGATCTGTTTTTATCACTTTCTGAATTGGACGTTGAAAATGAGCTTATCTCAGCCAGCAGAGAGGTCAAATCACAGTAATGCAAACTCAGTCAGAGACATTAATTTTCACCTGCAACTTGCTTTAACATGTTTAACAGTGCATGAAATGTTGTCTAAAACAAAAAAGAATGATGCATTTTATGGCTGGATCTGGTTTTATCACATTCTGAATTGAACGTTGAAAATGAGCTTTTCAGAGCCAGCAGAGGTCAAAATAAGCAGTAATGCAAACTCAGTCAGAGACATAGATTTTCACTTGCAACTTGCTTTAACATGTTTAACAGTGCATGAATTGTTGTCTAAAACAAAAAAGAATGATGCATTTTATGGCTGGATCTGTTTTATCACTTTCTGAATTGCACGTTGAAAATGAGCTTATCTCAGCCAGCAGAGAGGTCAAATCACAGTAATGCAAACTCAGTCAGAGACATAGATTTTCACTTGCAACTTGCTTTAACATGTTTAACAGAGCATGAATTGTTGTCTAAAACAAAAAAGAATGATGCATTTTATGGCTGGATCTGTTTTTATCACTTTCTGAATTGCACGTTGAAAATGAGCTTATCTCAGCCAGCAGAGAGGTCAAATCACAGTAATGCAAACTCAGTCAGAGACATAGATTTTCACTTGCAACTTGCTTTAACATGTTTAACAATGCATGAATTGTTGTCTAAAACAAAAAAGAATGATGCATTTTATGGCTGGATCTGTTTTATCACTTTCTGAATTGCACGATGAAAATGAGCTTATCTCAGCCAGCAGAGAGGTCAAATCACAGTAATGCAAACTCAGTCAGAGACATAGATTTTCACTTGCAACTTGCTTTAACATGTTTAACAGTGCATGAATTGTTGTCTAAAACAAAAAAGAATGATGCATTTTATGGCTGGATCTGGTTTTATCACATTCTGAATTGAATGTTGAAAATGAGCTTTTCAGAGCCAGCAGAGGTCAAAATAAGCAGTAATGCAAACTCAGTCAGAGACATAGATTTTCACTTGCAACTTGCTTTAACATGTTTAACAATGCATGAATTGTTGTCTAAAACAAAAAAGAATGATGCATTTTATGGCTGGATCTGTTTTATCACTTTCTGAATTGGACGTTGAAAATGAGCTTATCTCAGCGAGCAGAGAGGTCAAATCACAGTAATGCAAACTCAGTCAGAGACATTAATTTTCACCTGCAACTTGCTTTAACATGTTTAACAGTGCATGAAATGTTGTCTAAAACAAAAAAGAATGATGCATTTTATGGCTGGATCTGTTTTATCACTTTCTGAATTGGACGTTGAAAATGAGCTTATCTCAGCCAGCAGAGAGGTCAAATCACAGTAATGCAAACTCAGTCAGAGACATAGATTTTCACTTGCAACTTGCTTTAACATGTTTAACAGTGCATGAATTGTTGTCTAAAACAAAAAAGAATGATGCATTTTATGGCTGGATCTGTTTTATCACTTTCTGAATTGGACGTTGAAAATGAGCTTATCTCAGCCAGCAGAGAGGTCAAATCACAGTAATGCAAACTCAGTCAGAGACATAGATTTTCACTTGCAACTTGCTTTAACATGTTTAACAGTGCATGAATTGTTGTCTAAAACAAAAAAGAATGATGCATTTTATGGCTGGATCTGGTTTTATCACTTTCTGAATTGGACGTTGAAAATGAGCTTATCTCAGCCAGCAGAGAGGTCAAATCACAGTAATGCAAACTCAGTCAGAGACATAGATTTTCACTTGCAACTTGCTTTAACATGTTTAACAGTGCATGAATTGTTGTCTAAAACAAAAAAGAATGATGCATTTTATGGCTGGATCTGTTTTATCACTTTCTGAATTGGACGTTGAAAATGAGCTTATCTCAGCCAGCAGAGAGGTCAAATCACAGTAATGCAAACTCAGTCAGAGACATAGATTTTCACTTGCAACTTGCTTTAACATGTTTAACAGTGCATGAATTGTTGTCTAAAACAAAAAAGAATGATGCATTTTATGGCTGGATCTGGTTTTATCACATTCTGAATTGAACGTTGAAAATGAGCTTTTCAGAGCCAGCAGAGGTCAAAATAAGCAGTAATGCAAACTCAGTCAGAGACATAGATTTTCACTTGCAACTTGCTTTAACATGTTTAACAGTGCATGAATTGTTGTTTAAAACAAAAAAGAATGATGCATTTTATGGCTGGATCTGTTTTATCACTTTCTGAATTGGACGTTGAAAATGAGCTTATCTCAGCCAGCAGAGAGGTCAAATCACAGTAATGCAAACTCAGTCAGAGACATAGATTTTCACTTGCAACTTGCTTTAACATGTTTAACAGTGCATGAATTGTTGTCTAAAACAAAAAAGAATGATGCATTTTATGGCTGGATCTGGTTTTATCACATTCTGAATTGAATGTTGAAAATGAGCTTTTCAGAGCCAGCAGAGGTCAAAATAAGCAGTAATGCAAACTCAGTCAGAGACATAGATTTTCACTTGCAACTTGCTTTAACATGTTTAACAGTGCATGAATTGTTGTCTAAAACAAAAAAGAATGATGCATTTTATGGCTGGATCTGTTTTATCACTTTCTGAATTGGACGTTGAAAATGAGCTTATCTCAGCCAGCAGAGAGGTCAAATCACAGTAATGCAAACTCAGTCAGAGACATAGATTTTCACTTGCAACTTGCTTTAACATGTTTAACAGTGCATGAATTGTTGTCTAAAACAAAAAAGAATTATGCATTTTATGGCTGGATCTGTTTTATCACTTTCTGAATTGCACGTTGAAAATGAGCTTATCTCTACGGAACCCCGGAAGGGACGTAGTGGGGGAGAAAAAAAATGGGTGGGTGAAAAAAAAAATGGGTGAAAGAAAAAAAAAATGGGTGGGAGGAAAATATATATTTCTAAGTTTTTTGCGTTCTCTCGCAAAGTTTTGCGTTCCCTCGCAAAGATGTTTTGCGTTCCCTCGCAAAGATGTTTTGCGTTATCTCGCAAAGATGTTTTGCGTTCCCTCGCAAAGATGTTTTGCGTTATCTCGCAAAGATGTTTTGCGTTCCCTCGCAAAGTTGTTTTGCGTTCCCTCGCAAAGATGTTTTGCGTTATCTCGCAAAGTTGTTTTGCGTTCCCTCGCAAAGATGTTTTGCGTTATCTCGCAAAGATGTTTTGCGTTCCCTCGCAAAGATGTTTTGCGTTATCTCGCAAAGATGTTTTGCGTTCCCTCGCAAAGATGTTTTGCGTTATCTCGCAAAGTTGTTTTATGTTCGCCCGCGAGACGTGTATTCTCACGAGACACTTGTTCGCGGTTGTTTTCATTTGGTGTTTGCACTTGCACAGCGTCAACATCACTTCACTTTAATGATCTTGAATGTTAACACTCCGCAGTTGGATCGGAGAAAGGTCATACTTTTGCGGTGAGTTATCATATTAAACTCTTTTTGATTGGATTGCGTGGAAGATCCTTTGAGTAAGTTAAACTAACTTAAACTTTTATGTGATTGATTGTCATCTCATCACAACGGAGACGCAGCTAGCGCTAATTGTTGTAGCTCTATGATGGAGGATGATCTACAACAGTTTTTGAGGTCAAGAGACGTCCCAGAACAGGACATCATTCTCATGAAAAGGGACAAGGTTAGTAATGTTTCATTAAAAGCAAGTTTTAGCAATTACGTTAACAACATACACAACCCTGTAACGTGTATCCCTGTATATGTAAACATTTAATAATATCCTTAAATATGGCCACATTTATTACACAGATATTAATAAAGGTGTCATTTAGGTTCTATGTCTGTGTAAGTTTGCACATAATTAAAATGATTATATTACCTTGTTTTATTTAGAACTGTCCTTTTGAAACTTTACATAACCGAACATACATTTATTCCACAATAACATAAATACAACCGTGGCTGTTCAAAAATATGCTAACAGATTCACTTAACAGGAACTGCAAGTAGGTATTGTCTATATAGATTAACTGTACCCTCAATATTAATAATTAACTTCATTCTAGAACTATGTCTTGTGAAGTAATTAAAACATTTTTTGTAAATGATTAAAATAATAAACATTGCAATATACACATTTTTTATATTTATAAAGTTTTAGTGCATAAATTCATGTTCTTTCAAAAGCCACCCATATATTAAATTAAATCTTCAATCACCGCTTTTTCAGATTGACAAGTCTGTGCTGTCTGTCATGACTGATGAGCAAATGGCAAAGTATGTTAGTTCATATGGTGACCGACTAGCTATCGTCTCCTTCTGTCAACAAACAGCAGCCTCCTCTGATAAAGAATCCCTTTTAAAGAACCTGAGAGACAAAATTGAAGCAAGGAAACTTGGTTCATCTAAAACTTTCCGAGGAAAAAGGTGTGTTATCCCTAAGGAAAGGAATGCCATGGCAAGAAACAAAAATTCATCTGCAGAAAGAACCACCAGGAGAATTGAAATTGGATGGCTTCACTATGGTCGTAATGGATACCAGCAAGTGAGGACCAATAATGGTGGTGGGACAAGACATTTGACAGTTCAAAAAGAGACAACTGTTGAACAAATAATGGAAATGGGAAAGAATCTTTTTTTTCCAAATGGGGAGTCTCCAAAAGGTCCAGAAGCAGACTTCACATTTCATGTTTGTGATTTCAAAAGAAACCCAATTGTTTTGGACAGTACTGTTGGAAATCTGTATGAACAAACCAAGCTGAAATTGTTGAGGTTTTATATTTGCACTAAACAAGAGGTTTACCTCACAGACGAAGAATCTTTATCTGAAGAAGATAAAGATGGGTTTAATGACCACTCATTACGACAGGATGGATCAGACAGTGATACAGAAAGACCTGCTGCATCATTGTCATCGCATGGATGTGATAGTGATGTTGATCATGCAAGCACACACTTACTGGATTATAGACTTTCATCTAATGAAAAAAGCAAGAAGGTATTTTGCACTTAAAAATAGATTAAGAACAGAGCTGTTCAAGATTTGATTTAGAATAAATGTTAGTAATTTAGTGTAATGTTTATGTTTAGTAATATTAGTAAATTTTTTGTTTCTCAGAGACGAGTGACAACAGAAACCCAGAGACCAGGGGAATTGGAGGATGTTGCACAAAGTGGCTTTACCGCAGATGCACCTAGCACTTCATACTGCTTTCATTCACTCTTGAATGATATCAAAAAAGCACATGTCGTCCAAAGAGTCGCAAGCAGCTCAAGTGATGAGGAGACTGGTAAATTGTTCAATTACAGTTTGCAGCAATCAAAAAGTCCACAGGATTTACATGAGCACTGTGATTTTCAAAGAGACTGTGAATTGATTGACTTGACAAATCAGATCCCTCCATTACAAAACAACAGAGTTGAATCTCTTGGATTTGATATGGAAGAGACAGTTGAGTGGAGGGAAGGGGATGAACTTGGAAACAGAATTGAAGATGAAGAAATTGTAGTAACATGGGATCTGAGAGAGGAAATCATTGAGGTAATGTAATCCTGATTAGCAAAGTGTCTCTGTAAAAAAAAGTTATATTTAAATTTAAAGCCTTAAAACTATACTAGATTTAGTTTTTATAAACTTAAGGGGCATTATTATAGGTACAATACATCAGATATACTATGCTTTGTGCTTATTAAGTTACATTAGAATTGACAACATTGAACTATATTGACACAGACTTTTTGGTGACAATTTCATACTTTCTTTTTTGGTATATAATTCATCCAGAATGCTGAGCTGACTGACGCTGAAAATGAGGAGCCATCACTACCCTTAAGTAACAGCCATCATGTATTGCAGGTATGACTTACAAAACATGTTTTTAAAGTTTTCCTTTCTTGTAAGCACTTTAGAACATAGATAATCAGGCTCTATACACCAACACAATGGATTTGAAATGAAATGAACAAGATGTGCTTCACTTGAAATCAAAAGTTTACATACACTTTTTACTTTTTAGAATCTTGAAACATGCTATTTATTGTACAACACTAAGAGAGCTCATATAAACTGCATTTTTCGATTAAGTACTGACCTGAGTAAGATAAACAAAATTATGTATACACAAAAGTCACACAAAAGCAGTTAATATACAGTTTAGATACATTGAAGTCCATGAGAGAAAGTAGTACGTAAATGTATACATTATATTTAAAATTGTGTTGTATCCTGAATGTTATTGAGTGCCTTTTTTGTGCTAAATAGTTAAACTGCCTGCTTGATATTCAGAGAATTCCTCGAGGTCACACAGATTCAGCAATGTGTGTATTTGAACCCTTTCCAATGTTGACTGGTTTATAGATTGATCTTTAAAATAAAAGAAAAACATATGCAATTACTGACAACTACAGAATGTTTAAATGCTCACTGATACTCCAGAGAAAACAGCATGTATTAAGAGCATCGTTTTTTGTTTTCTTTGTTTATGAAGCATCAGTGAGCATTTCTTTAACAAGAATTCTTTAACAGTTACATATGAATATCTCAGTGTAAAAACAAGGATTTAAAATCATACAGTCATTTTTAGAAAGGGTTCTAATGCACACAGTTGTTGGAAAAACTAAGATGTTGTGATCTCTGAAGGATTTCTGAAGAACAGCAGGCAATTGAACAATTCAGGTAAAACAAGAGACTCGAAATTATTGCAAAAAAGTAGAACGTCCAGGAAACCACAGAGTATTAGGAAGTAAGTGTGCATTAAACGGTAATTTTTGTAAATTCAGCTTATTTTTTGTGAATATTACAGTGGCCAGCAAAAATGAGTACACCCCTCACAGATCTATATCTAATTCGTATTTTGTTTAGGATGCTTTAGAATATATTTACATGTTCATAAACATTATTAGCCAGTACCAAAGTCAAAACTTAAACTAATGAAACAAAAAGGTAAGATCACCGTTTCAAAATTAATTCAAAATTAGAACACCCAATTGAATATGTTGTGAAACATATAAAAGTTTTAATAAACAGGAAAAATCAAGATAAACATAAACATGAATTTATTTGTTAGATTGTTGTGGTTGTTTTGTTGCAATAACTTGTTATAAAAAATGTGTTTTCTTCCTATTCCTAAAAATCTTAGGTGACTAAACTTTTATTTTAATTGATATAACTGTATAATAAAAGGTAAATAAAAGTTTACTTTAAATGGACCAACGTATATCTATTGTCTATATTCACTGACAATTTAATAAAAAATATTAGCTTTCAACAGGGGATGCATTCATTTATGCTGAGCACTGTATGTGAATGTCTTTTATTTGGAAAATTTATTTTTCAGGTCAGTACTATACGGTACATAAAATATCAGTTATGAGTCTTTTTATTTTGGTACTATGATGAACATTTCCTCAATGTACATGCAGTTTCAAATAAATGAAGAATAGCATATTTTGGTAACACTCTACAATAAGGTTGTATTACTTAATGTTCATTAATGCATTATTTAACATCCATTAACAGTAAGCATCACATCTGTTGAACATTACTTAATCTTTGTTAATGTTAACTAAATGTATATAAATGTATAATTAAATTTTAAACATTAACTTATAGTGAACAAAGTCTTCATTCAGTGTTAAAGAATCTTTATAAATGTTAACTTACTCATGTTATAATCTTTACATTAACAGCTTAATTAGTTGCGTCAGTTACATGTGTACTTTTACACACACTAATGCATTTGTTCCGGGGCCAGATAACATGACCTAACAATGCGAAACACATCTATGTAGCAAAACTAAATTTATATAAACTATAAACATATTGATGTGTTAGTTAATGCATCGGTTAACACATAAGTTAACATGAACAAATAATTAACAGATGTTAGTAACACATTAGATAATGTTGGAGTAGGGTAAACTGCAATAAGGTTCTTAATTCATTTTACTTATGCTTTGTTAGTGTTGAATCATGTAAGTAAAAAGTCAACAAACATGAATAACATTGCTGTTTTGGTGCATTAAAAAAAAGTAAAACATCTGCTTGCATGATATTCATGTTTCTTGATTCACTAACATCATAACAAAGCATTTGTTAAGGTAATTGTAAACTTTATTGTAGGGTACAGTACTTAAACATTATCTAATGTGTTACAAATATTTGTTCATCGTTTTATGTTAATAATGCATTAACTAATAACTAAATAACACAGTAACATGTTTAGTTAACATCAATAAAAATATAGTTTAACAAATGTGTTTTTCACTGTTAATTCATGTCAACTAATCAATTAACTAATACAATCTTATTGTTAAGTGCTACCCATATTTTAAAGTGAGAGTAATTAATCCTTCGATTGCATACAGAATATAATTAGTATAGGTCAAAGACTATAGATAATTTAAAAATGCATAGGCTAAGAACCAACCTTTTGAAACCTAGCTAAAACCTGAAATTATCATTATTAAATTTTTAATTGTCAATGCTGTTCCTAAATTAGATGTCACTCCAAACCTGTGACTTTTCTCCTGTGTCTAAAAATGTCTGGCAAATTGGCAGCTTATAGAATATGACTGGAATGATTACTCGACTGTTTGTGTAAAATATATCTTAAATCATTACTCCAGTGATAATTTCTGTTCTCAGCTTTTAAATGCAACTACATTGTATCTTCAGCAAATTAAATGTTTTGAAGACAATTGAAAAACCTAGAACTACACTAAATACTCATCCAAATCTAACTAAAATAAGTATATAAATGATCAAAAAGAGTACACAATGACACAAAAGAGTTTAGAACAACATTAGGGTTAGAAAAGCATTTTACTATACATATTGCTTGAATACTTATGAATACAGAAATTAAAAAAAAAAGTTTAAATATTTTTCGTAAATATTTTTATTTTTACTTTCATCTAGATGGGTTCCGAAATGCCTTCAACCCCAGACAGTCTGCCATCCCATTTAAGAGACCAAATTTCTTCTTCATTTGGAAACTCTGCAAATCTAACAGAAGTGCAAGCTTTAATACACAGGGTAAAGGTGGTAGAAGATCTTTTGTCTGTGTTCATGGACAGAAGCATAATTCAGTCTACTTTGAAAATGGAATTTGTAAATGAGATTGCTGTAGATGATGCTGGAGTATCCAGAGAAGTTTACACTGCATTCTGGGATCAGTTTCTTGAGCAGTGTGAAGGGGAAGATGAGCGTGTTCCAAGACTGAGACCAGATTTCTCTGAACCTGAATGGGAGGCAGTAGGACGGATCTGGGTAAAAGGATTTCTTGACCTTGGTGTACTGCCTGTGAGACTTGCCAGTGCTTTCATACTAGCATGCATGTATGGAATTGACTCAGTGGATGATGAGTTATTGTTGTCATCTTTCCACAACTACCTCTCTTTGACAGAACGAACTGCCATTGCAAAGGCTTATGAGGGCACGCTGGATGAATCAGACGAAGAGGATTTGCTTGACCTCTTCACGAGAATGGGCTCTCACAGAATCCCTTTTAAAAACTTGCAAAATATGAAAATTGCCATCCAAACAATGGCTCATAAAGCCATACTTCAAGAGCCCAAGTTCATAATAGACTGTTTCTCAAAAAACATGCCATTGGCACTGCTGAAAATACCAGACCAGAAAAGTCTAGTGTCTCTGTACGAGAAAAAGAAGGCCACTGGCAAAAAAGTAGCGCAGCTACTGCAAACAACACAGGATGTCCGGTCTCAGAAAGAACAGATGGTATTCCATCATCTGCAACGTTATGTCAGAAACGCAGACCAAACCAAAGCAGAAAAATTTCTGCGGTTCTGCACTGGCTCTTCCGTCATATGTGTTGAACAGATCAAGGTAAGCTTCAATGCTGAATCTGGCCTTAGCAGAAGGCCAGTAGCTCATACATGTGGCGCTACACTTGACTTGCCATACACTTACAGTTCATACCCAGACCTCCGCACAGAGCTTGATAACATTCTGTCTAGTGATTGCTTCGAAATGAACATCCTGTGAATTTTTTTTTTTCAGGATAGTTTATTGTGTTCATGGTACATTTATGGAACAATCTGTAACTTTTATTAACCTGTTGGTAGCTGTATCAGTGGTACCTGTGTAGATTTTTATACCATGGGGAAAAGGAACACTCATATTTTGTTTAACTATTGATTGGAATTCACCCCATATAGTATTAATTTGTTTTTCATTTGATTGTCAGGAAAATTAAACTTTTATTTTGAATTGATTGGCTAAAACAATCTTTATATGATGCAATGTCATTATTGTTAGTGTAGAAATAATTCTGAATCATATTTTGGTTAATTGCATAAAATTGAAGTTTATCCATATAAAGTGGACAAAGTGGTATGTATTCTTGCATAATTTCACTTTAACAGTTCATTGCAGCAAATATTACAGACGCATTGTTTTGTATGCATTACTTTCTCTCTAAAAAAAGGGTAAACAATTTGAGATTATATATTTAAATATATTTGTGCTGCTCAAAGTTTTTCAATGGAAATTTTAACTAGTGTTCCGTTTTCTCGAACTTAATTGTTAGTAAGAAGTTTTTTGAAATTGAACCTTGTTTATTCTAAAAGGTTTAAACTGTTTACATGGTTATAGAGATTCGAAAGGTTTGAAATTGACAGATTTAGCCATAGCCGTTCAATAGTTATAAAGTTTTAAAATATTGATTATTTACCTTAATACAGTTTAAAGTTGTTTTTTAATTGAAACAACACTGGGAATTATACAAATGTTTTATTTTTATTTTTTTATTCACTGCAATACAACATTGTGAGTAAGGAAAGTTATTGGAATCTTTAATCTTTATTTATGTTCTGTCCTGTTATATACAGCTTTGTTTACAATAAAGTATTATGCAAATGTTTGTTTCATTTTTAATGAGTTTGTCATTTCAAGACACATCAATGTTCTCTCTACAGTACACATTTAAGTACTTTAAACAATTCATCAATATTACAGGGTTGCCCAGGAGAAAGTCTACAGCAGGGATGTCAAACTCAATTCCTGGAGAGCCGCAGCCCAGCAAAGTTTAGTTCCAACCCTTATTAAACACACCAGATCAAACTAATTGAGTCATTCAGGCTTGTTTAAAACCTACAGGTAAGTGTGTTGAAGCAGGGCTGGAACTAAACTGTGCAGGGCTGCGGCTCTTGAGGAATTGAGTTTGACACCCCTGGTCTACAGGCTTTGTAAACTTTTAGTTATAAAGGACTTACAGCAATGTCTTGATCGTATCTCTTAAGTGCATGTACAAATTCACAGCTTGAAATGGATCTCTTGGAACGTTCAACTGAGACTCAAACATGATAATATTACACAGGCTATTTACATCTGGATCACATGGTATGGGGCGTCGGAAAGTGCATTCATTTTTGCACAACTGAATACTTTCACTGTCAGCTGAGGTGAGGAAGTCTCTGGTCTGGTACAGTTCAGGCAGTCCATACATTACATTGGGCCGACCACTGGGGCTGCTGATGTTCTTCGATTGCCGAATTGTGTGTGCATTCCACACCTGTGCAGTGTCATCCAGCTCATCCTTTAAAACGTTACAAGAATAAAAAATATATATTATAATTATTAATAATAAAAACAACTATAATTTTCACTTTACATATAAATAAATTACAAAAATAAGAATACACTTTACAGACAAATAAATCAACATATTGTGTATTAAATTCTAAATAATAAACGTTTTGTGTCATTATAAGCGTTTTGTTGTATTATAGGTTTTGTATTTTGTGTGCGTTGTTTGGGACTCCGTGAGGTGAGTAATGACATCACTTTCAGTTTGTTTCATACTTAAAACACATATATGCATCTTTAAACTTACTTGAATGAGTCCCATGCAGCAGAACTGGAGCAAACTTTTGTCCAAAAATCCTCCATCGAAGAATCCCTTGTCTCTGAGATCAGCAAACAGGGAAATCCAGAATTCCACACATTCCTTTCGCAGAACACCCCACCAGTGCTCAATCCTCTGATTAGCTGTACTTGCACCTTCCAAATAGCTGTCGAGGCTTTCATCTTCGTGACTTACATAGAGAAAACGTTGAAAGTCTCTAACGTGACCATTTTCAGTCCCAAGATCCCCCCTAACAACTCTAGGGCATCCTCCCAAACGCTCCACTGCTTCCATATAATATGCTCCAATAAGTTTTGGATCACTGCTGGTTGTGTACGCGTTCAGCCAAATAATCTTACGCGAAAACCCATCAATACAGCCATTTATACAAACACCATATGGTTTCAGTTTATCGTATGAGTCCAAATGCCATATAAAGTTTGGTCCCTTAGCAAAGTAGTTGCGCCTCCTGAGCCGTCTTGCTCTCCTCACTGAAACACCTACAGGGTCCAGTTCCTTCAGCACAAAGCGCACATCTTCTTTTCTCACACGTAGACCATTTTCTCTACATTTCGTGTACATCCATCGGTACCCATGAAGTTGCCCAGAGAATTGCAGCTGATTTTGGATGAAATCAACAAGAACAGCTAAAGCAGAGTACCTTTTCCGTCGAGACAGTCCTTTTTCGCGCAATATCCTTTTCAAATGTCTTTCACTTATATCAAAACCGTGCCTTAAACTAAGCATTGAGCATATATCTTTATACTTAAGCCCAAGTTCAAAATAAAGCTCTATGAAGCCGTCCATCGTGAACGCAAGGAGCCTAAAATGAAGAAAGAGGAAGTGTTGTTTTGAACAGAAAGTGTTTATTTGCGAGATAACGCAAAACATCTTTGCGAGGGAACGCAAAACAACTTTGCGAGGGAACGCAAAACATCTTTGCGAGGGAACGCAAAACAACTTTGCGAGGGAACGCAAAACATCTTTGCGAGATAACGCAAAACATCTTTGCGAGGGAACGCAAAACATCTTTGCGAGGGAACGCAAAACATCTTTGCGAGGGAACGCAAAACATCTTTGCGAGATAACGCAAAACATCTTTGCGAGATAACGCAAAACATCTTTGCGAGGGAACGCAAAACTTTGCGAGAGAACGCAAAAAACTTAGAAATATATATTTTCCTCCCACCCATTTTTTTTTCTTTCACCCATTTTTTTTTTCACCCACCCATTTTTTTTCTCCCCCACTACGTCCCTTCCGGGGTTCCGTATATCTCAGCCAGCAGAGAGGTCAAATCACAGTAATGCAAACTCAGTCAGAGACATAGATTTTCACTTGCAACTTGCTTTAACATGTTTAACAGTGCATGAATTGTTGTCTAAAACAAAAAAGAATGATGCATTTTATGGCTGGATCTGGTTTTATCACATTCTGAATTGAACGTTGAAAATGAGCTTTTCAAAGCCAGCAGAGGTCAAAATAAGCAGTAATGCAAACTCAGTCAGAGACATAGATTTTCACTTGCAACTTGCTTTAACATGTTTAACAATGCATGAATTGTTGTCTAAAACAAAAAAGAATGGTGCATTTTATGGCTGGATCTGTTTTTATCACTTTCTGAATTGGACGTTGAAAATGAGCTTATCTCAGCGAGCAGAGAGGTCAAATCACAGTAATGCAAACTCAGTCAGAGACATAGATTTTCACTTGCAACTTGCTTTAACATGTTTAACAGTGCATGAATTGTTGTCTAAAACAAAAAAGAATGATGCATTTTATGGCTGGATCTGGTTTTATCACATTCTGAATTGAACGTTGAAAATGAGCTTTTCAGAGCCAGCAGAGGTCAAAATAAGCAGTAATGCAAACTCAGTCAGAGACATAGATTTTCACTTGCAACTTGCTTTAACATGTTTAACAGTGCATGAATTGTTGTCTAAAACAAAAAAGAATGATGCATTTTATGGCTGGATCTGTTTTTATCACTTTCTGAATTGGACGTTGAAAATGAGCTTATCTCAGCCAGCAGAGAGGTCAAATCACAGTAATGCAAACTCAGTCAGAGACATAGATTTTCACTTGCAACTTACTTTAACATGTTTAACAGTGCATGAATTGTTGTCTAAAACAAAAAAGAATGATGCATTTTATGGCTGGATCTGGTTTTATCACATTCTGAATTGAACGTTGAAAATGAGCTTTTCAGAGCCAGCAGAGGTCAAAATAAGCAGTAATGCAAACTCAGTCAGAGACATAGATTTTCACTTGCAACTTGCTTTAACATGTTTAACAATGCATGAATTGTTGTCTAAAACAAAAAAGAATGATGCATTTTATGGCTGGATCTGTTTTATCACTTTCTGAATTGGACGTTGAAAATGAGCTTATCTCAGCCAGCAGAGAGGTCAAATCACAGTAATGCAAACTCAGTCAGAGACATAGATTTTCACTTGCAACTTGCTTTAATATGTTTAACAGTGCATGAATTGTTGTCTAAAACAAAAAAGAATGATGCATTTTATGGCTGGATCTGGTTTTATCACATTCTGAATTGAACGTTGAAAATGAGCTTTTCAGAGCCAGCAGAGGTCAAAATAAGCAGTAATGCAAACTCAGTCAGAGACAGATTTTCACTTGCAACTTGCTTTAACATGTTTAACAGTGCATGAAATGTTGTCTAAAACAAAAAAAGAATGGTGCATTTTATGGCTGGATCTGTTTTTATCACTTTCTGAATTGGACGTTGAAAATGAGCTTATCTCAGCCAGCAGAGAGGTCAAATCACAGTAATGCAAACTCAGTCAGAGACATTAATTTTCACCTGCAACTTGCTTTAACATGTTTAACAGTGCATGAAATGTTGTCTAAAACAAAAAAGAATGATGCATTTTATGGCTGGATCTGGTTTTATCACATTCTGAATTGAACGTTGAAAATGAGCTTTTCAGAGCCAGCAGAGGTCAAAATAAGCAGTAATGCAAACTCAGTCAGAGACATAGATTTTCACTTGCAACTTGCTTTAACATGTTTAACAGTGCATGAATTGTTGTCTAAAACAAAAAAGAATGATGCATTTTATGGCTGGATCTGTTTTATCACTTTCTGAATTGCACGTTGAAAATGAGCTTATCTCAGCCAGCAGAGAGGTCAAATCACAGTAATGCAAACTCAGTCAGAGACATAGATTTTCACTTGCAACTTGCTTTAACATGTTTAACAGAGCATGAATTGTTGTCTAAAACAAAAAAGAATGATGCATTTTATGGCTGGATCTGTTTTTATCACTTTCTGAATTGCACGTTGAAAATGAGCTTATCTCAGCCAGCAGAGAGGTCAAATCACAGTAATGCAAACTCAGTCAGAGACATAGATTTTCACTTGCAACTTGCTTTAACATGTTTAACAATGCATGAATTGTTGTCTAAAACAAAAAAGAATGATGCATTTTATGGCTGGATCTGTTTTATCACTTTCTGAATTGCACGATGAAAATGAGCTTATCTCAGCCAGCAGAGAGGTCAAATCACAGTAATGCAAACTCAGTCAGAGACATAGATTTTCACTTGCAACTTGCTTTAACATGTTAAACAGTGCATGAATTGTTGTCTAAAACAAAAAAGAATGATGCATTTTATGGCTGGATCTGGTTTTATCACATTCTGAATTGAATGTTGAAAATGAGCTTTTCAGAGCCTGCAGAGGTCAAAATAAGCAGTAATGCAAACTCAGTCAGAGACATAGATTTTCACTTGCAACTTGCTTTAACATGTTTAACAATGCATGAATTGTTGTCTAAAACAAAAAAGAATGATGCATTTTATGGCTGGATCTGTTTTATCACTTTCTGAATTGGACGTTGAAAATGAGCTTATCTCAGCGAGCAGAGAGGTCAAATCACAGTAATGCAAACTCAGTCAGAGACATTAATTTTCACCTGCAACTTGCTTTAACATGTTTAACAGTGCATGAAATGTTGTCTAAAACAAAAAAGAATGATGCATTTTATGGCTGGATCTGTTTTATCACTTTCTGAATTGGACGTTGAAAATGAGCTTATCTCAGCCAGCAGAGAGGTCAAATCACAGTAATGCAAACTCAGTCAGAGACATAGATTTTCACTTGCAACTTGCTTTAACATGTTTAACAGTGCATGAATTGTTGTCTAAAACAAAAAAGAATGATGCATTTTATGGCTGGATCTGTTTTATCACTTTCTGAATTGGACGTTGAAAATGAGCTTATCTCAGCCAGCAGAGAGGTCAAATCACAGTAATGCAAACTCAGTCAGAGACATAGATTTTCACTTGCAACTTGCTTTAACATGTTTAACAGTGCATGAATTGTTGTCTAAAACAAAAAAGAATGATGCATTTTATGGCTGGATCTGGTTTTATCACTTTCTGAATTGGACGTTGAAAATGAGCTTATCTCAGCCAGCAGAGAGGTCAAATCACAGTAATGCAAACTCAGTCAGAGACATAGATTTTCACTTGCAACTTGCTTTAACATGTTTAACAGTGCATGAATTGTTGTCTAAAACAAAAAAGAATGATGCATTTTATGGCTGGATCTGTTTTATCACTTTCTGAATTGGACGTTGAAAATGAGCTTATCTCAGCCAGCAGAGAGGTCAAATCACAGTAATGCAAACTCAGTCAGAGACATAGATTTTCACTTGCAACTTGCTTTAACATGTTTAACAGTGCATGAATTGTTGTCTAAAACAAAAAAGAATGATGCATTTTATGGCTGGATCTGGTTTTATCACATTCTGAATTGAACGTTGAAAATGAGCTTTTCAGAGCCAGCAGAGGTCAAAATAAGCAGTAATGCAAACTCAGTCAGAGACATAGATTTTCACTTGCAACTTGCTTTAACATGTTTAACAGTGCATGAATTGTTGTTTAAAACAAAAAAGAATGATGCATTTTATGGCTGGATCTGTTTTATCACTTTCTGAATTGGACGTTGAAAATGAGCTTATCTCAGCCAGCAGAGAGGTCAAATCACAGTAATGCAAACTCAGTCAGAGACATAGATTTTCACTTGCAACTTGCTTTAACATGTTTAACAGTGCATGAATTGTTGTCTAAAACAAAAAAGAATGATGCATTTTATGGCTGGATCTGGTTTTATCACATTCTAAATTGAATGTTGAAAATGAGCTTTTCAGAGCCAGCAGAGGTCAAAATAAGCAGTAATGCAAACTCAGTCAGAGACATAGATTTTCACTTGCAACTTGCTTTAACATGTTTAACAGTGCATGAATTGTTGTCTAAAACAAAAAAGAATGATGCATTTTATGGCTGGATCTGTTTTATCACTTTCTGAATTGGACGTTGAAAATGAGCTTATCTCAGCCAGCAGAGAGGTCAAATCACAGTAATGCAAACTCAGTCAGAGACATAGATTTTCACTTGCAACTTGCTTTAACATGTTTAACAGTGCATGAATTGTTGTCTAAAACAAAAAAGAATTATGCATTTTATGGCTGGATCTGTTTTATCACTTTCTGAATTGCACGTTGAAAATGAGCTTATCTCAGCCAGCAGAGAGGTCAAATCACAGTAATGCAAACTCAGTCAGAGACATAGATTTTCACTTGCAACTTGCTTTAACATGTTTAACAGTGCATGAATTGTTGTCTAAAACAAAAAAGAATGATGCATTTTATGGCTGGATCTGGTTTTATCACATTCTGAATTGAACGTTGAAAATGAGCTTTTCAAAGCCAGCAGAGGTCAAAATAAGCAGTAATGCAAACTCAGTCAGAGACATAGATTTTCACTTGCAACTTGCTTTAACATGTTTAACAATGCATGAATTGTTGTCTAAAACAAAAAAGAATGGTGCATTTTATGGCTGGATCTGTTTTTATCACTTTCTGAATTGGACGTTGAAAATGAGCTTATCTCAGCGAGCAGAGAGGTCAAATCACAGTAATGCAAACTCAGTCAGAGACATAGATTTTCACTTGCAACTTGCTTTAACATGTTTAACAGTGCATGAATTGTTGTCTAAAACAAAAAAGAATGATGCATTTTATGGCTGGATCTGGTTTTATCACATTCTGAATTGAACGTTGAAAATGAGCTTTTCAGAGCCAGCAGAGGTCAAAATAAGCAGTAATGCAAACTCAGTCAGAGACATAGATTTTCACTTGCAACTTGCTTTAACATGTTTAACAGTGCATGAATTGTTGTCTAAAACAAAAAAGAATGATGCATTTTATGGCTGGATCTGTTTTTATCACTTTCTGAATTGGACGTTGAAAATGAGCTTATCTCAGCCAGCAGAGAGGTCAAATCACAGTAATGCAAACTCAGTCAGAGACATAGATTTTCACTTGCAACTTACTTTAACATGTTTAACAGTGCATGAATTGTTGTCTAAAACAAAAAAGAATGATGCATTTTATGGCTGGATCTGGTTTTATCACATTCTGAATTGAACGTTGAAAATTAGCTTTTCAGAGCCAGCAGAGGTCAAAATAAGCAGTAATGCAAACTCAGTCAGAGACATAGATTTTCACTTGCAACTTGCTTTAACATGTTTAACAATGCATGAATTGTTGTCTAAAACAAAAAAGAATGATGCATTTTATGGCTGGATCTGTTTTATCACTTTCTGAATTGGACGTTGAAAATGAGCTTATCTCAGCCAGCAGAGAGGTCAAATCACAGTAATGCAAACTCAGTCAGAGACATAGATTTTCACTTGCAACTTGCTTTAATATGTTTAACAGTGCATGAATTGTTGTCTAAAACAAAAAAGAATGATGCATTTTATGGCTGGATCTGGTTTTATCACATTCTGAATTGAACGTTAAAAATGAGCTTTTCAGAGCCAGCAGAGGTCAAAATAAGCAGTAATGCAAACTCAGTCAGAGACATAGATTTTCACTTGCAACTTGCTTTAACATGTTTAACAGTGCATGAAATGTTGTCTAAAACAAAAAAGAATGGTGCATTTTATGGCTGGATCTGTTTTTATCACTTTCTGAATTGGACGTTGAAAATGAGCTTATCTCAGCCAGCAGAGAGGTCAAATCACAGTAATGCAAACTCAGTCAGAGACATTAATTTTCACCTGCAACTTGCTTTAACATGTTTAACAGTGCATGAAATGTTGTCTAAAACAAAAAAGAATGATGCATTTTATGGCTGGATCTGGTTTTATCACATTCTGAATTGAACGTTGAAAATGAGCTTTTCAGAGCCAGCAGAGGTCAAAATAAGCAGTAATGCAAACTCAGTCAGAGACATAGATTTTCACTTGCAACTTGCTTTAACATGTTTAACAGTGCATGAATTGTTGTCTAAAACAAAAAAGAATGATGCATTTTATGGCTGGATCTGTTTTATCACTTTCTGAATTGCACGTTGAAAATGAGCTTATCTCAGCCAGCAGAGAGGTCAAATCACAGTAATGCAAACTCAGTCAGAGACATAGATTTTCACTTGCAACTTGCTTTAACATGTTTAACAGAGCATGAATTGTTGTCTAAAACAAAAAAGAATGATGCATTTTATGGCTGGATCTGTTTTTATCACTTTCTGAATTGCACGTTGAAAATGAGCTTATCTCAGCCAGCAGAGAGGTCAAATCACAGTAATGCAAACTCAGTCAGAGACATAGATTTTCACTTGCAACTTGCTTTAACATGTTTAACAATGCATGAATTGTTGTCTAAAACAAAAAAGAATGATGCATTTTATGGCTGGATCTGTTTTATCACTTTCTGAATTGGACGTTGAAAATGAGCTTATCTCAGCCAGCAGAGAGGTCAAATCACAGTAATGCAAACTCAGTCAGAGACATAGATTTTCACTTGCAACTTGCTTTAACATGTTTAACAGTGCATGAATTGTTGTCTAAAACAAAAAAGAATGATGCATTTTATGGCTGGATCTGGTTTTATCACATTCTGAATTGAATGTTGAAAATGAGCTTTTCAGAGCCAGCAGAGGTCAAAATAAGCAGTAATGCAAACTCAGTCAGAGACATAGATTTTCACTTGCAACTTGCTTTAACATGTTTAACAATGCATGAATTGTTGTCTAAAACAAAAAAGAATGATGCATTTTATGGCTGGATCTGTTTTATCACTTTCTGAATTGGACGTTGAAAATGAGCTTATCTCAGCGAGCAGAGAGGTCAAATCACAGTAATGCAAACTCAGTCAGAGACATTAATTTTCACCTGCAACTTGCTTTAACATGTTTAACAGTGCATGAAATGTTGTCTAAAACAAAAAAGAATGATGCATTTTATGGCTGGATCTGTTTTATCACTTTCTGAATTGGACGTTGAAAATGAGCTTATCTCAGCCAGCAGAGAGGTCAAATCACAGTAATGCAAACTCAGTCAGAGACATAGATTTTCACTTGCAACTTGCTTTAACATGTTTAACAGTGCATGAATTGTTGTCTAAAACAAAAAAGAATGATGCATTTTATGGCTGGATCTGGTTTTATCACTTTCTGAATTGGACGTTGAAAATGAGCTTATCTCAGCCAGCAGAGAGGTCAAATCACAGTAATGCAAACTCAGTCAGAGACATAGATTTTCACTTGCAACTTGCTTTAACATGTTTAACAGTGCATGAATTGTTGTCTAAAACAAAAAAGAATGATGCATTTTATGGCTGGATCTGTTTTATCACTTTCTGAATTGGACGTTGAAAATGAGCTTATCTCAGCCAGCAGAGAGGTCAAATCACAGTAATGCAAACTCAGTCAGAGACATAGATTTTCACTTGCAACTTGCTTTAACATGTTTAACAGTGCATGAATTGTTGTCTAAAACAAAAAAGAATGATGCATTTTATGGCTGGATCTGGTTTTATCACATTCTGAATTGAACGTTGAAAATGAGCTTTTCAGAGCCAGCAGAGGTCAAAATAAGCAGTAATGCAAACTCAGTCAGAGACATAGATTTTCACTTGCAACTTGCTTTAACATGTTTAACAGTGCATGAATTGTTGTTTAAAACAAAAAAGAATGATGCATTTTATGGCTGGATCTGTTTTATCACTTTCTGAATTGGACGTTGAAAATGAGCTTATCTCAGCCAGCAGAGAGGTCAAATCACAGTAATGCAAACTCAGTCAGAGACATAGATTTTCACTTGCAACTTGCTTTAACATGTTTAACAGTGCATGAATTGTTGTCTAAAACAAAAAAGAATGATGCATTTTATGGCTGGATCTGGTTTTATCACATTCTGAATTGAATGTTGAAAATGAGCTTTTCAGAGCCAGCAGAGGTCAAAATAAGCAGTAATGCAAACTCAGTCAGAGACATAGATTTTCACTTGCAACTTGCTTTAACATGTTTAACAGTGCATGAATTGTTGTCTAAAACAAAAAAGAATGATGCATTTTATGGCTGGATCTGTTTTATCACTTTCTGAATTGGACGTTGAAAATGAGCTTATCTCAGCCAGCAGAGAGGTCAAATCACAGTAATGCAAACTCAGTCAGAGACATAGATTTTCACTTGCAACTTGCTTTAACATGTTTAACAGTGCATGAATTGTTGTCTAAAACAAAAAAGAATTATGCATTTTATGGCTGGATCTGTTTTATCACTTTCTGAATTGCACGTTGAAAATGAGCTTATCTCAGCCAGCAGAGAGGTCAAATCACAGTAATGCAAACTCAGTCAGAGACATAGATTTTCACTTGCAACTTGCTTTAACATGTTTAACAGTGCATGAATTGTTGTCTAAAACAAAAAAGAATGATGCATTTTATGGCTGGATCTGGTTTTATCACATTCTGAATTGAACGTTGAAAATGAGCTTTTCAAAGCCAGCAGAGGTCAAAATAAGCAGTAATGCAAACTCAGTCAGAGACATAGATTTTCACTTGCAACTTGCTTTAACATGTTTAACAATGCATGAATTGTTGTCTAAAACAAAAAAGAATGGTGCATTTTATGGCTGGATCTGTTTTTATCACTTTCTGAATTGGACGTTGAAAATGAGCTTATCTCAGCGAGCAGAGAGGTCAAATCACAGTAATGCAAACTCAGTCAGAGACATAGATTTTCACCTGCAACTTGCTTTAACATGTTTAACAGTGCATGAAATGTCTAAAACAAAAAAGAATGATGCATTTTATGGCTGGATCTGGTTTTATCACATTCTGAATTGAACGTTGAAAATGAGCTTTTCAGAGCCAGCAGAGGTCAAAATAAACAGTAATGCAAACTCAGTCAGAGACATAGATTTTCACTTGCAACTTGCTTTAACATGTTTAACAGTGCATGAATTGTTGTTTAAAACAAAAAAGAATGATGCATTTTATGGCTGGATCTGTTTTATCACTTTCTGAATTGGACGTTGAAAATGAGCTTATCTCAGCCAGCAGAGAGGTCAAATCACAGTAATGCAAACTCAGTCAGAGACATAGATTTTCACTTGCAACTTGCTTTAACATGTTTAACAGTGCATGAATTGTTGTCTAAAACAAAAAAGAATGATGCATTTTATGGCTGGATCTGGTTTTATCACATTCTGAATTGAACGTTGAAAATGAGCTTTTCAGAGCCAGCAGAGGTCAAAATAAGCAGTAATGCAAACTCAGTCAGAGACATAGATTTTCACTTGCAACTTGCTTTAACATGTTTAACAGTGCATGAATTGTTGTCTAAAACAAAAAAGAATGATGCATTTTATGGCTGGATCTGTTTTTATCACTTTCTGAATTGCACGTTGAAAATGAGCTTATCTCAGCCAGCAGAGAGGTCAAATCACAGTAATGCAAACTCAGTCAGAGACATAGATTTTCACTTGCAACTTGCTTTAACATGTTTAACAATGCATGAATTGTTGTCTAAAACAAAAAAGAATGATGCATTTTATGGCTGGATCTGTTTTATCACTTTCTGAATTGCACGATGAAAATGAGCTTATCTCAGCCAGCAGAGAGGTCAAATCACAGTAATGCAAACTCAGTCAGAGACATAGATTTTCACTTGCAACTTGCTTTAACATGTTTAACAATGCATGAATTGTTGTCTAAAACAAAAAAGAATGATGCATTTTATGGCTGGATCTGTTTTATCACTTTCTGAATTGGACGTTGAAAATGAGCTTATCTCAGCCAGCAGAGAGGTCAAATCACAGTAATGCAAACTCAGTCAGAGACATAGATTTTCACTTGCAACTTGCTTTAATATGTTTAACAGTGCATGAATTGTTGTCTAAAACAAAAAAGAATGATGCATTTTATGGCTGGATCTGGTTTTATCACATTCTGAATTGAACGTTGAAAATGAGCTTTTCAGAGCCAGCAGAGGTCAAAATAAGCAGTAATGCAAACTCAGTCAGAGACAGATTTTCACTTGCAACTTGCTTTAACATGTTTAACAGTGCATGAAATGTTGTCTAAAACAAAAAAGAATGGTGCATTTTATGGCTGGATCTGTTTTTATCACTTTCTGAATTGGACGTTGAAAATGAGCTTATCTCAGCCAGCAGAGAGGTCAAATCACAGTAATGCAAACTCAGTCAGAGACATTAATTTTCACCTGCAACTTGCTTTAACATGTTTAACAGTGCATGAAATGTTGTCTAAAACAAAAAAGAATGATGCATTTTATGGCTGGATCTGGTTTTATCACATTCTGAATTGAACGTTGAAAATGAGCTTTTCAGAGCCAGCAGAGGTCAAAATAAGCAGTAATGCAAACTCAGTCAGAGACATAGATTTTCACTTGCAACTTGCTTTAACATGTTTAACAGTGCATGAATTGTTGTCTAAAACAAAAAAGAATGATGCATTTTATGGCTGGATCTGTTTTATCACTTTCTGAATTGCACGTTGAAAATGAGCTTATCTCAGCCAGCAGAGAGGTCAAATCACAGTAATGCAAACTCAGTCAGAGACATAGATTTTCACTTGCAACTTGCTTTAACATGTTTAACAGAGCATGAATTGTTGTCTAAAACAAAAAAGAATGATGCATTTTATGGCTGGATCTGTTTTTATCACTTTCTGAATTGCACGTTGAAAATGAGCTTATCTCAGCCAGCAGAGAGGTCAAATCACAGTAATGCAAACTCAGTCAGAGACATAGATTTTCACTTGCAACTTGCTTTAACATGTTTAACAATGCATGAATTGTTGTCTAAAACAAAAAAGAATGATGCATTTTATGGCTGGATCTGTTTTATCACTTTCTGAATTGCACGATGAAAATGAGCTTATCTCAGCCAGCAGAGAGGTCAAATCACAGTAATGCAAACTCAGTCAGAGACATAGATTTTCACTTGCAACTTGCTTTAACATGTTTAACAGTGCATGAATTGTTGTCTAAAACAAAAAAGAATGATGCATTTTATGGCTGGATCTGGTTTTATCACATTCTGAATTGAATGTTGAAAATGAGCTTTTCAGAGCCAGCAGAGGTCAAAATAAGCAGTAATGCAAACTCAGTCAGAGACATAGATTTTCACTTGCAACTTGCTTTAACATGTTTAACAATGCATGAATTGTTGTCTAAAACAAAAAAGAATGATGCATTTTATGGCTGGATCTGTTTTATCACTTTCTGAATTGGACGTTGAAAATGAGCTTATCTCAGCCAGCAGAGAGGTCAAATCACAGTAATGCAAACTCAGTCAGAGACATAGATTTTCACTTGCAACTTGCTTTAACATGTTTAACAGTGCATGAATTGTTGTCTAAATCAAAAAAGAATGATGCATTTTATGGCTGGATCTGTTTTATCACTTTCTGAATTGCACGTTGAAAATGAGCTTATCTCAGCCAGCAGAGAGGTCAAATCACAGTAATGCAAACTCAGTCAGAGACATAGATTTTCACTTGCAACTTGCTTTAACATGTTTAACAGTGCATGAATTGTTGTCTAAAACAAAAAAGAATGATGCATTTTATGGCTGGATCTGGTTTTATCACATTCTGAATTGAACGTTGAAAATGAGCTTTTCAAAGCCAGCAGAGTTCAAAATAAGCAGTAATGCAAACTCAGTCAGAGACATAGATTTTCACTTGCAACTTGCTTTAACATGTTTAACAATGCATGAATTGTTGTCTAAAACAAAAAAGAATGGTGCATTTTATGGCTGGATCTGTTTTTATCACTTTCTGAATTGGACGTTGAAAATGAGCTTATCTCAGCGAGCAGAGAGGTCAAATCACAGTAATGCAAACTCAGTCAGAGACATAGATTTTCACCTGCAACTTGCTTTAACATGTTTAACAGTGCATGAAATGTTGTCTAAAACAAAAAAGAATGATGCATTTTATGGCTGGATCTGGTTTTATCACATTCTGAATTGAACGTTGAAAATGAGCTTTTCAGAGCCAGCAGAGGTCAAAATAAGCAGTAATGCAAACTCAGTCAGAGACATAGATTTTCACCTGCAACTTGCTTTAACATGTTTAACAGTGCATGAATTGTTGTTTAAAACAAAAAAGAATGATGCATTTTATGGCTGGATCTGTTTTATCACTTTCTGAATTGGACGTTGAAAATGAGCTTATCTCAGCCAGCAGAGAGGTCAAATCACAGTAATGCAAACTCAGTCAGAGACATAGATTTTCACTTGCAACTTGCTTTAACATGTTTAACAGTGCATGAATTGTTGTCTAAAACAAAAAAGAATGATGCATTTTATGGCTGGATCTGGTTTTATCACATTCTGAATTGAACGTTGAAAATGAGCTTTTCAGAGCCAGCAGAGGTCAAAATAAGCAGTAATGCAAACTCAGTCAGAGACATAGATTTTCACTTGCAACTTGCTTTAACATGTTTAACAGTGCATGAATTGTTGTCTAAAACAAAAAAGAATGATGCATTTTATGGCTGGATCTGTTTTTATCACTTTCTGAATTGGACGTTGAAAATGAGCTTATCTCAGCCAGCAGAGAGGTCAAATCACAGTAATGCAAACTCAGTCAGAGACATAGATTTTCACTTGCAACTTGCTTTAACATGTTTAACAGTGCATGAAATGTTGTCTAAAACAAAAAAGAATGGTGCATTTTATGGCTGGATCTGTTTTTATCACTTTCTGAATTGGACGTTGAAAATGAGCTTATCTCAGCCAGCAGAGAGGTCAAATCACAGTAATGCAAACTCAGTCAGAGACATTAATTTTCACCTGCAACTTGCTTTAACATGTTTAACAGTGCATGAAATGTTGTCTAAAACAAAAAAGAATGATGCATTTTATGGCTGGATCTGGTTTTATCACATTCTGAATTGAACGTTGAAAATGAGCTTTTCAGAGCCAGCAGAGGTCAAAATAAGCAGTAATGCAAACTCAGTCAGAGACATAGATTTTCACTTGCAACTTGCTTTAACATGTTTAACAGTGCATGAATTGTTGTCTAAAACAAAAAAGAATGATGCATTTTATGGCTGGATCTGTTTTATCACTTTCTGAATTGCACGTTGAAAATGAGCTTATCTCAGCCAGCAGAGAGGTCAAATCACAGTAATGCAAACTCAGTCAGAGACATAGATTTTCACTTGCAACTTGCTTTAACATGTTTAACAGAGCATGAATTGTTGTCTAAAACAAAAAAGAATGATGCATTTTATGGCTGGATCTGTTTTTATCACTTTCTGAATTGCACGTTGAAAATGAGCTTATCTCAGCCAGCAGAGAGGTCAAATCACAGTAATGCAAACTCAGTCAGAGACATAGATTTTCACTTGCAACTTGCTTTAACATGTTTAACAATGCATGAATTGTTGTCTAAAACAAAAAAGAATGATGCATTTTATGGCTGGATCTGTTTTATCACTTTCTGAATTGCACGATGAAAATGAGCTTATCTCAGCCAGCAGAGAGGTCAAATCACAGTAATGCAAACTCAGTCAGAGACATAGATTTTCACTTGCAACTTGCTTTAACATGTTTAACAGTGCATGAATTGTTGTCTAAAACAAAAAAGAATGATGCATTTTATGGCTGGATCTGGTTTTATCACATTCTGAATTGAATGTTGAAAATGAGCTTTTCAGAGCCAGCAGAGGTCAAAATAAGCAGTAATGCAAACTCAGTCAGAGACATAGATTTTCACTTGCAACTTGCTTTAACATGTTTAACAATGCATGAATTGTTGTCTAAAACAAAAAAGAATGATGCATTTTATGGCTGGATCTGTTTTATCACTTTCTGAATTGGACGTTGAAAATGAGCTCATCTCAGCCAGCAGAGAGGTCAAATCACAGTAATGCAAACTCAGTCAGAGACATAGATTTTCACTTGCAACTTGCTTTAACATGTTTAACAGTGCATGAATTGTTGTCTAAATCAAAAAAGAATGATGCATTTTATGGCTGGATCTGTTTTATCACTTTCTGAATTGCACGTTGAAAATGAGCTTATCTCAGCCAGCAGAGAGGTCAAATCACAGTAATGCAAACTCAGTCAGAGACATAGATTTTCACTTGCAACTTGCTTTAACATGTTTAACAGTGCATGAATTGTTGTCTAAAACAAAAAAGAATGATGCATTTTATGGCTGGATCTGGTTTTATCACATTCTGAATTGAACGTTGAAAATGAGCTTTTCAAAGCCAGCAGAGGTCAAAATAAGCAGTAATGCAAACTCAGTCAGAGACATAGATTTTCACTTGCAACTTGCTTTAACATGTTTAACAATGCATGAATTGTTGTCTAAAACAAAAAAGAATGGTGCATTTTATGGCTGGATCTGTTTTTATCACTTTCTGAATTGGACGTTGAAAATGAGCTTATCTCAGCGAGCAGAGAGGTCAAATCACAGTAATGCAAACTCAGTCAGAGACATAGATTTTCACCTGCAACTTGCTTTAACATGTTTAACAGTGCATGAAATGTTGTCTAAAACAAAAAAGAATGATGCATTTTATGGCTGGATCTGGTTTTATCACATTCTGAATTGAACGTTGAAAATGAGCTTTTCAGAGCCAGCAGAGGTCAAAATAAGCAGTAATGCAAACTCAGTCAGAGACATAGATTTTCACCTGCAACTTGCTTTAACATGTTTAACAGTGCATGAATTGTTGTTTAAAACAAAAAAGAATGATGCATTTTATGGCTGGATCTGTTTTATCACTTTCTGAATTGGACGTTGAAAATGAGCTTATCTCAGCCAGCAGAGAGGTCAAATCACAGTAATGCAAACTCAGTCAGAGACATAGATTTTCACTTGCAACTTGCTTTAACATGTTTAACAGTGCATGAATTGTTGTCTAAAACAAAAAAGAATGATGCATTTTATGGCTGGATCTGGTTTTATCACATTCTGAATTGAACGTTGAAAATGAGCTTTTCAGAGCCAGCAGAGGTCAAAATAAGCAGTAATGCAAACTCAGTCAGAGACATAGATTTTCACTTGCAACTTGCTTTAACATGTTTAACAGTGCATGAATTGTTGTCTAAAACAAAAAAGAATGATGCATTTTATGGCTGGATCTGTTTTTATCACTTTCTGAATTGGACGTTGAAAATGAGCTTATCTCAGCCAGCAGAGAGGTCAAATCACAGTAATGCAAACTCAGTCAGAGACATAGATTTTCACTTGCAACTTGCTTTAACATGTTTAACAGTGCATGATTTGTTGTCTAAAACAAAAAAGAATGATGCATTTTATGGCTGGATCTGTTTTTTTCACTTTCTGAATTGGACGTTGAAAATGAGCTTATCTCAGCCAGCAGAGAGGTCAAATCACAGTAATGCAAACTCAGTCAGAGACATAGATTTTCACTTGCAACTTGCTTTAACATGTTTAACAGTGCATGAATTGTTGTCTAAAACAAAAAAGAATGATGCATTTTATGGCTGGATCTGGTTTTATCACATTCTGAATTGAACGTTGAAAATGAGCTTTTCAGAGCCAGCAGAGGTCAAAATAAGCAGTAATGCAAACTCAGTCAGAGACATAGATTTTCACTTGCAACTTGCTTTAACATGTTTAACAGTGCATGAATTGTTGTTTAAAACAAAAAAGAATGATGCATTTTATGGCTGGATCTGTTTTATCACTTTCTGAATTGGACGTTGAAAATGAGCTTATCTCAGCCAGCAGAGAGGTCAAATCACAGTAATGCAAACTCAGTCAGAGACATAGATTTTCACTTGCAACTTGCTTTAACATGTTTAACAGAGCATGAATTGTTGTCTAAAACAAAAAAGAATGATGCATTTTATGGCTGGATCTGGTTTTATCACATTCTGAATTGAACGTTGAAAATGAGCTTTTCAGAGCCAGCAGAGGTCAAAATAAGCAGTAATGCAAACTCAGTAAGAGACATAGATTTTCACTTGCAACTTGCTTTAACATGTTTAACAATGCATGAATTGTTGTCTAAAACAAAAAAGAATGATGCATTTTATGGCTGGATCTGTTTTATCACTTTCTGAACTGGACGTTGAAAATGAGCTTATCTCAGCCAGCAGAGAGGTCAAATAACAGTAATGCAAACTCAGTCAGAGACATAGATTTTCACTTGCAACTTGCTTTAACATGTTTAACAGTGCATGAATTGTTGTCTAAAACAAAAAAGAATGATGCATTTTATGGCTGGATCTGTTTTATCACTTTCTGAATTGCACGTTGAAAATGAGCTTATCTCAGCCAGCAGAGAGGTCAAATCACAGTAATGCAAACTCAGTCAGAGACATAGATTTTCACTTGCAACTTGCTTTAACATGTTTAACAGTGCATGAATTGTCTAAAACAAAAAAGAATGATGCATTTTATGGCTGGATCTGGTTTTATCACATTCTGAATTGAACGTTGAAAATGAGCTTTTCAAAGCCAGCAGAGGTCAAAATAAGCAGTAATGCAAACTCAGTCAGAGACATAGATTTTCACTTGCAACTTGCTTTAACATGTTTAACAATGCATGAATTGTTCTCTAAAACAAAAAAGAATGATGCATTTTATGGCTGGATCTGTTTTTATCACTTTCTGAATTGGACGTTGAAAATGAGCTTATCTCAGCCAGCAGAGAGGTCAAATCACAGTAATGCAAACTCAGTCAGAGACATAGATTTTCACCTGCAACTTGCTTTAACATGTTTAACAGTGCATGATTTGTTGTCTAAAACAAAAAAGAATGATGCATTTTATGGCTGGATCTGTTTTTATCACTTTCTGAATTGGACGTTGAAAATGAGCTTATCTCAGCCAGCAGAGAGGTCAAATCACAGTAATGCAAACTCAGTCAGAGACATAGATTTTCACTTGCAACTTGCTTTAACATGTTTAACAGTACATGAATTGTTGTCTAAAACAAAAAAGAATGATGCATTTTATGGCTGGATCTGGTTTTATCACATTCTGAATTGAACGTTGAAAATGAGCTTTTCAGAGCCAGCAGAGGTCAAAATAAGCAGTAATGCAAACTCAGTCAGAGACATAGATTTTCACTTGCAACTTGCTTTAACATGTTTAACAGTGCATGAATTGTTGTTTAAAACAAAAAAGAATGATGCATTTTATGGCTGGATCTGTTTTATCACTTTCTGAATTGGACGTTGAAAATGAGCTTATCTCAGCCAGCAGAGAGGTCAAATCACAGTAATGCAAACTCAGTCAGAGACATAGATTTTCACTTGCAACTTGCTTTAACATGTTTAACAGTGCATGAATTGTTGTCTAAAACAAAAAAGAATGATGCATTTTATGGCTGGATCTGGTTTTATCACATTCTGAATTGAACGTTGAAAATGAGCTTTTCAGAGCCAGCAGAGGTCAAAATAAGCAGTAATGCAAACACAGTCAGAGACATAGATTTTCACTTGCAACTTGCTTTAACATGTTTAACAGTGCATGAATTGTTGTCTAAAACAAAAAAGAATGATGCATTTTATGGCTGGATCTGTTTTTATCACTTTCTGAATTGGACGTTGAAAATGAGCTTATCTCAGCCAGCAGAGAGGTCAAATCACAGTAATGCAAACTCAGTCAGAGACATAGATTTTCACTTGCAACTTACTTTAACATGTTTAACAGTGCATGAATTGTTGTCTAAAACAAAAAAGAATGATGCATTTTATGGCTGGATCTGGTTTTATCACATTCTGAATTGAACGTTGAAAATGAGCTTTTCAGAGCCAGCAGAGGTCAAAATAAGCAGTAATGCAAACTCAGTCAGAGACATAGATTTTCACTTGCAACTTGCTTTAACATGTTTAACAATGCATGAATTGTTGTCTAAAACAAAAAAGAATGATGCATTTTATGGCTGGATCTGTTTTATCACTTTCTGAATTGGACGTTGAAAATGAGCTTATCTCAGCCAGCAGAGAGGTCAAATCACAGTAATGCAAACTCAGTCAGAGACATAGATTTTCACTTGCAACTTGCTTTAATATGTTTAACAGTGCATGAATTGTTGTCTAAAACAAAAAAGAATGATGCATTTTATGGCTGGATCTGGTTTTATCACATTCTGAATTGAACGTTGAAAATGAGCTTTTCAGAGCCAGCAGAGGTCAAAATAAGCAGTAATGCAAACTCAGTCAGAGACATAGATTTTCACTTGCAACTTGCTTTAACATGTTTAACAGTGCATGAAATGTTGTCTAAAACAAAAAAGAATGGTGCATTTTATGGCTGGATCTGTTTTTATCACTTTCTGAATTGGACGTTGAAAATGAGCTTATCTCAGCCAGCAGAGAGGTCAAATCACAGTAATGCAAACTCAGTCAGAGACATTAATTTTCACCTGCAACTTGCTTTAACATGTTTAACAGTGCATGAAATGTTGTCTAAAACAAAAAAGAATGATGCATTTTATGGCTGGATCTGTTTTATCACATTCTGAATTGAACGTTGAAAATGAGCTTTTCAGAGCCAGCAGAGGTCAAAATAAGCAGTAATGCAAACTCAGTCAGAGACATAGATTTTCACTTGCAACTTGCTTTAACATGTTTAACAGTGCATGAATTGTTGTCTAAAACAAAAAAGAATGATGCATTTTATGGCTGGATCTGTTTTATCACTTTCTGAATTGCACGTTGAAAATGAGCTTATCTCAGCCAGCAGAGAGGTCAAATCACAGTAATGCAAACTCAGTCAGAGACATAGATTTTCACTTGCAACTTGCTTTAACATGTTTAACAGAGCATGAATTGTTGTCTAAAACAAAAAAGAATGATGCATTTTATGGCTGGATCTGTTTTTATCACTTTCTGAATTGCACGTTGAAAATGAGCTTATCTCAGCCAGCAGAGAGGTCAAATCACAGTAATGCAAACTCAGTCAGAGACATAGATTTTCACTTGCAACTTGCTTTAACATGTTTAACAATGCATGAATTGTTGTCTAAAACAAAAAAGAATGATGCATTTTATGGCTGGATCTGTTTTATCACTTTCTGAATTGCACGATGAAAATGAGCTTATCTCAGCCAGCAGAGAGGTCAAATCACAGTAATGCAAACTCAGTCAGAGACATAGATTTTCACTTGCAACTTGCTTTAACATGTTTAACAGTGCATGAATTGTTGTCTAAAACAAAAAAGAATGATGCATTTTATGGCTGGATCTGGTTTTATCACATTCTGAATTGAATGTTGAAAATGAGCTTTTCAGAGCCAGCAGAGGTCAAAATAAGCAGTAATGCAAACTCAGTCAGAGACATAGATTTTCACTTGCAACTTGCTTTAACATGTTTAACAATGCATGAATTGTTGTCTAAAACAAAAAAGAATGATGCATTTTATGGCTGGATCTGTTTTATCACTTTCTGAATTGGACGTTGAAAATGAGCTTATCTCAGCCAGCAGAGAGGTCAAATCACAGTAATGCAAACTCAGTCAGAGACATAGATTTTCACTTGCAACTTGCTTTAACATGTTTAACAGTGCATGAATTGTTGTCTAAATCAAAAAAGAATGATGCATTTTATGGCTGGATCTGTTTTATCACTTTCTGAATTGCACGTTGAAAATGAGCTTATCTCAGCCAGCAGAGAGGTCAAATCACAGTAATGCAAACTCAGTCAGAGACATAGATTTTCACTTGCAACTTGCTTTAACATGTTTAACAGTGCATGAATTGTTGTCTAAAACAAAAAAGAATGATGCATTTTATGGCTGGATCTGGTTTTATCACATTCTGAATTGAACGTTGAAAATGAGCTTTTCAAAGCCAGCAGAGGTCAAAATAAGCAGTAATGCAAACTCAGTCAGAGACATAGATTTTCACTTGCAACTTGCTTTAACATGTTTAACAATGCATGAATTGTTGTCTAAAACAAAAAAGAATGGTGCATTTTATGGCTGGATCTGTTTTTATCACTTTCTGAATTGGACGTTGAAAATGAGCTTATCTCAGCGAGCAGAGAGGTCAAATCACAGTAGTGCAAACTCAGTCAGAGACATAGATTTTCACCTGCAACTTGCTTTAACATGTTTAACAGTGCATGAAATGTTGTCTAAAACAAAAAAGAATGATGCATTTTATGGCTGGATCTGGTTTTATCACATTCTGAATTGAACGTTGAAAATGAGCTTTTCAGAGCCAGCAGAGGTCAAAATAAGCAGTAATGCAAACTCAGTCAGAGACATAGATTTTCACCTGCAACTTGCTTTAACATGTTTAACAGTGCATGAATTGTTGTTTAAAACAAAAAAGAATGATGCATTTTATGGCTGGATCTGTTTTATCACTTTCTGAATTGGACGTTGAAAATGAGCTTATCTCAGCCAGCAGAGAGGTCAAATCACAGTAATGCAAACTCAGTCAGAGACATAGATTTTCACTTGCAACTTGCTTTAACATGTTTAACAGTGCATGAATTGTTGTCTAAAACAAAAAAGAATGATGCATTTTATGGCTGGATCTGGTTTTATCACATTCTGAATTGAACGTTGAAAATGAGCTTTTCAGAGCCAGCAGAGGTCAAAATAAGCAGTAATGCAAACTCAGTCAGAGACATAGATTTTCACTTGCAACTTGCTTTAACATGTTTAACAGTGCATGAATTGTTGTCTAAAACAAAAAAGAATGATGCATTTTATGGCTGGATCTGTTTTTATCACTTTCTGAATTGGACGTTGAAAATGAGCTTATCTCAGCCAGCAGAGAGGTCAAATCACAGTAATGCAAACTCAGTCAGAGACATAGATTTTCACTTGCAACTTGCTTTAACATGTTTAACAGTGCATGAATTGTTGTCTAAATCAAAAAAGAATGATGCATTTTATGGCTGGATCTGTTTTATCACTTTCTGAATTGCACGTTGAAAATGAGCTTATCTCAGCCAGCAGAGAGGTCAAATCACAGTAATGCAAACTCAGTCAGAGACATAGATTTTCACTTGCAACTTGCTTTAACATGTTTAACAGTGCATGAATTGTTGTCTAAAACAAAAAAGAATGATGCATTTTATGGCTGGATCTGGTTTTATCACATTCTGAATTGAACGTTGAAAATGAGCTTTTCAAAGCCAGCAGAGGTCAAAATAAGCAGTAATGCAAACTCAGTCAGAGACATAGATTTTCACTTGCAACTTGCTTTAACATGTTTAACAATGCATGAATTGTTGTCTAAAACAAAAAAGAATGGTGCATTTTATGGCTGGATCTGTTTTTATCACTTTCTGAATTGGACGTTGAAAATGAGCTTATCTCAGCGAGCAGAGAGGTCAAATCACAGTAATGCAAACTCAGTCAGAGACATAGATTTTCACCTGCAACTTGCTTTAACATGTTTAACAGTGCATGAAATGTTGTCTAAAACAAAAAAGAATGATGCATTTTATGGCTGGATCTGGTTTTATCACATTCTGAATTGAACGTTGAAAATGAGCTTTTCAGAGCCAGCAGAGGTCAAAATAAGCAGTAATGCAAACTCAGTCAGAGACATAGATTTTCACCTGCAACTTGCTTTAACATGTTTAACAGTGCATGAATTGTTGTTTAAAACAAAAAAGAATGATGCATTTTATGGCTGGATCTGTTTTATCACTTTCTGAATTGGACGTTGAAAATGAGCTTATCTCAGCCAGCAGAGAGGTCAAATCACAGTAATGCAAACTCAGTCAGAGACATAGATTTTCACTTGCAACTTGCTTTAACATGTTTAACAGTGCATGAATTGTTGTCTAAAACAAAAAAGAATGATGCATTTTATGGCTGGATCTGGTTTTATCACATTCTGAATTGAACGTTGAAAATGAGCTTTTCAGAGCCAGCAGAGGTCAAAATAAGCAGTAATGCAAACTCAGTCAGAGACATAGATTTTCACTTGCAACTTGCTTTAACATGTTTAACAGTGCATGAATTGTTGTCTAAAACAAAAAAGAATGATGCATTTTATGGCTGGATCTGTTTTTATCACTTTCTGAATTGGACGTTGAAAATGAGCTTATCTCAGCCAGCAGAGAGGTCAAATCACAGTAATGCAAACTCAGTCAGAGACATAGATTTTCACTTGCAACTTGCTTTAACATGTTTAACAGTGCATGATTTGTTGTCTAAAACAAAAAAGAATGATGCATTTTATGGCTGGATCTGTTTTTTTCACTTTCTGAATTGGACGTTGAAAATGAGCTTATCTCAGCCAGCAGAGAGGTCAAATCACAGTAATGCAAACTCAGTCAGAGACATAGATTTTCACTTGCAACTTGCTTTAACATGTTTAACAGTGCATGAATTGTTGTCTAAAACAAAAAAGAATGATGCATTTTATGGCTGGATCTGGTTTTATCACATTCTGAATTGAACGTTGAAAATGAGCTTTTCAGAGCCAGCAGAGGTCAAAATAAGCAGTAATGCAAACTCAGTCAGAGACATAGATTTTCACTTGCAACTTGCTTTAACATGTTTAACAGAGCATGAATTGTTGTCTAAAACAAAAAAGAATGATGCATTTTATGGCTGGATCTGTTTTATCACTTTCTGAATTGCACGTTGAAAATGAGCTTATCTCAGCCAGCAGAGAGGTCAAATCACAGTAATGCAAACTCAGTCAGAGACATAGATTTTCACTTGCAACTTGCTTTAACATGTTTAACAGAGCATGAATTGTTGTCTAAAACAAAAAAGAATGATGCATTTTATGGCTGGATCTGTTTTTATCACTTTCTGAATTGCACGTTGAAAATGAGCTTATCTCAGCCAGCAGAGAGGTCAAATCACAGTAATGCAAACTCAGTCAGAGACATAGATTTTCACTTGCAACTTGCTTTAACATGTTTAACAATGCATGAATTGTTGTCTAAAACAAAAAAGAATGATGCATTTTATGGCTGGATCTGTTTTATCACTTTCTGAATTGCACGATGAAAATGAGCTTATCTCAGCCAGCAGAGAGGTCAAATCACAGTAATGCAAACTCAGTCAGAGACATAGATTTTCACTTGCAACTTGCTTTAACATGTTTAACAGTGCATGAATTGTTGTCTAAAACAAAAAAGAATGATGCATTTTATGGCTGGATCTGGTTTTATCACATTCTGAATTGAATGTTGAAAATGAGCTTTTCAGAGCCAGCAGAGGTCAAAATAAGCAGTAATGCAAACTCAGTCAGAGACATAGATTTTCACTTGCAACTTGCTTTAACATGTTTAACAATGCATGAATTGTTGTCTAAAACAAAAAAGAATGATGCATTTTATGGCTGGATCTGTTTTATCACTTTCTGAATTGGACGTTGAAAATGAGCTTATCTCAGCCAGCAGAGAGGTCAAATCACAGTAATGCAAACTCAGTCAGAGACATAGATTTTCACTTGCAACTTGCTTTAATATGTTTAACAGTGCATGAATTGTTGTCTAAAACAAAAAAGAATGATGCATTTTATGGCTGGATCTGGTTTTATCACATTCTGAATTGAACGTTGAAAATGAGCTTTTCAGAGCCAGCAGAGGTCAAAATAAGCAGTAATGCAAACTCAGTCAGAGACATAGATTTTCACTTGCAACTTGCTTTAACATGTTTAACAGTGCATGAAATGTTGTCTAAAACAAAAAAGAATGGTGCATTTTATGGCTGGATCTGTTTTTATCACTTTCTGAATTGGACGTTGAAAATGAGCTTATCTCAGCCAGCAGAGAGGTCAAATCACAGTAATGCAAACTCAGTCAGAGACATTAATTTTCACCTGCAACTTGCTTTAACATGTTTAACAGTGCATGAAATGTTGTCTAAAACAAAAAAGAATGATGCATTTTATGGCTGGATCTGTTTTATCACATTCTGAATTGAACGTTGAAAATGAGCTTTTCAGAGCCAGCAGAGGTCAAAATAAGCAGTAATGCAAACTCAGTCAGAGACATAGATTTTCACTTGCAACTTGCTTTAACATGTTTAACAGTGCATGAATTGTTGTCTAAAACAAAAAAGAATGATGCATTTTATGGCTGGATCTGTTTTATCACTTTCTGAATTGCACGTTGAAAATGAGCTTATCTCAGCCAGCAGAGAGGTCAAATCACAGTAATGCAAACTCAGTCAGAGACATAGATTTTCACTTGCAACTTGCTTTAACATGTTTAACAGAGCATGAATTGTTGTCTAAAACAAAAAAGAATGATGCATTTTATGGCTGGATCTGTTTTTATCACTTTCTGAATTGCACGTTGAAAATGAGCTTATCTCAGCCAGCAGAGAGGTCAAATCACAGTAATGCAAACTCAGTCAGAGACATAGATTTTCACTTGCAACTTGCTTTAACATGTTTAACAATGCATGAATTGTTGTCTAAAACAAAAAAGAATGATGCATTTTATGGCTGGATCTGTTTTATCACTTTCTGAATTGCACGATGAAAATGAGCTTATCTCAGCCAGCAGAGAGGTCAAATCACAGTAATGCAAACTCAGTCAGAGACATAGATTTTCACTTGCAACTTGCTTTAACATGTTTAACAGTGCATGAATTGTTGTCTAAAACAAAAAAGAATGATGCATTTTATGGCTGGATCTGGTTTTATCACATTCTGAATTGAATGTTGAAAATGAGCTTTTCAGAGCCAGCAGAGGTCAAAATAAGCAGTAATGCAAACTCAGTCAGAGACATAGATTTTCACTTGCAACTTGCTTTAACATGTTTAACAATGCATGAATTGTTGTCTAAAACAAAAAAGAATGATGCATTTTATGGCTGGATCTGTTTTATCACTTTCTGAATTGGACGTTGAAAATGAGCTTATCTCAGCCAGCAGAGAGGTCAAATCACAGTAATGCAAACTCAGTCAGAGACATAGATTTTCACTTGCAACTTGCTTTAACATGTTTAACAGTGCATGAATTGTTGTCTAAATCAAAAAAGAATGATGCATTTTATGGCTGGATCTGTTTTATCACTTTCTGAATTGCACGTTGAAAATGAGCTTATCTCAGCCAGCAGAGAGGTCAAATCACAGTAATGCAAACTCAGTCAGAGACATAGATTTTCACTTGCAACTTGCTTTAACATGTTTAACAGTGCATGAATTGTTGTCTAAAACAAAAAAGAATGATGCATTTTATGGCTGGATCTGGTTTTATCACATTCTGAATTGAACGTTGAAAATGAGCTTTTCAAAGCCAGCAGAGGTCAAAATAAGCAGTAATGCAAACTCAGTCAGAGACATAGATTTTCACTTGCAACTTGCTTTAACATGTTTAACAATGCATGAATTGTTGTCTAAAACAAAAAAGAATGGTGCATTTTATGGCTGGATCTGTTTTTATCACTTTCTGAATTGGACGTTGAAAATGAGCTTATCTCAGCGAGCAGAGAGGTCAAATCACAGTAGTGCAAACTCAGTCAGAGACATAGATTTTCACCTGCAACTTGCTTTAACATGTTTAACAGTGCATGAAATGTTGTCTAAAACAAAAAAGAATGATGCATTTTATGGCTGGATCTGGTTTTATCACATTCTGAATTGAACGTTGAAAATGAGCTTTTCAGAGCCAGCAGAGGTCAAAATAAGCAGTAATGCAAACTCAGTCAGAGACATAGATTTTCACCTGCAACTTGCTTTAACATGTTTAACAGTGCATGAATTGTTGTTTAAAACAAAAAAGAATGATGCATTTTATGGCTGGATCTGTTTTATCACTTTCTGAATTGGACGTTGAAAATGAGCTTATCTCAGCCAGCAGAGAGGTCAAATCACAGTAATGCAAACTCAGTCAGAGACATAGATTTTCACTTGCAACTTGCTTTAACATGTTTAACAGTGCATGAATTGTTGTCTAAAACAAAAAAGAATGATGCATTTTATGGCTGGATCTGGTTTTATCACATTCTGAATTGAACGTTGAAAATGAGCTTTTCAGAGCCAGCAGAGGTCAAAATAAGCAGTAATGCAAACTCAGTCAGAGACATAGATTTTCACTTGCAACTTGCTTTAACATGTTTAACAGTGCATGAATTGTTGTCTAAAACAAAAAAGAATGATGCATTTTATGGCTGGATCTGTTTTTATCACTTTCTGAATTGGACGTTGAAAATGAGCTTATCTCAGCCAGCAGAGAGGTCAAATCACAGTAATGCAAACTCAGTCAGAGACATAGATTTTCACTTGCAACTTGCTTTAACATGTTTAACAGTGCATGAATTGTTGTCTAAATCAAAAAAGAATGATGCATTTTATGGCTGGATCTGTTTTATCACTTTCTGAATTGCACGTTGAAAATGAGCTTATCTCAGCCAGCAGAGAGGTCAAATCACAGTAATGCAAACTCAGTCAGAGACATAGATTTTCACTTGCAACTTGCTTTAACATGTTTAACAGTGCATGAATTGTTGTCTAAAACAAAAAAGAATGATGCATTTTATGGCTGGATCTGGTTTTATCACATTCTGAATTGAACGTTGAAAATGAGCTTTTCAAAGCCAGCAGAGGTCAAAATAAGCAGTAATGCAAACTCAGTCAGAGACATAGATTTTCACTTGCAACTTGCTTTAACATGTTTAACAATGCATGAATTGTTGTCTAAAACAAAAAAGAATGGTGCATTTTATGGCTGGATCTGTTTTTATCACTTTCTGAATTGGACGTTGAAAATGAGCTTATCTCAGCGAGCAGAGAGGTCAAATCACAGTAATGCAAACTCAGTCAGAGACATAGATTTTCACCTGCAACTTGCTTTAACATGTTTAACAGTGCATGAAATGTTGTCTAAAACAAAAAAGAATGATGCATTTTATGGCTGGATCTGGTTTTATCACATTCTGAATTGAACGTTGAAAATGAGCTTTTCAGAGCCAGCAGAGGTCAAAATAAGCAGTAATGCAAACTCAGTCAGAGACATAGATTTTCACCTGCAACTTGCTTTAACATGTTTAACAGTGCATGAATTGTTGTTTAAAACAAAAAAGAATGATGCATTTTATGGCTGGATCTGTTTTATCACTTTCTGAATTGGACGTTGAAAATGAGCTTATCTCAGCCAGCAGAGAGGTCAAATCACAGTAATGCAAACTCAGTCAGAGACATAGATTTTCACTTGCAACTTGCTTTAACATGTTTAACAGTGCATGAATTGTTGTCTAAAACAAAAAAGAATGATGCATTTTATGGCTGGATCTGGTTTTATCACATTCTGAATTGAACGTTGAAAATGAGCTTTTCAGAGCCAGCAGAGGTCAAAATAAGCAGTAATGCAAACTCAGTCAGAGACATAGATTTTCACTTGCAACTTGCTTTAACATGTTTAACAGTGCATGAATTGTTGTCTAAAACAAAAAAGAATGATGCATTTTATGGCTGGATCTGTTTTTATCACTTTCTGAATTGGACGTTGAAAATGAGCTTATCTCAGCCAGCAGAGAGGTCAAATCACAGTAATGCAAACTCAGTCAGAGACATAGATTTTCACTTGCAACTTGCTTTAACATGTTTAACAGTGCATGATTTGTTGTCTAAAACAAAAAAGAATGATGCATTTTATGGCTGGATCTGTTTTTTTCACTTTCTGAATTGGACGTTGAAAATGAGCTTATCTCAGCCAGCAGAGAGGTCAAATCACAGTAATGCAAACTCAGTCAGAGACATAGATTTTCACTTGCAACTTGCTTTAACATGTTTAACAGTGCATGAATTGTTGTCTAAAACAAAAAAGAATGATGCATTTTATGGCTGGATCTGGTTTTATCACATTCTGAATTGAACGTTGAAAATGAGCTTTTCAGAGCCAGCAGAGGTCAAAATAAGCAGTAATGCAAACTCAGTCAGAGACATAGATTTTCACTTGCAACTTGCTTTAACATGTTTAACAGAGCATGAATTGTTGTCTAAAACAAAAAAGAATGATGCATTTTATGGCTGGATCTGTTTTATCACTTTCTGAATTGCACGTTGAAAATGAGCTTATCTCAGCCAGCAGAGAGGTCAAATCACAGTAATGCAAACTCAGTCAGAGACATAGATTTTCACTTGCAACTTGCTTTAACATGTTTAACAGAGCATGAATTGTTGTCTAAAACAAAAAAGAATGATGCATTTTATGGCTGGATCTGTTTTTATCACTTTCTGAATTGCACGTTGAAAATGAGCTTATCTCAGCCAGCAGAGAGGTCAAATCACAGTAATGCAAACTCAGTCAGAGACATAGATTTTCACTTGCAACTTGCTTTAACATGTTTAACAATGCATGAATTGTTGTCTAAAACAAAAAAGAATGATGCATTTTATGGCTGGATCTGTTTTATCACTTTCTGAATTGCACGATGAAAATGAGCTTATCTCAGCCAGCAGAGAGGTCAAATCACAGTAATGCAAACTCAGTCAGAGACATAGATTTTCACTTGCAACTTGCTTTAACATGTTTAACAGTGCATGAATTGTTGTCTAAAACAAAAAAGAATGATGCATTTTATGGCTGGATCTGGTTTTATCACATTCTGAATTGAATGTTGAAAATGAGCTTTTCAGAGCCAGCAGAGGTCAAAATAAGCAGTAATGCAAACTCAGTCAGAGACATAGATTTTCACTTGCAACTTGCTTTAACATGTTTAACAATGCATGAATTGTTGTCTAAAACAAAAAAGAATGATGCATTTTATGGCTGGATCTGTTTTATCACTTTCTGAATTGGACGTTGAAAATGAGCTTATCTCAGCCAGCAGAGAGGTCAAATCACAGTAATGCAAACTCAGTCAGAGACATAGATTTTCACTTGCAACTTGCTTTAACATGTTTAACAGTGCATGAATTGTTGTCTAAATCAAAAAAGAATGATGCATTTTATGGCTGGATCTGTTTTATCACTTTCTGAATTGCACGTTGAAAATGAGCTTTTCAGAGCCAGCAGAGGTCAAAATAAGCAGTAATGCAAACTCAGTCAGAGACATAGATTTTCACCTGCAACTTGCTATAACATGTTTAACAGTGCATGAATTGTTGTTTAAAACAAAAAAGAATGATGCATTTTATGGCTGGATCTGTTTTATCACTTTCTGAATTGGACGTTGAAAATGAGCTTATCTCAGCCAGCAGAGAGGTCAAATCACAGTAATGCAAACTCAGTCAGAGACATAGATTTTCACTTGCAACTTGCTTTAACATGTTTAACAGTGCATGAATTGTTGTCTAAAACAAAAAAGAATGATGCATTTTATGGCTGGATCTGGTTTTATCACATTCTGAATTGAACGTTGAAAATGAGCTTTTCAGAGCCAGCAGAGGTCAAAATAAGCAGTAATGCAAACTCAGTCAGAGACATAGATTTTCACTTGCAACTTGCTTTAACATGTTTAACAGTGCATGAATTGTTGTCTAAAACAAAAAAGAATGATGCATTTTATGGCTGGATCTGTTTTTATCACTTTCTGAATTGGACGTTGAAAATGAGCTTATCTCAGCCAGCAGAGAGGTCAAATCACAGTAATGCAAACTCAGTCAGAGACATAGATTTTCACTTGCAACTTGCTTTAACATGTTTAACAGTGCATGAATTGTTGTCTAAATCAAAAAAGAATGATGCATTTTATGGCTGGATCTGTTTTATCACTTTCTGAATTGCACGTTGAAAATGAGCTTATCTCAGCCAGCAGAGAGGTCAAATCACAGTAATGCAAACTCAGTCAGAGACATAGATTTTCACTTGCAACTTGCTTTAACATGTTTAACAGTGCATGAATTGTTGTCTAAAACAAAAAAGAATGATGCATTTTATGGCTGGATCTGGTTTTATCACATTCTGAATTGAACGTTGAAAATGAGCTTTTCAAAGCCAGCAGAGGTCAAAATAAGCAGTAATGCAAACTCAGTCAGAGACATAGATTTTCACTTGCAACTTGCTTTAACATGTTTAACAATGCATGAATTGTTGTCTAAAACAAAAAAGAATGGTGCATTTTATGGCTGGATCTGTTTTTATCACTTTCTGAATTGGACGTTGAAAATGAGCTTATCTCAGCGAGCAGAGAGGTCAAATCACAGTAATGCAAACTCAGTCAGAGACATAGATTTTCACCTGCAACTTGCTTTAACATGTTTAACAGTGCATGAAATGTTGTCTAAAACAAAAAAGAATGATGCATTTTATGGCTGGATCTGGTTTTATCACATTCTGAATTGAACGTTGAAAATGAGCTTTTCAGAGCCAGCAGAGGTCAAAATAAGCAGTAATGCAAACTCAGTCAGAGACATAGATTTTCACCTGCAACTTGCTTTAACATGTTTAACAGTGCATGAATTGTTGTTTAAAACAAAAAAGAATGATGCATTTTATGGCTGGATCTGTTTTATCACTTTCTGAATTGGACGTTGAAAATGAGCTTATCTCAGCCAGCAGAGAGGTCAAATCACAGTAATGCAAACTCAGTCAGAGACATAGATTTTCACTTGCAACTTGCTTTAACATGTTTAACAGTGCATGAATTGTTGTCTAAAACAAAAAAGAATGATGCATTTTATGGCTGGATCTGGTTTTATCACATTCTGAATTGAACGTTGAAAATGAGCTTTTCAGAGCCAGCAGAGGTCAAAATAAGCAGTAATGCAAACTCAGTCAGAGACATAGATTTTCACTTGCAACTTGCTTTAACATGTTTAACAGTGCATGAATTGTTGTCTAAAACAAAAAGGAATGATGCATTTTATGGCTGGATCTGTTTTTATCACTTTCTGAATTGGACGTTGAAAATGAGCTTATCTCAGCCAGCAGAGAGGTCAAATCACAGTAATGCAAACTCAGTCAGAGACATAGATTTTCACTTGCAACTTGCTTTAACATGTTTAACAGTGCATGATTTGTTGTCTAAAACAAAAAAGAATGATGCATTTTATGGCTGGATCTGTTTTTTTCACTTTCTGAATTGGACGTTGAAAATGAGCTTATCTCAGCCAGCAGAGAGGTCAAATCACAGTAATGCAAACTCAGTCAGAGACATAGATTTTCACTTGCAACTTGCTTTAACATGTTTAACAGTGCATGAATTGTTGTCTAAAACAAAAAAGAATGATGCATTTTATGGCTGGATCTGGTTTTATCACATTCTGAATTGAACGTTGAAAATGAGCTTTTCAGAGCCAGCAGAGGTCAAAATAAGCAGTAATGCAAACTCAGTCAGAGACATAGATTTTCACTTGCAACTTGCTTTAACATGTTTAACAGTGCATGAATTGTTGTTTAAAACAAAAAAGAATGATGCATTTTATGGCTGGATCTGTTTTATCACTATCTGAATTGGACGTTGAAAATGAGCTTATCTCAGCCAGCAGAGAGGTCAAATCACAGTAATGCAAACTCAGTCAGAGAAATAGATTTTCACTTGCAACTTGCTTTAACATGTTTAACAGTGCATGAATTGTTGTCTAAAACAAAAAAGAATGATGCATTTTATGGCTGGATCTGGTTTTATCACATTCTGAATTGAACGTTGAAAATGAGCTTTTCAGAGCCAGCAGAGGTCAAAATAAGCAGTAATGCAAACTCAGTAAGAGACATAGATTTTCACTTGCAACTTGCTTTAACATGTTTAACAATGCATGAATTGTTGTCTAAAACAAAAAAGAATGATGCATTTTATGGCTGGATCTGTTTTATCACTTTCTGAATTGGATGTTGAAAATGAGCTTATCTCAGCCAGCAGAGAGGTCAAATCACAGTAATGCAAACTCAGTCAGAGACATAGATTTTCACTTGCAACTTGCTTTAACATGTTTAACAGTGCATGAATTGTTGTCTAAAACAAAAAAGAATGATGCATTTTATGGCTGGATCTGTTTTATCACTTTCTGAATTGCACGTTGAAAATGAGCTTATCTCAGCCAGCAGAGAGGTCAAATCACAGTAATGCAAACTCAGTCAGAGACATAGATTTTCACTTGCAACTTGCTTTAACATGTTTAACAGTGCATGAATTGTCTAAAACAAAAAAGAATGATGCATTTTATGGCTGGATCTGGTTTTATCACATTCTGAATTGAACGTTGAAAATGAGCTTTTCAAAGCCAGCAGAGGTCAAAATAAGCAGTAATGCAAACTCAGTCAGAGACATAGATTTTCACTTGCAACTTGCTTTAACATGTTTAACAATGCATGAATTGTTGTCTAAAACAAAAAAGAATGATGCATTTTATGGCTGGATCTGTTTTTATCACTTTCTGAATTGGACGTTGAAAATGAGCTTATCTCAGCCAGCAGAGAGGTCAAATCACAGTAATGCAAACTCAGTCAGAGACATAGATTTTCACCTGCAACTTGCTTTAACATGTTTAACAGTGCATGAAATGTTGTCTAAAACAAAAAAGAATGATGCATTTTATGGCTGGATCTGTTTTATCACTTTCTGAATTGGACGTTGAAAATGAGCTTATCTCAGCCAGCAGAGTGGTCAAATCACAGTAATGCAAACTCAGTCAGAGACATAGATTTTCACTTGCAACTTGCTTTAACATGTTTAACAGTGCATGAATTGTTGTCTAAAACAAAAAAGAATGATGCATTTTATGGCTGGATCTGGTTTTATCACATTCTGAATTGAACGTTGAAAATGAGCTTTTCAGAGCCAGCAGAGGTCAAAATAAGCAGTAATGCAAACTCAGTCAGAGACATAGATTTTCACTTGCAACTTGCTTTAACATGTTTAACAGTGCATGAATTGTTGTCTAAAACAAAAAAGAATGATGCATTTTATGGCTGGATCTGTTTTTATCACTTTCTGAATTGGACGTTGAAAATGAGCTTATCTCAGCCAGCAGAGAGGTCAAATCACAGTAATGCAAACTCAGTCAGAGACATAGATTTTCACTTGCAACTTGCTTTAACATGTTTAACAGTGCATGAATTGTTGTCTAAAACAAAAAAGAATGATGCATTTTATGGCTGGATCTGTTTTATCACTTTCTGAATTGCACGTTGAAAATGAGCTTATCTCAGCCAGCAGAGAGGTCAAATCACAGTAATGCAAACTCAGTCAGAGACATAGATTTTCACTTGCAACTTGCTTTAACATGTTTAACAGTGCATGAATTGTTGTCTAAAACAAAAAAGAATGATGCATTTTATGGCTGGATCTGGTTTTATCACATTCTGAATTGAACGTTGAAAATGAGCTTTTCAGAGCCAGCAGAGGTCAAAATAAGCAGTAATGCAAACTCAGTCAGAGACATATATTTTCACTTGCAACTTTCTTTAACATGTTTAACAATGCATGAATTGTTGTCTAAAACAAAAAAGAATGGTGCATTTTATGGCTGGATCTGTTTTTATCACTTTCTGAATTGGACGTTGAAAATGAGCTTATCTCAGCGAGCAGAGAGGTCAAATCACAGTAATGCAAACTCAGTCAGAGACATAGATTTTCACCTGCAACTTGCTTTAACATGTTTAACAGTGCATGAAATGTTGTCTAAAACAAAAAAGAATGATGCATTTTATGGCTGGATCTGTTTTATCACTTTCTGAATTGGACGTTGAAAATGAGCTTATCTCAGCCAGCAGAGTGGTCAAATCACAGTAATGCAAACTCAGTCAGAGACATAGATTTTCAATTGCAACTTACTTTAGCATGTTTAACAGTGCATGAATTGTTGTCTAAAACAAAAAAGAATGATGCATTTTATGGCTGGATCTGGTTTTATCACATTCTGAATTGAACGTTGAAAATGAGCTTTTCAGAGCCAGCAGAGGTCAAAATAAGCAGTAATGCAAACTCAGTCAGAGACATAGATTTTCACTTGCAACTTGCTTTAACATGTTTAACAGTGCATGAATTGTTGTCTAAAACAAAAAAGAATGATGCATTTTATGGCTGGATCTGTTTTTATCACTTTCTCAATTGGACGTTGAAAATGAGCTTATCTCAGCCAGCAGAGAGGTCAAATCACAGTAATGCAAACTCAGTCAGAGACATAGATTTTCACTTGCAACTTACTTTAACATGTTTAACAGTGCATGAATTGTTGTCTAAAACAAAAAAGAATGATGCATTTTATGGCTGGATCTGGTTTTATCACATTCTGAATTGAACGTTGAAAATGAGCTTTTCAGAGCCAGCAGAGGTCAAAATAAGCAGTAATGCAAACTCAGTCAGAGACATAGATTTTCACTTGCAACTTGCTTTAACATGTTTAACAGTGCATGAAATGTTGTCTAAAACAAAAAACAATGGTGCATTTTATGGCTGGATCTGTTTTTATCACTTTCTGAATTGGACGTTGAAAATGAGCTTATCTCAGCGAGCAGAGAGGTCAAATCACAGTAATGCAAACTCAGTCAGAGACATTAATTTTCACCTGCAACTTGCTTTAACATGTTTAACAGTGCATGAAATGTTGTCTAAAACAAAAAAGAATGATGCATTTTATGGCTGGATCTGGTTTTATCACATTCTGAATTGAACGTTGAAAATGAGCTTTTCAGAGCCAGCAGAGGTCAAAATAAGCAGTAATGCAAACTCAGTCAGAGACATAGATTTTCACTTGCAACTTTGCTTTAACATGTTTAACAGTGCATGAAATGTTGTCTAAAACAAAAAAGAATGGTGCATTTTATGGCTGGATCTGTTTTTATCACTTTCTGAATTGGACGTTGAAAATGAGCTTATCTCAGCGAGCAGAGAGGTCAAATCACAGTAATGCAAACTCAGTCAGAGACATTAATTTTCACCTGCAACTTGCTTTAACATGTTTAACAGTGCATGAATTTTTGTCTAAAACAAAAAAGAATGATGCATTTTATGGCTGGATCTGTTTTATCACTTTCTGAGTTGGACGTTGAAAATGAGCTTATCTCAGCCAGCAGAGAGGTCAAATCACAGTAATGCAAACTCAGTCAGAGACATAGATTTTCACTTGCAACTTGCTTTAACATGTTTAACAATGCATGAATTGTTGTCTAAAACAAAAAAGAATGATGCATTTTATGGCTGGATCTGTTTTTATCACTTTCTGAATTGGACGTTGAAAATGAGCTTATCTCAGCCAGCAGAGAGGTCAAATCACAGTAATGCAAACTCAGTCAGAGACATAGATTTTCACTTGCAACTTGCTTTAACATGTTTAACAGTGCATGAATTGTTGTCTAAAACAAAAAAGAATGATGCATTTTATGGCTGGATCTGTTTTATCACTTTCTGAATTGCACGTTGAAAATGAGCTTATCTCAGCCAGCAGAGAGGTCAAATCACAGTAATGCAAACTCAGTCAGAGACAAAGATTTTCACTTGCAACTTGCTTTAACATGTTTAACAGTGCATGAATTGTTGTCTAAAACAAAAAAGAATGATGCATTTTATGGCTGGATCTGGTTTTATCACATTCTGAATTGAACGTTGAAAATGAGCTTTTCAGAGCCAGCAGAGGTCAAAATAAGCAGTAATAAAAACTCAGTCAGAGACATAGATTTTCACTTGCAACTTGCTTTAACATGTTTAACAGTGCATGAAATGTTGTCTAAAACAAAAAAGAATGGTGCATTTTATGGCTGGATCTGTTTTTATCACTTTCTGAATTGGACGTTGAAAATGAGCTTATCTCAGCGAGCAGAGAGGTCAAATCACAGTAATGCAAACTCAGTCAGAGACATTAATTTTCACCTGCAACTTGCTTTAACATGTTTAACAGTGCATGAAATGTTGTCTAAAACAAAAAAGAATGATGCATTTTATGGCTGGATCTGTTTTATCACTTTCTGAATTGGACGTTGAAAATGAGCTTATCTCAGCCAGCAGAGAGGTCAAATCACAGTAATGCAAACTCAGTCAGAGACATAGATTTTCACTTGCAACTTGCTTTAACATGTTTAACAGTGCATGAATTGTTGTCTAAAACAAAAAAGAATGATGCATTTTATGGCTGGATCTGGTTTTATCACATTCTGAATTGAACGTTGAAAATGAGCTTTTCAGAGCCAGCAGAGGTCAAAATAAGCAGTAATGCAAACTCAGTCAGAGACATAGATTTTCACTTGCAACTTGCTTTAACATGTTTAACAGTGCATGAATTGTTGTTTAAAACAAAAAAGAATGATGCATTTTATGGCTGGATCTGTTTTATCACTTTCTGAATTGGACGTTGAAAATGAGCTTATCTCAGCCAGCAGAGAGGTCAAATCACAGTAATGCAAACTCAGTCAGAGACATAGATTTTCACTTGCAACTTGCTTTAACATGTTTAACAGTGCATGAATTGTTGTCTAAAACAAAAAAGAATGATGCATTTTATGGCTGGATCTGGTTTTATCACATTCTGAATTGAATGTTGAAAATGAGCTTTTCAGAGCCAGCAGAGGTCAAAATAAGCAGTAATGCAAACTCAGTCAGAGACATAGATTTTCACTTGCAACTTGCTTTAACATGTTTAACAATGCATGAATTGTTGTCTAAAACAAAAAAGAATGATGCATTTTATGGCTGGATCTGTTTTATCACTTTCTGAATTGGACGTTGAAAATGAGCTTATCTCAGCCAGCAGAGAGGTCAAATCACAGTAATGCAAACTCAGTCAGAGACATAGATTTTCACTTGCAACTTGCTTTAACATGTTTAACAGTGCATGAATTGTTGTCTAAAACAAAAAAGAATGATGCATTTTATGGCTGGATCTGGTTTTATCACATTCTGAATTGAACGTTGAAAATGAGCTTTTCAGAGCCAGCAGAGGTCAAATCACAGTAATGCAAACTCAGTCAGAGACATAGATTTTCACTTGCAACTTGCTTTAACATGTTTAACAGTGCATGAATTGTTGTCTAAAACAAAAAAGAATGGTGCATTTTATGGCTGGATCTGTTTTTATCACTTTCTGAATTGGACGTTGAAAATGAGCTTATCTCAGCGAGCAGAGAGGTCAAATCACAGTAATGCAAACTCAGTCAGAGACATAGATTTTCACCTGCAACTTGCTTTAACATGTTTAACAGTGCATGAAATGTTGTCTAAAACAAAAAAGAATGATGCATTTTATGGCTGGATCTGTTTTATCACTTTCTGAGTTGGACGTTGAAAATGAGCTTATCTCAGCCAGCAGAGAGGTCAAATCACAGTAATGCAAACTCAGTCAGAGACATAGATTTTCACTTGCAACTTGCTTTAACATGTTTAACAGTGCATGAATTGTTGTCTAAAACAAAAAAGAATGATGCATTTTATGGCTGGATCTGTTTTTATCACTTTCTGAATTGGACGTTGAAAATGAGCTTATCTCAGCCAGCAGAGAGGTCAAATCACAGTAATGCAAACTCAGTCAGAGACATAGATTTTCACTTGCAACTTGCTTTAACATGTTTAACAGTGCATGAATTGTTGTCTAAAACAAAAAAGAATGATGCATTTTATGGCTGGATCTGGTTTTATCACATTCTGAATTGAATGTTGAAAATGAGCTTTTCAGAGCCAGCAGAGGTCAAAATAAGCAGTATTGCAAACTCAGTCAGAGACATAGATTTTCACTTGCAACTTGCTTTAACATGTTTAACAATGCATGAATTGTTGTCTAAAACAAAAAAGAATGATGCATTTTATGGCTGGATCTGTTTTATCACTTTCTGAATTGGACGTTGAAAATGAGCTTATCTCAGCCAGCAGAGAGGTCAAATCACAGTAATGCAAACTCAGTCAGAGACATAGATTTTCACTTGCAACTTGCTTTAACATGTTTAACAGTGCATGAATTGTTGTCTAAAACAAAAAAGAATGATGCATTTTATGGCTGGATCTGGTTTTATCACATTCTGAATTGAACGTTGAAAATGAGCTTTTCAGAGCCAGCAGAGGTCAAAATAAGCAGCAATGCAAAATCAGTCAGAGACATAGATTTTCACTTGCAACTTGCTTTAACATGTTTAACAGTGCATGAAATGTTGTCTAAAACAAAAAAGAATGGTGCATTTTATGGCTGGATCTGTTTTTATCACTTTCTGAATTGGACGTTGAAAATGAGCTTATCTCAGCGAGCAGAGAGGTCAAATCACAGTAATGCAAACTCAGTCAGAGACATAGATTTTCACCTGCAACTTGCTTTAACATGTTTAACAGTGCATGAAATGTTGTCTAAAACAAAAAAGAATAATGCATTTTATGGCTGGATCTGTTTTATCACTTTCTGAATTGGACGTTGAAAATGAGCTTATGTCAGCCAGCAGAGAGGTCAAATCACAGTAATGCAAACTCAGTCAGAGACATAGATTTTCACTTGCAACTTGCTTTAACATGTTTAACAGTGCATGAATTGTTGTCTTAAACAAAAAAGAATGATGCATTTTATGGCTGGATCTGTTTTATCACTTTCTGAATTGGACGTTGAAAATGAGCTTATCTCAGCCAGCAGAGAGGTCAAATCACAGTAATGCAAACTCAGTCAGAGACATAGATTTTCACTTGCAACTTGCTTTAACATGTTTAACAGTGCATGAATTGTTGTCAGTCAGAGACGTAGATTTTCACTTGCAACTTGCTTTAACATGTTTAACAGTGCATGAATTGTTGTCTAAAACAAAAAAGAATGATGCATTTTATGGCTGGATCTGTTTTATCACTTTCTGAATTGGACGTTGAAAATGAGCTTATCTCAGCCAGCAGAGAGGTCAAATCACAGTAATGCAAACTCAGTCAAAGACATAGATTTTCACTTGCAACTTGCTTTAACATGTTTAACAGTGCATGAAATGTTGTCTAAAACAAAAAAGTATGGTGCATTTTATGGCTGGATCTGGTTTTATCACATTCTGAATTGAACGTTGAAAATGAGCTTTTCAGAGCCAGCAGAGGTCAAAATAAGCAGTAATGCAAACTCAGTCAGAGACATAGATTTTCACTTGCAACTTGCTTTAACATGTTTAACAGTGCATGAATTGTTGTTTAAAACAAAAAAGAATGATGCATTTTATGGCTGGATCTGTTTTATCACTTTCTGAATTGGACGTTGAAAATGAGCTTATCTCAGCCAGCAGAGAGGTCAAATCACAGTAATGCAAACTCAGTCAGAGACATAGATTTTCACTTGCAACTTGCTTTAACATGTTTAACAGTGCATGAATTGTTGTCTAAAACAAAAAAGAATGATGCATTTTATGGCTGGATCTGTTTTATCACTTTCTGAATTGGACGTTGAAAATGAGCTTATCTCAGCCAGCAGAGAGGTCAAATCACAGTAATGCAAACTCAGTCAGAGACATAGATTTTCACTTGCAACTTGCTTTAACATGTTTAACAGTGCATGAATTGTTGTCTAAAACAAAAAAGAATGATGCATTTTATGGCTGGATCTGGTTTTATCACATTCTGAATTGAATGTTGAAAATGAGCTTTTCAGAGCCAGCAGAGGTCAAAATAAGCAGTATTGCAAACTCAGTCAGAGACATAGATTTTCACTTGCAACTTGCTTTAACATGTTTAACAATGCATGAATTGTTGTCTAAAACAAAAAAGAAAGATGCATTTTATGGCTGGATCTGTTTTATCACTTTCTGAATTGGACGTTGAAAATGAACTTATCTCAGCCAGCAGAGAGGTCAAATCACAGTAATGCAAACTCAGTCAGAGACATAGATTTTCACTTGCAACTTGCTTTAACATGTTTAACAGTGCATGAATTGTTGTCTAAAACAAAAAAGAATGATGCATTTTATGGCTGGATCTGGTTTTATCACATTCTGAATTGAACGTTGAAAATGAGCTTTTCAGAGCCAGCAGAGGTCAAAATAAGCAGCAATGCAAACTCAGTCAGAGACATAGATTTTCACTTGCAACTTGCTTTAACATGTTTAACAGTGCATGAATTGTTGTCTAAAACAAAAAAGAATGATGCATTTTATGGCTGGATCTGTTTTTATCACTTTCTGAATTGGACGTTGAAAATGAGCTTATCTCAGCCAGCAGAGAGGTCAAATCACAGTAATGCAAACTCAGTCAGAGACATAGATTTTCACTTGCAACTTGCTTTAACATGTTTAACAGTGCATGAATTGTTGTCTAAAACAAAAAAGAATGATGCATTTTATGGCTGGATCTGGTTTTATCACATTCTGAATTGAATGTTGAAAATGAGCTTTTCAGAGCCAGCAGAGGTCAAAATAAGCAGTATTGCAAACTCAGTCAGAGACATAGATTTTCACTTGCAACTTGCTTTAAGATGTTTAACAATGCATGAATTGTTGTCTAAAACAAAAAAGAATGATGCATTTTATGGCTGGATCTGTTTTATCACTTTCTGAATTGGACGTTGAAAATGAGCTTATCTCAGCCAGCAGAGAGGTCAAATCACAGTAATGCAAACTCAGTCAGAGACATAGATTTTCACTTGCAACTTGCTTTAACATGTTTAACAGTGCATGAATTGTTGTCTAAAACAAAAAAGAATGATGCATTTTATGGCTGGATCTGGTTTTATCACATTCTGAATTGAACGTTGAAAATGAGCTTTTCAGAGCCAGCAGAGGTCAAAATAAGCAGCAATGCAAACTCAGTCAGAGACATAGATTTTCACTTGCAACTTGCTTTAACATGTTTAACAGTGCATGAAATGTTGTCTAAAACAAAAAAGAATGGTGCATTTTATGGCTGGATCTGTTTTTATCACTTTCTGAATTGGACGTTGAAAATGAGCTTATCTCAGCGAGCAGAGAGGTCAAATCACAGTAATGCAAACTCAGTCAGAGACATAGATTTTCACCTGCAACTTGCTTTAACATGTTTAACAGTGCATGAAATGTTGTCTAAAACAAAAAAGAATAATGCATTTTATGGCTGGATCTGTTTTATCACTTTCTGAATTGGACGTTGAAAATGAGCTTATGTCAGCCAGCAGAGAGGTCAAATCACAGTAATGCAAACTCAGTCAGAGACATAGATTTTCACTTGCAACTTGCTTTAACATGTTTAACAGTGCATGAATTGTTGTCTTAAACAAAAAAGAATGATGCATTTTATGGCTGGATCTGTTTTATCACTTTCTGAATTGGACGTTGAAAATGAGCTTATCTCAGCCAGCAGAGAGGTCAAATCACAGTAATGCAAACTCAGTCAGAGACATAGATTTTCACTTGCAACTTGCTTTAACATGTTTAACAGTGCATGAATTGTTTTCAGTAAGAGACGTAGATTTTCACTTGCAACTTGCTTTAACATGTTTAACAGTGCATGAATTGTTGTCTAAAACAAAAAAGAATGATGCATTTTATGGCTGGATCTGTTTTATCACTTTCTGAATTGGACGTTGAAAATGAGCTTATCTCAGCCAGCAGAGAGGTCAAATCACAGTAATGCAAACTCAGTCAAAGACATAGATTTTCACTTGCAACTTGCTTTAACATGTTTAACAGTGCATGAAATGTTGTCTAAAACAAAAAAGTATGGTGCATTTTATGGCTGGATCTGGTTTTATCACATTCTGAATTGAACGTTGAAAATGAGCTTTTCAGAGCCAGCAGAGGTCAAAATAAGCAGTAATGCAAACTCAGTCAGAGACATAGATTTTCACTTGCAACTTGCTTTAACATGTTTAACAGTGCATGAATTGTTGTTTAAAACAAAAAAGAATGATGCATTTTATGGCTGGATGTGTTTTATCACTTTCTGAATTGGACGTTGAAAATGAGCTTATCTCAGCCAGCAGAGAGGTCAAATCACAGTAATGCAAACTCAGTCAGAGACATAGATTTTCACTTGCAACTTGCTTTAACATGTTTAACAGTGCATGAATTGTTGTCTAAAACAAAAAAGAATGATGCATTTTATGGCTGGATCTGTTTTATCACTTTCTGAATTGGACGTTGAAAATGAGCTTATCTCAGCCAGCAGAGAGGTCAAATCACAGTAATGCAAACTCAGTCAGAGACATAGATTTTCACTTGCAACTTGCTTTAACATGTTTAACAGTGCATGAATTGTTGTCTAAAACAAAAAAGAATGATGCATTTTATGGCTGGATCTGGTTTTATCACATTCTGAATTGAATGTTGAAAATGAGCTTTTCAGAGCCAGCAGAGGTCAAAATAAGCAGTATTGCAAACTCAGTCAGAGACATAGATTTTCACTTGCAACTTGCTTTAACATGTTTAACAATGCATGAATTGTTGTCTAAAACAAAAAAGAAAGATGCATTTTATGGCTGGATCTGTTTTATCACTTTCTGAATTGGACGTTGAAAATGAACTTATCTCAGCCAGCAGAGAGGTCAAATCACAGTAATGCAAACTCAGTCAGAGACATAGATTTTCACTTGCAACTTGCTTTAACATGTTTAACAGTGCATGAATTGTTGTCTAAAACAAAAAAGAATGATGCATTTTATGGCTGGATCTGGTTTTATCACATTCTGAATTGAACGTTGAAAATGAGCTTTTCAGAGCCAGCAGAGGTCAAAATAAGCAGCAATGCAAACTCAGTCAGAGACATAGATTTTCACTTGCAACTTGCTTTAACATGTTTAACAGTGCATGAAATGTTGTCTAAAACAAAAAAGAATGATGCATTTTATGGCTGGATCTGTTTTATCACTTTCTGAATTGGACGTTGAAAATGAGCTTATCTCAGCCAGCAGAGAGGTCAAATCACAGTAATGCAAACTCAGTCAGAGACATAGATTTTCACTTGCAACTTGCTTTAACATGTTTAACAGTGCATGAATTGTTGTCTTAAACAAAAAAGAATGATGCATTTTATGGCTGGATCTGTTTTATCACTTTCTGAATTGGACGTTGAAAATGAGCTTATCTCAGCCAGCAGAGAGGTCAAATCACAGTAATGCAAACTCAGTCAGAGACATAGATTTTCACTTGCAACTTGCTTTAACATGTTTAACAGTGCATGAATTGTTGTCTAAAACAAAAAAGAATGATGCATTTTATGGCTGGATCTGTTTTATCACTTTCTGAATTGGACGTTGAAAATGAGCTTATCTCAGCCAGCAGAGAGGTCAAATCACAGTAATGCAAACTCAGTCAGAGACATAGATTTTCACTTGCAACTTGCTTTAACATGTTTAACAGTGCATGAATTGTTGTCTAAAACAAAAAAGAATGATGCATTTTATGGCTGGATCTGGTTTTATCACATTCTGAATTGAACGTTGAAAATGAGCTTTTCAGAGCCAGCAGAGGTCAAAATAAGCAGCAATGCAAACTCAGTCAGAGACATAGATTTTCACTTGCAACTTGCTTTAACATGTTTAACAGTGCATGAAATGTTGTCTAAAACAAAAAAGAATGGTGCATTTTATGGCTGGATCTGTTTTTATCACTTTCTGAATTGGACGTTGAAAATGAGCTTATCTCAGCGAGCAGAGAGGTCAAATCACAGTAATGCAAACTCAGTCAGAGACATAGATTTTCACCTGCAACTTGCTTTAACATGTTTAACAGTGCATGAAATGTTGTCTAAAACAAAAAAGAATGATGCATTTTATGGCTGGATCTGTTTTATCACTTTCTGAATTGGACGTTGAAAATGAGCTTATCTCAGCCAGCAGAGAGGTCAAATCACAGTAATGCAAACTCAGTCAGAGACATAGATTTTCACTTGCAACTTGCTTTAACATGTTTAACAGTGCATGAATTGTTGTCTTAAACAAAAAAGAATGATGCATTTTATGGCTGGATCTGTTTTATCACTTTCTGAATTGCACGTTGAAAATGAGCTTATCTCAGCCAGCAGAGAGGTCAAATCACAGTAATGCAAACTCAGTCAGAGACATAGATTTTCACTTGCAACTTGCTTTAACATGTTTAACAGTGCATGAATTGTTGTCTAAAACAAAAAAGAATGATGCATTTTATGGCTGGATCTGTTTTTATCACTTTCTGAATTGCACGTTGAAAATGAGCTTATCTCAGCCAGCAGAGAGGTCAAATCACAGTAATGCAAACTCAGTCAGAGACATAGATTTTCACTTGCAACTTGCTTTAACATGTTTAACAGTGCATGAATTGTTGTCTAAAACAAAAAAGAATGATGCATTTTATGGCTGGATCTGGTTTTATCACATTCTGAATTGAACGTTGAAAATGAGCTTTTCAGAGCCAGCAGAGGTCAAAATAAGCAGTAATGCAAACTCAGTCAGAGACATAGATTTTCACTTGCAACTTGCTTTAACATGTTTAACAGTGCATGAATTGTTGTCTAAAACAAAAAAGAATGATGCATTGTATGGCTGGATCTGGTTTTATCACATTCTGAATTGAACGTTGAAAATGAGCTTTTCAGAGCCAGCAGAGGTCAAAATAAGCAGTAATGCAAACTCAGTCAGAGACGTAGATTTTCACTTGCAACTTGCTTTAACATGTTTAACAGTGCATGAATTGTTGTCTAAAACAAAAAAGAATGATGCATTTTATGGCTGGATCTGGTTTTATCACATTCTGAATTGAACGTTGAAAATGAGCTTTTCAGAGCCAGCAGAGGTCAAAATAAGCAGTAATGCAAACTCAGTCAGAGACATAGATTTTCACTTGCAACTTGCTTTAACATGTTTAACAATGCATGAATTGTTGTCTAAAACAAAAAAGAATGATGCATTTTATGGCTGGATCTGTTTTATCACTTTCTGAATTGGACGTTGAAAATGAGCTTATCTCAGCCAGCAGCGAGGTCAAATCACAGTAATGCAAACTCAGTCAGAGACATAGATTTTCACTTGCAACTTGCTTTAACATGTTTAACAGTGCATGAAATGTTGTCTAAAACAAAAAAGTATGGTGCATTTTATGGCTGGATCTGGTTTTATCACATTCTGAATTGAACGTTGAAAATGAGCTTTTCAGAGCCAGCAGAGGTCAAAATAAGCAGTAATGCAAACTCAGTCAGAGACATAGATATTTACTTGCAACTTGCTTTAACATGTTTAACAGTGCATGAATTGTTGTTTAAAACAAAAAAGAATGATGCATTTTATGGCTGGATCTGTTTTATCACTTTCTGAATTGGACGTTGAAAATGAGCTTATCTCAGCCAGCAGAGAGGTCAAATCACAGTAATGCAAACTCAGTCAGAGACATAGATTTTCACTTGCAACTTGCTTTAACATGTTTAACAATGCATGAATTGTTGTCTAAAACAAAAAAGAATGATGCATTTTATGGCTGGATCTGTTTTATCACTTTCTGAATTGGACGTTGAAAATGAGCTTATCTCAGCCAGCAGAGAGGTCAAATCACAGTAATGCAAACTCAGTCAGAGACATAGATTTTCACCTGCAACTTGCTTTAACATGTTTAACAGTGCATGAATTGTTGTCTAAAACAAAAAAGAATGATGCATTTTATGGCTGGATCTGTTTTATCACTTTCTGAATTGGACGTTGAAAATGAGCTTATCTCAGCCAGCAGAGAGGTCAAATCACAGTAATGCAAACTCAGTCAGAGACATAGATTTTCACTTGCAACTTGCTTTAACATGTTTAACAGTGCGTGAATTGTTGTCTAAAACAAAAAAGAATGATGCATTTTATGGCTGGATCTGGTTTTATCACATTCTGAATTGAACGTTGAAAATGAGCTTTTCAGAGCCAGCAGAGGTCAAAATAAGCAGTAATGCAAACTCAGTCAGAGACATAGATTTTCACTTGCAACTTGCTTTAACATGTTTAACAGTGCATGAATTGTTGTCTAAAACAAAAAAGAATGATGCATTTTATGGCTGGATCTGTTTTATCACTTTCTGAATTGGACGTTGAAAATGAGCTTATCTCAGCCAGCAGAGAGGTCAAATCACAGTAATGCAAACTCAGTCAGAGACATAGATTTTCACTTGCAACTTGCTTTAACATGTTTAACAGTGCATGAATTGTTGTCTAAAACAAAAAAGAATGATGCATTTTATGGCTGGATCTGGTTTTATCACATTCTGAATTGAATGTTGAAAATGAGCTTTTCAGATCCAGCAGAGGTCAAAATAAGCAGTAATGCAAACTCAGTCAGAGACATAGATTTTCACTTGCAACTTGCTTTAACATGTTTAACAATGCATGAATTGTTGTCTAAAACAAAAAAGAATGATGCATTTTATGGCTGGATCTGTTTTTATCACTTTCTGAATTGGACGTTGAAAATGAGCTTATCTCAGCCAGCAGAGAGGTCAAATCACAGTAATGCAAACTCAGTCAGAGACATAGATTTTCACTTGCAACTTGCTTTAACATGTTTAACAGTGCATGAATTGTTGTCTAAAACAAAAAAGAATGATGCATTTTATGGCTGGATCTGTTTTATCACTTTCTGAATTGGACGTTGAAAATGAGCTGATCTCAGCCAGCAGAGAGGTCAAATCACAGTAATGCAAACTCAGTCAGAGACATAGATTTTCACTTGCAACTTGCTTTAACATGTTTAACAGTGCATGAATTGTTGTCTAAAACAAAAAAGAATGATGCATTTTATGGCTGGATCTGTTTTTATCACTTTCTGAATTGGACGTTGAAAATGAGCTTATCTCAGCCAGCAGAGAGGTCAAATCACAGTAATGCAAACTCAGTCAGAGACATAGATTTTCACTTGCAACTTGCTTTAACATGTTTAACAGTGCATGAATTGTTGTCTAAAACAAAAAAGAATGATGCATTTTATGGCTGGATCTGGTTTTATCACATTCTGAATTGAATGTTGAAAATGAGCTTTTCAGAGCCAGCAGAGGTCAAAATAAGCAGTATTGCAAACTCAGTCAGAGACATAGATTTTCACTTGCAACTTGCTTTAACATGTTTAACAATGCATGAATTGTTGTCTAAAACAAAAAAGAATGATGCATTTTATGGCTGGATCTGTTTTATCACTTTCTGAATTGGACGTTGAAAATGAGCTTATCTCAGCCAGCAGAGAGGTCAAATCACAGTAATGCAAACTCAGTCAGAGACATAGATTTTCACTTGCAACTTGCTTTAACATGTTTAACAGTGCATGAATTGTTGTCTAAAACAAAAAAGAATGATGCATTTTATGGCTGGATCTGGTTTTATCACATTCTGAATTGAACGTTGAAAATGAGCTTTTCAGAGCCAGCAGAGGTCAAAATAAGCAGCAATGCAAACTCAGTCACAGACATAGATTTTCACTTGCAACTTGCTTTAACATGTTTAACAGTGCATGAAATGTTGTCTAAAACAAAAAAGAATGGTGCATTTTATGGCTGGATCTGTTTTTATCACTTTCTGAATTGGACGTTGAAAATGAGCTTATCTCAGCGAGCAGAGAGGTCAAATCACAGTAATGCAAACTCAGTCAGAGACATAGATTTTCACCTGCAACTTGCTTTAACATGTTTAACAGTGCATGAAATGTTGTCTAAAACAAAAAAGAATGATGCATTTTATGGCTGGATCTGTTTTATCACTTTCTGAATTGGACGTTGAAAATGAGCTTATCTCAGCCAGCAGAGAGGTCAAATCACAGTAATGCAAACTCAGTCAGAGACATAGATTTTCACTTGCAACTTGCTTTAACATGTTTAACAGTGCATGAATTGTTGTCTTAAACAAAAAAGAATGATGCATTTTATGGCTGGATCTGGTTTTATCACATTCTGAATTGAATGTTGAAAATGAGCTTTTCAGAGCCAGCAGAGGTCAAAATAAGCAGTATTGCAAACTCAGTCAGAGACATAGATTTTCACTTGCAACTTGCTTTAACATGTTTAACAGTGCATGAATTGTTGTCTAAAACAAAAAAGAATGATGCATTTTATGGCTGGATCTGTTTTATCATTTTCTGAATTGGACGTTGAAAATGAGCTTATCTCAGCCAGCAGAGAGGTCAAATCACAGTAATGCAAACTCAGTCAGAGACATAGATTTTCACTTGCAACTTGCTTTAACATGTTTAACAATGCATGAATTGTTGTCTAAAACAAAAAAGAATGATGCATTTTATGGCTGGATCTGGTTTTATCACATTCTGAATTGAACGTTGAAAATGAGCTTTTCAGAGCCAGCAGAGGTCAAAATAAGCAGTAATGCAAACTCAGTCAGAGACATAGATTTTCACTTGCAACTTGCTTTAACATGTTTAACAATGCATGAATTGTTGTCTAAAACAAAAAAGAATGATGCATTTTATGGCTGGATCTGTTTTATCACTTTCTGAATTGGACGTTGAAAATGAGCTTATCTCAGCCAGCAGCGAGGTCAAATCACAGTAATGCAAACTCAGTCAGAGACATAGATTTTCACTTGCAACTTGCTTTAACATGTTTAACAGTGCATGAAATGTTGTCTAAAACAAAAAAGTATGGTGCATTTTATGGCTGGATCTGGTTTTATCACATTCTGAATTGAACGTTGAAAATGAGCTTTTCAGAGCCAGCAGAGGTCAAAATAAGCAGTAATGCAAACTCAGTCAGAGACATAGATATTCACTTGCAACTTGCTTTAACATGTTTAACAGTGCATGAATTGTTGTTTAAAACAAAAAAGAATGATGCATTTTATGGCTGGATCTGTTTTATCACTTTCTGAATTGGACGTTGAAAATGAGCTTATCTCAGCCAGCAGAGAGGTCAAATCACAGTAATGCAAACTCAGTCAGAGACATAGATTTTCACTTGCAACTTGCTTTAACATGTTTAACAATGCATGAATTGTTGTCTAAAACAAAAAAGAATGATGCATTTTATGGCTGGATCTGTTTTATCACTTTCTGAATTGGACGTTGAAAATGAGCTTATCTCAGCCAGCAGAGAGGTCAAATCACAGTAATGCAAACTCAGTCAGAGACATAGATTTTCACCTGCAACTTGCTTTAACATGTTTAACAGTGCATGAATTGTTGTCTAAAACAAAAAAGAATGATGCATTTTATGGCTGGATCTGTTTTATCACTTTCTGAATTGAACGTTGAAAATGAGCTTATCTCAGCCAGCAGAGAGGTCAAATCACAGTAATGCAAACTCAGTCAGAGACATAGATTTTCACTTGCAACTTGCTTTAACATGTTTAACAGTGCATGAATTGTTGTCTAAAACAAAAAAGAATGATGCATTTTATGGCTGGATCTGTTTTATCACTTTCTGAATTGCTCGTTGAAAATGAGCTTATCTCAGCCAGCAGAGAGGTCAAATCACAGTAATGCAAACTCAGTCAGAGACATAGATTTTCACTTGCAACTTGCTTTAACATGTTTAACAGTGCGTGATTTGTTGTCTAAAACAAAAAAGAATGATGCATTTTATGGCTGGATCTGGTTTTATCACATTCTGAATTGAACGTTAAAAATGAGCTTTTCAGAGCCAGCAGAGGTCAAAATAAGCAGTAATGCAAACTCAGTCAGAGACATAGATTTTCACTTGCAACTTGCTTTAACATGTTTAACAGTGCATGAATTGTTGTCTAAAACAAAAAAGAATGATGCATTTTATGGCTGGATCTGTTTTATCACTTTCTGAATTGGACGTTGAAAATGAGCTTATCTCAGCCAGCAGAGAGGTCAAATCACAGTAATGCAAACTCAGTCAGAGACATAGATTTTCACTTGCAACTTGCTTTAACATGTTTAACAGTGCATGAATTGTTGTCTAAAACAAAAAAGAATGATGCATTTTATGGCTGGATCTGGTTTTATCACATTCTGAATTGAATGTTGAAAATGAGCTTTTCAGAGCCAGCAGAGGTCAAAATAAGCAGTAATGCAAACTCAGTCAGAGACATAGATTTTCACTTGCAACTTGCTTTAACATGTTTAACAATGCATGAATTGTTGTCTAAAACAAAAAAGAATGATGCATTTTATGGCTGGATCTGTTTTTATCACTTTCTGAATTGGACGTTGAAAATGAGCTTATCTCAGCCAGCAGAGAGGTCAAATCACAGTAATGCAAACTCAGTCAGAGACATAGATTTTCACTTGCAACTTGCTTTAACATGTTTAACAGTGCATGAATTGTTGTCTAAAACAAAAAAGAATGATGCATTTTATGGCTGGATCTGTTTTATCACTTTCTGAATTGGACGTTGAAAATGAGCTTATCTCAGCCAGCAGAGAGGTCAAATCACAGTAATGCAAACTCAGTCAGAGACATAGATTTTCACTTGCAACTTGCTTTAACATGTTTAACAGTGCATGAATTGTTGTCTAAAACAAAAAAGAATGATGCATTTTATGGCTGGATCTGTTTTTATCACTTTCTGAATTGGACTTTGAAAATGAGCTTATCTCAGCCAGCAGAGAGGTCAAATCACAGTAATGCAAACTCAGTCAGAGACATAGATTTTCACTTGCAACTTGCTTTAACATGTTTAACAGTGCATGAATTGTTGTCTAAAACAAAAAAGAATGATGCATTTTATGGCTGGATCTGGTTTTATCACATTCTGAATTGAATGTTGAAAATGAGCTTTTCAGAGCCAGCAGAGGTCAAAATAAGCAGTACTGCAAACTCAGTCAGAGACATAGATTTTCACTTGCAACTTGCTTTAACATGTTTAACAATGCATGAATTGTTGTCTAAAACAAAAAAGAATGATGCATTTTATGGCTGGATCTGTTTTATCACTTTCTGAATTGGACGTTGAAAATGAGCTTATCTCAGCCAGCAGAGAGGTCAAATCACAGTAATGCAAACTCAGTCAGAGACATAGATTTTCACTTGCAACTTGCTTTAACATGTTTAACAGTGCATGAATTGTTGTCTAAAACAAAAAAGAATGATGCATTTTATGGCTGGATCTGGTTTTATCACATTCTGAATTGAACGTTGAAAATGAGCTTTTCAGAGCCAGCAGAGGTCAAAATAAGCAGCAATGCAAACTCAGTCACAGACATAGATTTTCACTTGCAACTTGCTTTAACATGTTTAACAGTGCATGAAATGTTGTCTAAAACAAAAAAGAATGGTGCATTTTATGGCTGGATCTGTTTTTATCACTTTCTGAATTGGACGTTGAAAATGAGCTTATCTCAGCGAGCAGAGAGGTCAAATCACAGTAATGCAAACTCAGTCAGAGACATAGATTTTCACCTGCAACTTGCTTTAACATGTTTAACAGTGCATGAAATGTTGTCTAAAACAAAAAAGAATGATGCATTTTATGGCTGGATCTGTTTTATCACTTTCTGAATTGGACGTTGAAAATGAGCTTATCTCAGCCAGCAGAGAGGTCAAATCACAGTAATGCAAACTCAGTCAGAGACATAGATTTTCACTTGCAACTTGCTTTAACATGTTTAACAGTGCATGAATTGTTGTCTTAAACAAAAAAGAATGATGCATTTTATGGCTGGATCTGGTTTTATCACATTCTGAATTGAATGTTGAAAATGAGCTTTTCAGAGCCAGCAGAGGTCAAAATAAGCAGTATTGCAAACTCAGTCAGAGACATAGATTTTCACTTGCAACTTGCTTTAACATGTTTAACAGTGCATGAATTGTTGTCTAAAACAAAAAAGAATGATGCATTTTATGGCTGGATCTGTTTTATCATTTTCTGAATTGGACGTTGAAAATGAGCTTATCTCAGCCAGCAGAGAGGTCAAATCACAGTAATGCAAACTCAGTCAGAGACATAGATTTTCACTTGCAACTTGCTTTAACATGTTTAACAATGCATGAATTGTTGTCTAAAACAAAAAAGAATGATGCATTTTATGGCTGGATCTGGTTTTATCACATTCTGAATTGAACGTTGAAAATGAGCTTTTCAGAGCCAGCAGAGGTCAAAATAAGCAGTAATGCAAACTCAGTCAGAGACATAGATTTTCACTTGCAACTTGCTTTAACATGTTTAACAGTGCATGAATTGTTGTCTAAAACAAAAAAGAATGATGCATTTTATGGCTGGATCTGTTTTATCACTTTCTGAATTGGACGTTGAAAATGAGCTTATCTCAGCCAGCAGAGAGGTCAAATCACAGTAATGCAAACTCAGTCAGAGACATAGATTTTCACTTGCAACTTGCTTTAACATGTTTAACAGTGCATGAATTGTTGTCTAAAACAAAAAAGAATGATGCATTTTATGGCTGGATCTGGTTTTATCACATTCTGAATTGAATGTTGAAAATGAGCTTTTCAGAGCCAGCAGAGGTCAAAATAAGCAGTAATGCAAACTCAGTCAGAGACATAGATTTTCACTTGCAACTTGCTTTAACATGTTTAACAATGCATGAATTGTTGTCTAAAACAAAAAAGAATGATGCATTTTATGGCTGGATCTGTTTTTATCACTTTCTGAATTGGACGTTGAAAATGAGCTTATCTCAGCCAGCAGAGAGGTCAAATCACAGTAATGCAAACTCAGTCAGAGACATAGATTTTCACTTGCAACTTGCTTTAACATGTTTAACAGTGCATGAATTGTTGTCTAAAACAAAAAAGAATGATGCATTTTATGGCTGGATCTGGTTTTATCACATTCTGAATTGAACGTTGAAAATGAGCTTTTCAGAGCCAGCAGAGGTCAAAATAAGCAGTAATGCAAACTCAGTCAGAGACATAGATTTTCACTTGCAACTTGCTTTAACATGTTTAACAGTGCATGAATTGTTGTTTAAAACAAAAAAGAATGATGCATTTTATGGCTGGATCTGTTTTATCACTTTCTGAATTGGACGTTGAAAATGAGCTTATCTCAGCCAGCAGAGAGGTCAAATCACAGTAATGCAAACTCAGTCAGAGACATAGATTTTCACTTGCAACTTGCTTTAACATGTTTAACAGTGCATGAATTGTTGTCTAAAACAAAAAAGAATGATGCATTTTATGGCTGGATCTGGTTTTATCACATTCTGAATTGAACGTTGAAAATGAGCTTTTCAGAGCCAGCAGAGGTCAAAATAAGCAGTAATGCAAACTCAGTCAGAGACATAGATTTTCACTTGCAACTTGCTTTAACATGTTTAACAATACATGAATTGTTGTCTAAAAAACAAAAAAGAATGATGCATTTTATGGCTGGATCTGTTTTTATCACTTTCTGAATTGGACGTTGAAAATGAGCTTATCTCAGCCAGCAGAGAGGTCAAATCACAGTAATGCAAACTCAGTCAGAGACATAGATTTTCACTTGCAACTTGCTTTAACATGTTTAACAGTGCATGAATTGTTGTCTAAAACAAAAAAGAATGATGCATTTTATGGCTGGATCTGTTTTATCACTTTCTGAATTGGACGTTGAAAATGAGCTTATCTCAGCCAGCAGAGAGGTCAAATCACAGTAATGCAAACTCAGTCAGAGACATAGATTTTCACTTGCAACTTGCTTTAACATGTTTAACAGTGCATGAATTGTTGTCTAAAACAAAAAAGAATGATGCATTTTATGGCTGGATCTGTTTTTATCACTTTCTGAATTGGACGTTGAAAATGAGCTTATCTCAGCCAGCAGAGAGGTCAAATCACAGTAATGCAAACTCAGTCAGAGACATAGATTTTCACTTGCAACTTGCTTTAACATGTTTAACAGTGCATGAATTGTTGTCTAAAACAAAAAAGAATGATGCATTTTATGGCTGGATCTGGTTTTATCACATTCTGAATTGAATGTTGAAAATGAGCTTTTCAGAGCCAGCAGAGGTCAAAATAAGCAGTATTGCAAACTCAGTCAGAGACATAGATTTTCACTTGCAACTTGCTTTAACATGTTTAACAATGCATGAATTGTTGTCTAAAACAAAAAAGAATGATGCATTTTATGGCTGGATCTGTTTTATCATTTTCTGAATTGGACGTTGAAAATGAGCTTATCTCAGCCAGCAGAGAGGTCAAATCACAGTAATGCAAACTCAGTCAGAGACATAGATTTTCACTTGCAACTTGCTTTAACATGTTTAACAATGCATGAATTGTTGTCTAAAACAAAAAAGAATGATGCATTTTATGGCTGGATCTGGTTTTATCACATTCTGAATTGAACGTTGAAAATGAGGTTTTCAGAGCCAGCAGAGGTCAAAATAAGCAGTAATGCAAACTCAGTCAGAGACATAGATTTTCACTTGCAACTTGCTTTAACATGTTTAACAGTGCATGAAATGTTGTCTAAAACAAAAAAGAATGGTGCATTTTATGGCTGGATCTGTTTTTATCACTTTCTGAATTGGACGTTGAAAATGAGCTTATCTCAGCGAGCAGAGAGGTCAAATCACAGTAATGCAAACTCAGTCAGAGACATAGATTTTCACCTGCAACTTGCTTTAACATGTTTAACAGTGCATGAAATGTTGTCTAAAACAAAAAAGAATGATGCATTTTATGGCTGGATCTGTTTTATCACTTTCTGAATTGGACGTTGAAAATGAGCTTATCTCAGCCAGCAGAGAGGTCAAATCACAGTAATGCAAACTCAGTCAGAGACATAGATTTTCACTTGCAACTTGCTTTAACATGTTTAACAGTGCATGAATTGTTGTCTTAAACAAAAAAGAATGATGCATTTTATGGCTGGATCTGTTTTATCACTTTCTGAATTGCACGTTGAAAATGAGCTTATCTCAGCCAGCAGAGAGGTCAAATCACAGTAATGCAAACTCAGTCAGAGACATAGATTTTCACTTGCAACTTGCTTTAACATGTTTAACAGTGCATGAATTGTTGTCTAAAACAAAAAAGAATGATGCATTTTATGGCTGGATCTGTTTTTATCACTTTCTGAATTGCACGTTGAAAATGAGCTTATCTCAGCCAGCAGAGAGGTCAAATCACAGTAATGCAAACTCAGTCAGAGACATAGATTTTCACTTGCAACTTGCTTTAACATGTTTAACAGTGCATGAATTGTTGTCTAAAACAAAAAAGAATGATGCATTTTATGGCTGGATCTGGTTTTATCACATTCTGAATTGAACGTTGAAAATGAGCTTTTCAGAGCCAGCAGAGGTCAAAATAAGCAGTAATGCAAACTCAGTCAGAGACATAGATTTTCACTTGCAACTTGCTTTAACATGTTTAACAGTGCATGAATTGTTGTCTAAAACAAAAAAGAATGATGCATTGTATGGCTGGATCTGGTTTTATCACATTCTGAATTGAACATTGAAAATGAGCTTTTCAGAGCCAGCAGAGGTCAAAATAAGCAGTAATGCAAACTCAGTCAGAGACGTAGATTTTCACTTGCAACTTGCTTTAACATGTTTAACAGTGCATGAATTGTTGTCTAAAACAAAAAAGAATGATGCATTTTATGGCTGGATCTGGTTTTATCACATTCTGAATTGAACGTTGAAAATGAGCTTTTCAGAGCCAGCAGAGGTCAAAATAAGCAGTAATGCAAACTCAGTCAGAGACGTAGATTTTCACTTGCAACTTGCTTTAACATGTTTAACAATGCATGAATTGTTGTCTAAAACAAAAAAGAATGATGCATTTTATGGCTGGATCTGTTTTATCACTTTCTGAATTGGACGTTGAAAATGAGCTTATCTCAGCCAGCAGCGAGGTCAAATCACATTAATGCAAACTCAGTCAGAGACATAGATTTTCACTTGCAACTTGCTTTAACATGTTTAACAGTGCTTGAAATGTTGTCTAAAACAAAAAAGTATGGTGCATTTTATGGCTGGATCTGGTTTTATCACATTCTGAATTGAACGTTGAAAATGAGCTTTTCAGAGCCAGCAGAGGTCAAAATAAGCAGTAATGCAAACTCAGTCAGAGACATAGATATTCACTTGCAACTTGCTTTAACATGTTTAACAGTGCATGAATTGTTGTTTAAAACAAAAAAGAATGATGCATTTTATGGCTGGATCTGTTTTATCACTTTCTGAATTGGACGTTGAAAATGAGCTTATCTCAGCCAGCAGAGAGGTCAAATCACAGTAATGCAAACTCAGTCAGAGACATAGATTTTCACTTGCAACTTGCTTTAACATGTTTAACAATGCATGAATTGTTGTCTAAAACAAAAAAGAATGATGCATTTTATGGCTGGATCTGTTTTATCACTTTCTGAATTGGACGTTGAAAATGAGCTTATCTCAGCCAGCAGAGAGGTCAAATCACAGTAATGCAAACTCAGTCAGAGACATAGATTTTCACCTGCAACTTGCTTTAACATGTTTAACAGTGCATGAATTGTTGTCTAAAACAAAAAAGAATGATGCATTTTATGGCTGGATCTGTTTTTTATCACTTTCTGAATTGCACGTTGAAAATGAGCTTATCTCAGCCAGCAGAGAGGTCAAATCACAGTAATGCAAACTCAGTCAGAGACATAGATTTTCACTTGCAACTTGCTTTAACATGTTTAACAGTGCATGAATTGTTGTCTAAAACAAAAAAGAATGATGCATTTTATGGCTGGATCTGGTTTTATCACATTCTGAATTGAACGTTGAAAATGAGCTTTTCAGAGCCAGCAGAGGTCAAAATAAGCAGTAATGCAAACTCAGTCAGAGACATAGATTTTCACTTGCAACTTGCTTTAACATGTTTAACAGTGCATGAATTGTTGTCTAAAACAAAAAAGAATGATGCATTGTATGGCTGGATCTGGTTTTATCACATTCTGAATTGAACATTGAAAATGAGCTTTTCAGAGCCAGCAGAGGTCAAAATAAGCAGTAATGCAAACTCAGTCAGAAACGTAGATTTTCACTTGCAACTTGCTTTAACATGTTTAACAGTGCATGAATTGTTGTCTAAAACAAAAAAGAATGATGCATTTTATGGCTGGATCTGGTTTTATCACATTCTGAATTGAACGTTGAAAATGAGCTTTTCAGAGCCAGCAGAGGTCAAAATAAGCAGTAATGCAAACTCAGTCAGAGACGTAGATTTTCACTTGCAACTTGCTTTAACATGTTTAACAATGCATGAATTGTTGTCTAAAACAAAAAAGAATGATGCATTTTATGGCTGGATCTGTTTTATCACTTTCTGAATTGGACGTTGAAAATGAGCTTATCTCAGCCAGCAGCGAGGTCAAATCACATTAATGCAAACTCAGTCAGAGACATAGATTTTCACTTGCAACTTGCTTTAACATGTTTAACAGTGCATGAAATGTTGTCTAAAACAAAAAAGTATGGTGCATTTTATGGCTGGATCTGGTTTTATCACATTCTGAATTGAACGTTGAAAATGAGCTTTTCAGAGCCAGCAGAGGTCAAAATAAGCAGTAATGCAAACTCAGTCAGAGACATAGATATTCACTTGCAACTTGCTTTAACATGTTTAACAGTGCATGAATTGTTGTTTAAAACAAAAAAGAATGATGCATTTTATGGCTGGATCTGTTTTATCACTTTCTGAATTGGACGTTGAAAATGAGCTTATCTCAGCCAGCAGAGAGGTCAAATCACAGTAATGCAAACTCAGTCAGAGACATAGATTTTCACTTGCAACTTGCTTTAACATGTTTAACAATGCATGAATTGTTGTCTAAAACAAAAAAGAATGATGCATTTTATGGCTGGATCTGTTTTATCACTTTCTGAATTGGACGTTGAAAATGAGCTTATCTCAGCCAGCAGAGAGGTCAAATCACAGTAATGCAAACTCAGTCAGAGACATAGATTTTCACCTGCAACTTGCTTTAACATGTTTAACAGTGCATGAATTGTTGTCTAAAACAAAAAAGAATGATGCATTTTATGGCTGGATCTGTTTTATCACTTTCTGAATTGGACGTTGAAAATGAGCTTATCTCAGCCAGCAGAGAGGTCAAATCACAGTAATGCAAACTCAGTCAGAGACATAGATTTTCACTTGCAACTTGCTTTAACATGTTTAACAGTGCATGAATTGTTGTCTAAAACAAAAAAGAATGATGCATTTTATGGCTGGATCTGGTTTTATCACATTCTGAATTGAACGTTGAAAATGAGCTTTTCAGAGCCAGCAGAGGTCAAAATAAGCAGTAATGCAAACTCAGTCAGAGACATAGATTTTCACTTGCAACTTGCTTTAACATGTTTAACAGTGCATGAATTGTTGTCTAAAACAAAAAAGAATGATGCATTGTATGGCTGGATCTGGTTTTATCACATTCTGAATTGAACATTGAAAATGAGCTTTTCAGAGCCAGCAGAGGTCAAAATAAGCAGTAATGCAAACTCAGTCAGAGACGTAGATTTTCACTTGCAACTTGCTTTAACATGTTTAACAGTGCATGAATTGTTGTCTAAAACAAAAAAGAATGATGCATTTTATGGCTGGATCTGGTTTTATCACATTCTGAATTGAACGTTGAAAATGAGCTTTTCAGAGCCAGCAGAGGTCAAAATAAGCAGTAATGCAAACTCAGTCAGAGACGTAGATTTTCACTTGCAACTTGCTTTAACATGTTTAACAATGCATGAATTGTTGTCTAAAACAAAAAAGAATGATGCATTTTATGGCTGGATCTGTTTTATCACTTTCTGAATTGGACGTTGAAAATGAGCTTATCTCAGCCAGCAGCGAGGTCAAATCACATTAATGCAAACTCAGTCAGAGACATAGATTTTCACTTGCAACTTGCTTTAACATGTTTAACAGTGCTTGAAATGTTGTCTAAAACAAAAAAGTATGGTGCATTTTATGGCTGGATCTGGTTTTATCACATTCTGAATTGAACGTTGAAAATGAGCTTTTCAGAGCCAGCAGAGGTCAAAATAAGCAGTAATGCAAACTCAGTCAGAGACATAGATATTCACTTGCAACTTGCTTTAACATGTTTAACAGTGCATGAATTGTTGTTTAAAACAAAAAAGAATGATGCATTTTATGGCTGGATCTGTTTTATCACTTTCTGAATTGGACGTTGAAAATGAGCTTATCTCAGCCAGCAGAGAGGTCAAATCACAGTAATGCAAACTCAGTCAGAGACATAGATTTTCACTTGCAACTTGCTTTAACATGTTTAACAATGCATGAATTGTTGTCTAAAACAAAAAAGAATGATGCATTTTATGGCTGGATCTGTTTTATCACTTTCTGAATTGGACGTTGAAAATGAGCTTATCTCAGCCAGCAGAGAGGTCAAATCACAGTAATGCAAACTCAGTCAGAGACATAGATTTTCACCTGCAACTTGCTTTAACATGTTTAACAGTGCATGAATTGTTGTCTAAAACAAAAAAGAATGATGCATTTTATGGCTGGATCTGTTTTTTATCACTTTCTGAATTGCACGTTGAAAATGAGCTTATCTCAGCCAGCAGAGAGGTCAAATCACAGTAATGCAAACTCAGTCAGAGACATAGATTTTCACTTGCAACTTGCTTTAACATGTTTAACAGTGCATGAATTGTTGTCTAAAACAAAAAAGAATGATGCATTTTATGGCTGGATCTGGTTTTATCACATTCTGAATTGAACGTTGAAAATGAGCTTTTCAGAGCCAGCAGAGGTCAAAATAAGCAGTAATGCAAACTCAGTCAGAGACATAGATTTTCACTTGCAACTTGCTTTAACATGTTTAACAGTGCATGAATTGTTGTCTAAAACAAAAAAGAATGATGCATTGTATGGCTGGATCTGGTTTTATCACATTCTGAATTGAACATTGAAAATGAGCTTTTCAGAGCCAGCAGAGGTCAAAATAAGCAGTAATGCAAACTCAGTCAGAGACGTAGATTTTCACTTGCAACTTGCTTTAACATGTTTAACAGTGCATGAATTGTTGTCTAAAACAAAAAAGAATGATGCATTTTATGGCTGGATCTGGTTTTATCACATTCTGAATTGAACGTTGAAAATGAGCTTTTCAGAGCCAGCAGAGGTCAAAATAAGCAGTAATGCAAACTCAGTCAGAGACGTAGATTTTCACTTGCAACTTGCTTTAACATGTTTAACAATGCATGAATTGTTGTCTAAAACAAAAAAGAATGATGCATTTTATGGCTGGATCTGTTTTATCACTTTCTGAATTGGACGTTGAAAATGAGCTTATCTCAGCCAGCAGCGAGGTCAAATCACATTAATGCAAACTCAGTCAGAGACATAGATTTTCACTTGCAACTTGCTTTAACATGTTTAACAGTGCATGAAATGTTGTCTAAAACAAAAAAGTATGGTGCATTTTATGGCTGGATCTGGTTTTATCACATTCTGAATTGAACGTTGAAAATGAGCTTTTCAGAGCCAGCAGAGGTCAAAATAAGCAGTAATGCAAACTCAGTCAGAGACATAGATATTCACTTGCAACTTGCTTTAACATGTTTAACAGTGCATGAATTGTTGTTTAAAACAAAAAAGAATGATGCATTTTATGGCTGGATCTGTTTTATCACTTTCTGAATTGGACGTTGAAAATGAGCTTATCTCAGCCAGCAGAGAGGTCAAATCACAGTAATGCAAACTCAGTCAGAGACATAGATTTTCACTTGCAACTTGCTTTAACATGTTTAACAATGCATGAATTGTTGTCTAAAACAAAAAAGAATGATGCATTTTATGGCTGGATCTGTTTTATCACTTTCTGAATTGGACGTTGAAAATGAGCTTATCTCAGCCAGCAGAGAGGTCAAATCACAGTAATGCAAACTCAGTCAGAGACATAGATTTTCACCTGCAACTTGCTTTAACATGTTTAACAGTGCATGAATTGTTGTCTAAAACAAAAAAGAATGATGCATTTTATGGCTGGATCTGTTTTATCACTTTCTGAATTGGACGTTGAAAATGAGCTTATCTCAGCCAGCAGAGAGGTCAAATCACAGTAATGCAAACTCAGTCAGAGACATAGATTTTCACTTGCAACTTGCTTTAACATGTTTAACAGTGCATGAATTGTTGTCTAAAACAAAAAAGAATGATGCATTTTATGGCTGGATCTGTTTTATCACTTTCTGAATTGCACGTTGAAAATGAGCTTATCTCAGCCAGCAGAGAGGTCAAATCACAGTAATGCAAACTCAGTCAGAGACATAGATTTTCACTTGCAACTTGCTTTAACATGTTTAACAGTGCGTGAATTGTTGTCTAAAACAAAAAAGAATGATGCGTTTTATGGCTGGATCTGGTTTTATCACATTCTGAATTGAACGTTGAAAATGAGCTTTTCAGAGCCAGCAGAGGTCAAAATAAGCAGTAATGCAAACTCAGTCAGAGACATAGATTTTCACTTGCAACTTGCTTTAACATGTTTAACAGTGCATGAATTGTTGTCTAAAACAAAAAAGAATGATGCATTTTATGGCTGGATCTGTTTTATCACTCTCTGAATTGGACGTTGAAAATGAGCTTATCTCAGCCAGCAGAGAGGTCAAATCACATTAATGCAAACTCAGTCAGAGACATAGATTTTCACTTGCAACTTGCTTTAACATGTTTAACAGTGCTTGAAATGTTGTCTAAAACAAAAAAGTATGGTGCATTTTATGGCTGGATCTGGTTTTATCACATTCTGAATTGAACGTTGAAAATGAGCTTTTCAGAGCCAGCAGAGGTCAAAATAAGCAGTAATGCAAACTCAGTCAGAGACATAGATATTCACTTGCAACTTGCTTTAACATGTTTAACAGTGCATGAATTGTTGTTTAAAACAAAAAAGAATGATGCATTTTATGGCTGGATCTGTTTTATCACTTTCTGAATTGGACGTTGAAAATGAGCTTATCTCAGCCAGCAGAGAGGTCAAATCACAGTAATGCAAACTCAGTCAGAGACATAGATTTTCACTTGCAACTTGCTTTAACATGTTTAACAATGCATGAATTGTTGTCTAAAACAAAAAAGAATGATGCATTTTATGGCTGGATCTGTTTTATCACTTTCTGAATTGGACGTTGAAAATGAGCTTATCTCAGCCAGCAGAGAGGTCAAATCACAGTAATGCAAACTCAGTCAGAGACATAGATTTTCACCTGCAACTTGCTTTAACATGTTTAACAGTGCATGAATTGTTGTCTAAAACAAAAAAGAATGATGCATTTTATGGCTGGATCTGTTTTTTATCACTTTCTGAATTGCACGTTGAAAATGAGCTTATCTCAGCCAGCAGAGAGGTCAAATCACAGTAATGCAAACTCAGTCAGAGACATAGATTTTCACTTGCAACTTGCTTTAACATGTTTAACAGTGCATGAATTGTTGTCTAAAACAAAAAAGAATGATGCATTTTATGGCTGGATCTGGTTTTATCACATTCTGAATTGAACGTTGAAAATGAGCTTTTCAGAGCCAGCAGAGGTCAAAATAAGCAGTAATGCAAACTCAGTCAGAGACATAGATTTTCACTTGCAACTTGCTTTAACATGTTTAACAGTGCATGAATTGTTGTCTAAAACAAAAAAGAATGATGCATTGTATGGCTGGATCTGGTTTTATCACATTCTGAATTGAACATTGAAAATGAGCTTTTCAGAGCCAGCAGAGGTCAAAATAAGCAGTAATGCAAACTCAGTCAGAGACGTAGATTTTCACTTGCAACTTGCTTTAACATGTTTAACAGTGCATGAATTGTTGTCTAAAACAAAAAAGAATGATGCATTTTATGGCTGGATCTGGTTTTATCACATTCTGAATTGAACGTTGAAAATGAGCTTTTCAGAGCCAGCAGAGGTCAAAATAAGCAGTAATGCAAACTCAGTCAGAGACGTAGATTTTCACTTGCAACTTGCTTTAACATGTTTAACAATGCATGAATTGTTGTCTAAAACAAAAAAGAATGATGCATTTTATGGCTGGATCTGTTTTATCACTTTCTGAATTGGACGTTGAAAATGAGCTTATCTCAGCCAGCAGCGAGGTCAAATCACATTAATGCAAACTCAGTCAGAGACATAGATTTTCACTTGCAACTTGCTTTAACATGTTTAACAGTGCATGAAATGTTGTCTAAAACAAAAAAGTATGGTGCATTTTATGGCTGGATCTGGTTTTATCACATTCTGAATTGAACGTTGAAAATGAGCTTTTCAGAGCCAGCAGAGGTCAAAATAAGCAGTAATGCAAACTCAGTCAGAGACATAGATATTCACTTGCAACTTGCTTTAACATGTTTAACAGTGCATGAATTGTTGTTTAAAACAAAAAAGAATGATGCATTTTATGGCTGGATCTGTTTTATCACTTTCTGAATTGGACGTTGAAAATGAGCTTATCTCAGCCAGCAGAGAGGTCAAATCACAGTAATGCAAACTCAGTCAGAGACATAGATTTTCACTTGCAACTTGCTTTAACATGTTTAACAATGCATGAATTGTTGTCTAAAACAAAAAAGAATGATGCATTTTATGGCTGGATCTGTTTTATCACTTTCTGAATTGGACGTTGAAAATGAGCTTATCTCAGCCAGCAGAGAGGTCAAATCACAGTAATGCAAACTCAGTCAGAGACATAGATTTTCACCTGCAACTTGCTTTAACATGTTTAACAGTGCATGAATTGTTGTCTAAAACAAAAAAGAATGATGCATTTTATGGCTGGATCTGTTTTATCACTTTCTGAATTGGACGTTGAAAATGAGCTTATCTCAGCCAGCAGAGAGGTCAAATCACAGTAATGCAAACTCAGTCAGAGACATAGATTTTCACTTGCAACTTGCTTTAACATGTTTAACAGTGCATGAATTGTTGTCTAAAACAAAAAAGAATGATGCATTTTATGGCTGGATCTGTTTTATCACTTTCTGAATTGCACGTTGAAAATGAGCTTATCTCAGCCAGCAGAGAGGTCAAATCACAGTAATGCAAACTCAGTCAGAGACATAGATTTTCACTTGCAACTTGCTTTAACATGTTTAACAGTGCGTGAATTGTTGTCTAAAACAAAAAAGAATGATGCGTTTTATGGCTGGATCTGGTTTTATCACATTCTGAATTGAACGTTGAAAATGAGCTTTTCAGAGCCAGCAGAGGTCAAAATAAGCAGTAATGCAAACTCAGTCAGAGACATAGATTTTCACTTGCAACTTGCTTTAACATGTTTAACAGTGCATGAATTGTTGTCTAAAACAAAAAAGAATGATGCATTTTATGGCTGGATCTGTTTTATCACTCTCTGAATTGGACGTTGAAAATGAGCTTATCTCAGCCAGCAGAGAGGTCAAATCACAGTATTGCAAACTCAGTCAGAGACATAGATTTTCACTTGCAACTTGCTTTAACATGTTTAACAGTGCATGAATTGTTGTCTAAAACAAAAAAGAATGATGCATTTTATGGCTGGATCTGGTTTTATCACATTCTGAATTGAATGTTGAAAATGAGCTTTTCAGAGCCAGCAGAGGTCAAAATAAGCAGTAATGCAAACTCAGTCAGAGACATAGATTTTCACTTGCAACTTGCTTTAACATGTTTAACAATGCATGAATTGTTGTCTAAAACAAAAAAGAATGATGCATTTTATGGCTGGATCTGTATTTATCACTTTCTGAATTGGACGTTGAAAATGAGCTTATCTTAGCCAGCAGAGAGGTCAAATCACAGTAATGCAAACTCAGTCAGAGACATAGATTTTCACTTGCAACTTGCTTTAACATGTTTAACAGTGCATGAATTGTTGTCTAAAACAAAAAAGAATGATGCATTTTATGGCTGGATCTGTTTTATCACTTTCTGAATTGGACGTTGAAAATGAGCTTATCTCAGCCAGCAGAGAGATCAAATCACAGTAATGCAAACTCAGTCAGAGACAAAGATTTTCACTTGCAACTTGCTTTAACATGTTTAACAGTGCATGAATTGTTGTCTAAAACAAAAAAGAATGATGCATTTTATGGCTGGATCTGTTTTTATCACTTTCTGAATTGGACGTTGAAAATGAGCTTATCTCAGCCAGCAGAGAGGTCAAATCACAGTAATGCAAACTCAGTCAGAGACATAGATTTTCACTTGCAACTTGCTTTAACATGTTTAACAGTGCATGAATTGTTGTCTAAAACAAAAAAGAATGATGCATTTTATGGCTGGATCTGGTTTTATCACATTCTGAATTGAACGTTGAAAATGAGCTTTTCAGAGCCAGCAGAGGTCAAAATAAGCAGTAATGCAAACTCAGTCAGAGACATAGATTTTCACTTGCAACTTGCTTTAACATGTTTAACAGTGCATGAATTGTTGTCTAAAACAAAAAAGAATGATGCATTTTATGGCTGGATCTGTTTTATCACTTTCTGAATTGGACGTTGAAAATGAGCTTATCTCAGCCAGCAGAGAGGTCAAATCACAGTAATGCAAACTCAGTCAGAGACATAGATTTTCACTTGCAACTTGCTTTAACATGTTTAACAGTGCATGAATTGTTGTCTAAAACAAAAAAGAATGATGCATTGTATGGCCGGATCTGGTTTTATCACATTCTGAATTGAACGTTGAAAATGAGCTTTTCAGAGCCAGCAGAGGTCAAAATAAGCAGTAATGCAAACTCAGTCAGAGACATAGATTTTCACTTGCAACTTGCTTTAACATGTTTAACAGTGCATGAATTGTTGTCTAAAACAAAAAAGAATGATGCATTTTATGGCTGGATCTGTTTTTATCACTTTCTGAATTGGACGTTGAAAATGGTGCATTTTATGGCTGGATCTGTTTTTATCACTTTCTGAATTGGACGTTGAAAATGAGCTTATCTCAGCGAGCAGAGAGGTCAAATCACAGTAATGCAAACTCAGTCAGAGACATAGATTTTCACCTGCAACTTGCTTTAACATGTTTAACAGTGCATGAAATGTTGTCTAAAACAAAAAAGAATGATGCATTTTATGGCTGGATCTGTTTTATCACTTTCTGAATTGGACGTTGAAAATGAGCTTATCTCAGCCAGCAGAGAGGTCAAATCACAGTAATGCAAACTCAGTCAGAGACATAGATTTTCACTTGCAACTTGCTTTAACATGTTTAACAGTGCATGAATTGTTGTCTTAAACAAAAAAGAATGATGCATTTTATGGCTGGATCTGTTTTATCACTTTCTGAATTGCACGTTGAAAATGAGCTTATCTCAGCCAGCAGAGAGGTCAAATCACAGTAATGCAAACTCAGTCAGAGACATAGATTTTCACTTGCAACTTGCTTTAACATGTTTAACAGTGCATGAATTGTTGTCTAAAACAAAAAAGAATGATGCATTTTATGGCTGGATCTGTTTTTATCACTTTCTGAATTGCACGTTGAAAATGAGCTTATCTCAGCCAGCAGAGAGGTCAAATCACAGTAATGCAAACTCAGTCAGAGACATAGATTTTCACTTGCAACTTGCTTTAACATGTTTAACAGTGCATGAATTGTTGTTTAAAACAAAAAAGAATGATGCATTTTATGGCTGGATCTGTTTTATCACTTTCTGAATTGGACGTTGAAAATGAGCTTATCTCAGCCAGCAGAGAGGTCAAATCACAGTAATGCAAACTCAGTCAGAGACATAGATTTTCACTTGCAACTTGCTTTAACATGTTTAACAATGCATGAATTGTTGTCTAAAACAAAAAAGAATGATGCATTTTATGGCTGGATCTGTTTTATCACTTTCTGAATTGGACGTTGAAAATGAGCTTATCTCAGCCAGCAGAGAGGTCAAATCACAGTAATGCAAACTCAGTCAGAGACATAGATTTTCACCTGCAACTTGCTTTAACATGTTTAACAGTGCATGAATTGTTGTCTAAAACAAAAAAGAATGATGCATTTTATGGCTGGATCTGTTTTATCACTTTCTGAATTGGACGTTGAAAATGAGCTTATCTCAGCCAGCAGAGAGGTCAAATCACAGTAATGCAAACTCAGTCAGAGACATAGATTTTCACTTGCAACTTGCTTTAACATGTTTAACAGTGCATGAATTGTTGTCTAAAACAAAAAAGAATGATGCATTTTATGGCTGGATCTGTTTTATCACTTTCTGAATTGCACGTTGAAAATGAGCTTATCTCAGCCAGCAGAGAGGTCAAATCACAGTAATGCAAACTCAGTCAGAGACATAGATTTTCACTTGCAACTTGCTTTAACATGTTTAACAGTGCGTGAATTGTTGTCTAAAACAAAAAAGAATGATGCGTTTTATGGCTGGATCTGGTTTTATCACATTCTGAATTGAACGTTGAAAATGAGCTTTTCAGAGCCAGCAGAGGTCAAAATAAGCAGTAATGCAAACTCAGTCAGAGACATAGATTTTCACTTGCAACTTGCTTTAACATGTTTAACAGTGCATGAATTGTTGTCTAAAACAAAAAAGAATGATGCATTTTATGGCTGGATCTGTTTTATCACTCTCTGAATTGGACGTTGAAAATGAGCTTATCTCAGCCAGCAGAGAGGTCAAATCACAGTATTGCAAACTCAGTCAGAGACATAGATTTTCACTTGCAACTTGCTTTAACATGTTTAACAGTGCATGAATTGTTGTCTAAAACAAAAAAGAATGATGCATTTTATGGCTGGATCTGGTTTTATCACATTCTGAATTGAATGTTGAAAATGAGCTTTTCAGAGCCAGCAGAGGTCAAAATAAGCAGTAATGCAAACTCAGTCAGAGACATAGATTTTCACTTGCAACTTGCTTTAACATGTTTAACAATGCATGAATTGTTGTCTAAAACAAAAAAGAATGATGCATTTTATGGCTGGATCTGTATTTATCACTTTCTGAATTGGACGTTGAAAATGAGCTTATCTTAGCCAGCAGAGAGGTCAAATCACAGTAATGCAAACTCAGTCAGAGACATAGATTTTCACTTGCAACTTGCTTTAACATGTTTAACAGTGCATGAATTGTTGTCTAAAACAAAAAAGAATGATGCATTTTATGGCTGGATCTGTTTTATCACTTTCTGAATTGGACGTTGAAAATGAGCTTATCTCAGCCAGCAGAGAGATCAAATCACAGTAATGCAAACTCAGTCAGAGACAAAGATTTTCACTTGCAACTTGCTTTAACATGTTTAACAGTGCATGAATTGTTGTCTAAAACAAAAAAGAATGATGCATTTTATGGCTGGATCTGTTTTTATCACTTTCTGAATTGGACGTTGAAAATGAGCTTATCTCAGCCAGCAGAGAGGTCAAATCACAGTAATGCAAACTCAGTCAGAGACATAGATTTTCACTTGCAACTTGCTTTAACATGTTTAACAGTGCATGAATTGTTGTCTAAAACAAAAAAGAATGATGCATTTTATGGCTGGATCTGGTTTTATCACATTCTGAATTGAACGTTGAAAATGAGCTTTTCAGAGCCAGCAGAGGTCAAAATAAGCAGTAATGCAAACTCAGTCAGAGACATAGATTTTCACTTGCAACTTGCTTTAACATGTTTAACAGTGCATGAATTGTTGTCTAAAACAAAAAAGATTGATGCATTTTATGGCTGGATCTGTTTTATCACTTTCTGAATTGGACGTTGAAAATGAGCTTATCTCAGCCAGCAGAGAGGTCAAATCACAGTAATGCAAACTCAGTCAGAGACATAGATTTTCACTTGCAACTTGCTTTAACATGTTTAACAGTGCATGAATTGTTGTCTAAAACAAAAAAGAATGATGCATTGTATGGCCGGATCTGGTTTTATCACATTCTGAATTGAACGTTGAAAATGAGCTTTTCAGAGCCAGCAGAGGTCAAAATAAGCAGTAATGCAAACTCAGTCAGAGACATAGATTTTCACTTGCAACTTGCTTTAACATGTTTAACAGTGCATGAATTGTTGTCTAAAACAAAAAAGAATGATGCATTTTATGGCTGGATCTGTTTTTATCACTTTCTGAATTGGACGTTGAAAATGGTGCATTTTATGGCTGGATCTGTTTTTATCACTTTCTGAATTGGACGTTGAAAATGAGCTTATCTCAGCGAGCAGAGAGGTCAAATCACAGTAATGCAAACTCAGTCAGAGACATAGATTTTCACCTGCAACTTGCTTTAACATGTTTAACAGTGCATGAAATGTTGTCTAAAACAAAAAAGAATGATGCATTTTATGGCTGGATCTGTTTTATCACTTTCTGAATTGGACGTTGAAAATGAGCTTATCTCAGCCAGCAGAGAGGTCAAATCACAGTAATGCAAACTCAGTCAGAGACATAGATTTTCACTTGCAACTTGCTTTAACATGTTTAACAGTGCATGAATTGTTGTCTTAAACAAAAAAGAATGATGCATTTTATGGTTGGATCTGTTTTATCACTTTCTGAATTGCACGTTGAAAATGAGCTTATCTCAGCCAGCAGAGAGGTCAAATCACAGTAATGCAAACTCAGTCAGAGACATAGATTTTCACTTGCAACTTGCTTTAACATGTTTAACAGTGCATGAATTGTTGTCTAAAACAAAAAAGAATGATGCATTTTATGGCTGGATCTGTTTTTATCACTTTCTGAATTGCACGTTGAAAATGAGCTTATCTCAGCCAGCAGAGAGGTCAAATCACAGTAATGCAAACTCAGTCAGAGACATAGATTTTCACTTGCAACTTGCTTTAACATGTTTAACAGTGCATGAATTGTTGTCTAAAACAAAAAAGAATGATGCATTTTATGGCTGGATCTGGTTTTATCACATTCTGAATTGAACGTTGAAAATGAGCTTTTCAGAGCCAGCAGAGGTCAAAATAAGCAGTAATGCAAACTCAGTCAGAGACGTAGATTTTCACTTGCAACTTGCTTTAACATGTTTAACAATGCATGAATTGTTGTCTAAAACAAAAAAGAATGATGCATTTTATGGCTGGATCTGTTTTATCACTTTCTGAATTGGACGTTGAAAATGAGCTTATCTCAGCCAGCAGCGAGGTCAAATCACATTAATGCAAACTCAGTCAGAGACATAGATTTTCACTTGCAACTTGTTTTAACATGTTTAACAGTGCTTGAAATGTTGTCTAAAACAAAAAAGTATGGTGCATTTTATGGCTGGATCTGGTTTTATCACACTCTGAATTGAACGTTGAAAATGAGCTTTTCAGAGCCAGCAGAGGTCAAAATAAGCAGTAATGCAAACTCAGTCAGAGACATAGATATTCACTTGCAACTTGCTTTAACATGTTTAACAGTGCATGAATTGTTGTCTAAAACAAAAAAGAATGATGCATTTTATGGCTGGATCTGTTTTTATCACTTTCTGAATTGCACGTTGAAAATGAGCTTATCTCAGCCAGCAGAGAGGTCAAATCACAGTAATGCAAACTCAGTCAGAGACATAGATTTTCACTTGCAACTTGCTTTAACATGTTTAACAGTGCATGAATTGTTGTTTAAAACAAAAAAGAATGATGCATTTTATGGCTGGATCTGTTTTATCACTTTCTGAATTGGACGTTGAAAATGAGCTTATCTCAGCCAGCAGAGAGGTCAAATCACAGTAATGCAAACTCAGTCAGAGACATAGATTTTCACTTGCAACTTGCTTTAACATGTTTAACAATGCATGAATTGTTGTCTAAAACAAAAAAGAATGATGCATTTTATGGCTGGATCTGTTTTATCACTTTCTGAATTGGACGTTGAAAATGAGCTTATCTCAGCCAGCAGAGAGGTCAAATCACAGTAATGCAAACTCAGTCAGAGACATAGATTTTCACCTGCAACTTGCTTTAACATGTTTAACAGTGCATGAATTGTTGTCTAAAACAAAAAAGAATGATGCATTTTATGGCTGGATCTGTTTTATCACTTTCTGAATTGGACGTTGAAAATGAGCTTATCTCAGCCAGCAGAGAGGTCAAATCACAGTAATGCAAACTCAGTCAGAGACATAGATTTTCACTTGCAACTTGCTTTAACATGTTTAACAGTGCATGAATTGTTGTCTAAAACAAAAAAGAATGATGCATTTTATGGCTGGATCTGTTTTATCACTTTCTGAATTGCACGTTGAAAATGAGCTTATCTCAGCCAGCAGAGAGGTCAAATCACAGTAATGCAAACTCAGTCAGAGACATAGATTTTCACTTGCAACTTGCTTTAACATGTTTAACAGTGCGTGAATTGTTGTCTAAAACAAAAAAGAATGATGCGTTTTATGGCTGGATCTGGTTTTATCACATTCTGAATTGAACGTTGAAAATGAGCTTTTCAGAGCCAGCAGAGGTCAAAATAAGCAGTAATGCAAACTCAGTCAGAGACATAGATTTTCACTTGCAACTTGCTTTAACATGTTTAACAGTGCATGAATTGTTGTCTAAAACAAAAAAGAATGATGCATTTTATGGCTGGATCTGTTTTATCACTCTCTGAATTGGACGTTGAAAATGAGCTTATCTCAGCCAGCAGAGAGGTCAAATCACAGTATTGCAAACTCAGTCAGAGACATAGATTTTCACTTGCAACTTGCTTTAACATGTTTAACAGTGCATGAATTGTTGTCTAAAACAAAAAAGAATGATGCATTTTATGGCTGGATCTGGTTTTATCACATTCTGAATTGAATGTTGAAAATGAGCTTTTCAGAGCCAGCAGAGGTCAAAATAAGCAGTAATGCAAACTCAGTCAGAGACATAGATTTTCACTTGCAACTTGCTTTAACATGTTTAACAATGCATGAATTGTTGTCTAAAACAAAAAAGAATGATGCATTTTATGGCTGGATCTGTATTTATCACTTTCTGAATTGGACGTTGAAAATGAGCTTATCTTAGCCAGCAGAGAGGTCAAATCACAGTAATGCAAACTCAGTCAGAGACATAGATTTTCACTTGCAACTTGCTTTAACATGTTTAACAGTGCATGAATTGTTGTCTAAAACAAAAAAGAATGATGCATTTTATGGCTGGATCTGTTTTATCACTTTCTGAATTGGACGTTGAAAATGAGCTTATCTCAGCCAGCAGAGAGATCAAATCACAGTAATGCAAACTCAGTCAGAGACAAAGATTTTCACTTGCAACTTGCTTTAACATGTTTAACAGTGCATGAATTGTTGTCTAAAACAAAAAAGAATGATGCATTTTATGGCTGGATCTGTTTTTATCACTTTCTGAATTGGACGTTGAAAATGAGCTTATCTCAGCCAGCAGAGAGGTCAAATCACAGTAATGCAAACTCAGTCAGAGACATAGATTTTCACTTGCAACTTGCTTTAACATGTTTAACAGTGCATGAATTGTTGTCTAAAACAAAAAAGAATGATGCATTTTATGGCTGGATCTGGTTTTATCACATTCTGAATTGAACGTTGAAAATGAGCTTTTCAGAGCCAGCAGAGGTCAAAATAAGCAGTAATGCAAACTCAGTCAGAGACATAGATTTTCACTTGCAACTTGCTTTAACATGTTTAACAGTGCATGAATTGTTGTCTAAAACAAAAAAGATTGATGCATTTTATGGCTGGATCTGTTTTATCACTTTCTGAATTGGACGTTGAAAATGAGCTTATCTCAGCCAGCAGAGAGGTCAAATCACAGTAATGCAAACTCAGTCAGAGACATAGATTTTCACTTGCAACTTGCTTTAACATGTTTAACAGTGCATGAATTGTTGTCTAAAACAAAAAAGAATGATGCATTGTATGGCCGGATCTGGTTTTATCACATTCTGAATTGAACGTTGAAAATGAGCTTTTCAGAGCCAGCAGAGGTCAAAATAAGCAGTAATGCAAACTCAGTCAGAGACATAGATTTTCACTTGCAACTTGCTTTAACATGTTTAACAGTGCATGAATTGTTGTCTAAAACAAAAAAGAATGATGCATTTTATGGCTGGATCTGTTTTTATCACTTTCTGAATTGGACGTTGAAAATGGTGCATTTTATGGCTGGATCTGTTTTTATCACTTTCTGAATTGGACGTTGAAAATGAGCTTATCTCAGCGAGCAGAGAGGTCAAATCACAGTAATGCAAACTCAGTCAGAGACATAGATTTTCACCTGCAACTTGCTTTAACATGTTTAACAGTGCATGAAATGTTGTCTAAAACAAAAAAGAATGATGCATTTTATGGCTGGATCTGTTTTATCACTTTCTGAATTGGACGTTGAAAATGAGCTTATCTCAGCCAGCAGAGAGGTCAAATCACAGTAATGCAAACTCAGTCAGAGACATAGATTTTCACTTGCAACTTGCTTTAACATGTTTAACAGTGCATGAATTGTTGTCTTAAACAAAAAAGAATGATGCATTTTATGGTTGGATCTGTTTTATCACTTTCTGAATTGCACGTTGAAAATGAGCTTATCTCAGCCAGCAGAGAGGTCAAATCACAGTAATGCAAACTCAGTCAGAGACATAGATTTTCACTTGCAACTTGCTTTAACATGTTTAACAGTGCATGAATTGTTGTCTAAAACAAAAAAGAATGATGCATTTTATGGCTGGATCTGTTTTTATCACTTTCTGAATTGCACGTTGAAAATGAGCTTATCTCAGCCAGCAGAGAGGTCAAATCACAGTAATGCAAACTCAGTCAGAGACATAGATTTTCACTTGCAACTTGCTTTAACATGTTTAACAGTGCATGAATTGTTGTCTAAAACAAAAAAGAATGATGCATTTTATGGCTGGATCTGGTTTTATCACATTCTGAATTGAACGTTGAAAATGAGCTTTTCAGAGCCAGCAGAGGTCAAAATAAGCAGTAATGCAAACTCAGTCAGAGACGTAGATTTTCACTTGCAACTTGCTTTAACATGTTTAACAATGCATGAATTGTTGTCTAAAACAAAAAAGAATGATGCATTTTATGGCTGGATCTGTTTTATCACTTTCTGAATTGGACGTTGAAAATGAGCTTATCTCAGCCAGCAGCGAGGTCAAATCACATTAATGCAAACTCAGTCAGAGACATAGATTTTCACTTGCAACTTGTTTTAACATGTTTAACAGTGCTTGAAATGTTGTCTAAAACAAAAAAGTATGGTGCATTTTATGGCTGGATCTGGTTTTATCACACTCTGAATTGAACGTTGAAAATGAGCTTTTCAGAGCCAGCAGAGGTCAAAATAAGCAGTAATGCAAACTCAGTCAGAGACATAGATATTCACTTGCAACTTGCTTTAACATGTTTAACAGTGCATGAATTGTTGTTTAAAACAAAAAAGAATGATGCATTTTATGGCTGGATCTGTTTTATCACTTTCTGAATTGGACGTTGAAAATGAGCTTATCTCAGCCAGCAGAGAGGTCAAATCACAGTAATGCAAACTCAGTCAGAGACATAGATTTTCACTTGCAACTTGCTTTAACATGTTTAACAATGCATGAATTGTTGTCTAAAACAAAAAAGAATGATGCATTTTATGGCTGGATCTGTTTTATCACTTTCTGAATTGGACGTTGAAAATGAGCTTATCTCAGCCAGCAGAGAGGTCAAATCACAGTAATGCAAACTCAGTCAGAGACATAGATTTTCACCTGCAACTTGCTTTAACATGTTTAACAGTGCATGAATTGTTGTCTAAAACAAAAAAGAATGATGCATTTTATGGCTGGATCTGTTTTTATCACTTTCTGAATTGCACGTTGAAAATGAGCTTATCTCAGCCAGCAGAGAGGTCAAATCACAGTAATGCAAACTCAGTCAGAGACATAGATTTTCACTTGCAACTTGCTTTAACATGTTTAACAGTGCATGAATTGTTGTCTAAAACAAAAAAGAATGATGCATTTTATGGCTGGATCTGGTTTTATCACATTCTGAATTGAACGTTGAAAATGAGCTTTTCAGAGCCAGCAGAGGTCAAAATAAGCAGTAATGCAAACTCAGTCAGAGACATAGATTTTCACTTGCAACTTGCTTTAACATGTTTAACAGTGCATGAATTGTTGTCTAAAACAAAAAAGAATGATGCATTGTATGGCTGGATCTGGTTTTATCACATTCTGAATTGAACATTGAAAATGAGCTTTTCAGAGCCAGCAGAGGTCAAAATAAGCAGTAATGCAAACTCAGTCAGAGACGTAGATTTTCACTTGCAACTTGCTTTAACATGTTTAACAGTGCATGAATTGTTGTCTAAAACAAAAAAGAATGATGCATTTTATGGCTGGATCTGGTTTTATCACATTCTGAATTGAACGTTGAAAATGAGCTTTTCAGAGCCAGCAGAGGTCAAAATAAGCAGTAATGCAAACTCAGTCAGAGACGTAGATTTTCACTTGCAACTTGCTTTAACATGTTTAACAATGCATGAATTGTTGTCTAAAACAAAAAAGAATGATGCATTTTATGGCTGGATCTGTTTTATCACTTTCTGAATTGGACGTTGAAAATGAGCTTATCTCAGCCAGCAGCGAGGTCAAATCACATTAATGCAAACTCAGTCAGAGACATAGATTTTCACTTGCAACTTGCTTTAACATGTTTAACAGTGCATGAAATGTTGTCTAAAACAAAAAAGTATGGTGCATTTTATGGCTGGATCTGGTTTTATCACATTCTGAATTGAACGTTGAAAATGAGCTTTTCAGAGCCAGCAGAGGTCAAAATAAGCAGTAATGCAAACTCAGTCAGAGACATAGATATTCACTTGCAACTTGCTTTAACATGTTTAACAGTGCATGAATTGTTGTTTAAAACAAAAAAGAATGATGCATTTTATGGCTGGATCTGTTTTATCACTTTCTGAATTGGACGTTGAAAATGAGCTTATCTCAGCCAGCAGAGAGGTCAAATCACAGTAATGCAAACTCAGTCAGAGACATAGATTTTCACTTGCAACTTGCTTTAACATGTTTAACAATGCATGAATTGTTGTCTAAAACAAAAAAGAATGATGCATTTTATGGCTGGATCTGTTTTATCACTTTCTGAATTGGACGTTGAAAATGAGCTTATCTCAGCCAGCAGAGAGGTCAAATCACAGTAATGCAAACTCAGTCAGAGACATAGATTTTCACCTGCAACTTGCTTTAACATGTTTAACAGTGCATGAATTGTTGTCTAAAACAAAAAAGAATGATGCATTTTATGGCTGGATCTGTTTTATCACTTTCTGAATTGGACGTTGAAAATGAGCTTATCTCAGCCAGCAGAGAGGTCAAATCACAGTAATGCAAACTCAGTCAGAGACATAGATTTTCACTTGCAACTTGCTTTAACATGTTTAACAGTGCATGAATTGTTGTCTAAAACAAAAAAGAATGATGCATTTTATGGCTGGATCTGTTTTATCACTTTCTGAATTGCACGTTGAAAATGAGCTTATCTCAGCCAGCAGAGAGGTCAAATCACAGTAATGCAAACTCAGTCAGAGACATAGATTTTCACTTGCAACTTGCTTTAACATGTTTAACAGTGCGTGAATTGTTGTCTAAAACAAAAAAGAATGATGCGTTTTATGGCTGGATCTGGTTTTATCACATTCTGAATTGAACGTTGAAAATGAGCTTTTCAGAGCCAGCAGAGGTCAAAATAAGCAGTAATGCAAACTCAGTCAGAGACATAGATTTTCACTTGCAACTTGCTTTAACATGTTTAACAGTGCATGAATTGTTGTCTAAAACAAAAAAGAATGATGCATTTTATGGCTGGATCTGTTTTATCACTCTCTGAATTGGACGTTGAAAATGAGCTTATCTCAGCCAGCAGAGAGGTCAAATCACAGTATTGCAAACTCAGTCAGAGACATAGATTTTCACTTGCAACTTGCTTTAACATGTTTAACAGTGCATGAATTGTTGTCTAAAACAAAAAAGAATGATGCATTTTATGGCTGGATCTGGTTTTATCACATTCTGAATTGAATGTTGAAAATGAGCTTTTCAGAGCCAGCAGAGGTCAAAATAAGCAGTAATGCAAACTCAGTCAGAGACATAGATTTTCACTTGCAACTTGCTTTAACATGTTTAACAATGCATGAATTGTTGTCTAAAACAAAAAAGAATGATGCATTTTATGGCTGGATCTGTATTTATCACTTTCTGAATTGGACGTTGAAAATGAGCTTATCTTAGCCAGCAGAGAGGTCAAATCACAGTAATGCAAACTCAGTCAGAGACATAGATTTTCACTTGCAACTTGCTTTAACATGTTTAACAGTGCATGAATTGTTGTCTAAAACAAAAAAGAATGATACATTTTATGGCTGGATCTGTTTTATCACTTTCTGAATTGCACGTTGAAAATGAGCTTATCTCAGCCAGCAGAGAGATCAAATCACAGTAATGCAAACTCAGTCAGAGACAAAGATTTTCACTTGCAACTTGCTTTAACATGTTTAACAGTGCATGAATTGTTGTCTAAAACAAAAAAGAATGATGCATTTTATGGCTGGATCTGTTTTTATCACTTTCTGAATTGGACGTTGAAAATGAGCTTATCTCAGCCAGCAGAGAGGTCAAATCACAGTAATGCAAACTCAGTCAGAGACATAGATTTTCACTTGCAACTTGCTTTAACATGTTTAACAGTGCATGAATTGTTGTCTAAAACAAAAAAGAATGATGCATTTTATGGCTGGATCTGGTTTTATCACATTCTGAATTGAACGTTGAAAATGAGCTTTTCAGAGCCAGCAGAGGTCAAAATAAGCAGTAATGCAAACTCAGTCAGAGACATAGATTTTCACTTGCAACTTGCTTTAACATGTTTAACAGTGCATGAATTGTTGTCTAAAACAAAAAAGAATGATGCATTTTATGGCTGGATCTGTTTTATCACTTTCTGAATTGGACGTTGAAAATGAGCTTATCTCAGCCAGCAGAGAGGTCAAATCACAGTAATGCAAACTCAGTCAGAGACATAGATTTTCACTTGCAACTTGCTTTAACATGTTTAACAGTGCATGAATTGTTGTCTAAAACAAAAAAGAATGATGCATTGTATGGCCGGATCTGGTTTTATCACATTCTGAATTGAACGTTGAAAATGAGCTTTTCAGAGCCAGCAGAGGTCAAAATAAGCAGTAATGCAAACTCAGTCAGAGACATAGATTTTCACTTGCAACTTGCTTTAACATGTTTAACAGTGCATGAATTGTTGTCTAAAACAAAAAAGAATGATGCATTTTATGGCTGGATCTGTTTTTATCACTTTCTGAATTGGACGTTGAAAATGGTGCATTTTATGGCTGGATCTGTTTTTATCACTTTCTGAATTGGACGTTGAAAATGAGCTTATCTCAGCGAGCAGAGAGGTCAAATCACAGTAATGCAAACTCAGTCAGAGACATAGATTTTCACCTGCAACTTGCTTTAACATGTTTAACAGTGCATGAAATGTTGTCTAAAACAAAAAAGAATGATGCATTTTATGGCTGGATCTGTTTTATCACTTTCTGAATTGGACGTTGAAAATGAGCTTATCTCAGCCAGCAGAGAGGTCAAATCACAGTAATGCAAACTCAGTCAGAGACATAGATTTTCACTTGCAACTTGCTTTAACATGTTTAACAGTGCATGAATTGTTGTCTTAAACAAAAAAGAATGATGCATTTTATGGCTGGATCTGTTTTATCACTTTCTGAATTGCACGTTGAAAATGAGCTTATCTCAGCCAGCAGAGAGGTCAAATCACAGTAATGCAAACTCAGTCAGAGACATAGATTTTCACTTGCAACTTGCTTTAACATGTTTAACAGTGCATGAATTGTTGTCTAAAACAAAAAAGAATGATGCATTTTATGGCTGGATCTGTTTTTATCACTTTCTGAATTGCACGTTGAAAATGAGCTTATCTCAGCCAGCAGAGAGGTCAAATCACAGTAATGCAAACTCAGTCAGAGACATAGATTTTCACTTGCAACTTGCTTTAACATGTTTAACAGTGCATGAATTGTTGTCTAAAACAAAAAAGAATGATGCATTTTATGGCTGGATCTGGTTTTATCACATTCTGAATTGAACGTTGAAAATGAGCTTTTCAGAGCCAGCAGAGGTCAAAATTAGCAGTAATGCAAACTCAGTCAGAGACATAGATTTTCACTTGCAACTTGCTTTAACATGTTTAACAGTGCATGAAATGTTGTCTAAAACAAAAAAGAATGATGCATTGTATGGCTGGATCTGGTTTTATCACATTCTGAATTGAACGTTGAAAATGAGCTTTTCAGAGCCAGCAGAGGTCAAAATAAGCAGCAATGCAAACTCAGTCAGAGACATAGATTTTCACTTGCAACTTGCTTTAACATGTTTAACAATGCATGAATTGTTGTCTAAAACAAAAAAGAATGATGCATTTTATGGCTGGATCTGTTTTATCACTTTCTGAATTGGACGTTGAAAATGAGCTTATCTCAGCCAGCAGAGAGGTCAAATCACAGTAATGCAAACTCAGTCAGAGACATAGATTTTCACTTGCAACTTGCTTTAACATGTTTAACAGTGCATGAATTGTTGTCTAAAACAAAAAAGAATGATGCATTTTATGGCTGGATCTGGTTTTATCACATTCTGAATTGAACGTTGAAAATGAGCTTTTCAGAGCCAGCAGAGGTCAAAATAAGCAGCAATGCAAACTCAGTCAGATACATAGATTTTCACTTGCAACTTGCTTTAACATGTTTAACAGTGCATGAAATGTTGTCTAAAACAAAAAAGAATGGTGCATTTTATGGCTGGATCTGTTTTATCACTTTCTGAATTGGACGTTGAAAATGAGCTTATCTCAGCCAGCAGAGAGGTCAAATCACAGTAATGCAAACTCAGTCAGAGACATAGATTTTCACTTGCAACTTGCTTTAACATGTTTAACAGTGCATGAATTGTTGTCTAAAACAAAAAAGAATGATGCATTTTATGGCTGGATCTGGTTTTATCACATTCTGAATTGAATGTTGAAAATGAGCTTTTCAGAGCCAGCAGGGGTCAAAATAAGCAGTATTGCAAACTCAGTCAGAGACATAGATTTTCACTTGCAACTTGCTTTAACATGTTTAACAATGCATGAATTGTTGTCTAAAACAAAAAAGAATGATGCATTTTATGGCTGGATCTGTTTTATCACTTTCTGAATTGGACGTTGAAAATGAGCTTATCTCAGCCAGCAGAGAGGTCAAATCACAGTAATGCAAACTCAGTCAGAGACATAGATTTTCACTTGCAACTTGCTTTAACATGTTTAACAGTGCATGAATTGTTGTCTAAAACAAAAAAGAATGATGCATTTTATGGCTGGATCTGGTTTTATCACATTCTGAATTGAACGTTGAAAATGAGCTTTTCAGAGCCAGCAGAGGTCAAAATAAGCAGCAATGCAAACTCAGTCAGAGACATAGATTTTCACTTGCAACTTGCTTTAACATGTTTAACAATGCATGAATTGTTGTCTAAAACAAAAAAGAATGATGCATTTTATGGCTGGATCTGTTTTATCACTTTCTGAATTGGACGTTGAAAATGAGCTTATCTCAGCCAGCAGAGAGGTCAAATCACAGTAATGCAAACTCAGTCAGAGACATAGATTTTCACTTGCAACTTGCTTTAACATGTTTAACAGTGCATGAATTGTTGTCTAAAACAAAAAAGAATGATGCATTTTATGGCTGGATCTGGTTTTATCACATTCTGAATTGAACGTTGAAAATGAGCTTTTCAGAGCCAGCAGAGGTCAAAATAAGCAGCAATGCAAACTCAGTCAGATACATAGATTTTCACTTGCAACTTGCTTTAACATGTTTAACAGTGCATGAAATGTTGTCTAAAACAAAAAAGAATGGTGCATTTTATGGCTGGATCTGTTTTATCACTTTCTGAATTGGACGTTGAAAATGAGCTTATCTCAGCCAGCAGAGAGGTCAAATCACAGTAATGCAAACTCAGTCAGAGACATAGATTTTCACTTGCAACTTGCTTTAACATGTTTAACAGTGCATGAATTGTTGTCTAAAACAAAAAAGAATGATGCATTTTATGGCTGGATCTGGTTTTATCACATTCTGAATTGAATGTTGAAAATGAGCTTTTCAGAGCCAGCAGAGGTCAAAATAAGCAGTAATGCAAACTCAGTCAGAGACATAGATTTTCACTTGCAACTTGCTTTAACATGTTTAACAGTGCATGAATTGCTGTTTAAAACAAAAAAGAATGATGCATTTTATGGCTGGATCTGGTTTTATCACATTCTGAATTGAACGTTGAAAATGAGCTTTTCAGAGCCAGCAGAGGTCAAAATAAGCAGTAATGCAAACTCAGTCAGAGACATAGATTTTCACTTGCAACTTGCTTTAACATGTTTAACAGTGCATGAAATGTTGTCTAAAACAAAAAAGAATGGTGCATTTTATGGCTGGATCTGTTTTTATCACTTTCTGAATTGGACGTTGAAAATGAGCTTATCTTAGCGAGCAGAGAGGTCAAATCACAGTAATGCAAACTCAGTCAGAGACATAGATTTTCACCTGCAACTTGCTTTAACATGTTTAACAGTGCATGAAATGTTGTCTAAAACAAAAAAGAATGATGCATTTTATGGCTGGATCTGGTTTTATCACATTCTGAATTGAATGTTGAAAATGAGCTTTTCAGAGCCAGCAGAGGTCAAAATAAGCAGTAATGCAAACTCAGACAGAGACATAGATTTTCACTTGCAACTTGCTTTAACATGTTTAACAATGCATGAATTGTTGTCTAAAACAAAAAAGAATGATGCATTTTATGGCTGGATCTGTTTTATCACTTTCTGAATTGGACGTTGAAAATGAGCTTATCTCAGCCAGCAGAGAGGTCAAATCACAGTAATGCAAACTCAGTCAGAGACATAGATTTTCACTTGCAACTTGCTTTAACATGTTTAACAGTGCATGAATTGTTGTCTAAAACAAAAAAGAATGATGCATTTTATGGCTGGATCTGTTTTTATCACTTTCTGAATTGGACGTTGAAAATGAGCTTATCTCAGCCAGCAGAGAGGTCAAATCACAGTAATGCAAACTCAGTCAGAGACATAGATTTTCACTTGCAACTTGCTTTAACATGTTTAACAGTGCATGAATTGTTGTCTAAAACAAAAAAGAATGATGCATTTTATGGCTGGATCTGTTTTATCACTTTCTGAATTGGACGTTGAAAATGAGCTTATCTCAGCCAGCAGAGAGGTCAAATCACAGTAATGCAAACTCAGTCAGAGACATAGATTTTCACTTGCAACTTGCTTTAACATGTTTAACAGTGCATGAATTGTTGTCTAAAACAAAAAAGAATGATGCATTTTATGGCTGGATCTGTTTTTATCACTTTCTGAATTGGACGTTGAAAATGAGCTTATCTCAGCCAGCAGAGAGGTCAAATCACAGTAATGCAAACTCAGTCAGAGACATAGATTTTCATTTGCAACTTGCTTTAACATGTTTAACAGTGCATGAATTGTTGTCTAAAACAAAAAAAGAATGATGCATTTTATGGCTGGATCTGGTTTTATCACATTCTGAATTGAATGTTGAAAATGAGCTTTTCAGAGCCAGCAGAGGTCAAAATAAGCAGTATTGCAAACTCAGTCAGAGACATAGATTTTCACTTGCAACTTGCTTTAACATGTTTAACAATGCATGAATTGTTGTCTAAAACAAAAAAGAATGATGCATTTTATGGCTGGATCTGTTTTATCACTTTCTGAATTGGACGTTGAAAATGAGCTTATCTCAGCCAGCAGAGAGGTCAAATCACAGTAATGCAAACTCAGTCAGAGACATAGATTTTCACTTGCAACTTGCTTTAACATGTTTAACAGTGCATGAATTGTTGTCTAAAACAAAAAAGAATGATGCATTTTATGGCTGGATCTGGTTTTATCACATTCTGAATTGAACGTTGAAAATGAGCTTTTCAGAGCCAGCAGAGGTCAAAATAAGCAGCAATGCAAACTCAGTCAGAGACATAGATTTTCACTTGCAACTTGCTTTAACATGTTTAACAGTGCATGAAATGTTGTCTAAAACAAAAAAGAATGGTGCATTTTATGGCTGGATCTGTTTTTATCACTTTCTGAATTGGACGTTGAAAATGAGCTTATCTCAGCGAGCAGAGAGGTCAAATCACAGTAATGCAAACTCAGTCAGAGACATAGATTTTCACCTGCAACTTGCTTTAACATGTTTAACAGTGCATGAAATGTTGTCTAAAACAAAAAAGAATGATGCATTTTATGGCTGGATCTGTTTTATCACTTTCTGAATTGGACGTTGAAAATGAGCTTATCTCAGCCAGCAGAGAGGTCAAATCACAGTAATGCAAACTCAGTCAGAGACATAGATTTTCACTTGCAACTTGCTTTAACATGTTTAACAGTGCATGAATTGTTGTCTTAAACAAAAAAGAATGATGCATTTTATGGCTGGATCTGTTTTATCACTTTCTGAATTGCACGTTGAAAATGAGCTTATCTCAGCCAGCAGAGAGGTCAAATCACAGTAATGCAAACTCAGTCAGAGACATATATTTTCACTTGCAACTTGCTTTAACATGTTTAACAGTGCATGAATTGTTGTCTAAAACAAAAAAGAATGATGCATTTTATGGCTGGATCTGTTTTTATCACTTTCTGAATTGCACGTTGAAAATGAGCTTATCTCAGCCAGCAGAGAGGTCAAATCACAGTAATGCAAACTCAGTCAGAGACATAGATTTTCACTTGCAACTTGCTTTAACATGTTTAACAGTGCATGAATTGTTGTCTAAAACAAAAAAGAATGATGCATTTTATGGCTGGATCTGGTTTTATCACATTCTGAATTGAACGTTGAAAATGAGCTTTTCAGAGCCAGCAGAGGTCAAAATAAGCAGTAATGCAAACTCAGTCAGAGACATAGATTTTCACTTGCAACTTGCTTTAACATGTTTAACAATGCATGAATTGTTGTCTAAAACAAAAAAGAATGATGCATTTTATGGCTGGATCTGTTTTATCACTTTCTGAATTGGACGTTGAAAATGAGCTTATCTCAGCCAGCAGAGAGGTCAAATCACAGTAATGCAAACTCAGTCAGAGACATAGATTTTCACTTGCAACTTGCTTTAACATGTTTAACAGTGCATGAAATGTTGTCTAAAACAAAAAAGWATGGTGCATTTTATGGCTGGATCTGGTTTTATCACATTCTGAATTGAACGTTGAAAATGAGCTTTTCAGAGCCAGCAGAGGTCAAAATAAGCAGGAATGCAAACTCAGTCAGAGACATAGATTTTCACTTGCAACTTGCTTTAACATGTTTAACAGTGCATGAATTGTTGTYTAAAACAAAAAAGAATGATGCATTTTATGGCTGGATCTGTTTTATCACTTTCTGAATTGGACGTTGAAAATGAGCTTATCTCAGCCAGCAGAGAGGTCAAATCACAGTAATGCAAACTCAGTCAGAGACATAGATTTTCACCTGCAACTTGCTTTAACATGTTTAACAGTGCATGAATTGTTGTCTAAAACAAAAAAGAATGATGCATTTTATGGCTGGATCTGTTTTATCACTTTCTGAATTGGACGTTGAAAATGAGCTTATCTCAGCCAGCAGAGAGGTCAAATCACAGTAATGCAAACTCAGTCAGAGACATAGATTTTCACTTGCAACTTGCTTTAACATGTTTAACAGTGCATGAATTGTTGTCTAAAACAAAAAAGAATGATGCATTTTATGGCTGGATCTGGTTTTATCACATTCTGAATTGAACGTTGAAAATGAGCTTTTCAGAGCCAGCAGAGGTCAAAATGAGCAGTAATGCAAACTCAGTCAGAGACATAGATTTTCACTTGCAACTTGCTTTAACATGTTTAACAGTGCATGAATTGTTGTCTAAAACAAAAAAGAATGATGCATTTTATGGCTGGATCTGTTTTTATCACTTTCTGAATTGGACGTTGAAAATGAGCTTATCTCAGCCAGCAGAGAGGTCAAATCACAGTAATGCAAACTCAGTCAGAGACAAAGATTTTCACTTGCAACTTGCTTTAACATGTTTAACAGTGCATGAATTGTTGTCTAAAACAAAAAAGAATGATGCATTTTATGGCTGGATCTGGTTTTATCACATTCTGAATTGAACGTTGAAAATGAGCTTTTCAGAGCCAGCAGAGGTCAAAATAAGCAGTAATGCAAACTCAGTTAGAGACAGAGATTTTCACTTGCAACTTGCTTTAACATGTTTAACAGTGCATGAATTGTTGTCTAAAACAAAAAAGAATGATGCTTTTTATGGCTGGATCTGTTTTATCACTTTCTGAATTGGACGTTGAAAATGAGCTTATCTCAGCCAGCAGAGAGGTCAAATCACAGTAATGCAAACTCAGTCAGAGACATAGATTTTCACTTGCAACTTGCTTTAACATGTTTAACAATGCATGAATTGTTGTCTAAAACAAAAAAGAATGATGCATTTTATGGCTGGATCTGTTTTATCACTTTCTGAATTGGACGTTGAAAATGAGCTTATCTCAGCCAGCAGAGAGGTCAAATCACAGTAATGCAAACTCAGTCAGAGACATAGATTTTCACTTGCAACTTGCTTTAACATGTTTAACAGTGCATGAATTGTTGTCTAAAACAAAAAAGAATGATGCATTTTATGGCTGGATCTGTTTTATCACTTTCTGAATTGCACGTTGAAAATGAGCTTATCTCAGCCAGCAGAGAGGTCAAATCACAGTAATGCAAACTCAGTCAGAGACATAGATTTTCACTTGCAACTTGCTTTAACATGTTTAACAGTGCATGAATTGTTGTCTAAAACAAAAAAGAATGATGCATTTTATGGCTGGATCTGTTTTATCACTTTCTGAATTGCACGTTGAAAATGAGCTTATCTCAGCCAGCAGAGAGGTCAAATCACAGTAATGCAAACTCAGTCAGAGACATAGATTTTCACTTGCAACTTGCTTTAACATGTTTAACAGTGCATGAATTGTTGTCTAAAACAAAAAAGAATGATGCATTTTATGGCTGGATCTGGTTTTATCACATTCTGAATTGAACGTTGAAAATGAGCTTTTCAGAGCCAGCAGAGGTCAAAATAAGCAGTAATAAAAACTCAGTCAGAGACATAGATTTTCACTTGCAACTTGCTTTAACATGTTTAACAGTGCATGAAATGTTGTCTAAAACAAAAAAGAATGGTGCATTTTATGGCTGGATCTGTTTTTATCACTTTCTGAATTGGACGTTGAAAATGAGCTTATCTCAGCGAGCAGAGAGGTCAAATCACAGTAATGCAAACTCAGTCAGAGACATTAATTTTCACCTGCAACTTGCTTTAACATGTTTAACAGTGCATGAAATGTTGTCTAAAACAAAAAAGAATGATGCATTTTATGGCTGGATCTGTTTTATCACTTTCTGAATTGGACGTTGAAAATGAGCTTATCTCAGCCAGCAGAGAGGTCAAATCACAGTAATGCAAACTCAGTCAGAGACATAGATTTTCACTTGCAACTTGCTTTAACATGTTTAACAGTGCATGAATTGTTGTCTAAAACAAAAAAGAATGATGCATTTTATGGCTGGATCTGTTTTTATCACTTTCTGAATTGGACGTTGAAAATGAGCTTATCTCAGCCAGCAGAGAGGTCAAATCACAGTAATGCAAACTCAGTCAGAGACATAGATTTTCACTTGCAACTTGCTTTAACATGTTTAACAGTGCATGAATTGTTGTCTAAAACAAAAAAGAATGATGCATTTTATGGCTGGATCTGGTTTTATCACATTCTGAATTGAACGTTGAAAATGAGCTTTTCAGAGCCAGCAGAGGTCAAAATAAGCAGTAATGCAAACTCAGTCAGAGACATAGATTTTCACTTGCAACTTGCTTTAACATGTTTAACAGTGCATGAATTGTTGTTTAAAACAAAAAAGAATGATGCATTTTATGGCTGGATCTGTTTTATCACTTTCTGAATTGGACGTTGAAAATGAGCTTATCTCAGCCAGCAGAGAGGTCAAATCACAGTAATGCAAACTCAGTCAGAGACATAGATTTTCACTTGCAACTTGCTTTAACATGTTTAACAGTGCATGAATTGTTGTCTAAAACAAAAAAGAATGATGCATTTTATGGCTGGATCTGGTTTTATCACATTCTGAATTGAATGTTGAAAATGAGCTTTTCAGAGCCAGCAGAGGTCAAAATAAGCAGTAATGCAAACTCAGTCAGAGACATAGATTTTCACTTGCAACTTGCTTTAACATGTTTAACAATGCATGAATTGTTGTCTAAAACAAAAAAGAATGATGCATTTTATGGCTGGATCTGTTTTTATCACTTTCTGAATTGGACGTTGAAAATGAGCTTATCTCAGCCAGCAGAGAGGTCAAATCACAGTAATGCAAACTCAGTCAGAGACATAGATTTTCACTTGCAACTTGCTTTAACATGTTTAACAGTGCATGAATTGTTGTCTAAAACAAAAAAGAATGATGCATTTTATGGCTGGATCTGTTTTATCACTTTCTGAATTGGACGTTGAAAATGAGCTTATCTCAGCCAGCAGAGAGGTCAAATCACAGTAATGCAAACTCAGTCAGAGACATAGATTTTCACTTGCAACTTGCTTTAACATGTTTAACAGTGCATGAATTGTTGTCTAAAACAAAAAAGAATGATGCATTTTATGGCTGGATCTGATTTATCACTTTCTGAATTGGACGTTGAAAATGAGCTTATCTCAGCCAGCAGAGAGGTCAAATCACAGTAATGCAAACTCAGTCAGAGACATAGATTTTCACTTGCAACTTGCTTTAACATGTTTAACAGTGCATGAATTGTTGTCTAAAACAAAAAAGAATGATGCATTTTATGGCTGGATCTGGTTTTATCACATTCTGAATTGAATGTTGAAAATGAGCTTTTCAGAGCCAGCAGAGGTCAAAATAAGCAGTATTGCAAACTCAGTCAGAGACATAGATTTTCACTTGCAACTTGCTTTAACATGTTTAACAATGCATGAATTGTTGTCTAAAACAAAAAAGAATGATGCATTTTATGGCTGGACCTGTTTTATCATTTTCTGAATTGGACGTTGAAAATGAGCTTATCTCAGCCAGCAGAGAGGTCAAATCACAGTAATGCAAACTCAGTCAGAGACATAGATTTTCACTTGCAACTTGCTTTAACATGTTTAACAATGCATGAATTGTTGTCTAAAACAAAAAAGAATGATGCATTTTATGGCTGGATCTGGTTTTATCACATTCTGAATTGAACGTTGAAAATGAGGTTTTCAGAGCCAGCAGAGGTCAAAATAAGCAGTAATGCAAACTCAGTCAGAGACATAGATTTTCACTTGCAACTTGCTTTAACATGTTTAACAGTGCATGAAATGTTGTCTAAAACAAAAAAGAATGGTGCATTTTATGGCTGGATCTATTTTTATCACTTTCTGAATTGGACGTTGAAAATGAGCTTATCTCAGCGAGCAGAGAGGTCAAATCACAGTAATGCAAACTCAGTCAGAGACATAGATTTTCACCTGCAACTTGCTTTAACATGTTTAACAGTGCATGAAATGTTGTCTAAAACAAAAAAGAAAGATGCATTTTATGGCTGGATCTGTTTTATCACTTTCTGAATTGGACGTTGAAAATGAGCTTATCTCAGCCAGCAGAGAGGTCAAATCACAGTAATGCAAACTCAGTCAGAGACATAGATTTTCACTTGCAACTTGCTTTAACATGTTTAACAGTGCATGAATTGTTGTCTTAAACAAAAAAGAATGATGCATTTTATGGCTGGATCTGTTTTATCACTTTCTGAATTGCACGTTGAAAATGAGCTTATCTCAGCCAGCAGAGAGGTCAAATCACAGTAATGCAAACTCAGTCAGAGACATAGATTTTCACTTGCAACTTGCTTTAACATGTTTAACAGTGCATGAATTGTTGTCTAAAACAAAAAAGAATGATGCATTTTATGGCTGGATCTGTTTTTATCACTTTCTGAATTGCACGTTGAAAATGAGCTTATCTCAGCCAGCAGAGAGGTCAAATCACAGTAATGCAAACTCAGTCAGAGACATAGATTTTCACTTGCAACTTGCTTTAACATGTTTAACAGTGCATGAATTGTTGTCTAAAACAAAAAAGAATGATGCATTTTATGGCTGGATCTGGTTTTATCACATTCTGAATTGAACGTTGAAAATGAGCTTTTCAGAGCCAGCAGAGGTCAAAATAAGCAGTAATGCAAACTCAGTCAGAGACATAGATTTTCACTTGCAACTTGCTTTAACATGTTTAACAGTGCATGAATTGTTGTCTAAAACAAAAAAGAATGATGCATTGTATGGCTGGATCTGGTTTTATCACATTCTGAATTGAACATTGAAAATGAGCTTTTCAGAGCCAGCAGAGGTCAAAATAAGCAGTAATGCAAACTCAGTCAGAGACGTAGATTTTCACTTGCAACTTGCTTTAACATGTTTAACAGTGCATGAATTGTTGTCTAAAACAAAAAAGAATGATGCATTTTATGGCTGGATCTGGTTTTATCACATTCTGAATTGAACGTTGAAAATGAGCTTTTCAGAGCCAGCAGAGGTCAAAATAAGCAGTAATGCAAACTCAGTCAGAGACATAGATTTTCACTTGCAACTTGCTTTAACATGTTTAACAATGCATGAATTGTTGTCTAAAACAAAAAAGAATGATGCATTTTATGGCTGGATCTGTTTTATCACTTTCTGAATTGGACGTTGAAAATGAGCTTATCTCAGCCAGCAGCGAGGTCAAATCACATTAATGCAAACTCAGTCAGAGACATAGATTTTCACTTGCAACTTGCTTTAACATGTTTAACAGTGCATGAAATGTTGTCTAAAACAAAAAAGTATGGTGCATTTTATGGCTGGATCTGGTTTTATCACATTCTGAATTGAACGTTGAAAATGAGCTTTTCAGAGCCAGCAGAGGTCAAAATAAGCAGTAATGCAAACTCAGTCAGAGACATAGATATTCACTTGCAACTTGTTTTAACATGTTTAACAGTGCATGAATTGTTGTTTAAAACAAAAAAGAATGATGCATTTTATGGCTGGATCTGTTTTATCACTTTCTGAATTGGACGTTGAAAATGAGCTTATCTCAGCCAGCAGAGAGGTCAAATCACAGTAATGCAAACTCAGTCAGAGACATAGATTTTCACTTGCAACTTGCTTTAACATGTTTAACAATGCATGAATTGTTGTCTAAAACAAAAAAGAATGATGCATTTTATGGCTGGATCTGTTTTATCACTTTCTGAATTGGACGTTGAAAATGAGCTTATCTCAGCCAGCAGAGAGGTCAAATCACAGTAATGCAAACTCAGTCAGAGACATAGATTTTCACCTGCAACTTGCTTTAACATGTTTAACAGTGCATGAATTGTTGTCTAAAACAAAAAAGAATGATGCATTTTATGGCTGGATCTGGTTTTATCACATTCTGAATTGAACGTTGAAAATGAGCTTTTCAGAGCAAGCAGAGGTCAAAATAAGCAGTAATGCAAACTCAGTCAGAGACATAGATTTTCACTTGCAACTTGCTTTAACATGTTTAACAGTGCATGAATTGTTGTCTAAAACAAAAAAGAATGATGCATTGTATGGCCGGATCTGGTTTTATCACATTCTGAATTGAACGTTGAAAATGAGCTTTTCAGAGCCAGCAGAGGTCAAAATAAGCAGTAATGCAAACTCAGTCAGAGACGTAGATTTTCACTTGCAACTTGCTTTAACATGTTTAACAGTGCATGAATTGTTGTCTAAAACAAAAAAGAATGATGCATTTTATGGCTGGATCTGGTTTTATCACATTCTGAATTGAACGTTGAAAATGAGCTTTTCAGAGCCAGCAGAGGTCAAAATAAGCAGTAATGTAAACTCAGTCAGAGACATAGATTTTCACTTGCAACTTGCTTTAACATGTTTAACAGTGCATGAATTGTTGTCTAAAACAAAAAAGAATGATGCATTTTATGGCTGGATCTGGTTTTATCACATTCTGAATTGAACGTTGAAAATGAGCTTTTCAGAGCCAGCAGAGGTCAAAATAAGCAGCAATGCAAACTCAGTCAGAGACATAGATTTTCACTTGCAACTTGCTTTAACATGTTTAACAGTGCATGAAATGTTGTCTAAAACAAAAAAGAATGGTGCATTTTATGGCTGGATCTGTTTTTATCACTTTCTGAATTGGACGTTGAAAATGAGCTTATCTCAGCGAGCAGAGAGGTCAAATCACAGCGAGCAGAGAGGTCAAATCACAGTAATGCAAACTCAGTCAGAGACATAGATTTTCACCTGCAACTTGCTTTAACATGTTTAACAGTGCATGAAATGTTGTCTAAAACAAAAAAGAATGATGCATTTTATGGCTGGATCTGTTTTATCACTTTCTGAATTGGACGTTGAAAATGAGCTTATCTCAGCCAGCAGAGAGGTCAAATCACAGTAATGCAAACTCAGTCAGAGACATAGATTTTCACTTGCAACTTGCTTTAACATGTTTAACAGTGCATGAATTGTTGTCTTAAACAAAAAAGAATGATGCATTTTATGGCTGGATCTGTTTTATCACTTTCTGAATTGCACGTTGAAAATGAGCTTATCTCAGCCAGCAGAGAGGTCAAATCACAGTAATGCAAACTCAGTCAGAGACATAGATTTTCACTTGCAACTTGCTTTAACATGTTTAACAGTGCATGAATTGTTGTCTAAAACAAAAAAGAATGATGCATTTTATGGCTGGATCTGTTTTTATCACTTTCTGAATTGCACGTTGAAAATGAGCTTATCTCAGCCAGCAGAGAGGTCAAATCACAGTAATGCAAACTCAGTCAGAGACATAGATTTTCACTTGCAACTTGCTTTAACATGTTTAACAGTGCATGAATTGTTGTCTAAAACAAAAAAGAATGATGCATTTTATGGCTGGATCTGGTTTTATCACATTCTGAATTGAACGTTGAAAATGAGCTTTTCAGAGCCAGCAGAGGTCAAAATAAGCAGTAATGCAAACTCAGTCAGAGACATAGATTTTCACTTGCAACTTGCTTTAACATGTTTAACAGTGCATGAATTGTTGTCTAAAACAAAAAAGAATGATGCATTGTATGGCTGGATCTGGTTTTATCACATTCTGAATTGAACGTTGAAAATGAGCTTTTCAGAGCCAGCAGAGGTCAAAATAAGCAGTAATGCAAACTCAGTCAGAGACGTAGATTTTCACTTGCAACTTGCTTTAACATGTTTAACAGTGCATGAATTGTTGTCTAAAACAAAAAAGAATGATGCATTTTATGGCTGGATCTGGTTTTATCACATTCTGAATTGAACGTTGAAAATGAGCTTTTCAGAGCCAGCAGAGGTCAAAATAAGCAGTAATGCAAACTCAGTCAGAGACATAGATTTTCACTTGCAACTTGCTTTAACATGTTTAACAATGCATGAATTGTTGTCTAAAACAAAAAAGAATGATGCATTTTATGGCTGGATCTGTTTTATCACTTTCTGAATTGGACGTTGAAAATGAGCTTATCTCAGCCAGCAGAGAGGTCAAATCACAGTAATGCAAACTCAGTCAGAGACATAGATTTTCACTTGCAACTTGCTTTAACATGTTTAACAGTGCATGAAATGTTGTCTAAAACAAAAAAGTATGGTGCATTTTATGGCTGGATCTGGTTTTATCACATTCTGAATTGAACGTTGAAAATGAGCTTTTCAGAGCCAGCAGAGGTCAAAATAAGCAGTAATGCAAACTCAGTCAGAGACATAGATTTTCACTTGCAACTTGCTTTAACATGTTTAACAGTGCATGAATTGTTGTTTAAAACAAAAAAGAATGATGCATTTTATGGCTGGATCTGTTTTATCACTTTCTGAATTGGACGTTGAAAATGAGCTTATCTCAGCCAGCAGAGAGGTCAAATCACAGTAATGCAAACTCAGTCAGAGACATAGATTTTCACCTGCAACTTGCTTTAACATGTTTAACAGTGCATGAATTGTTGTCTAAAACAAAAAAGAATGATGCATTTTATGGCTGGATCTGTTTTATCACTTTCTGAATTGGACGTTGAAAATGAGCTTATCTCAGCCAGCAGAGAGGTCAAATCACAGTAATGCAAACTCAGTCAGAGACATAGATTTTCACTTGCAACTTGCTTTAACATGTTTAACAGTGCATGAATTGTTGTCTAAAACAAAAAAGAATGATGCATTTTATGGCTGGATCTGGTTTTATCACTTTCTGAATTGGACGTTGAAAATGAGCTTATCTCAGCCAGCAGAGAGGTCAAATCACAGTAATGCAAACTCAGTCAGAGACATAGATTTTCACTTGCAACTTGCTTTAACATGTTTAACAGTGCATGAATTGTTGTCTAAAACAAAAAAGAATGATGCATTTTATGGCTGGATCTGTTTTATCACTTTCTGAATTGCACGTTGAAAATGAGCTTATCTCAGCCAGCAGAGAGGTCAAATCACAGTAATGCAAACTCAGTCAGAGACATAGATTTTCACTTGCAACTTGCTTTAACATGTTTAACAGTGCATGAATTGTTGTCTAAAACAAAAAAGAATGATGCATTTTATGGCTGGATCTGTTTTATCACTTTCTGAATTGCACGTTGAAAATGAGCTTATCTCAGCCAGCAGAGAGGTCAAATCACAGTAATGCAAACTCAGTCAGAGACATAGATTTTCACTTGCAACTTGCTTTAACATGTTTAACAGTGCATGAATTGTTGTCTAAAACAAAAAAGAATGATGCATTTTATGGCTGGATCTGGTTTTATCACATTCTGAATTGAACGTTGAAAATGAGCTTTTCAGAGCCAGCAGAGGTCAAAATAAGCAGTAATAAAAACTCAGTCAGAGACATAGATTTTCACTTGCAACTTGCTTTAACATGTTTAACAGTGCATGAAATGTTGTCTAAAACAAAAAAGAATGGTGCATTTTATGGCTGGATCTGTTTTTATCACTTTCTGAATTGGACGTTGAAAATGAGCTTATCTCAGCCAGCAGAGAGGTCAAATCACAGTAATGCAAACTCAGTCAGAGACATTAATTTTCACTTGCAACTTGCTTTAACATGTTTAACAGTGCATGAAATGTTGTCTAAAACAAAAAAGAATGATGCATTTTATGGCTGGATCTGTTTTATCACTTTCTGAATTGGACGTTGAAAATGAGCTTATCTCAGCCAGCAGAGAGGTCAAATCACAGTAATGCAAACTCAGTCAGAGACATAGATTTTCACTTGCAACTTGCTTTAACATGTTTAACAGTGCATGAATTGTTGTCTAAAACAAAAAAGAATGATGCATTTTATGGCTGGATCTGGTTTTATCACATTCTGAATTGAACGTTGAAAATGAGCTTTTCAGAGCCAGCAGAGGTCAAAATAAGGAGTAATGCAAACTCAGTCAGAGACATAGATTTTCACTTGCAACTTGCTTTAACATGTTTAACAGTGCATGAATTGTTGTTTAAAACAAAAAAGAATGATGCATTTTATGGCTGGATCTGTTTTTATCACTTTCTGAATTGGACGTTGAAAATGAGCTTATCTCAGCCAGCAGAGAGGTCAAATCACAGTAATGCAAACTCAGTCAGAGACATAGATTTTCACTTGCAACTTGCTTTAACATGTTTAACAGTGCATGAATTGTTGTCTAAAACAAAAAAGAATGATGCATTTTATGGCTGGATCTGGTTTTATCACATTCTGAATTGACTATTGAAAATGAGCTTTTCAGAGCCAGCAGAGGTCAAAATAAGCAGTAATGCAAACTCAGTCAGAGACATAGATTTTCACTTGCAACTTGCTTTAACATGTTTAACAATGCATGAATTGTTGTCTAAAACAAAAAAGAATGATGCATTTTATGGCTGGATCTGTTTTTATCACTTTCTAAATTGGACGTTGAAAATGAGCTTATCTCAGCCAGCAGAGAGGTCAAATCACAGTAATGCAAACTCAGTCAGAGACATAGATTTTCACTTGCAACTTGCTTTAACATGTTTAACAGTGCATGAATTGTTGTCTAAAACAAAAAAGAATGATGCATTTTATGGCTGGATCTGTTTTATCACTTTCTGAATTGGACGTTGAAAATGAGCTTATCTCAGCCAGCAGAGAGATCAAATCACAGTAATGCAAACTCAGTCAGAGACAAAGATTTTCACTTGCAACTTGCTTTAACATGTTTAACAGTGCATGAGTTGTTGTCTAAAACAAAAAAGAATGATGCATTTTATGGCTGGATCTGTTTTTATCACTTTCTGAATTGGACGTTGAAAATGAGCTTATCTCAGCCAGCAGAGAGGTCAAATCACAGTAATGCAAACTCAGTCAGAGACATAGATTTTCACTTGCAACTTGCTTTAACATGTTTAACAGTGCTTGAATTGTTGTCTAAAACAAAAAAGAATGATGCATTTTATGGCTGGATCTGGTTTTATCACATTCTGAATTGAACGTTGAAAATGAGCTTTTCAGAGCCAGCAGAGGTCAAAATAAGCAGTAATGCAAACTCAGTCAGAGACATAGATTTTCACTTGCAACTTGCTTTAACATGTTTAACAGTGCATGAATTGTTGTCTAAAACAAAAAAGAATGATGCATTGTATGGCCGGATCTGGTTTTATCACATTCTGAATTGAACGTTGAAAATGAGCTTTTCAGAGCCAGCAGAGGTCAAAATAAGCAGTAATGCAAACTCAGTCAGAGACGTAGATTTTCACTTGCAACTTGCTTTAACATGTTTAACAGTGCATGAATTGTTGTCTAAAACAAAAAAGAATGATGCATTTTATGGCTGGATCTGGTTTTATCACATTCTGAATTGAACGTTGAAAATGAGCTTTTCAGAGCCAGCAGAGGTCAAAATAAGCAGTAATGCAAACTCAGTCAGAGACATAGATTTTCACTTGCAACTTGCTTTAACATGTTTAACAGTGCATGAATTGTTGTCTAAAACAAAAAAGAATGATGCATTTTATGGCTGGATCTGTTTTTATCACTTTCTGAATTGGACGTTGAAAATGAGCTTATCTCAGCCAGCAGAGAGGTCAAATCACAGTAATGCAAACTCAGTCAGAGACATAGATTTTCACTTGCAACTTGCTTTAACATGTTTAACAGTGCATGAATTGTTGTCTAAAACAAAAAAGAATGATGCATTTTATGGCTGGATCTGGTTTTATCACATTCTGAATTGAATGTTGAAAATGAGCTTTTCAGAGCCAGCAGAGGTCAAAATAAGCAGTATTGCAAACTCAGTCAGAGACATAGATTTTCACTTGCAACTTGCTTTAACATGTTTAACAATGCATGAATTGTTGTCTAAAACAAAAAAGAATGATGCATTTTATGGCTGGATCTGTTTTATCACTTTCTGAATTGGACGTTGAAAATGAGCTTATCTCAGCCAGCAGAGAGGTCAAATCACAGTAATGCAAACTCAGTCAGAGACATAGATTTTCACTTGCAACTTGCTTTAACATGTTTAACAGTGCATGAATTGTTGTCTAAAACAAAAAAGAATGATGCATTTTATGGCTGGATCTGGTTTTATCACATTCTGAATTGAACGTTGAAAATGAGCTTTTCAGAGCCAGCAGAGGTCAAAATAAGCAGCAATGCAAACTCAGTCAGAGACATAGATTTTCACTTGCAACTTGCTTTAACATGTTTAACAGTGCATGAAATGTTGTCTAAAACAAAAAAGAATGGTGCATTTTATGGCTGGATCTGTTTTTATCACTTTCTGAATTGGACGTTGAAAATGAGCTTATCTCAGCGAGCAGAGAGGTCAAATCACAGTAATGCAAACTCAGTCAGAGACATAGATTTTCACCTGCAACTTGCTTTAACATGTTTAACAGTGCATGAAATGTTGTCTAAAACAAAAAAGAATGATGCATTTTATGGCTGGATCTGTTTTATCACTTTCTGAATTGGACGTTGAAAATGAGCTTATCTCAGCCAGCAGAGAGGTCAAATCACAGTAATGCAAACTCAGTCAGAGACATAGATTTTCACTTGCAACTTGCTTTAACATGTTTAACAGTGCATGAATTGTTGTCTTAAACAAAAAAGAATGATGCATTTTATGGCTGGATCTGTTTTATCACTTTCTGAATTGCACGTTGAAAATGAGCTTATCTCAGCCAGCAGAGAGGTCAAATCACAGTAATGCAAACTCAGTCAGAGACATAGATTTTCACTTGCAACTTGCTTTAACATGTTTAACAGTGCATGAATTGTTGTCTAAAACAAAAAAGAATGATGCATTTTATGGCTGGATCTGTTTTTATCACTTTCTGAATTGCACGTTGAAAATGAGCTTATCTCAGCCAGCAGAGAGGTCAAATCACAGTAATGCAAACTCAGTCAGAGACATAGATTTTCACTTGCAACTTGCTTTAACATGTTTAACAGTGCATGAATTGTTGTCTAAAACAAAAAAGAATGATGCATTTTATGGCTGGATCTGGTTTTATCACATTCTGAATTGAACGTTGAAAATGAGCTTTTCAGAGCCAGCAGAGGTCAAAATAAGCAGTAATGCAAACTCAGTCAGAGACATAGATTTTCACTTGCAACTTGCTTTAACATGTTTAACAGTGCATGAATTGTTGTCTAAAACAAAAAAGAATGATGCATTGTATGGCTGGATCTGGTTTTATCACATTCTGAATTGAACGTTGAAAATGAGCTTTTCAGAGCCAGCAGAGGTCAAAATAAGCAGTAATGCAAACTCAGTCAGAGACGTAGATTTTCACTTGCAACTTGCTTTAACATGTTTAACAGTGCATGAATTGTTGTCTAAAACAAAAAAGAATGATGCATTTTATGGCTGGATCTGGTTTTATCACATTCTAAATTGAACGTTGAAAATGAGCTTTTCAGAGCCAGCAGAGGTCAAAATAAGCAGTAATGCAAACTCAGTCAGAGACATAGATTTTCACTTGCAACTTGCTTTAACATGTTTAACAATGCATGAATTGTTGTCTAAAACAAAAAAGAATGATGCATTTTATGGCTGGATCTGTTTTATCACTTTCTGAATTGGACGTTGAAAATGAGCTTATCTCAGCCAGCAGAGAGGTCAAATCACAGTAATGCAAACTCAGTCAGAGACATAGATTTTCACTTGCAACTTGCTTTAACATGTTTAACAGTGCATGAAATAATGTCTAAAACAAAAAAGTATGGTGCATTTTATGGCTGGATCTGGTTTTATCACATTCTGAATTGAACGTTGAAAATGAGCTTTTCAGAGCCAGCAGAGGTCAAAATAAGCAGTAATGCAAACTCAGTCAGAGACATAGATTTTCACTTGCAACTTGCTTTAACATGTTTAACAGTGCATGAATTGTTGTTTAAAACAAAAAAGAATGATGCATTTTATGGCTGGATCTGTTTTATCACTTTCTGAATTGGACGTTGAAAATGAGCTTATCTCAGCCAGCAGAGAGGTCAAATCACAGTAATGCAAACTCAGTCAGAGACATAGATTTTCACCTGCAACTTGCTTTAACATGTTTAACAGTGCATGAATTGTTGTCTAAAACAAAAAAGAATGATGCATTTTATGGCTGGATCTGTTTTATCACTTTCTGAATTGGACGTTGAAAATGAGCTTATCTCAGCCAGCAGAGAGGTCAAATCACAGTAATGCAAACTCAGTCAGAGACATAGATTTTCACTTGCAACTTGCTTTAACATGTTTAACAGTGCATGAATTGTTGTCTAAAACAAAAAAGAATGATGCATTTTATGGCTGGATCTGTTTTATCACTTTCTGAATTGGACGTTGAAAATGAGCTTATCTCAGCCAGCAGAGAGGTCAAATCACATTAATGCAAACTCAGTCAGAGACATAGATTTTCACTTGCAACTTGCTTTAACATGTTTAACAGTGCATGAATTGTTGTCTAAAACAAAAAAGAATGATGCATTTTATGGCTGGATCTGTTTTATCACTTTCTGAATTGCACGTTGAAAATGAGCTTATCTCAGCCAGCAGAGAGGTCAAATCACAGTAATGCAAACTCAGTCAGAGACATAGATTTTCACTTGCAACTTGCTTTAACATGTTTAACAGTGCATGAATTGTTGTCTAAAACAAAAAAGAATGATGCATTTTATGGCTGGATCTGTTTTATCACTTTCTGAATTGCACGTTGAAAATGAGCTTATCTCAGCCAGCAGAGAGGTCAAATCACAGTAATGCAAACTCAGTCAGAGACATAGATTTTCACTTGCAACTTGCTTTAACATGTTTAACAGTGCATGAATTGTTGTCTAAAACAAAAAAGAATGATGCATTTTATGGCTGGATCTGGTTTTATCACATTCTGAATTGAACGTTGAAAATGAGCTTTTCAGAGCCAGCAGAGGTCAAAATAAGCAGTAATAAAAACTCAGTCAGAGACATAGATTTTCACTTGCAACTTGCTTTAACATGTTTAACAGTGCATGAAATGTTGTCTAAAACAAAAAAGAATGGTGCATTTTATGGCTGGATCTGTTTTTATCACTTTCTGAATTGGACGTTGAAAATGAGCTTATCTCAGCCAGCAGAGAGGTCAAATCACAGTAATGCAAACTCAGTCAGAGACATTAATTTTCACCTGCAACTTGCTTTAACATGTTTAACAGTGCATGAAATGTTGTCTAAAACAAAAAAGAATGATGCATTTTATGGCTGGATCTGTTTTATCACTTTCTGAATTGGACGTTGAAAATGAGCTTATCTCAGCCAGCAGAGAGGTCAAATCACAGTAATGCAAACTCAGTCAGAGACATAGATTTTCACTTGCAACTTGCTTTAACATGTTTAACAGTGCATGAATTGTTGTCTAAAACAAAAAAGAATGATGCATTTTATGGCTGGATCTGGTTTTATCACATTCTGAATTGAACGTTGAAAATGAGCTTTTCAGAGCCAGCAGAGGTCAAAATAAGGAGTAATGCAAACTCAGTCAGAGACATAGATTTTCACTTGCAACTTGCTTTAACATGTTTAACAGTGCATGAATTGTTGTTTAAAACAAAAAAGAATGATGCATTTTATGGCTGGATCTGTTTTATCACTTTCTGAATTGGACGTTGAAAATGAGCTTATCTCAGCCAGCAGAGAGGTCAAATCACAGTAATGCAAACTCAGTCAGAGACATAGATTTTCACTTGCAACTTGCTTTAACATGTTTAACAGTGCATGAATTGTTGTCTAAAACAAAAAAGAATGATGCATTTTATGGCTGGATCTGGTTTTATCACATTCTGAATTGACTATTGAAAATGAGCTTTTCAGAGCCAGCAGAGGTCAAAATAAGCAGTAATGCAAACTCAGTCAGAGACATAGATTTTCACTTGCAACTTGCTTTAACATGTTTAACAATGCATGAATTGTTGTCTAAAACAAAAAAGAATGATGCATTTTATGGCTGGATCTGTTTTTATCACTTTCTGAATTGGACGTTGAAAATGAGCTTATCTCAGCCAGCAGAGAGGTCAAATCACAGTAATGCAAACTCAGTCAGAGACATAGATTTTCACTTGCAACTTGCTTTAACATGTTTAACAGTGCATGAATTGTTGTCTAAAACAAAAAAGAATGATGCATTTTATGGCTGGATCTGTTTTATCACTTTCTGAATTGGACGTTGAAAATGAGCTTATCTCAGCCAGCAGAGAGATCAAATCACAGTAATGCAAACTCAGTCAGAGACAAAGATTTTCACTTGCAACTTGCTTTAACATGTTTAACAGTGCATGAATTGTTGTCTAAAACAAAAAAGAATGATGCATTTTATGGCTGGATCTGTTTTTATCACTTTCTGAATTGGACGTTGAAAATGAGCTTATCTCAGCCAGCAGAGAGGTCAAATCACAGTAATGCAAACTCAGTCAGAGACATAGATTTTCACTTGCAACTTGCTTTAACATGTTTAACAGTGCATGAATTGTTGTCTAAAACAAAAAAGAATGATGCATTTTATGGCTGGATCTGGTTTTATCACATTCTGAATTGAATGTTGAAAATGAGCTTTTCAGAGCCAGCAGAGGTCAAAATAAGCAGTATTGCAAACTCAGTCAGAGACATAGATTTTCGCTTGCAACTTGCTTTAACATGTTTAACAATGCATGAATTGTTGTCTAAAACAAAAAAGAATGATGCATTTTATGGCTGGATCTGTTTTATCACTTTCTGAATTGGACGTTGAAAATGAGCTTATCTCAGCCAGCAGAGAGGTCAAATCACAGTAATGCAAACTCAGTCAGAGACATAGATTTTCACTTGCAACTTGCTTTAACATGTTTAACAGTGCATGAATTGTTGTCTAAATCAAAAAAGAATGATGCATTTTATGGCTGGATCTGGTTTTATCACATTCTGAATTGAACGTTGAAAATGAGCTTTTCAGAGCCAGCAGAGGTCAAAATAAGCAGCAATGCAAACTCAGTCAGAGACATAGATTTTCACTTGCAACTTGCTTTAACATGTTTAACAATGCATGAATTGTTGTCTAAAACAAAAAAGAATGATGCATTTTATGGCTGGATCTGTTTTATCACTTTCTGAATTGGACGTTGAAAATGAGCTTATCTCAGCCAGCAGAGAGGTCAAATCACAGTAATGCAAACTCAGTCAGAGACATAGATTTTCACTTGCAACTTGCTTTAACATGTTTAACAGTGCATGAATTGTTGTCTAAAACAAAAAAGAATGATGCATTTTATGGCTGGATCTGGTTTTATCACATTCTGAATTGAACGTTGAAAATGAGCTTTTCAGAGCCAGCAGAGGTCAAAATAAGCAGCAATGCAAACTCAGTCAGATACATAGATTTTCACTTGCAACTTGCTTTAACATGTTTAACAGTGCATGAAATGTTGTCTAAAACAAAAAAGAATGGTGCATTTTATGGCTGGATCTGTTTTATCACTTTCTGAATTGGACGTTGAAAATGAGCTTATCTCAGCCAGCAGAGAGGTCAAATCACAGTAATGCAAACTCAGTCAGAGACATAGATTTTCACTTGCAACTTGCTTTAACATGTTTAACAGTGCATGAATTGTTGTCTAAAACAAAAAAGAATGATGCATTTTATGGCTGGATCTGGTTTTATCACATTCTGAATTGAATGTTGAAAATGAGCTTTTCAGAGCCAGCAGAGGTCAAAATAAGCAGTATTGCAAACTCAGTCAGAGACATAGATTTTCACTTGCAACTTGCTTTAACATGTTTAACAGTGCATGAATTGTTGTCTAAAACAAAAAAGAATGATGCATTGTATGGCTGGATCTGGTTTTATCACATTCTGAATTGAACGTTGAAAATGAGCTTTTCAGAGCCAGCAGAGGTCAAAATAAGCAGTAATGCAAACTCAGTCAGAGACGTAGATTTTCACTTGCAACTTGCTTTAACATGTTTAACAGTGCATGAATTGTTGTCTAAAACAAAAAAGAATGATGCATTTTATGGCTGGATCTGGTTTTATCACATTCTAAATTGAACGTTGAAAATGAGCTTTTCAGAGCCAGCAGAGGTCAAAATAAGCAGTAATGCAAACTTAGTCAGAGACATAGATTTTCACTTGCAACTTGCTTTAACATGTTTAACAATGCATGAATTGTTGTCTAAAACAAAAAAGAATGATGCATTTTATGGCTGGATCTGTTTTATCACTTTCTGAATTGGACGTTGAAAATGAGCTTATCTCAGCCAGCAGAGAGGTCAAATCACAGTAATGCAAACTCAGTCAGAGACATAGATTTTCACTTGCAACTTGCTTTAACATGTTTAACAGTGCATGAAATAATGTCTAAAACAAAAAAGTATGGTGCATTTTATGGCTGGATCTGGTTTTATCACATTCTGAATTGAACGTTGAAAATGAGCTTTTCAGAGCCAGCAGAGGTCAAAATAAGCAGTAATGCAAACTCAGTCAGAGACATAGATTTTCACTTGCAACTTGCTTTAACATGTTTAACAGTGCATGAATTGTTGTTTAAAACAAAAAAGAATGATGCATTTTATGGCTGGATCTGTTTTATCACTTTCTGAATTGGACGTTGAAAATGAGCTTATCTCAGCCAGCAGAGAGGTCAAATCACAGTAATGCAAACTCAGTCAGAGACATAGATTTTCACCTGCAACTTGCTTTAACATGTTTAACAGTGCATGAATTGTTGTCTAAAACAAAAAAGAATGATGCATTTTATGGCTGGATCTGTTTTATCACTTTCTGAATTGGACGTTGAAAATGAGCTTATCTCAGCCAGCAGAGAGGTCAAATCACAGTAATGCAAACTCAGTCAGAGACATAGATTTTCACTTGCAACTTGCTTTAACATGTTTAACAGTGCATGAATTGTTGTCTAAAACAAAAAAGAATGATGCATTTTATGGCTGGATCTGTTTTATCACTTTCTGAATTGGACGTTGAAAATGAGCTTATCTCAGCCAGCAGAGAGGTCAAATCACATTAATGCAAACTCAGTCAGAGACATAGATTTTCACTTGCAACTTGCTTTAACATGTTTAACAGTGCATGAATTGTTGTCTAAAACAAAAAAGAATGATGCATTTTATGGCTGGATCTGTTTTATCACTTTCTGAATTGCACGTTGAAAATGAGCTTATCTCAGCCAGCAGAGAGGTCAAATCACAGTAATGCAAACTCAGTCAGAGACATAGATTTTCACTTGCAACTTGCTTTAACATGTTTAACAGTGCATGAATTGTTGTCTAAAACAAAAAAGAATGATGCATTTTATGGCTGGATCTGTTTTATCACTTTCTGAATTGCACGTTGAAAATGAGCTTATCTCAGCCAGCAGAGAGGTCAAATCACAGTAATGCAAACTCAGTCAGAGACATAGATTTTCACTTGCAACTTGCTTTAACATGTTTAACAGTGCATGAATTGTTGTCTAAAACAAAAAAGAATGATGCATTTTATGGCTGGATCTGGTTTTATCACATTCTGAATTGAACGTTGAAAATGAGCTTTTCAGAGCCAGCAGAGGTCAAAATAAGCAGTAATAAAAACTCAGTCAGAGACATAGATTTTCACTTGCAACTTGCTTTAACATGTTTAACAGTGCATGAAATGTTGTCTAAAACAAAAAAGAATGGTGCATTTTATGGCTGGATCTGTTTTTATCACTTTCTGAATTGGACGTTGAAAATGAGCTTATCTCAGCCAGCAGAGAGGTCAAATCACAGTAATGCAAACTCAGTCAGAGACATTAATTTTCACCTGCAACTTGCTTTAACATGTTTAACAGTGCATGAAATGTTGTCTAAAACAAAAAAGAATGATGCATTTTATGGCTGGATCTGTTTTATCACTTTCTGAATTGGACGTTGAAAATGAGCTTATCTCAGCCAGCAGAGAGGTCAAATCACAGTAATGCAAACTCAGTCAGAGACATAGATTTTCACTTGCAACTTGCTTTAACATGTTTAACAGTGCATGAATTGTTGTCTAAAACAAAAAAGAATGATGCATTTTATGGCTGGATCTGGTTTTATCACATTCTGAATTGAACGTTGAAAATGAGCTTTTCAGAGCCAGCAGAGGTCAAAATAAGGAGTAATGCAAACTCAGTCAGAGACATAGATTTTCACTTGCAACTTGCTTTAACATGTTTAACAGTGCATGAATTGTTGTTTAAAACAAAAAAGAATGATGCATTTTATGGCTGGATCTGTTTTATCACTTTCTGAATTGGACGTTGAAAATGAGCTTATCTCAGCCAGCAGAGAGGTCAAATCACAGTAATGCAAACTCAGTCAGAGACATAGATTTTCACTTGCAACTTGCTTTAACATGTTTAACAGTGCATGAATTGTTGTCTAAAACAAAAAAGAATGATGCATTTTATGGCTGGATCTGGTTTTATCACATTCTGAATTGACTATTGAAAATGAGCTTTTCAGAGCCAGCAGAGGTCAAAATAAGCAGTAATGCAAACTCAGTCAGAGACATAGATTTTCACTTGCAACTTGCTTTAACATGTTTAACAATGCATGAATTGTTGTCTAAAACAAAAAAGAATGATGCATTTTATGGCTGGATCTGTTTTTATCACTTTCTGAATTGGACGTTGAAAATGAGCTTATCTCAGCCAGCAGAGAGGTCAAATCACAGTAATGCAAACTCAGTCAGAGACATAGATTTTCACTTGCAACTTGCTTTAACATGTTTAACAGTGCATGAATTGTTGTCTAAAACAAAAAAGAATGATGCATTTTATGGCTGGATCTGTTTTATCACTTTCTGAATTGGACGTTGAAAATGAGCTTATCTCAGCCAGCAGAGAGATCAAATCACAGTAATGCAAACTCAGTCAGAGACAAAGATTTTCACTTGCAACTTGCTTTAACATGTTTAACAGTGCATGAATTGTTGTCTAAAACAAAAAAGAATGATGCATTTTATGGCTGGATCTGTTTTTATCACTTTCTGAATTGGACGTTGAAAATGAGCTTATCTCAGCCAGCAGAGAGGTCAAATCACAGTAATGCAAACTCAGTCAGAGACATAGATTTTCACTTGCAACTTGCTTTAACATGTTTAACAGTGCATGAATTGTTGTCTAAAACAAAAAAGAATGATGCATTTTATGGCTGGATCTGGTTTTATCACATTCTGAATTGAATGTTGAAAATGAGCTTTTCAGAGCCAGCAGAGGTCAAAATAAGCAGTATTGCAAACTCAGTCAGAGACATAGATTTTCGCTTGCAACTTGCTTTAACATGTTTAACAATGCATGAATTGTTGTCTAAAACAAAAAAGAATGATGCATTTTATGGCTGGATCTGTTTTATCACTTTCTGAATTGGACGTTGAAAATGAGCTTATCTCAGCCAGCAGAGAGGTCAAATCACAGTAATGCAAACTCAGTCAGAGACATAGATTTTCACTTGCAACTTGCTTTAACATGTTTAACAGTGCATGAATTGTTGTCTAAAACAAAAAAGAATGATGCATTTTATGGCTGGATCTGGTTTTATCACATTCTGAATTGAACGTTGAAAATGAGCTTTTCAGAGCCAGCAGAGGTCAAAATAAGCAGCAATGCAAACTCAGTCAGAGACATAGATTTTCACTTGCAACTTGCTTTAACATGTTTAACAATGCATGAATTGTTGTCTAAAACAAAAAAGAATGATGCATTTTATGGCTGGATCTGTTTTATCACTTTCTGAATTGGACGTTGAAAATGAGCTTATCTCAGCCAGCAGAGAGGTCAAATCACAGTAATGCAAACTCAGTCAGAGACATAGATTTTCACTTGCAACTTGCTTTAACATGTTTAACAGTGCATGAATTGTTGTCTAAAACAAAAAAGAATGATGCATTTTATGGCTGGATCTGGTTTTATCACATTCTGAATTGAACGTTGAAAATGAGCTTTTCAGAGCCAGCAGAGGTCAAAATAAGCAGCAATGCAAACTCAGTCAGATACATAGATTTTCACTTGCAACTTGCTTTAACATGTTTAACAGTGCATGAAATGTTGTCTAAAACAAAAAAGAATGGTGCATTTTATGGCTGGATCTGTTTTATCACTTTCTGAATTGGACGTTGAAAATGAGCTTATCTCAGCCAGCAGAGAGGTCAAATCACAGTAATGCAAACTCAGTCAGAGACATAGATTTTCACTTGCAACTTGCTTTAACATGTTTAACAGTGCATGAATTGTTGTCTAAAACAAAAAAGAATGATGCATTTTATGGCTGGATCTGGTTTTATCACATTCTGAATTGAATGTTGAAAATGAGCTTTTCAGAGCCAGCAGAGGTCAAAATAAGCAGTATTGCAAACTCAGTCAGAGACATAGATTTTCACTTGCAACTTGCTTTAACATGTTTAACAATGCATGAATTGTTGTCTAAAACAAAAAAGAATGATGCATTTTATGGCTGGATCTGTTTTTATCACTTTCTGAATTGGACGTTGAAAATGAGCTTATCTCAGCCAGCAGAGAGGTCAAATCACAGTAATGCAAACTCAGTCAGAGACATAGATTTTCACTTGCAACTTGCTTTAACATGTTTAACAGTGCATGAATTGTTGTCTAAAACAAAAAAGAATGATGCATTTTATGGCTGGATCTGGTTTTATCACATTCTGAATTGAACGTTGAAAATGAGCTTTTCAGAGCCAGCAGAGGTCAAAATAAGCAGCAATGCAAACTCAGTCAGAGACATAGATTTTCACTTGCAACTTGCTTTAACATGTTTAACAATGCATGAATTGTTGTCTAAAACAAAAAAGAATGATGCATTTTATGGCTGGATCTGTTTTATCACTTTCTGAATTGGACGTTGAAAATGAGCTTATCTCAGCCAGCAGAGAGGTCAAATCACAGTAATGCAAACTCAGTCAGAGACATAGATTTTCACTTGCAACTTGCTTTAACATGTTTAACAGTGCATGAATTGTTGTCTAAAACAAAAAAAGAATGATGCATTTTATGGCTGGATCTGGTTTTATCACATTCTGAATTGAAAGTTGAAAATGAGCTTTTCAGAGCCAGCAGAGGTCAAAATAAGCAGCAATGCAAACTCAGTCAGATACATAGATTTTCACTTGCAACTTGCTTTAACATGTTTAACAGTGCATGAAATGTTGTCTAAAACAAAAAAGAATGGTGCATTTTATGGCTGGATCTGTTTTATCACTTTCTGAATTGGACGTTGAAAATGAGCTTATCTCAGCCAGCAGAGAGGTCAAATCACAGTAATGCAAACTCAGTCAGAGACATAGATTTTCACTTGCAACTTGCTTTAACATGTTTAACAGTGCATGAATTGTTGTCTAAAACAAAAAAGAATGATGCATTTTATGGCTGGATCTGGTTTTATCACATTCTGAATTGAATGTTGAAAATGAGCTTTTCAGAGCCAGCAGAGGTCAAAGTAAGCAGTAATGCAAACTCAGTCAGAGACATAGATTTTCACTTGCAACTTGCTTTAACATGTTTAACAGTGCATGAATTGCTGTTTAAAACAAAAAAGAATGATGCATTTTATGGCTGGATCTGTTTTATCACTTTCTGAATTGGACGTTGAAAATGAGCTCATCTCAGCCAGCAGAGAGGTCAAATCACAGTAATGCAAACTCAGTCAGAGACATAGATTTTCACTTGCAACTTGCTTTAACATGTTTAACAGTGCATGAATTGTTGTCTAAAACAAAAAAGAATGATGCATTTTATGGCTGGATCTGGTTTTATCACATTCTGAATTGAACGTTGAAAATGAGCTTTTCAGAGCCAGCAGAGGTCAAAATAAGCAGTAATGCAAACTCAGTCAGAGACATAGATTTTCACTTGCAACTTGCTTTAAAATGTTTAACAGTGCATGAAATGTTGTCTAAAACAAAAAAGAATGGTGCATTTTATGGCTGGATCTGTTTTTATCACTTTCTGAATTGGACGTTGAAAATGAGCTTATCTTAGCGAGCAGAGAGGTCAAATCACAGTAATGCAAACTCAGTCAGAGACATAGATTTTCACCTGCAACTTGCTTTAACATGTTTAACAGTGCATGAAATGTTGTCTAAAACAAAAAAGAATGATGCATTTTATGGCTGGATCTGGTTTTATCACATTCTGAATTGAATGTTGAAAATGAGCTTTTCAGAGCCAGCAGAGGTCAAAATAAGCAGTAATGCAAACTCAGGCAGAGACATAGATTTTCACTTGCAACTTGCTTTAACATGTTTAACAATGCATGATTTGTTGTCTAAAACAAAAAAGAATTATGCATTTTATGGCTGGATCTGTTTTATCACTTTCTGAATTGGACGTTGAAAATGAGCTTATCTCAGCCAGCAGAGAGGTCAAATCACAGTAATGCAAACTCAGTCAGAGACATAGATTTTCACTTGCAACTTGCTTTAACATGTTTAACAGTGCATGAATTGTTGTCTAAAACAAAAAAGAATGATGCATTTTATGGCTGGATCTGTTTTTATCACTTTCTGAATTGGACGTTGAAAATGAGCTTATCTCAGCCAGCAGAGAGGTCAAATCACAGTAATGCAAACTCAGTCAGAGACATAGATTTTCACTTGCAACTTGCTTTAACATGTTTAACAGTGCATGAATTGTTGTCTAAAACAAAAAAGAATGATGCATTTTATGGCTGGATCTGTTTTATCACTTTCTGAATTGGACGTTGAAAATGAGCTTATCTCAGCCAGCAGAGAGGTCAAATCACAGTAATGCAAACTCAGTCAGAGACATAGATTTTCACTTGCAACTTGCTTTAACATGTTTAACAGTGCATGAATTGTTGTCTAAAACAAAAAAGAATGATGCATTTTATGGCTGGATCTGTTTTTATCACTTTCTGAATTGGACGTTGAAAATGAGCTTATCTCAGCCAGCAGAGAGGTCAAATCACAGTAATGCAAACTCAGTCAGAGACATAGATTTTCATTTGCAACTTGCTTTAACATGTTTAACAGTGCATGAATTGTTGTCTAAAACAAAAAAAGAATGATGCATTTTATGGCTGGATCTGGTTTTATCACATTCTGAATTGAATGTTGAAAATGAGCTTTTCAGAGCCAGCAGAGGTCAAAATAAGCAGTATTGCAAACTCAGTCAGAGACATAGATTTTCACTTGCAACTTGCTTTAACATGTTTAACAATGCATGAATTGTTGTCTAAAACAAAAAAGAATGATGCATTTTATGGCTGGATCTGTTTTATCACTTTCTGAATTGGACGTTGAAAATGAGCTTATCTCAGCCAGCAGAGAGGTCAAATCACAGTAATGCAAACTCAGTCAGAGACATAGATTTTCACTTGCAACTTGCTTTAACATGTTTAACAGTGCATGAATTGTTGTCTAAAACAAAAAAGAATGATGCATTTTATGGCTGGATCTGGTTTTATCACATTCTGAATTGGACGTTGAAAATGAGCTTTTCAGAGCCAGCAGAGGTCAAAATAAGCAGCAATGCAAACTCAGTCAGAGACATAGATTTTCACTTGCAACTTGCTTTAACATGTTTAACAGTGCATGAAATGTTGTCTAAAACAAAAAAGAATGGTGCATTTTATGGCTGGATCTGTTTTTATCACTTTCTGAATTGGACGTTGAAAATGAGCTTATCTCAGCGAGCAGAGAGGTCAAATCACAGTAATGCAAACTCAGTCAGAGACATAGATTTTCACCTGCAACTTGCTTTAACATGTTTAACAGTGCATGAAATGTTGTCTAAAACAAAAAAGAATGATGCATTTTATGGCTGGATCTGTTTTATCACTTTCTGAATTGGACGTTGAAAATGAGCTTATCTCAGCCAGCAGAGAGGTCAAATCACAGTAATGCAAACTCAGTCAGAGACATAGATTTTCACTTGCAACTTGCTTTAACATGTTTAACAGTGCATGTCTTAAACAAAAAAGAATGATGCATTTTATGGCTGGATCTGTTTTATCACTTTCTGAATTGCACGTTGAAAATGAGCTTATCTCAGCCAGCAGAGAGGTCAAATCACAGTAATGCAAACTCAGTCAGAGACATAGATTTTCACTTGCAACTTGCTTTAACATGTTTAACAGTGCATGAATTGTTGTCTAAAACAAAAAAAGAATGATGCATTTTATGGCTGGATCTGGTTTTATCACATTCTGAATTGAACGTTGAAAATGAGCTTTTCAGAGCCAGCAGAGGTCAAAATAAGCAGTAATGCAAACTCAGTCAGAGACATAGATTTTCACTTGCAACTTGCTTTAACATGTTTAACAGTGCATGAATTGTTGTCTAAAACAAAAAAGAATGATGCATTGTATGGCTGGATCTGGTTTTATCACATTCTGAATTGAACGTTGAAAATGAGCTTTTCAGAGCCAGCAGAGGTCAAAATAAGCAGTAATGCAAACTCAGTCAGAGACATAGATTTTCACTTGCAACTTGCTTTAACATGTTTAACAGTGCATGAATTGTTGTCCAAAACAAAAAAGAATGATGCATTTTATGGCTGGATCTGGTTTTATCACATTCTGAATTGAACGTTGAAAATGAGCTTTTCAGAGCCAGCAGAGGTCAAAATAAGCAGTAATGCAAACTCAGTCAGAGACATAGATTTTCACTTGCAACTTGCTTTAACATGTTTAACAATGCATGAATTGTTGTCTAAAACAAAAAAGAATGATGCATTTTATGGCTGGATCTGTTTTATCACTTTCTGAATTGGACGTTGAAAATGAGCTTATCTCAGCCAGCAGAGAGGTCAAATCACAGTAATGCAAACTCAGTCAGAGACATAGATTTTCACTTGCAACTTGCTTTAACATGTTTAACAGTGCATGAAATGTTGTCTAAAACAAAAAAGTATGGTGCATTTTATGGCTGGATCTGGTTTTATCACATTCTGAATTGAACGTTGAAAATGAGCTTTTCAGAGCCAGCAGAGGTCAAAATAAGCAGTAATGCAAACTCAGTCAGAGACATAGATTTTCACTTGCAACTTGCTTTAACATGTTTAACAGTGCATGAATTGTTGTTTAAAACAAAAAAGAATGATGCATTTTATGGCTGGATCTGTTTTATCACCTTCTGAATTGGACGTTGAAAATGAGCTTATCTCAGCCAGCAGAGAGGTCAAATCACAGTAATGCAAACTCAGTCAGAGACATAGATTTTCACCTGCAACTTGCTTTAACATGTTTAACAGTGCATGAATTGTTGTCTAAAACAAAAAAGAATGATGCATTTTATGGCTGGATCTGTTTTATCACTTTCTGAATTGGACGTTGAAAATGAGCTTATCTCAGCCAGCAGAGAGGTCAAATCACAGTAATGCAAACTCAGTCAGAGACATAGATTTTCACTTGCAACTTGCTTTAACATGTTTAACAGTGCATGAATTGTTGTCTAAAACAAAAAAGAATGATGCATTTTATGGCTGGATCTGGTTTTATCACATTCTGAATTGAACGTTGAAAATGAGCTTTTCAGAGCCAGCAGAGGTCAAAATGAGCAGTAATGCAAACTCAGTCAGAGACATAGATTTTCACTTGCAACTTGCTTTAACATGTTTAACAGTGCATGAATTGTTGTCTAAAACAAAAAAGAATGATGCATTTTATGGCTGGATCTGTTTTTATCACTTTCTGAATTGGACGTTGAAAATGAGCTTATCTCAGCCAGCAGAGAGGTCAAATCACAGTAATGCAAACTCAGTCAGAGACAAAGATTTTCACTTGCAACTTGCTTTAACATGTTTAACAGTGCATGAATTGTTGTCTAAAACAAAAAAGAATGATGCATTTTATGGCTGGATCTGGTTTTATCACATTCTGAGTTGAACGTTGAAAATGAGCTTTTCAGAGCCAGCAGAGGTCAAAATAAGCAGTAATGCAAACTCAGTTAGAGACAGAGATTTTCACTTGCAACTTGCTTTAACATGTTTAACAGTGCATGAATTGTTGTCTAAAACAAAAAAGAATGATGCTTTTTATGGCTGGATCTGTTTTATCACTTTCTGAATTGGACGTTGAAAATGAGCTTATCTCAGCCAGCAGAGAGGTCAAATCACAGTAATGCAAACTCAGTCAGAGACATAGATTTTCACTTGCAACTTGCTTTAACATGTTTAACAATGCATGAATTGTTGTCTAAAACAAAAAAGAATGATGCATTTTATGGCTGGATCTGTTTTATCACTTTCTGAATTGGACGTTGAAAATGAGCTTATCTCAGCCAGCAGAGAGGTCAAATCACAGTAATGCAAACTCAGTCAGAGACATAGATTTTCACTTGCAACTTGCTTTAACATGTTTAACAGTGCATGAATTGTTGTCTAAAACAAAAAAGAATGATGCATTTTATGGCTGGATCTGTTTTATCACTTTCTGAATTGCACGTTGAAAATGAGCTTATCTCAGCCAGCAGAGAGGTCAAATCACAGTAATGCAAACTCAGTCAGAGACATAGATTTTCACTTGCAACTTGCTTTAACATGTTTAACAGTGCATGAATTGTTGTCTAAAACAAAAAAGAATGATGCATTTTATGGCTGGATCTGTTTTATCACTTTCTGAATTGCACGTTGAAAATGAGCTTATCTCAGCCAGCAGAGAGGTCAAATCACAGTAATGCAAACTCAGTCAGAGACATAGATTTTCACTTGCAACTTGCTTTAACATGTTTAACAGTGCATGAATTGTTGTCTAAAACAAAAAAGAATGATGCATTTTATGGCTGGATCTGGTTTTATCACATTCTGAATTGAACGTTGAAAATGAGCTTTTCAGAGCCAGCAGAGGTCAAAATAAGCAGTAATAAAAACTCAGTCAGAGACATAGATTTTCACTTGCAACTTGCTTTAACATGTTTAACAGTGCATGAAATGTTGTCTAAAACAAAAAAGAATGGTGCATTTTATGGCTGGATCTGTTTTTATCACTTTCTGAATTGGACGTTGAAAATGAGCTTATCTCAGCGAGCAGAGAGGTCAAATCACAGTAATGCAAACTCAGTCAGAGACATTAATTTTCACCTGCAATTTGCTTTAACATGTTTAACAGTGCATGAAATGTTGTCTAAAACAAAAAAGAATGATGCATTTTATGGCTGGATCTGTTTTATCACTTTCTGAATTGGACGTTGAAAATGAGCTTATCTCAGCCAGCAGAGAGGTCAAATCACAGTAATGCAAACTCAGTCAGAGACATAGATTTTCACTTGCAACTTGCTTTAACATGTTTAACAGTGCATGAATTGTTGTCTAAAACAAAAAAGAATGATGCATTTTATGGCTGGATCTGTTTTTATCACTTTCTGAATTGGACGTTGAAAATGAGCTTATCTCAGCCAGCAGAGAGGTCAAATCACAGTAATGCAAACTCAGTCAGAGACATAGATTTTCACTTGCAACTTGCTTTAACATGTTTAACAGTGCATGAATTGTTGTCTAAAACAAAAAAGAATGATGCATTTTATGGCTGGATCTGGTTTTATCACATTCTGAATTGAACGTTGAAAATGAGCTTTTCAGAGCCAGCAGAGGTCAAAATAAGGAGTAATGCAAACTCAGTCAGAGACATAGATTTTCACTTGCAACTTGCTTTAACATGTTTAACAGTGCATGAATTGTTGTTTAAAACAAAAAAGAATGATGCATTTTATGGCTGGATCTGTTTTATCACTTTCTGAATTGGACGTTGAAAATGAACTTATCTCAGCCAGCAGAGAGGTCAAATCACAGTAATGCAAACTCAGTCAGAGACATAGATTTTCACTTGCAACTTGCTTTAACATGTTTAACAGTGCATGAATTGTTGTCTAAAACAAAAAAGAATGATGCATTTTATGGCTGGATCTGGTTTTATCACATTCTGAATTGACTATTGAAAATGAGCTTTTCAGAGCCAGCAGAGGTCAAAATAAGCAGTAATGCAAACTCAGTCAGAGACATAGATTTTCACTTGCAACTTGCTTTAACATGTTTAACAATGCATGAATTGTTGTCTAAAACAAAAAAGAATGATGCATTTTATGGCTGGATCTGTTTTTATCACTTTCTGAATTGGACGTTGAAAATGAGCTTATCTCAGCCAGCAGAGAGGTCAAATCACAGTAATGCAAACTCAGTCAGAGACATAGATTTTCACTTGCAACTTGCTTTAACATGTTTAACAGTGCATGAATTGTTGTCTAAAACAAAAAAGAATGATGCATTTTATGGCTGGATCTGTTTTATCACTTTCTGAATTGGACGTTGAAAATGAGCTTATCTCAGCCAGCAGAGAGATCAAATCACAGTAATGCAAACTAAGTCAGAGACAAAGATTTTCACTTGCAACTTGCTTTAACATGTTTAACAGTGCATGAATTGTTGTCTAAAACAAAAAAGAATGATGCATTTTATGGCTGGATCTGTTTTTATCACTTTCTGAATTGGACGTTGAAAATGAGCTTATCTCAGCCAGCAGAGAGGTCAAATCACAGTAATGCAAACTCAGTCAGAGACATAGATTTTCACTTGCAACTTGCTTTAACATGTTTAACAGTGCATGAATTGTTGTCTAAAACAAAAAAGAATGATGCATTTTATGGCTGGATCTGGTTTTATCACATTCTGAATTGAAAGTTGAAAATGAGCTTTTCAGAGCCAGCAGAGGTCAAAATAAGCAGTATTGCAAACTCAGTCAGAGACATAGATTTTCACTTGCAACTTGCTTTAACATGTTTAACAATGCATGAATTGTTGTCTAAAACAAAAAAGAATGATGCATTTTATGGCTGGATCTGTTTTATCACTTTCTGAATTGGACGTTGAAAATGAGCTTATCTCAGCCAGCAGAGAGGTCAAATCACAGTAATGCAAACTCAGTCAGAGACATAGATTTTCACTTGCAACTTGCTTTAACATGTTTAACAGTGCATGAATTGTTGTCTAAAACAAAAAAGAATGATGCATTTTATGGCTGGATCTGTTTTATCACTTTCTGAATTGCACGTTGAAAATGAGCTTATCTCAGCCAGCAGAGAGGTCAAATCACAGTAATGCAAACTCAGTCAGAGACATAGATTTTCACTTGCAACTTGCTTTAACATGTTTAACAGTGCATGAATTGTTGTCTAAAACAAAAAAGAATGATGCATTTTATGGCTGGATCTGGTTTTATCACATTCTGAATTGAACGTTGAAAATGAGCTTTTCAGAGCCAGCAGAAGTCAAAATAAGCAGTAATGCAAACTCAGTCAGAGACATAGATTTTCACTTGCAACTTGCTTTAACATGTTTAACAGTGCATAAATTGTTGTCTAAAACAAAAAAGAATGATGCATTTTATGGCTGGACCTGGTTTTATCACATTCTGAATTGAACGTTGAAAATGAGCTTTTCAGAGCCAGCAGAGGTCAAAATAAGCAGTAATGCAAACTCAGTCAGAGACATAGATTTTCACTTGCAACTTGCTTTAACATGTTTAACAATGCATGAATTGTTGTCTAAAACAAAAAAGAATGATGCATTTTATGGCTGGATCTGTTTTATCACTTTCTGAATTGGACGTTGAAAATGAGCTTATCTCAGCCAGCAGAGAGGTCAAATCACAGTAATGCAAACTCAGTCAGAGACAAAGATTTTCACTTGCAACTTGCTTTAACATGTTTACAGTGCATGAAATGTTGTCTAAAACAAAAAAGTATGGTGCATTTTATGGCTGGATCTGGTTTTATCACATTCTGAATTGAACGTTGAAAATGAGCTTTTCAGAGCCAGCAGAGGTCAAAATAAGCAGTAATGCAAACTCAGTCAGAGACATAGATTTTCACTTGCAACTTGCTTTAACATGTTTAACAGTGCATGAATTGTTGTTTAAAACAAAAAAGAATGATGCATTTTATGGCTGGATCTGTTTTATCACTTTCTGAATTGGACGTTGAAAATGAGCTTATCTCAGCCAGCAGAGAGGTCAAATCACAGTAATGCAAACTCAGTCAGAGACAAAGATTTTCACTTGCAACTTGCTTTAACATGTTTAACAGTGCATGAATTGTTGTCTAAAACAAAAAAGAATGATGCATTTTATGGCTGGATCTGGTTTTATCACATTCTGAATTGAACGTTGAAAATGAGCTTTTCAGAGCCAGCAGAGGTCAAAATAAGCAGTAATGCAAACTCAGTCAGAGACGTAGATTTTCACTTGCAACTTGCTTTAACATGTTTAACAGTGCATAAATTGTTGTCTAAAACAAAAAAAGAATGATGCATTTTATGGCTGGATCTGGTTTTATCACATTCTGAATTGAACGTTGAAAATGAGCTTTTCAGAGCCAGCAGAGGTCAAAATAAGCAGTAATGCAAATTCAGTCAGAGACATAGATTTTCACTTGCAACTTGCTTTAACATGTTTAACAGTGCATGAATTGTTGTCTAAAACAAAAAAGAATGATGCATTTTATGGCTGGATCTGTTTTATCACTTTCTGAATTGCACGTTGAAAATGAGCTTATCTCGGCCAGCAGAGAGGTCAAATCACAGTAATGCAAACTCAGTCAGAGACATAGATTTTCACTTGCAACTTGCTTTAACATGTTTAACAGTGCATGAATTGTTGTCTAAAACAAAAAAGAATGATGCATTTTATGGCTGGATCTGGTTTTATCACATTCTGAATTGAACGTTGAAAATGAGCTTTTCAGAGCCAGCAGAGGTCAAAATAAGCAGTAATAAAAACTCAGTCAGAGACATAGATTTTCACTTGCAACTTGCTTTAACATGTTTAACAGTGCATGAAATGTTGTCTAAAACAAAAAAGAATGGTGCATTTTATGGCTGGATCTGTTTTTATCACTTTCTGAATTGGACGTTGAAAATGAGCTTATCTCAGCGAGCAGAGAGGTCAAATCACAGTAATGCAAACTCAGTCAGAGACATTAATTTTCACCTGCAACTTGCTTTAACATGTTTAACAGTGCATGAAATGTTGTCTAAAACAAAAAAGAATGATGCATTTTATGGCTGGATCTGTTTTATCACTTTCTGAATTGGACGTTGAAAATGAGCTTATCTCAGCCAGCAGAGAGGTCAAATCACAGTAATGCAAACTCAGTCAGAGACATAGATTTTCACTTGCAACTTGCTTTAACATGTTTAACAGTGCATGAATTGTTGTCTAAAACAAAAAAGAATGATGCATTTTATGGCTGGATCTGTTTTTATCACTTTCTGAATTGGACGTTGAAAATGAGCTTATCTCAGCCAGCAGAGAGGTCAAATCACAGTAATGCAAACTCAGTCAGAGACATAGATTTTCACTTGCAACTTGCTTTAACATGTTTAACAGTGCATGAATTGTTGTCTAAAACAAAAAAGAATGATGCATTTTATGGCTGGATCTGGTTTTATCACATTCTGAATTGAACGTTGAAAATGAGCTTTTCAGAGCCAGCAGAGGTCAAAATAAGGAGTAATGCAAACTCAGTCAGAGACATAGATTTTCACTTGCAACTTGCTTTAACATGTTTAACAGTGCATGAATTGTTGTTTAAAACAAAAAAGAATGATGCATTTTATGGCTGGATCTGTTTTATCACTTTCTGAATTGGACGTTGAAAATGAGCTTATCTCAGCCAGCAGAGAGGTCAAATCACAGTAATGCAAACTCAGTCAGAGACATAGATTTTCACTTGCAACTTGCTTTAACATGTTTAACAGTGCATGAATTGTTGTCTAAAACAAAAAAGAATGATGCATTTTATGGCTGGATCTGGTTTTATCACATTCTGAATTGACTATTGAAAATGAGCTTTTCAGAGCCAGCAGAGGTCAAAATAAGCAGTAATGCAAACTCAGTCAGAGACATAGATTTTCACTTGCAACTTGCTTTAACATGTTTAACAATGCATGAATTGTTGTCTAAAACAAAAAAGAATGATGCATTTTATGGCTGGATCTGTTTTTATCACTTTCTGAATTGGACGTTGAAAATGAGCTTATCTCAGCCAGCAGAGAGGTCAAATCACAGTAATGCAAACTCAGTCAGAGACATAGATTTTCACTTGCAACTTGCTTTAACATGTTTAACAGTGCATGAATTGTTGTCTAAAACAAAAAAGAATGATGCATTTTATGGCTGGATCTGTTTTATCACTTTCTGAATTGGACGTTGAAAATGAGCTTATCTCAGCCAGCAGAGAGATCAAATCACAGTAATGCAAACTCAGTCAGAGACAAAGATTTTCACTTGCAACTTGCTTTAACATGTTTAACAGTGCATGAATTGTTGTCTAAAACAAAAAAGAATGATGCATTTTATGGCTGGATCTGTTTTATCACTTTCTGAATTGCACGTTGAAAATGAGCTTATCTCAGCCAGCAGAGAGGTCAAATCACAGTAATGCAAACTCAGTCAGAGACATAGATTTTCACTTGCAACTTGCTTTAACATGTTTAACAGTGCATGAATTGTTGTCTAAAACAAAAAAGAATGATGCATTTTATGGCTGGATCTGGTTTTATCACATTCTGAATTGAACGTTGAAAATGAGCTTTTCAGAGCCAGCAGAAGTCAAAATAAGCAGTAATGCAAACTCAGTCAGAGACATAGATTTTCACTTGCAACTTGCTTTAACATGTTTAACAGTGCATGAATTGTTGTCTAAAACAAAAAAGAATGATGCATTTTATGGCTGGATCTGTTTTATGACTTTCTGAATTGGACGTTGAAAATGAGCTTATCTCAGCCAGCAGAGAGGTCAAATCACAGTAATGCAAACTCAGTCAGAGACATAGATTTTCACTTGCAACTTGCTTTAACATGTTTAACAGTGCATGAATTTTTGTCTAAAACAAAAAAGAATGATGCATTTTATGGCTGAATCTGTTTTATCACTTTCTGAATTGCACGTTGAAAATAAGCTTATCTCAGCCAGCAGAGAGGTCAAATCACAGTAATGCAAACTCAGTCAGAGACATAGATTTTCACTTGCAACTTGCTTTAACATGTTTAACAGTGCATGAATTGTTGTCTAAAACAAAAAAGAATGATGCATTTTATGGCTGGATCTGGTTTTATCACATTCTGAATTGAAAGTTGAAAATGAGCTTTTCAGAGCCAGCAGAGGTCAAAATAAGCAGTATTGCAAACTCAGTCAGAGACATAGATTTTCACTTGCAACTTGCTTTAACATGTTTAACAGTGCATGAATTGTTGTCTAAAACAAAAAAGAATGATGCATTTTATGGCTGGATCTGTTTTATCACTTTCTGAATTGCACGTTGAAAATGAGCTTATCTCAGCCAGCAGAGAGGTCAAATCACAGTAATGCAAACTCAGTCAGAGACATAGATTTTCACTTGCAACTTGCTTTAACATGTTTAACAGTGCATGAATTGTTGTCTAAAACAAAAAAGAATGATGCATTTTATGGCTGGATCTGGTTTTATCACATTCTGAATTGAACGTTGAAAATGAGCTTTTCAGAGCCAGCAGAAGTCAAAATAAGCAGTAATGCAAACTCAGTCAGAGACATAGATTTTCACTTGCAACTTGCTTTAACATGTTTAACAGTGCATGAATTGTTGTCTAAAACAAAAAAGAATGATGCATTTTATGGCTGGATCTGTTTTATGACTTTCTGAATTGGACGTTGAAAATGAGCTTATCTCAGCCAGCAGAGAGGTCAAATCACAGTAATGCAAACTCAGTCAGAGACATAGATTTTCACTTGCAACTTGCTTTAACATGTTTAACAGTGCATGAATTTTTGTCTAAAACAAAAAAGAATGATGCATTTTATGGCTGAATCTGTTTTATCACTTTCTGAATTGCACGTTGAAAATAAGCTTATCTCAGCCAGCAGAGAGGTCAAATCACAGTAATGCAAACTCAGTCAGAGACATAGATTTTCACTTGCAACTTGCTTTAACATGTTTAACAGTGCATGAATTGTTGTCTAAAACAAAAAAGAATGATGCATTTTATGGCTGGATCTGGTTTTATCACATTCTGAATTGAAAGTTGAAAATGAGCTTTTCAGAGCCAGCAGAGGTCAAAATAAGCAGTATTGCAAACTCAGTCAGAGACATAGATTTTCACTTGCAACTTGCTTTAACATGTTTAACAATGCATGAATTGTTGTCTAAAACAAAAAAGAATGATGCATTTTATGGCTGGATCTGTTTTATCACTTTCTGAATTGGACGTTGAAAATGAGCTTATCTCAGCCAGCAGAGAGGTCAAATCACAGTAATGCAAACTCAGTCAGAGACATAGATTTTCACTTGCAACTTGCTTTAACATGTTTAACAGTGCATGAAATGTTGTCTAAAACAAAAAAGTATGGTGCATTTTATGGCCGGATCTGGTTTTATCACATTCTGAATTGAACGTTGAAAATGAGCTTTTCAGAGCCAGCAGAGGTCAAAATAAGCAGTATTGCAAACTCAGTCAGAGACATAGATTTTCACTTGCAACTTGCTTTAACATGTTTAACAATGCATGAATTGTTGTCTAAAACAAAAAAGAATGATGCATTTTATGGCTGGATCTGTTTTATCACTTTCTGAATTGGACGTTGAAAATGAGCTTATCTCAGCCAGCAGAGAGGTCAAATCACAGTAATGCAAACTCAGTCAGAGACATAGATTTTCACTTGCAACTTGCTTTAACATGTTTAACAGTGCATGAAATGTTGTCTAAAACAAAAAAGTATGGTGCATTTTATGGCTGGATCTGGTTTTATTACATTCTGAATTGAACGTTGAAAATGAGCTTTTCAGAGCCAGCAGAGGTCAAAATAAGCAGTAATGCAAACTCAGTCAGAGACATAGATTTTCACTTGCAACTTGCTTTAACATGTTTAACAGTGCATGAATTGTTGTTTAAAACAAAAAAGAATGATGCATTTTATGGCTGGATCTGTTTTATCACTTTCTGAATTGGACGTTGAAAATGAGCTTATCTCAGCCAGCAGAGAGGTCAAATCACAGTAATGCAAACTCAGTCAGAGACATAGATTTTCACCTGCAACTTGCTTTAACATGTTTAACAGTGCATGAATTGTTGTCTAAAACAAAAAAGAATGATGCATTTTATGGCTGGATCTGTTTTATCACTTTCTGAATTGGACGTTGAAAATGAGCTTATCTCAGCCAGCAGAGAGGTCAAATCACAGTAATGCAAACTCAGTCAGAGACATAGATTTTCACTTGCAACTTGCTTTAACATGTTTAACAGTGCATGAATTGTTGTCTAAAACAAAAAAGAATGATGCATTTTATGGCTGGATCTGGTTTTATCACATTCTGAATTGAACGTTGAAAATGAGCTTTTCAGAGCCAGCAGAGGTCAAAATGAGCAGTAATGCAAACTCAGTCAGAGACATAGATTTTCACTTGCAACTTGCTTTAACATGTTTAACAGTGCATGAATTGTTGTCTAAAACAAAAAAGAATGATGCATTTTATGGCTGGATCTGTTTTTATCACTTTCTGAATTGGACGTTGAAAATGAGCTTATCTCAGCCAGCAGAGAGGTCAAATCACAGTAATGCAAACTCAGTCAGAGACAAAGATTTTCACTTGCAACTTGCTTTAACATGTTTAACAGTGCATGAATTGTTGTCTAAAACAAAAAAGAATGATGCATTTTATGGCTGGATCTGGTTTTATCACATTCTGAGTTGATTGTTGAAAATGAGCTTTTCAGAGCCAGCAGAGGTCAAAATAAGGAGTAATGCAAACTCAGTCAGAGACATAGATTTTCACTTGCAACTTGCTTTAACATGTTTAACAGTGCATGAATTGTTGTTTAAAACAAAAAAGAATGATGCATTTTATGGCTGGATCTGTTTTATCACTTTCTGAATTGGACGTTGAAAATGAGCTTATCTCAGCCAGCAGAGAGGTCAAATCACAGTAATGCAAACTCAGTCAGAGACATAGATTTTCACTTGCAACTTGCTTTAACATGTTTAACAGTGCATGAATTGTTGTCTAAAACAAAAAAAGAATGATGCATTTTATGGCTGGATCTGGTTTTATCACATTCTGAATTGACTATTGAAAATGAGCTTTTCAGAGCCAGCAGAGGTCAAAATAAGCAGTAATGCAAACTCAGTCAGAGACATAGATTTTCACTTGCAACTTGCTTTAACATGTTTAACAATGCATGAATTGTTGTCTAAAACAAAAAAGAATGATGCATTTTATGGCTGGATCTGTTTTTATCACTTTCTGAATTGGACGTTGAAAATGAGCTTATCTCAGCCAGCAGAGAGGTCAAATCACAGTAATGCAAACTCAGTCAGAGACATAGATTTTCACTTGCAACTTGCTTTAACATGTTTAACAGTGCATGAATTGTTGTCTAAAACAAAAAAGAATGATGCATTTTATGGCTGGATCTGTTTTATCACTTTCTGAATTGGACGTTGAAAATGAGCTTATCTCAGCCAGCAGAGAGATCAAATCACAGTAATGCAAACTCAGTCAGAGACAAAGATTTTCACTTGCAACTTGCTTTAACATGTTTAACAGTGCATGAATTGTTGTCTAAAACAAAAAAGAATGATGCATTTTATGGCTGGATCTGTTTTTATCACTTTCTGAATTGGACGTTGAAAATGAGCTTATCTCAGCCAGCAGAGAGGTCAAATCACAGTAATGCAAACTCAGTCAGAGACATAGATTTTCACTTGCAACTTGCTTTAACATGTTTAACAGTGCATGAATTGTTGTCTAAAACAAAAAAGAATGATGCATTTTATGGCTGGATCTGGTTTTATCACATTCTGAATTGAAAGTTGAAAATGAGCTTTTCAGAGCCAGCAGAGGTCAAAATAAGCAGTATTGCAAACTCAGTCAGAGACATAGATTTTCACTTGCAACTTGCTTTAACATGTTTAACAATGCATGAATTGTTGTCTAAAACAAAAAAGAATGATGCATTTTATGGCTGGATCTGTTTTATCACTTTCTGAATTGGACGTTGAAAATGAGCTTATCTCAGCCAGCAGAGAGGTCAAATCACAGTAATGCAAACTCAGTCAGAGACATAGATTTTCACTTGCAACTTGCTTTAACATGTTTAACAGTGCATGAATTGTTGTCTAAAACAAAAAAGAATGATGCATTTTATGGCTGGATCTGTTTTATGACTTTCTGAATTGGACGTTGAAAATGAGCTTATCTCAGCCAGCAGAGAGGTCAAATCACAGTAATGCAAACTCAGTCAGAGACATAGATTTTCACTTGCAACTTGCTTTAACATGTTTAACAGTGCATGAATTTTTGTCTAAAACAAAAAAGAATGATGCATTTTATGGCTGAATCTGTTTTATCACTTTCTGAATTGCACGTTGAAAATAACCTTATCTCAGCCAGCAGAGAGGTCAAATCACAGTAATGCAAACTCAGTCAGAGACATAGATTTTCACTTGCAACTTGCTTTAACATGTTTAACAGTGCATGAATTGTTGTCTAAAACAAAAAAGAATGATGCATTTTTTGGCTGGATCTGTTTTTATCACTTTCTGAATTGGACGTTGAAAATGAGCTTATCTCAGCCAGCAGAGAGGTCAAATCACAGTAATGCAAACTCAGTCAGAGACATAGATTTTCACTTGCAACTTGCTTTAACATGTTTAACAGTGCATGAATTGTTGTCTAAAACAAAAAAGAATGATGCATTTTATGGCTGGATCTGGTTTTATCACATTCTGAATTGAACGTTGAAAATGAGCTTTTCAGAGCCAGCAGAGGTCAAAATAAGCAGTAATGCAAACTCAGTCAGAGACATAGATTTTCACTTGCAACTTGCTTTAACATGTTTAACAGTGCATGAAATGTTGTCTAAAACAAAAAAGAATGGTGCATTTTATGGCTGGATCTGTTTTTATCACTTTCTGAATTGGACGTTGAAAATGAGCTTATCTCAGCGAGCAGAGAGGTCAAATCACAGTAATGCAAACTCAGTCAGAGACATAGATTTTCACCTGCAACTTGCTTTAACATGTTTAACAGTGCATGAAATGTTGTCTAAAACAAAAAAGAATGATGCATTTTATGGCTGGATCTGTTTTATCACTTTCTGAATTGGACGTTGAAAATGAGCTTATCTCAGCCAGCAGAGAGGTCAAATCACAGTAATGCAAACTCAGTCAGAGACATAGATTTTCACTTGCAACTTGCTTTAACATGTTTAACAGTGCATGAATTGTTGTCTAAAACAAAAAAGAATGATGCATTTTATGGCTGGATCTGTTTTTATCACTTTCTGAATTGCACGTTGAAAATGAGCTTATCTCAGCCAGCAGAGAGGTCAAATCACAGTAATGCAAACTCAGTCAGAGACATAGATTTTCACTTGCAACTTGCTTTAACATGTTTAACAGTGCATGAATTGTTGTCTAAAACAAAAAAGAATGATGCATTTTATGGCTGGATCTGGTTTTATCACATTCTGAATTGAACGTTGAAAATGAGCTTTTCAGAGCCAGCAGAGGTCAAAATAAGCAGTAATGCAAACTCAGTCAGAGACATAGATTTTCACTTGCAACTTGCTTTAACATGTTTAACAGTGCATGAATTGATGTCTAAAACAAAAAAGAATGATGCATTGTATGGCTGGATCTGGTTTTATCACATTCTGAATTGAACGTTGAAAATGAGCTTTTCAGAGCCAGCAGAGGTCAAAATAAGCAGTAATGCAAACTCAGTCAGAGACGTAGATTTTCACTTGCAACTTGCTTTAACATGTTTAACAGTGCATAAATTGTTGTCTAAAACAAAAAAGAATGATGCATTTTATGGCTGGATCTGGTTTTATCACATTCTGAATTGAACGTTGAAAATGAGCTTTTCAGAGCCAGCAGAGGTCAAAATAAGCAGTAATGCAAACTCAGTCAGAGACATAGATTTTCACTTGCAACTTGCTTTAACATGTTTAACAATGCATGAATTGTTGTCTAAAACAAAAAAGAATGATGCATTTTATGGCTGGATCTGTTTTATCACTTTCTGAATTGGACGTTGAAAATGAGCTTATCTCAGCCAGCAGAGAGGTCAAATCACAGTAATGCAAACTCAGTCAGAGACATAGATTTTCACTTGCAACTTGCTTTAACATGTTTAACAGTGCATGAAATGTTGTCTAAAGCAAAAAAGTATGGTGCATTTTATGGCTGGATCTGGTTTTATCACATTCTGAATTGAACGTTGAAAATGAGCTTTTCAGAGCCAGCAGAGGTCAAAATAAGCAGTAATGCAAACTCAGTCAGAGACATAGATTTTCACTTGCAACTTGCTTTAACATGTTTAACAGTGCATGAATTGTTGTTTAAAACAAAAAAGAATGATGCATTTTATGGCTGGATCTGTTTTATCACTTTCTGAATTGGACGTTGAAAATGAGCTTATCTCAGCCAGCAGAGAGGTCAAATCACAGTAATGCAAACTCAGTCAGAGACAAAGATTTTCACTTGCAACTTGCTTTAACATGTTTAACAGTGCATGAATTGTTGTCTAAAACAAAAAAGAATGATGCATTTTATGGCTGGATCTGGTTTTATCACATTCTGAATTGAACGTTGAAAATGAGCTTTTCAGAGCCAGCAGAGGTCAAAATAAGCAGTAATGCAAACTCAGTCAGAGACATAGATTTTCACTTGCAACTTGCTTTAACATGTTTAACAGTGCATGAATTGTTGTCTAAAACAAAAAAGAATGATGCATTTTATGGCTGGATCTGTTTTATCACTTTCTGAATTGGACGTTGAAAATGAGCTTATCTCAGCCAGCAGAGAGGTCAAATCACAGTAATGCAAACTCAGTCAGAGACATAGATTTTCACCTGCAACTTTTTTTAACATGTTTAACAGTGCATGAAATGTTGTCTAAAACAAAAAAGAATGATGCATTTTATGGCTGGATCTGTTTTATCACTTTCTGAATTGGACGTTGAAAATGAGCTTATCTCAGCCAGCAGAGAGGTCAAATCACAGTAATGCAAACTCAGTCAGAGACATAGATTTTCACTTGCAACTTGCTTTAACATGTTTAACAGTGCATGAATTGTTGTCTAAAACAAAAAAGAATGATGCATTTTATGGCTGGATCTGGTTTTATCACTTTCTGAATTGCACATTGAAAATGAGCTTATCTCAGCCAGCAGAGAGGTCAAATCACAGTAATGCAAACTCAGTCAGAGACATAGATTTTCACTTGCAACTTGCTTTAACATGTTTAACAGTGCATAAATTGTTGTCTAAAACAAAAAAGAATGATGCATTTTATGGCTGGATCTGGTTTTATCACATTCTGAATTGAACGTTGAAAATGAGCTTTTCAGAGCCAGCAGAGGTCAAAATAAGCAGTAATGCAAACTCAGTCAGAGACATAGATTTTCACTTGCAACTTGCTTTAACATGTTTAACAATGCATGAATTGTTGTCTAAAACAAAAAAGAATGATACATTTTATGGCTGGATCTGTTTTATCACTTTCTGAATTGGACATTGAAAATGAGCTTATCTCAGCCAGCAGAGAGGTCAAATCACAGTAATGCAAACTCAGTCAGAGACATAGATTTTCACTTGCAACTTGCTTTAACATGTTTAACAGTGCATGAAATGTTGTCTAAAACAAAAAAGTATGGTGCATTTTATGGCTGAATCTGGTTTTATCACATTCTGAATTGAACGTTGAAAATGAGCTTTTCAGAGCCAGCAGAGGTCAAAATAAGCAGTAATGCAAACTCAGTCAGAGACATAGATTTTCACTTGCAACTTGCTTTAACATGTTTAACAGTGCATGAATTGTTGTCTAAAACAAAAAAGAATGATGCATTTTATGGCTGGATCTGTTTTATCACTTTCTGAATTGGACGTTGAAAATGAGCTTATCTCAGCCAGCAGAGAGGTCAAATCACAGTAATGCAAACTCAGTCAGAGACATAGATTTTCACCTGCAACTTTTTTTAACATGTTTAACAGTGCATGAAATGTTGTCTAAAACAAAAAAGAATGATGCATTTTATGGCTGGATCTGTTTTATCACTTTCTGAATTGGACGTTGAAAATGAGCTTATCTCAGCCAGCAGAGAGGTCAAATCACAGTAATGCAAACTCAGTCAGAGACATAGATTTTCACTTGCAACTTGCTTTAACATGTTTAACAGTGCATGAATTGTTGTCTAAAACAAAAAAGAATGATGCATTTTATGGCTGGATCTGGTTTTATCACTTTCTGAATTGCACGTTGAAAATGAGCTTATCTCAGCCAGCAGAGAGGTCAAATCACAGTAATGCAAACTCAGTCAGAGACATAGATTTTCACTTGCAACTTGCTTTAACATGTTTAACAGTGCATAAATTGTTGTCTAAAACAAAAAAGAATGATGCATTTTATGGCTGGATCTGGTTTTATCACATTCTGAATTGAACGTTGAAAATGAGCTTTTCAGAGCCAGCAGAGGTCAAAATAAGCAGTAATGCAAACTCAGTCAGAGACATAGATTTTCACTTGCAACTTGCTTTAACATGTTTAACAATGCATGAATTGTTGTCTAAAACAAAAAAGAATGATACATTTTATGGCTGGATCTGTTTTATCACTTTCTGAATTGGACATTGAAAATGAGCTTATCTCAGCCAGCAGAGAGGTCAAATCACAGTAATGCAAACTCAGTCAGAGACATAGATTTTCACTTGCAACTTGCTTTAACATGTTTAACAGTGCATGAAATGTTGTCTAAAACAAAAAAGTATGGTGCATTTTATGGCTGAATCTGGTTTTATCACATTCTGAATTGAACGTTGAAAATGAGCTTTTCAGAGCCAGCAGAGGTCAAAATAAGCAGTAATGCAAACTCAGTCAGAGACATAGATTTTCACCTGCAACTTGCTTTAACATGTTTAACAGTGCATGAAATGTTGTCTAAAACAAAAAAGAATGATGCATTTTATGGCTGGATCTGTTTTATCACTTTCTGAATTGGACGTTGAAAATGAGCTTATCTCAGCCAGCAGAGAGGTCAAATCACAGTAATGCAAACTCAGTCAGAGACATAGATTTTCACTTGCAACTTGCTTTAACATGTTTAACAGTGCATGAATTGTTGTCTAAAACAAAAAAGAATGATGCATTTTATGGCTGGATCTGTTTTTATCACTTTCTGAATTGCACGTTGAAAATGAGCTTATCTCAGCCAGCAGAGAGGTCAAATCACAGTAATGCAAACTCAGTCAGAGACATAGATTTTCACTTGCAACTTGCTTTAACATGTTTAACAGTGCATGAATTGTTGTCTAAAACAAAAAAGAATGATGCATTTTATGGCTGGATCTGGTTTTATCACATTCTGAATTGAACGTTGAAAATGAGCTTTTCAGAGCCAGCAGAGGTCAAAATAAGCAGTAATGCAAACTCAGTCAGAGACATAGATTTTCACTTGCAACTTGCTTTAACATGTTTAACAGTGCATGAATTGATGTCTAAAACAAAAAAGAATGATGCATTGTATGGCTGGATCTGGTTTTATCACATTCTGAATTGAACGTTGAAAATGAGCTTTTCAGAGCCAGCAGAGGTCAAAATAAGCAGTAATGCAAACTCAGTCAGAGACGTAGATTTTCACTTGCAACTTGCTTTAACATGTTTAACAGTGCATAAATTGTTGTCTAAAACAAAAAAGAATGATGCATTTTATGGCTGGACCTGGTTTTATCACATTCTGAATTGAACGTTGAAAATGAGCTTTTCAGAGCCAGCAGAGGTCAAAATAAGCAGTAATGCAAACTCAGTCAGAGACATAGATTTTCACTTGCAACTTGCTTTAACATGTTTAACAATGCATAAATTGTTGTCTAAAACAAAAAAGAATGATGCATTTTATGGCTGGATCTGTTTTATCACTTTCTGAATTGGACGTTGAAAATGAGCTTATCTCAGCCAGCAGAGAGGTCAAATCACAGTAATGCGAACTCAGTCAGAGACAAAGATTTTCACTTGCAACTTGCTTTAACATGTTTACAGTGCATGAAATGTTGTCTAAAACAAAAAAGTATGGTGCATTTTATGGCTGGATCTGGTTTTATCACATTCTGAATTGAACGTTGAAAATGAGCTTTTCAGAGCCAGCAGAGGTCAAAATAAGCAGTAATGCAAACTCAGTCAGAGACATAGATTTTCACTTGCAACTTGCTTTAACATGTTTAACAGTGCATGAATTGTTGTTTAAAACAAAAAAGAATGATGCATTTTATGGCTGGATCTGTTTTATCACTTTCTGAATTGGACGTTGAAAATGAGCTTATCTCAGCCAGCAGAGAGGTCAAATCACAGTAATGCAAACTCAGTCAGGGACAAAGATTTTCACTTGCAACTTGCTTTAACATGTTTAACAGTGCATGAATTGTTGTCTAAAACAAAAAAGAATGATGCATTTTATGGCTGGATCTGGTTTTATCACATTCTGAATTGAACGTTGAAAATGAGCTTTTCAGAGCCAGCAGAGGTCAAAATAAGCAGTAATGCAAACTCAGTCAGAGACGTAGATTTTCACTTGCAACTTGCTTTAACATGTTTAACAGTGCATAAATTGTTGTCTAAAACAAAAAAGAATGATGCATTTTATGGCTGGATCTGGTTTTATCACATTCTGAATTGAACGTTGAAAATGAGCTTTTCAGAGCCAGCAGAGGTCAAAATAAGCAGTAATGCAAACTCAGTCAGAGACATAGATTTTCACTTGCAACTTGCTTTAACATGTTTAACAATGCATGAATTGTTGTCTAAAACAAAAAAGAATGATGCATTTTATGGCTGGATCTGTTTTATCACTTTCTGAATTGGACGTTGAAAATGAGCTTATCTCAGCCAGCAGAGAGGTCAAATCACAGTAATGCAAACTCAGTCAGAGACATAGATTTTCACTTGCAACTTGCTTTAACATGTTTAACAGTGCATGAAATGTTGTCTAGAGCAAAAAAGTATGGTGCATTTTATGGCTGGATCTGGTTTTATCACATTCTGAATTGAACGTTGAAAATGAGCTTTTCAGAGCCAGCAGAGGTCAAAATAAGCAGTAATGCAAACTCAGTCAGAGACATAGATTTTCACTTGCAACTTCCTTTAACATGTTTAACAGTGCATGAATTGTTGTTTAAAACAAAAAAGAATGATGCATTTTATGGCTGGATCTGTTTTATCACTTTCTGAATTGGACGTTGAAAATGAGCTTATCTCAGCCAGCAGAGAGGTCAAATCACAGTAATGCAAACTCAGTCAGAGACAAAGATTTTCACTTGCAACTTGCTTTAACATGTTTAACAGTGCATGAATTGTTGTCTAAAACAAAAAAGAATGATGCATTTTATGGCTGGATCTGGTTTTATCACATTCTGAATTGAACGTTGAAAATGAGCTTTTCAGAGCCAGCAGAGGTCAAAATAAGCAGTAATGCAAACTCAGTCAGAGACATAGATTTTCACTTGCAACTTGCTTTAACATGTTTAACAGTGCATGAATAGTTGTCTAAAACAAAAAAGAATGATGCATTTTATGGCTGGATCTGTTTTATCACTTTCTGAATTGGACGTTGAAAATGAGCTTATCTCAGCCAGCAGAGAGGTCAAATCACAGTAATGCAAACTCAGTCAGAGACATAGATTTTCACCTGCAACTTTTTTTAACATGTTTAACAGTGCATGAAATGTTGTCTAAAACAAAAAAGAATGATGCATTTTATGGCTGGATCTGTTTTATCACTTTCTGAATTGGACGTTGAAAATGAGCTTATCTCAGCCAGCAGAGAGGTCAAATCACAGTAATGCAAACTCAGTCAGAGACATAGATTTTCACTTGCAACTTGCTTTAACATGTTTAACAGTGCATGAATTGTTGTCTAAAACAAAAAAGAATGATGCATTTTATGGCTGGATCTGGTTTTATCACTTTCTGAATTGCACGTTGAAAATGAGCTTATCTCAGCCAGCAGAGAGGTCAAATCACAGTAATGCAAACTCAGTCAGAGACATAGATTTTCACTTGCAACTTGCTTTAACATGTTTAACAGTGCATAAATTGTTGTCTAAAACAAAAAAGAATGATGCATTTTATGGCTGGATCTGGTTTTATCACATTCTGAATTGAACGTTGAAAATGAGCTTTTCAGAGCCAGCAGAGGTCAAAATAAGCAGTAATGCAAACTCAGTCAGAGACATAGATTTTCACTTGCAACTTGTTTTAACATGTTTAACAATGCATGAATTGTTGTCTAAAACAAAAAAGAATGATACATTTTATGGCTGGATCTGTTTTATCACTTTCTGAATTGGACATTGAAAATGAGCTTATCTCAGCCAGCAGAGAGGTCAAATCACAGTAATGCAAACTCAGTCAGAGACATAGATTTTCACTTGCAACTTGCTTTAACATGTTTAACAGTGCATGAAATGTTGTCTAAAACAAAAAAGTATGGTGCATTTTATGGCTGAATCTGGTTTTATCACATTCTGAATTGAACGTTGAAAATGAGCTTTTCAGAGCCAGCAGAGGTCAAAATAAGCAGTAATGCAAACTCAGTCAGAGACATAGATTTTCACTTGCAACTTGCTTTAACATGTTTAACAGTGCATGAATTGTTGTTTAAAACAAAAAAGAATGATGCATTTTATGGCTGGATCTGTTTTATCACTTTCTGAATTGGACGTTGAAAATGAGCTTATCTCAGACAGCAGAGAGGTCAAATCACAGTAATGCAAACTCAGTCAGAGACAAAGATTTTCACTTGCAACTTGCTTTAACATGTTTAACAGTGCATGAATTGTTGTCTAAAACAAAAAAGAATGATGCATTTTATGGCTGGATCTGTTTTATCACTTTCTGAATTGGACGTTGAAAATGAGCTTATCTCAGCCAGCAGAGAGGTCAAATCACAGTAATGCAAACTCAGTCAGAGACATAGATTTTCACTTGCAACTTGCTTTAACATGTTTAACAGTGCATGAATTGTTGTCTAAAACAAAAAAGAATGATGCATTTTATGGCTGGATCTGGTTTTATCACTTTCTGAATTGCACGTTGAAAATGAGCTTATCTCAGCCAGCAGAGAGGTCAAATCACAGTAATGCAAACTCAGTCAGAGACATAGATTTTCACTTGCAACTTGCTTTAACATGTTTAACAGTGCATAAATTGTTGTCTAAAACAAAAAAGAATGATGCATTTTATGGCTGGATCTGGTTTTATCACATTCTGAATTGAACGTTGAAAATGAGCTTTTCAGAGCCAGCAGAGGTCAAAATAAGCAGTAATGCAAACTCAGTCAGAGACATAGATTTTCACTTGCAACTTGCTTTAACATGTTTAACAATGCATGAATTGTTGTCTAAAACAAAAAAGAATGATACATTTTATGGCTGGATCTGTTTTATTACTTTCTGAATTGGACATTGAAAATGAGCTTATCTCAGCCAGCAGAGAGGTCAAATCACAGTAATGCAAACTCAGTCAGAGACATAGATTTTCACTTGCAACTTGCTTTAACATGTTTAACAGTGCATGAAATGTTGTCTAAAACAAAAAAGTATGGTGCATTTTATGGCTGAATCTGGTTTTATCACATTCTGAATTGAACGTTGAAAATGAGCTTTTCAGAGCCAGCAGAGGTCAAAATAAGCAGTAATGCAAACTCAGTCAGAGACATAGATTTTCACTTGCAACTTGCTTTAACATGTTTAACAGTGCATGAATTGTTGTTTAAAACAAAAAAGAATGATGCATTTTATGGCTGGATCTGTTTTATCACTTTCTGAATTGGACGTTGAAAATGAGCTTATCTCAGACAGCAGAGAGGTCAAATCACAGTAATGCAAACTCAGTCAGAGACAAAGATTTTCACTTGCAACTTGCTTTAACATGTTTAACAGTGCATGAATTGTTGTCTAAAACAAAAAAGAATGATGCATTTTATGGCTGGATCTGGTTTTATCACATTCTGAATTGAACGTTGAAAATGAGCTTTTCAGAGCCAGCAGAGGTCAAAATAAGCAGTAATGCAAACTCAGTCAGAGACATAGATTTTCACTTGCAACTTGCTTTAACATGTTTAACAGTGCATGAATTGTTGTCTAAAACAAAAAAGAATGATGCATTTTATGGCTGGATCTGTTTTATCACTTTCTGAATTGGACGTTGAAAATGAGCTTATCTCAGCCAGCAGAGAGGTCAAATCACAGTAATGCAAACTCAGTCAGAGACATAGATTTTCACTTGCAACTTGCTTTAACATGTTTAACAGTGCATGAATTTTTGTCTAAAACAAAAAAGAATGATGCATTTTATGGCTGAATCTGTTTTATCACTTTCTGAATTGCACGTTGAAAATAAGCTTATCTCAGCCAGCAGAGAGGTCAAATCACAGTAATGCAAACTCAGTCAGAGACATAGATTTTCACTTGCAACTTGCTTTAACATGTTTAACAGTGCATGAATTGTGGTCTAAAACAAAAAAGAATGATGCATTTTATGGCTGGATCTGTTTTTATCACTTTCTGAATTGGACGTTGAAAATGAGCTTATCTCAGCCAGCAGAGAGGTCAAATCACAGTAATGCAAACTCAGTCAGAGACATAGATTTTCACTTGCAACTTGCTTTAACATGTTTAACAGTGCATGAATTGTTGTCTAAAACAAAAAAGAATGATGCATTTTATGGCTGGATCTGGTTTTATCACATTCTGAATTGAACGTTGAAAATGAGCTTTTCAGAGCCAGCAGAGGTCAAAATAAGCAGTAATGCAAACTCAGTCAGAGACATAGATTTTCACCTGCAACTTGCTTTAACATGTTTAACAGTGCATGAATTGTTGTCTAAAACAAAAAATAATGATGCATTTTATGGCTGGATCTGTTTTATCACTTTCTGAATTGCACGTTGAAAATGAGCTTATCTCAGCCAGCAGAGAGGTCAAATCACAGTAATGCAAACTCAGTCAGAGACATAGATTTTCACTTGCAACTTGCTTTAACATGTTTAACAGTGCATGAATTGTTGTCTAAAACAAAAAAGAATGATGCATTTTATGGCTGGATCTGTTTTTATCACTTTCTGAATTGGACGTTGAAAATGAGCTTATCTCAGCCAGCAGAGAGGTTAAATCACAGTAATGCAAACTCAGTCAGAGACATAGATTTTCACTTGCAACTTGCTTTAACATGTTTAACAGTGCATGAATTGTTGTCTAAAACAAAAAAGAATGATGCATTTTATGGCTGGGTCTGGTTTTATCACATTCTGAATTGAACGTTGAAAATGAGCTTTTCAGAGCCAGCAGAGGTCAAAATAAGCAGTAATGCAAACTCAGTCAGAGACATAGATTTTCACTTGCAACTTGCTTTAACATGTTTAACAGTGCATGAATTGTTGTCTAAAACAAAAAAGAATGATGCATTTTATGGCTGGATCTGTTTTATCACTTTCTGAATTGGACGTTGAAAATGAGCTTATCTCAGCCAGCAGAGAGGTCAAATCACAGTAATGCAAACTCAGTCAGAGACATAGATTTTCACTTGCAACTTGCTTTAACATGTTTAACAGTGCATGAATTGTTGTCTAAAACAAAAAAGAATGATGCATTTTATGGCTGGATCTGTTTTATCACTTTCTGAATTGCACGTTGAAAATGAGCTTATCTCAGCCAGCAGAGAGGTCAAATCACAGTAATGCAAACTCAGTCAGAGACATAGATTTTCACTTGCAACTTGCTTTAACATGTTTAACAGTGCATGAATTGTCTAAAACAAAAAAGAATGATGCATTGTATGGCTGGATCTGGTTTTATCACATTCTGAATTGAACGTTGAAAATGAGCTTTTCAGAGCCAGCAGAGGTCAAAATAAGCAGTAATGCAAACTCAGTCAGAGACGTAGATTTTCACTTGCAACTTGCTTTAACATGTTTAACAGTGCATAAATTGTTGTCTAAAACAAAAAAGAATGATGCATTTTATGGCTGGATCTGGTTTTATCACATTCTGAATTGAACGTTGAAAATGAGCTTTTCAGAGCCAGCAGAGGTCAAAATAAGCAGTAATGCAAACTCAGTCAGAGACATAGATTTTCACTTGCAACTTGCTTTAACATGTTTAACAATGCATGAATTGTTGTCTAAAACAAAAAAGAATGATGCATTTTATGGCTGGATCTGTTTTATCACTTTCTGAATACGACATTGAAAATGAGCTTATCTCAGCCAGCAGAGAGGTCAAATCACAGTAATGCAAACTCAGTCAGAGACATAGATTTTCACTTGCAACTTGCTTTAACATGTTTAACAGTGCATGAAATGTTGTCTAAAACAAAAAAGTATGGTGTATTTTATGGCTGGATCTGGTTTTATCACATTCTGAATTGAACGTTGAAAATGAGCTTTTCAGAGCCAGCAGAGGTCAAAATAAGCAGTAATGCAAACTCAGTCAGAGACATAGATTTTCACTTGCAACTTGCTTTAACATGTTTAACAGTGCATGAAATGTTGTCTAAAACAAAAAAGAATGGTGCTTTTTATGGCTGGATCTGTTTTTATCACTTTCTGAATTGGACGTTGAAAATGAGCTTATCTCAGCGAGCAGAGAGGTCAAATCACAGTAATGCAAACTCAGTCAGAGACATAGATTTTCACCTGCAACTTGCTTTAACATGTTTAACAGTGCATGAAATGTTGTCTAAAACAAAAAAGAATGATGCATTTTATGGCTGGATCTGTTTTATCACTTTCTGAATTGGACGTTGAAAATGAGCTTATCTCAGCCAGCAGAGAGGTCAAATCACAGTAATGCAAACTCAGTCAGAGACATAGATTTTCACTTGCAACTTGCTTTAACATGTTTAACAGTGCATGAAATGTTGTCTAAAACAAAAAAGAATGGTGCTTTTTATGGCTGGATCTGTTTTTATCACTTTCTGAATTGGACGTTGAAAATGAGCTTATCTCAGCGAGCAGAGAGGTCAAATCACAGTAATGCAAACTCAGTCAGAGACATAGATTTTCACCTGCAACTTGCTTTAACATGTTTAACAGTGCATGAAATGTTGTCTAAAACAAAAAAGAATGATGCATTTTATGGCTGGATCTGTTTTATCACTTTTTGAATTGGACGTTGAAAATGAGCTTATCTCAGCCAGCAGAGAGGTCAAATCACAGTAATGCAAACTCAGTCAGAGACATAGATTTTCACTTGCAACTTGCTTTAACATGTTTAACAGTGCATGAATTGTTGTCTTAAACAAAAAAGAATGATGCATTTTATGGCTGGATCTATTTTTATCACTTTCTGAATTGCACGTTGAAAATGAGCTTATCTCAGCCAGCAGAGAGGTCAAATCACAGTAATGCAAACTCAGTCAGAGACATAGATTTTCACTTGCAACTTGCTTTAACATGTTTAACAGTGCATGAATTGTTGTCTAAAACAAAAAAGAATGATGCATTTTATGGCTGGATCTGGTTTTATCACATTCTGAATTGAACGTTGAAAATGAGCTTTTCAGAGCCAGCAGAGGTCAAAATAAGCAGTAATGCAAACTCAGTCAGAGACATAGATTTTCACTTGCAACTTGCTTTAACATGTTTAACAGTGCATGAATTGTTGTCTAAAACAAAAAAGAATGATGCATTGTATGGCTGGATCTGGTTTTATCACATTCTCAATTGAACGTTGAAAATGAGCTTTTCAGAGCCAGCAGAGGTCAAAATAAGCAGTAATGCAAACTCAGTCAGAGACGTAGATTTTCACTTGCAACTTGCTTTAACATGTTTAACAGTGCATGAATTGTTGTCTAAAACAAAAAAGAATGATGCATTTTATGGCTGGATCTGGTTTTATCACATTCTGAATTGAACGTTGAAAATGAGCTTTTCAGAGCCAGCAGAGGTCAAAATAATTAGTAATGCAAACTCAGTCAGAGACATAGATTTTCACTTGCAACTTGCTTTAACATGTTTAACAATGCATGAATTGTTGTCTAAAACAAAAAAGAATGATGCATTTTATGGCTGGATCTGTTTTATCACTTTCTGAATTGGACGTTGAAAATGAGCTTATCTCAGCCAGCAGAGAGGTCAAATCACAGTAATGCAAACTCAGTCAGAGACATAGATTTTCACTTGCAACTTGCTTTAACATGTTTAACAGTGCATGAAATGTTGTCTAAAACAAAAAAGTATGGTGCATTTTATGGCTGGATCTGGTTTTATCACATTCTGAATTGAACGTTGAAAATGAGCTTTTCAGAGCCAGCAGAGGTCAAAATAAGCAGTAATGCAAACTCAGTCAGAGACATAGATTTTCACTTGCAACTTGCTTTAACATGTTTAACAGTGCATGAATTGTTGTTTAAAACAAAAAAGAATGATGCATTTTATGGCTGGATCTGTTTTATCACTTTCTGAATTGGACGTTGAAAATGAGCTTATCTCAGCCAGCAGAGAGGTCAAATCACAGTAATGCAAACTCAGTCAGAGACATAGATTTTTACTTGCAACTTGCTTTAACATGTTTAACAATGCATGAATTGTTGTCTAAAACAAAAAAGAATGATGCATTTTATGGCTGGATCTGTTTTATGACTTTCTGAATTGGACGTTGAAAATGAGCTTATCTCAGCCAGCAGAGAGGTCAAATCACAGTAATGCAAACTCAGTCAGAGACATAGATTTTCACTTGCAACTTGCTTTAACATGTTTAACAGTGTATGAATTGTTGTCTAAAACAAAAAAGAATTATGCATTTTATGGCTGGATCTGTTTTATGACTTTCTGAATTGGACGTTGAAAATGAGCTTATCTCAGCCAGCAGAGAGGTCAAATCACAGTAATGCAAACTCAGTCAGAGACATAGATTTTCACTTGCAACTTGCTTTAACATGTTTAACAGTGCATGAATTTTTGTCTAAAACAAAAAAGAATGATGCATTTTATGGCTGAATCTGTTTTATCACTTTCTGAATTGCACGTTGAAAATAAGCTTATCTCAGCCAGCAGAGAGGTCAAATCACAGTAATGCAAACTCAGTCAGAGACATAGATTTTCACTTGCAACTTGCTTTAACATGTTTAACAGTGCATGAATTGTTGTCTAAAACAAAAAAGAATGATGCATTTTATGGCTGGATCTGTTTTTATCACTTTCTGAATTGGACGTTGAAAATGAGCTTATCTCAGCCAGCAGAGAGGTCAAATCACAGTAATGCAAACTCAGTCAGAGACATAGATTTTCACTTGCAACTTGCTTTAACATGTTTAACAGTGCATGAATTGTTGTCTAAAACAAAAAAGAATGATGCATTTTATGGCTGGATCTGGTTTTATCACATTCTGAATTGAACGTTGAAAATGAGCTTTTCAGAGCCAGCAGAGGTCAAAATAAGCAGTAATGCAAACTCAGTCAGAGACATAGATTTTCACTTGCAACTTGCTTTAACATGTTTAACAGTGCATGAAATGTTGTCTAAAACAAAAAAGAATGGTGCATTTTATGGCTGGATCTGTTTTTATCACTTTCTGAATTGGACGTTGAAAATGAGCTTATCTCAGCGAGCAGAGAGGTCAAATCACAGTAATGCAAACTCAGTCAGAGACATAGATTTTCACCTGCAACTTGCTTTAACATGTTTAACAGTGCATGAAATGTTGTCTAAAACAAAAAAGAATGGTGCATTTTATGGCTGGATCTGTTTTTATCACTTTCTGAATTGGACGTTGAAAATGAGCTTATCTCAGCGAGCAGAGAGGTCAAATCACAGTAATGCAAACTCAGTCAGAGACATTAATTTTCACCTGCAACTTGCTTTAACATGTTTAACAGTGCATGAAATGTTGTCTAAAACAAAAAAGAATGATGCATTTTATGGCTGGATCTGTTTTATCACTTTCTGAATTGGACGTTGAAAATGAGCTTATCTCAGCCAGCAGAGAGGTCAAATCACAGTAATGCAAACTCAGTCAGAGACATAGATTTTCACTTGCAACTTGCTTTAACATGTTTAACAGTGCATGAATTGTTGTCTAAAACAAAAAAGAATGATGCATTTTATGGCTGGATCTGTTTTTATCACTTTCTGAATTGGACGTTGAAAATGAGCTTATCTCAGCCAGCAGAGAGGTCAAATCACAGTAATGCAAACTCAGTCAGAGACATAGATTTTCACTTGAAACTTGCTTTAACATGTTTAACAGTGCATGAATTGTTGTCTAAAACAAAAAAGAATGATGCATTTTATGGCTGGATCTGGTTTTATCACATTCTGAATTGAACGTTGAAAATGAGCTTTTCAGAGCCAGCAGAGGTCAAAATAAGGAGTAATGCAAACTCAGTCAGAGACATAGATTTTCACTTGCAACTTGCTTTAACATGTTTAACAGTGCATGAATTGTTGTTTAAAACAAAAAAGAATGATGCATTTTATGGCTGGATCTGTTTTATCACTTTCTGAATTGGACGTTGAAAATGAGCTTATCTCAGCCAGCAGAGAGGTCAAATCACAGTAATGCAAACTCAGTCAGAGACATAGATTTTCACTTGCAACTTGCTTTAACATGTTTAACAGTGCATGAATTGTTGTCTAAAACAAAAAAGAATGATGCATTTTATGGCTGGATCTGGTTTTATCACATTCTGAATTGAACGTTGAAAATGAGCTTTTCAGAGCCAGCAGAGGTCAAAATAAGCAGTAATGCAAACTCAGTCAGAGACATAGATTTTCACTTGCAACTTGCTTTAACATGTTTAACAGTGCATGAATTGTTGTCTAAAACAAAAAAGAATGATGCATTTTATGGCTGGATCTGTTTTTATCACTTTCTGAATTGGACGTTGAAAATGAGCTTATCTCAGCCAGCAGAGAGGTCAAATCACAGTAATGCAAACTCAGTCAGAGACATAGATTTTCACTTGCAACTTGCTTTAACATGTTTAACAGTGCATGAATTTTTGTCTAAAACAAAAAAGAATGATGCATTTTATGGCTGAATCTGTTTTATCACTTTCTGAATTGCACGTTGAAAATAAGCTTATCTCAGCCAGCAGAGAGGTCAAATCACAGTAATGCAAACTCAGTCAGAGACATAGATTTTCACTTGCAACTTGCTTTAACATGTTTAACAGTGCATGAATTGTTGTCTAAAACAAAAAAGAATGATGCATTTTATGGCTGGATCTGTTTTTATCACTTTCTGAATTGGACGTTGAAAATGAGCTTATCTCAGCCAGCAGAGAGGTCAAATCACAGTAATGCAAACTCAGTCAGAGACATAGATTTTCACTTGCAACTTGCTTTAACATGTTTAACAGTGCATGAATTGTTGTCTAAAACAAAAAAGAATGATGCATTTTATGGCTGGATCTGGTTTTATCACATTCTGAATTGAACGTTGAAAATGAGCTTTTCAGAGCCAGCAGAGGTCAAAATAAGCAGTAATGCAAACTCAGTCAGAGACATAGATTTTCACTTGCAACTTGCTTTAACATGTTTAACAGTGCATGAAATGTTGTCTAAAACAAAAAAGAATGGTGCATTTTATGGCTGGATCTGTTTTTATCACTTTCTGAATTGGACGTTGAAAATGAGCTTATCTCAGCGAGCAGAGAGGTCAAATCACAGTAATGCAAACTCAGTCAGAGACATAGATTTTCACTTGCAACTTGCTTTAACATGTTTAACAGTGCATGAAATGTTGTCTAAAACAAAAAAGAATGATGCATTTTATGGCTGGATCTGTTTTATCACTTTCTGAATTGGACGTTGAAAATGAGCTTATCTCAGCCAGCAGAGAGGTCAAATCACAGTAATGCAAACTCAGTCAGAGACATAGATTTTCACTTGCAACTTGCTTTAACATGTTTAACAGTGCATGAATTGTTGTCTAAAACAAAAAAGAATGATGCATTTTATGGCTGAATCTGTTTTATCACTTTCTGAATTGCACGTTGAAAATAAGCTTATCTCAGCCAGCAGAGAGGTCAAATCACAGTAATGCAAACTCAGTCAGAGACAAAGATTTTCACTTGCAACTTGCTTTAACATGTTTAACAGTGCATGAATTGTTGTCTAAAACAAAAAAGAATGATGCATTTTATGGCTGGATCTGGTTTTATCACATTCTGAATTGAACGTTGAAAATGAGCTTTTCAGAGCCAGCAGAGGTCAAAATAAGCAGTAATGCAAACTCAGTCAGAGACGTAGATTTTCACTTGCAACTTGCTTTAACATGTTTAACAGTGCATAAATTGTTGTCTAAAACAAAAAAGAATGATGCATTTTATGGCTGGATCTGGTTTTATCACATTCTGAATTGAACGTTGAAAATGAGCTTTTCAGAGCCAGCAGAGGTCAAAATAAGCAGTAATGCAAACTCAGTCAGAGACATAGTGTTTCACTTGCAACTTGCTTTAACATGTTTAACAATGCATGAATTGTTGTCTAAAACAAAAAAGAATGATGCATTTTATGGCTGGATCTGTTTTATCACTTTCTGAATTGGACGTTGAAAATGAGCTTATCTCAGCCAGCAGAGAGGTCAAATCACAGTAATGCAAACTCAGTCAGAGACATAGATTTTCACTTGCAACTTGCTTTAACATGTTTAACAGTGCATGAATTGTTGTTTAAAACAAAAAAGAATGATGCATTTTATGGCTGGATCTGTTTTATCACTTTCTGAATTGGACGTTGAAAATGAGCTTATCTCAGCCAGCAGAGAGGTCAAATCACAGTAATGCAAACTCAGTCAGAGACAAAGATTTTCACTTGCAACTTGCTTTAACATGTTTAACAGTGCATGAATTGTTGTCTAAAACAAAAAAGAATGATGCATTTTATGGCTGGATCTGGTTTTATCACATTCTGAATTGAACGTTGAAAATGAGCTTTTCAGAGCCAGCAGAGGTCAAAATAAGCAGTAATGCAAACTCAGTCAGAGACATAGATTTTCACTTGCAACTTGCTTTAACATGTTTAACAGTGCATGAATTGTTGTCTAAAACAAAAAAGAATGATGCATTTTATGGCTGGATCTGTTTTATCACTTTCTGAATTGGACGTTGAAAATGAGCTTATCTCAGCCAGCAGAGAGGTCAAATCACAGTAATGCAAACTCAGTCAGAGACATAGATTTTCACTTGCAACTTGCTTTAACATGTTTAACAGTGCATGAATTTTTGTCTAAAACAAAAAAGAATGATGCATTTTATGGCTGAATCTGTTTTATCACTTTCTGAATTGCACGTTGAAAATAAGCTTATCTCAGCCAGCAGAGAGGTCAAATCACAGTAATGCAAACTCAGTCAGAGACATAGATTTTCACTTGCAACTTGCTTTAACATGTTTAACAGTGCATGAATTGTGGTCTAAAACAAAAAAGAATGATGCATTTTATGGCTGGATCTGTTTTTATCACTTTCTGAATTGGACGTTGAAAATGAGCTTATCTCAGCCAGCAGAGAGGTCAAATCACAGTAATGCAAACTCAGTCAGAGACATAGATTTTCACTTGCAACTTGCTTTAACATGTTTAACAGTGCATGAATTGTTGTCTAAAACAAAAAATAATGATGCATTTTATGGCTGGATCTGTTTTATCACTTTCTGAATTGCACGTTGAAAATGAGCTTATCTCAGCCAGCAGAGAGGTCAAATCACAGTAATGCAAACTCAGTCAGAGACATAGATTTTCACTTGCAACTTGCTTTAACATGTTTAACAGTGCATGAATTGTTGTCTAAAACAAAAAAGAATGATGCATTTTATGGCTGGATCTGTTTTTATCACTTTCTGAATTGGACGTTGAAAATGAGCTTATCTCAGCCAGCAGAGAGGTCAAATCACAGTAATGCAAACTCAGTCAGAGACATAGATTTTCACTTGCAACTTGCTTTAACATGTTTAACAGTGCATGAATTGTTGTCTAAAACAAAAAAGAATGATGCATTTTATGGCTGGATCTGGTTTTATCACATTCTGAATTGAACGTTGAAAATGAGCTTTTCAGAGCCAGCAGAGGTCAAAATAAGCAGTAATGCAAACTCAGTCAGAGACATAGATTTTCACTTGCAACTTGCTTTAACATGTTTAACAGTGCATGAAATGTTGTCTAAAACAAAAAAGAATGGTGCATTTTATGGCTGGATCTGTTTTTATCACTTTCTGAATTGGACGTTGAAAATGAGCTTATCTCAGCGAGCAGAGAGGTCAAATCACAGTAATGCAAACTCAGTCAGAGACATAGATTTTCACTTGCAACTTGCTTTAACATGTTTAACAGTGCATGAAATGTTGTCTAAAACAAAAAAGAATGATGCATTTTATGGCTGGATCTGTTTTATCACTTTCTGAATTGGACGTTGAAAATGAGCTTATCTCAGCCAGCAGAGAGGTCAAATCACAGTAATGCAAACTCAGTCAGAGACATAGATTTTCACTTGCAACTTGCTTTAACATGTTTAACAGTGCATGAATTGTTGTCTAAAACAAAAAAGAATGATGCATTTTATGGCTGAATCTGTTTTATCACTTTCTGAATTGCACGTTGAAAATAAGCTTATCTCAGCCAGCAGAGAGGTCAAATCACAGTAATGCAAACTCAGTCAGAGACAAAGATTTTCACTTGCAACTTGCTTTAACATGTTTAACAGTGCATGAATTGTTGTCTAAAACAAAAAAGAATGATGCATTTTATGGCTGGATCTGGTTTTATCACATTCTGAATTGAACGTTGAAAATGAGCTTTTCAGAGCCAGCAGAGGTCAAAATAAGCAGTAATGCAAACTCAGTCAGAGACGTAGATTTTCACTTGCAACTTGCTTTAACATGTTTAACAATGCATGAATTGTTGTCTAAAACAAAAAATAATGATGCATTTTATGGCTGGATCTGTTTTATCACTTTCTGAATTGCACGTTGAAAATGAGCTTATCTCAGCCAGCAGAGAGGTCAAATCACAGTAATGCAAACTCAGTCAGAGACATAGATTTTCACTTGCAACTTGCTTTAACATGTTTAACAGTGCATGAATTGTTGTCTAAAACAAAAAAGAATGATGCATTTTATGGCTGGATCTGTTTTTATCACTTTCTGAATTGGACGTTGAAAATGAGCTTATCTCAGCCAGCAGAGAGGTCAAATCACAGTAATGCAAACTCAGTCAGAGACATAGATTTTCACTTGCAACTTGCTTTAACATGTTTAACAGTGCATGAATTGTTGTCTAAAACAAAAAAGAATGATGCATTTTATGGCTGGATCTGGTTTTATCACATTCTGAATTGAACGTTGAAAATGAGCTTTTCAGAGCCAGCAGAGGTCAAAATAAGCAGTAATGCAAACTCAGTCAGAGACATAGATTTTCACTTGCAACTTGCTTTAACATGTTTAACAGTGCATGAAATGTTGTCTAAAACAAAAAAGAATGGTGCATTTTATGGCTGGATCTGTTTTTATCACTTTCTGAATTGGACGTTGAAAATGAGCTTATCTCAGCGAGCAGAGAGGTCAAATCACAGTAATGCAAACTCAGTCAGAGACATAGATTTTCACTTGCAACTTGCTTTAACATGTTTAACAGTGCATGAAATGTTGTCTAAAACAAAAAAGAATGATGCATTTTATGGCTGGATCTGTTTTATCACTTTCTGAATTGGACGTTGAAAATGAGCTTATCTCAGCCAGCAGAGAGGTCAAATCACAGTAATGCAAACTCAGTCAGAGACATAGATTTTCACTTGCAACTTGCTTTAACATGTTTAACAGTGCATGAATTGTTGTCTAAAACAAAAAAGAATGATGCATTTTATGGCTGAATCTGTTTTATCACTTTCTGAATTGCACGTTGAAAATAAGCTTATCTCAGCCAGCAGAGAGGTCAAATCACAGTAATGCAAACTCAGTCAGAGACAAAGATTTTCACTTGCAACTTGCTTTAACATGTTTAACAGTGCATGAATTGTTGTCTAAAACAAAAAAGAATGATGCATTTTATGGCTGGATCTGGTTTTATCACATTCTGAATTGAACGTTGAAAATGAGCTTTTCAGAGCCAGCAGAGGTCAAAATAAGCAGTAATGCAAACTCAGTCAGAGACGTAGATTTTCACTTGCAACTTGCTTTAACATGTTTAACAGTGCATAAATTGTTGTCTAAAACAAAAAAGAATGATGCATTTTATGGCTGGATCTGGTTTTATCACATTCTGAATTGAACGTTGAAAATGAGCTTTTCAGAGCCAGCAGAGGTCAAAATAAGCAGTAATGCAAACTCAGTCAGAGACATAGTGTTTCACTTGCAACTTGCTTTAACATGTTTAACAATGCATGAATTGTTGTCTAAAACAAAAAAGAATGATGCATTTTATGGCTGGATCTGTTTTATCACTTTCTGAATTGGACGTTGAAAATGAGCTTATCTCAGCCAGCAGAGAGGTCAAATCACAGTAATGCAAACTCAGTCAGAGACATAGATTTTCACTTGCAACTTGCTTTAACATGTTTAACAGTGCATGAATTGTTGTTTAAAACAAAAAAGAATGATGCATTTTATGGCTGGATCTGTTTTATCACTTTCTGAATTGGACGTTGAAAATGAGCTTATCTCAGCCAGCAGAGAGGTCAAATCACAGTAATGCAAACTCAGTCAGAGACAAAGATTTTCACTTGCAACTTGCTTTAACATGTTTAACAGTGCATGAATTGTTGTCTAAAACAAAAAAGAATGATGCATTTTATGGCTGGATCTGGTTTTATCACATTCTGAATTGAACGTTGAAAATGAGCTTTTCAGAGCCAGCAGAGGTCAAAATAAGCAGTAATGCAAACTCAGTCAGAGACATAGATTTTCACTTGCAACTTGCTTTAACATGTTTAACAGTGCATGAATTGTTGTCTAAAACAAAAAAGAATGATGCATTTTATGGCTGGATCTGTTTTATCACTTTCTGAATTGGACGTTGAAAATGAGCTTATCTCAGCCAGCAGAGAGGTCAAATCACAGTAATGCAAACTCAGTCAGAGACATAGATTTTCACTTGCAACTTGCTTTAACATGTTTAACAGTGCATGAATTTTTGTCTAAAACAAAAAAGAATGATGCATTTTATGGCTGAATCTGTTTTATCACTTTCTGAATTGCACGTTGAAAATAAGCTTATCTCAGCCAGCAGAGAGGTCAAATCACAGTAATGCAAACTCAGTCAGAGACATAGATTTTCACTTGCAACTTGCTTTAACATGTTTAACAGTGCATGAATTGTGGTCTAAAACAAAAAAGAATGATGCATTTTATGGCTGGATCTGTTTTTATCACTTTCTGAATTGGACGTTGAAAATGAGCTTATCTCAGCCAGCAGAGAGGTCAAATCACAGTAATGCAAACTCAGTCAGAGACATAGATTTTCACTTGCAACTTGCTTTAACATGTTTAACAGTGCATGAATTGTTGTCTAAAACAAAAAATAATGATGCATTTTATGGCTGGATCTGTTTTATCACTTTCTGAATTGCACGTTGAAAATGAGCTTATCTCAGCCAGCAGAGAGGTCAAATCACAGTAATGCAAACTCAGTCAGAGACATAGATTTTCACTTGCAACTTGCTTTAACATGTTTAACAGTGCATGAATTGTTGTCTAAAACAAAAAAGAATGATGCATTTTATGGCTGGATCTGTTTTTATCACTTTCTGAATTGGACGTTGAAAATGAGCTTATCTCAGCCAGCAGAGAGGTTAAATCACAGTAATGCAAACTCAGTCAGAGACATAGATTTTCACTTGCAACTTGCTTTAACATGTTTAACAGTGCATGAATTGTTGTCTAAAACAAAAAAGAATGATGCATTTTATGGCTGGATCTGGTTTTATCACATTCTGAATTGAACGTTGAAAATGAGCTTTTCAGAGCCAGCAGAGGTCAAAATAAGCAGTAATGCAAACTCAGTCAGAGACATAGATTTTCACTTGCAACTTGCTTTAACATGTTTAACAGTGCATGAATTGTTGTCTAAAACAAAAAAGAATGATGCATTTTATGGCTGGATCTGTTTTATCACTTTCTGAATTGGACGTTGAAAATGAGCTTATCTCAGCCAGCAGAGAGGTCAAATCACAGTAATGCAAACTCAGTCAGAGACATAGATTTTCACTTGCAACTTGCTTTAACATGTTTAACAGTGCATGAATTGTTGTCTAAAACAAAAAAGAATGATGCATTTTATGGCTGGATCTGTTTTATCACTTTCTGAATTGCACGTTGAAAATGAGCTTATCTCAGCCAGCAGAGAGGTCAAATCACAGTAATGCAAACTCAGTCAGAGACATAGATTTTTACTTGCAACTTGCTTTAACATGTTTAACAGTGCATGAATTGTTGTCTAAAACAAAAAAGAATGATGCATTGTATGGCTGGATCTGGTTTTATCACATTCTGAATTGAACGTTGAAAATGAGCTTTTCAGAGCCAGCAGAGGTCAAAATAAGCAGTAATGCAAACTCAGTCAGAGACGTAGATTTTCACTTGCAACTTGCTTTAACATGTTTAACAGTGCATAAATTGTTGTCTAAAACAAAAAAGAATGATGCATTTTATGGCTGGATCTGGTTTTATCACATTCTGAATTGAACGTTGAAAATGAGCTTTTCAGAGCCAGCAGAGGTCAAAATAAGCAGTAATGCAAACTCAGTCAGAGACATAGATTTTCACTTGCAACTTGCTTTAACATGTTTAACAATGCATGAATTGTTGTCTAAAACAAAAAAGAATGATGCATTTTATGGCTGGATCTGTTTTATCACTTTCTGAATCCGACGTTGAAAATGAGCTTATCTCAGCCAGCAGAGAGGTCAAATCACAGTAATGCAAACTCAGTCAGAGACATAGATTTTCACTTGCAACTTGCTTTAACATGTTTAACAGTGCATGAAATGTTGTCTAAAACAAAAAAGTATGGTGCATTTTATGGCTGGATCTGGTTTTATCACATTCTGAATTGAACGTTGAAAATGAGCTTTTCAGAGCCAGCAGAGGTCAAAATAAGCAGTAATGCAAACTCAGTCAGAGACATAGATTTTCACTTGCAACTTGCTTTAACATGTTTAACAGTGCATGAAATGTTGTCTAAAACAAAAAAGAATGGTGCATTTTATGGCTGGATCTGTTTTTATCACTTTCTGAATTGGACGTTGAAAATGAGCTTATCTCAGCGAGCAGAGAGGTCAAATCACAGTAATGCAAACTCAGTCAGAGACATAGATTTTCACCTGCAACTTGCTTTAACATGTTTAACAGTGCATGAAATGTTGTCTAAAACAAAAAAGAATGATGCATTTTATGGCTGGATCTGTTTTATCACTTTCTGAATTGGACGTTGAAAATGAGCTTATCTCAGCCAGCAGAGAGGTCAAATCACAGTAATGCAAACTCAGTCAGAGACATAGATTTTCACTTGCAACTTGCTTTAACATGTTTAACAGTGCATGAATTGTTGTCTTAAACAAAAAAGAATGATGCATTATATGGCTGGATCTGTTTTATCACTTTCTGAATTGCACGTTGAAAATGAGCTTATCTCAGCCAGCAGAGAGGTCAAATCACAGTAATGCAAACTCAGTCAGAGACATAGATTTTCACTTGCAACTTGCTTTAACATGTTTAACAGTGCATGAATTGTTGTCTAAAACAAAAAAGAATGATGCATTTTATGGCTGGATCTGTTTTTATCACTTTCTGAATTGCACGTTGAAAATGAGCTTATCTCAGCCAGCAGAGAGGTCAAATCACAGTAATGCAAACTCAGTCAGAGACATAGATTTTCACTTGCAACTTGCTTTAACATGTTTAACAGTGCATGAATTGTTGTCTAAAACAAAAAAGAATGATGCATTTTATGACTGGATCTGGTTTTATCACATTCTGAATTGAACGTTGAAAATGAGCTTTTCAGAGCCAGCAGAGGTCAAAATAAGCAGTAATGCAAACTCAGTCAGAGACATAGATTTTCACTTGCAACTTGCTTTAACATGTTTAACAGTGCATGAATTGTTGTCTAAAACAAAAAAGAATGATGCATTTTATGGCTGGATCTGTTTTATCACTTTCTGAATTGGACGTTGAAAATGAGCTTATCTCAGCCAGCAGAGAGGTCAAATCACAGTAATGCAAACTCAGTCAGAGACATAGATTTTCACTTGCAACTTGCTTTAACATGTTTAACAGTGCATGAATTGTTGTCTAAAACAAAAAAGAATGATGCATTTTATGGCTGGATCTGTTTTATCACTTTCTGAATTGCACGTTGAAAATGAGCTTATCTCAGCCAGCAGAGAGGTCAAATCACAGTAATGCAAACTCAGTCAGAGACATAGATTTTCACTTGCAACTTGCTTTAACATGTTTAACAGTGCATGAATTGTTGTCTAAAACAAAAAAGAATGATGCATTGTATGGCTGGATCTGGTTTTATCACATTCTGAATTGAACGTTGAAAATGAGCTTTTCAGAGCCAGCAGAGGTCAAAATAAGCAGTAATGCAAACTCAGTCAGAGACGTAGATTTTCACTTGCAACTTGCTTTAACATGTTTAACAGTGCATAAATTGTTGTCTAAAACAAAAAAGAATGATGCATTTTATGGCTGGATCTGGTTTTATCACATTCTGAATTGAACGTTGAAAATGAGCTTTTCAGAGCCAGCAGAGGTCAAAATAAGCAGTAATGCAAACTCAGTCAGAGACATAGATTTTCACTTGCAACTTGCTTTAACATGTTTAACAATGCATGAATTGTTGTCTAAAACAAAAAAGAATGATGCATTTTATGGTTGGATCTGTTTTATCACTTTCTGAATACGACGTTGAAAATGAGCTTATCTCAGCCAGCAGAGAGGTCAAATCACAGTAATGCAAACTCAGTCAGAGACATAGATTTTCACTTGCAACTTGCTTTAACATGTTTAACAGTGCATGAAATGTTGTCTAAAACAAAAAAGTATGGTGCATTTTATGGCTGGATCTGTTTTATCACTTTCTGAATTGGACGTTGAAAATGAGCTTATCTCAGCCAGCAGAGAGGTCAAAATAAGCAGTAATGCAAACTCAGTCAGAGACATAGATTTTCACTTGCAACTTGCTTTAACATGTTTAACAGTGCATGAATTGTTGTTTAAAACAAAAAAGAATGATGCATTTTATGGCTGGATCTGTTTTATCACTTTCTGAATTGGACGTTGAAAATGAGCTTATCTCAGCCAGCAGAGAGGTCAAATCACAGTAATGCAAACTCAGTCAGAGACAAAGATTTTCACTTGCAACTTGCTTTAACATGTTTAACAGTGCATGAATTGTTGTCTAAAACAAAAAAGAATGATGCATTTTATGGCTGGATCTGGTTTTATCACATTCTGAATTGAACGTTGAAAATGAGCTTTTCAGAGCCAGCAGAGGTCAAAATAAGCAGTAATGCAAACTCAGTCAGAGACATAGATTTTCACTTGCAACTTGCTTTAACATGTTTAACAGTGCATGAATTGTTGTCTAAAACAAAAAAGAATGATGCATTTTATGGCTGGATCTGTTTTATCACTTTCTGAATTGGACGTTGAAAATGAGCTTATCTCAGCCAGCAGAGAGGTCAAATCACAGTAATGCAAACTCAGTCAGAGACATAGATTTTCACTTGCAACTTGCTTTAACATGTTTAACAGTGCATGAATTTTTGTCTAAAACAAAAAAGAATGATGCATTTTATGGCTGAATCTGTTTTATCACTTTCTGAATTGCACGTTGAAAATAAGCTTATCTCAGCCAGCAGAGAGGTCAAATCACAGTAATGCAAACTCAGTCAGAGACATAGATTTTCACTTGCAACTTGCTTTAACATGTTTAACAGTGCATGAATTGTGGTCTAAAACAAAAAAGAATGATGCATTTTATGGCTGGATCTGTTTTTATCACTTTCTGAATTGGACGTTGAAAATGAGCTTATCTCAGCCAGCAGAGAGGTCAAATCACAGTAATGCAAACTCAGTCAGAGACATAGATTTTCACTTGCAACTTGCTTTAACATGTTTAACAGTGCATGAATTGTTGTCTAAAACAAAAAAGAATGATGCATTTTATGGCTGGATCTGGTTTTATCACATTCTGAATTGAACGTTGAAAATGAGCTTTTCAGAGCCAGCAGAGGTCAAAATAAGCAGTAATGCAAACTCAGTCAGAGACATAGATTTTCACCTGCAACTTGCTTAAACATGTTTAACAGTGCATGAATTGTTGTCTAAAACAAAAAATAATGATGCATTTTATGGCTGGATCTGTTTTATCACTTTCTGAATTGCACGTTGAAAATGAGCTTATCTCAGCCAGCAGAGAGGTCAAATCACAGTAATGCAAACTCAGTCAGAGACATAGATTTTCACTTGCAACTTGCTTTAACATGTTTAACAGTGCATGAATTGTTGTCTAAAACAAAAAAGAATGATGCATTTTATGGCTGGATCTGTTTTTATCACTTTCTGAATTGGACGTTGAAAATGAGCTTATCTCAGCCAGCAGAGAGGTTAAATCACAGTAATGCAAACTCAGTCAGAGACATAGATTTTCACTTGCAACTTGCTTTAACATGTTTAACAGTGCATGAATTGTTGTCTAAAACAAAAAAGAATGATGCATTTTATGGCTGGGTCTGGTTTTATCACATTCTGAATTGAACGTTGAAAATGAGCTTTTCAGAGCCAGCAGAGGTCAAAATAAGCAGTAATGCAAACTCAGTCAGAGACATAGATTTTCACTTGCAACTTGCTTTAACATGTTTAACAGTGCATGAATTGTTGTCTAAAACAAAAAAGAATGATGCATTTTATGGCTGGATCTGTTTTATCACTTTCTGAATTGGACGTTGAAAATGAGCTTATCTCAGCCAGCAGAGAGGTCAAATCACAGTAATGCAAACTCAGTCAGAGACATAGATTTTCACTTGCAACTTGCTTTAACATGTTTAACAGTGCATGAATTGTTGTCTAAAACAAAAAAGAATGATGCATTTTATGGCTGGATCTGTTTTATCACTTTCTGAATTGGACGTTGAAAATGAGCTTATCTCAGCCAGCAGAGAGGTCAAATCACAGTAATGCAAACTCAGTCAGAGACATAGATTTTCACTTGCAACTTGCTTTAACATGTTTAACAGTGCATGAATTGTCTAAAACAAAAAAGAATGATGCATTGTATGGCTGGATCTGGTTTTATCACATTCTGAATTGAACGTTGAAAATGAGCTTTTCAGAGCCAGCAGAGGTCAAAATAAGCAGTAATGCAAACTCAGTCAGAGACGTAGATTTTCACTTGCAACTTGCTTTAACATGTTTAACAGTGCATAAATTGTTGTCTAAAACAAAAAAGAATGATGCATTTTATGGCTGGATCTGGTTTTATCACATTCTGAATTGAACGTTGAAAATGAGCTTTTCAGAGCCAGCAGAGGTCAAAATAAGCAGTAATGCAAACTCAGTCAGAGACATAGATTTTCACTTGCAACTTGCTTTAACATGTTTAACAATGCATGAATTGTTGTCTAAAACAAAAAAGAATGATGCATTTTATGGCTGGATCTGTTTTATCACTTTCTGAATACGACATTGAAAATGAGCTTATCTCAGCCAGCAGAGAGGTCAAATCACAGTAATGCAAACTCAGTCAGAGACATAGATATTCACTTGCAACTTGCTTTAACATGTTTAACAGTGCATGAAATGTTGTCTAAAACAAAAAAGTATGGTGTATTTTATGGCTGGATCTGGTTTTATCACATTCTGAATTGAACGTTGAAAATGAGCTTTTCAGAGCCAGCAGAGGTCAAAATAAGCAGTAATGCAAACTCAGTCAGAGACATAGATTTTCACTTGCAACTTGCTTTAACATGTTTAACAGTGCATGAAATGTTGTCTAAAACAAAAAAGAATGGTGCTTTTTATGGCTGGATCTGTTTTTATCACTTTCTGAATTGGACGTTGAAAATGAGCTTATCTCAGCGAGCAGAGAGGTCAAATCACAGTAATGCAAACTCAGTCAGAGACATAGATTTTCACCTGCAACTTGCTTTAACATGTTTAACAGTGCATGAAATGTTGTCTAAAACAAAAAAGAATGATGCATTTTATGGCTGGATCTGTTTTATCACTTTCTGAATTGGACGTTGAAAATGAGCTTATCTCAGCCAGCAGAGAGGTCAAATCACAGTAATGCAAACTCAGTCAGAGACATAGATTTTCACTTGCAACTTGCTTTAACATGTTTAACAGTGCATGAAATGTTGTCTAAAACAAAAAAGAATGGTGCTTTTTATGGCTGGATCTGTTTTTATCACTTTCTGAATTGGACGTTGAAAATGAGCTTATCTCAGCGAGCAGAGAGGTCAAATCACAGTAATGCAAACTCAGTCAGAGACATAGATTTTCACCTGCAACTTGCTTTAACATGTTTAACAGTGCATGAAATGTTGTCTAAAACAAAAAAGAATGATGCATTTTATGGCTGGATCTGTTTTATCACTTTTTGAATTGGACGTTGAAAATGAGCTTATCTCAGCCAGCAGAGAGGTCAAATCACAGTAATGCAAACTCAGTCAGAGACATAGATTTTCACTTGCAACTTGCTTTAACATGTTTAACAGTGCATGAATTGTTGTCTTAAACAAAAAAGAATGATGCATTTTATGGCTGGATCTATTTTTATCACTTTCTGAATTGCACGTTGAAAATGAGCTTATCTCAGCCAGCAGAGAGGTCAAATCACAGTAATGCAAACTCAGTCAGAGACATAGATTTTCACTTGCAACTTGCTTTAACATGTTTAACAGTGCATGAATTGTTGTCTAAAACAAAAAAGAATGATGCATTTTATGGCTGGATCTGTTTTTATCACATTCTGAATTGAACGTTGAAAATGAGCTTTTCAGAGCCAGCAGAGGTCAAAATAAGCAGTAATGCAAACTCAGTCAGAGACATAGATTTTCACTTGCAACTTGCTTTAACATGTTTAACAGTGCATGAATTGTTGTCTAAAACAAAAAAGAATGATGCATTGTATGGCTGGATCTGGTTTTATCACATTCTCAATTGAACGTTGAAAATGAGCTTTTCAGAGCCAGCAGAGGTCAAAATAAGCAGTAATGCAAACTCAGTCAGAGACGTAGATTTTCACTTGCAACTTGCTTTAACATGTTTAACAGTGCATGAATTGTTGTCTAAAACAAAAAAGAATGATGCATTTTATGGCTGGATCTGGTTTTATCACATTCTGAATTGAACGTTGAAAATGAGCTTTTCAGAGCCAGCAGAGGTCAAAATAATTAGTAATGCAAACTCAGTCAGAGACATAGATTTTCACTTGCAACTTGCTTTAACATGTTTAACAATGCATGAATTGTTGTCTAAAACAAAAAAGAATGATGCATTTTATGGCTGGATCTGTTTTATCACTTTCTGAATTGGACGTTGAAAATGAGCTTATCTCAGCCAGCAGAGAGGTCAAATCACAGTAATGCAAACTCAGTCAGAGACATAGATTTTCACTTGCAACTTGCTTTAACATGTTTAACAGTGCATGAAATGTTGTCTAAAACAAAAAAGTATGGTGCATTTTATGGCTGGATCTGGTTTTATCACATTCTGAATTGAACGTTGAAAATGAGCTTTTCAGAGCCAGCAGAGGTCAAAATAAGCAGTAATGCAAACTCAGTCAGAGACATAGATTTTCACTTGCAACTTGCTTTAACATGTTTAACAGTGCATGAATTGTTGTTTAAAACAAAAAAGAATGATGCATTTTATGGCTGGATCTGTTTTATCACTTTCTGAATTGGACGTTGAAAATGAGCTTATCTCAGCCAGCAGAGAGGTCAAATCACAGTAATGCAAACTCAGTCAGAGACATAGATTTTTACTTGCAACTTGCTTTAACATGTTTAACAATGCATGAATTGTTGTCTAAAACAAAAAAGAATGATGCATTTTATGGCTGGATCTGTTTTATCACTTTCTGAATTGGACGTTGAAAATGAGCTTATCTCAGCCAGCAGAGAGGTCAAATCACAGTAATGCAAACTCAGTCAGAGACATAGATTTTCACTTGCAACTTGCTTTAACATGTTTAACAGTGTATGAATTGTTGTCTAAAACAAAAAAGAATGATGCATTTTATGGCTGGATCTGTTTTATGACTTTCTGAATTGGACGTTGAAAATGAGCTTATCTCAGCCAGCAGAGAGGTCAAATCACAGTAATGCAAACTCAGTCAGAGACATAGATTTTCACTTGCAACTTGCTTTAACATGTTTAACAGTGCATGAATTGTTGTCTAAAACAAAAAAGAATGATGCATTTTATGGCTGGATCTGTTTTTATCACTTTCTGAATTGGACGTTGAAAATGAGCTTATCTCAGCCAGCAGAGAGGTCAAATCACAGTAATGCAAACTCAGTCAGAGACATAGATTTTCACTTGCAACTTGCTTTAACATGTTTAACAGTGCATGAATTGTTGTCTAAAACAAAAAAGAATGATGCATTTTATGGCTGGATCTGGTTTTATCACATTCTGAATTGAACGTTGAAAATGAGCTTTTCAGAGCCAGCAGAGGTCAAAATAAGCAGTAATGCAAACTCAGTCAGAGACATAGATTTTCACTTGCAACTTGCTTTAACATGTTTAACAGTGCATGAAATGTTGTCTAAAACAAAAAAGAATGGTGCATTTTATGGCTGGATCTGTTTTTATCACTTTCTGAATTGGACGTTGAAAATGAGCTTATCTCAGCGAGCAGAGAGGTCAAATCACAGTAATGCAAACTCAGTCAGAGACATAGATTTTCACCTGCAACTTGCTTTAACATGTTTAACAGTGCATGAAATGTTGTCTAAAACAAAAAAGAATGGTGCATTTTATGGCTGGATCTGTTTTTATCACTTTCTGAATTGGACGTTGAAAATGAGCTTATCTCAGCGAGCAGAGAGGTCAAATCACAGTAATGCAAACTCAGTCAGAGACATTAATTTTCACCTGCAACTTGCTTTAACATGTTTAACAGTGCATGAAATGTTGTCTAAAACAAAAAAGAATGATGCATTTTATGGCTGGATCTGTTTTATCACTTTCTGAATTGGACGTTGAAAATGAGCTTATCTCAGCCAGCAGAGAGGTCAAATCACAGTAATGCAAACTCAGTCAGAGACATAGATTTTCACTTGCAACTTGCTTTAACATGTTTAACAGTGCATGAATTGTTGTCTAAAACAAAAAAGAATGATGCATTTTATGGCTGGATCTGTTTTTATCACTTTCTGAATTGGACGTTGAAAATGAGCTTATCTCAGCCAGCAGAGAGGTCAAATCACAGTAATGCAAACTCAGTCAGAGACATAGATTTTCACTTGAAACTTGCTTTAACATGTTTAACAGTGCATGAATTGTTGTCTAAAACAAAAAAGAATGATGCATTTTATGGCTGGATCTGGTTTTATCACATTCTGAATTGAACGTTGAAAATGAGCTTTTCAGAGCCAGCAGAGGTCAAAATAAGGAGTAATGCAAACTCAGTCAGAGACATAGATTTTCACTTGCAACTTGCTTTAACATGTTTAACAGTGCATGAATTGTTGTTTAAAACAAAAAAGAATGATGCATTTTATGGCTGGATCTGTTTTATCACTTTCTGAATTGGACGTTGAAAATGAGCTTATCTCAGCCAGCAGAGAGGTCAAATCACAGTAATGCAAACTCAGTCAGAGACATAGATTTTCACTTGCAACTTGCTTTAACATGTTTAACAGTGCATGAATTGTTGTCTAAAACAAAAAAGAATGATGCATTTTATGGCTGGATCTGGTTTTATCACATTCTGAATTGACTATTGAAAATGAGCTTTTCAGAGCCAGCAGAGGTCAAAATAAGCAGTAATGCAAACTCAGTCAGAGACATAGATTTTCACTTGCAACTTGCTTTAACATGTTTAACAATGCATGAATTGTTGTCTAAAACAAAAAAGAATGATGCATTTTATGGCTGGATCTGTTTTTATCACTTTCTGAATTGGACGTTGAAAATGAGCTTATCTCAGCCAGCAGAGAGGTCAAATCACAGTAATGCAAACTCAGTCAGAGACATAGATTTTCACTTGCAACTTGCTTTAACATGTTTAACAGTGCATGAATTGTTGTCTAAAACAAAAAAGAATGATGCATTTTATGGCTGGATCTGTTTTATCACTTTCTGAATTGGACGTTGAAAATGAGCTTATCTCAGCCAGCAGAGAGATCAAATCACAGTAATGCAAACTCAGTCAGAGACAAAGATTTTCACTTGCAACTTGCTTTAACATGTTTAACAGTGCATGAATTGTTGTCTAAAACAAAAAAGAATGATGCATTTTATGGCTGGATCTGTTTTTATCACTTTCTGAATTGGACGTTGAAAATGAGCTTATCTCAGCCAGCAGAGAGGTCAAATCACAGTAATGCAAACTCAGTCAGAGACATAGATTTTCACTTGCAACTTGCTTTAACATGTTTAACAGTGCATGAATTGTTGTCTAAAACAAAAAAGAATGATGCATTTTATGGCTGGATCTGGTTTTATCACATTCTGAATTGAATGTTGAAAATGAGCTTTTCAGAGCCAGCAGAGGTCAAAATAAGCAGTATTGCAAACTCAGTCAGAGACATAGATTTTCACTTGCAACTTGCTTTAACATGTTTAACAATGCATGAATTGTTGTCTAAAACAAAAAAGAATGATGCATTTTATGGCTGGATCTGTTTTATCACTTTCTGAATTGGACGTTGAAAATGAGCTTATCTCAGCCAGCAGAGAGGTCAAATCACAGTAATGCAAACTCAGTCAGAGACATAGATTTTCACTTGCAACTTGCTTTAACATGTTTAACAGTGCATGAATTTTTGTCTAAAACAAAAAAGAATGATGCATTTTATGGCTGGATCTGGTTTTATCACATTCTGAATTGAACGTTGAAAATGAGCTTTTCAGAGCCAGCAGAGGTCAAAATAAGCAGTAATGCAAACTCAGTCAGAGACATAGATTTTCACTTGCAACTTGCTTTAACATGTTTAACAGTGCATGAATTGTTGTCTAAAACAAAAAAGAATGATGCATTTTATGGCTGGATCTGTTTTTATCACTTTCTGAATTGGACGTTGAAAATGAGCTTATCTCAGCCAGCAGAGAGGTCAAATCACAGTAATGCAAACTCAGTCAGAGACATAGATTTTCACTTGCAACTTGCTTTAACATGTTTAACAGTGCATGAATTTTTGTCTAAAACAAAAAAGAATGATGCATTTTATGGCTGAATCTGTTTTATCACTTTCTGAATTGCACGTTGAAAATAAGCTTATCTCAGCCAGCAGAGAGGTCAAATCACAGTAATGCAAACTCAGTCAGAGACATAGATTTTCACTTGCAACTTGCTTTAACATGTTTAACAGTGCATGAATTGTTGTCTAAAACAAAAAAGAATGATGCATTTTATGGCTGGATCTGTTTTTATCACTTTCTGAATTGGACGTTGAAAATGAGCTTATCTCAGCCAGCAGAGAGGTCAAATCACAGTAATGCAAACTCAGTCAGAGACATAGATTTTCACTTGCAACTTGCTTTAACATGTTTAACAGTGCATGAATTGTTGTCTAAAACAAAAAAGAATGATGCATTTTATGGCTGGATCTGGTTTCATCACATTCTGAATTGAACGTTGAAAATGAGCTTTTCAGAGCCAGCAGAGGTCAAAATAAGCAGTAATGCAAACTCAGTCAGAGACATAGATTTTCACTTGCAACTTGCTTTAACATGTTTAACAGTGCATGAAATGTTGTCTAAAACAAAAAAGAATGGTGCATTTTATGGCTGGATCTGTTTTTATCACTTTCTGAATTGGACGTTGAAAATGAGCTTATCTCAGCGAGCAGAGAGGTCAAATCACAGTAATGCAAACTCAGTCAGAGACATAGATTTTCACTTGCAACTTGCTTTAACATGTTTAACAGTGCATGAAATGTTGTCTAAAACAAAAAAGAATGATGCATTTTATGGCTGGATCTGTTTTATCACTTTCTGAATTGGACGTTGAAAATGAGCTTATCTCAGCCAGCAGAGAGGTCAAATCACAGTAATGCAAACTCAGTCAGAGACATAGATTTTCACTTGCAACTTGCTTTAACATGTTTAACAGTGCATGAATTGTTGTCTAAAACAAAAAAGAATGATGCATTTTATGGCTGAATCTGTTTTATCACTTTCTGAATTGCACGTTGAAAATAAGCTTATCTCAGCCAGCAGAGAGGTCAAATCACAGTAATGCAAACTCAGTCAGAGACAAAGATTTTCACTTGCAACTTGCTTTAACATGTTTAACAGTGCATGAATTGTTGTCTAAAACAAAAAAGAATGATGCATTTTATGGCTGGATCTGGTTTTATCACATTCTGAATTGAACGTTGAAAATGAGCTTTTCAGAGCCAGCAGAGGTCAAAATAAGCAGTAATGCAAACTCAGTCAGAGACGTAGATTTTCACTTGCAACTTGCTTTAACATGTTTAACAGTGCATAAATTGTTGTCTAAAACAAAAAAGAATGATGCATTTTATGGCTGGATCTGGTTTTATCACATTCTGAATTGAACGTTGAAAATGAGCTTTTCAGAGCCAGCAGAGGTCAAAATAAGCAGTAATGCAAACTCAGTCAGAGACATAGTGTTTCACTTGCAACTTGCTTTAACATGTTTAACAATGCATGAATTGTTGTCTAAAACAAAAAAGAATGATGCATTTTATGGCTGGATCTGTTTTATCACTTTCTGAATTGGACGTTGAAAATGAGCTTATCTCAGCCAGCAGAGAGGTCAAATCACAGTAATGCAAACTCAGTCAGAGACATAGATTTTCACTTGCAACTTGCTTTAACATGTTTAACAGTGCATGAATTGTTGTTTAAAACAAAAAAGAATGATGCATTTTATGGCTGGATCTGTTTTATCACTTTCTGAATTGGACGTTGAAAATGAGCTTATCTCAGCCAGCAGAGAGGTCAAATCACAGTAATGCAAACTCAGTCAGAGACAAAGATTTTCACTTGCAACTTGCTTTAACATGTTTAACAGTGCATGAATTGTTGTCTAAAACAAAAAAGAATGATGCATTTTATGGCTGGATCTGGTTTTATCACATTCTGAATTGAACGTTGAAAATGAGCTTTTCAGAGCCAGCAGAGGTCAAAATAAGCAGTAATGCAAACTCAGTCAGAGACATAGATTTTCACTTGCAACTTGCTTTAACATGTTTAACAGTGCATGAATTGTTGTCTAAAACAAAAAAGAATGATGCATTTTATGGCTGGATCTGTTTTATCACTTTCTGAATTGGACGTTGAAAATGAGCTTATCTCAGCCAGCAGAGAGGTCAAATCACAGTAATGCAAACTCAGTCAGAGACATAGATTTTCACTTGCAACTTGCTTTAACATGTTTAACAGTGCATGAATTTTTGTCTAAAACAAAAAAGAATGATGCATTTTATGGCTGAATCTGTTTTATCACTTTCTGAATTGCACGTTGAAAATAAGCTTATCTCAGCCAGCAGAGAGGTCAAATCACAGTAATGCAAACTCAGTCAGAGACATAGATTTTCACTTGCAACTTGCTTTAACATGTTTAACAGTGCATGAATTGTGGTCTAAAACAAAAAAGAATGATGCATTTTATGGCTGGATCTGTTTTTATCACTTTCTGAATTGGACGTTGAAAATGAGCTTATCTCAGCCAGCAGAGAGGTCAAATCACAGTAATGCAAACTCAGTCAGAGACATAGATTTTCACTTGCAACTTGCTTTAACATGTTTAACAGTGCATGAATTGTTGTCTAAAACAAAAAATAATGATGCATTTTATGGCTGGATCTGTTTTATCACTTTCTGAATTGCACGTTGAAAATGAGCTTATCTCAGCCAGCAGAGAGGTCAAATCACAGTAATGCAAACTCAGTCAGAGACATAGATTTTCACTTGCAACTTGCTTTAACATGTTTAACAGTGCATGAATTGTTGTCTAAAACAAAAAAGAATGATGCATTTTATGGCTGGATCTGTTTTTATCACTTTCTGAATTGGACGTTGAAAATGAGCTTATCTCAGCCAGCAGAGAGGTTAAATCACAGTAATGCAAACTCAGTCAGAGACATAGATTTTCACTTGCAACTTGCTTTAACATGTTTAACAGTGCATGAATTGTTGTCTAAAACAAAAAAGAATGATGCATTTTATGGCTGGATCTGGTTTTATCACATTCTGAATTGAACGTTGAAAATGAGCTTTTCAGAGCCAGCAGAGGTCAAAATAAGCAGTAATGCAAACTCAGTCAGAGACATAGATTTTCACTTGCAACTTGCTTTAACATGTTTAACAGTGCATGAATTGTTGTCTAAAACAAAAAAGAATGATGCATTTTATGGCTGGATCTGTTTTATCACTTTCTGAATTGGACGTTGAAAATGAGCTTATCTCAGCCAGCAGAGAGGTCAAATCACAGTAATGCAAACTCAGTCAGAGACATAGATTTTCACTTGCAACTTGCTTTAACATGTTTAACAGTGCATGAATTGTTGTCTAAAACAAAAAAGAATGATGCATTTTATGGCTGGATCTGTTTTATCACTTTCTGAATTGCACGTTGAAAATGAGCTTATCTCAGCCAGCAGAGAGGTCAAATCACAGTAATGCAAACTCAGTCAGAGACATAGATTTTCACTTGCAACTTGCTTTAACATGTTTAACAGTGCATGAATTGTTGTCTAAAACAAAAAAGAATGATGCATTGTATGGCTGGATCTGGTTTTATCACATTCTGAATTGAACGTTGAAAATGAGCTTTTCAGAGCCAGCAGAGGTCAAAATAAGCAGTAATGCAAACTCAGTCAGAGACGTAGATTTTCACTTGCAACTTGCTTTAACATGTTTAACAGTGCATAAATTGTTGTCTAAAACAAAAAAGAATGATGCATTTTATGGCTGGATCTGGTTTTATCACATTCTGAATTGAACGTTGAAAATGAGCTTTTCAGAGCCAGCAGAGGTCAAAATAAGCAGTAATGCAAACTCAGTCAGAGACATAGATTTTCACTTGCAACTTGCTTTAACATGTTTAACAATGCATGAATTGTTGTCTAAAACAAAAAAGAATGATGCATTTTATGGTTGGATCTGTTTTATCACTTTCTGAATACGACGTTGAAAATGAGCTTATCTCAGCCAGCAGAGAGGTCAAATCACAGTAATGCAAACTCAGTCAGAGACATAGATTTTCACTTGCAACTTGCTTTAACATGTTTAACAGTGCATGAAATGTTGTCTAAAACAAAAAAGTATGGTGCATTTTATGGCTGGATCTGTTTTATCACTTTCTGAATTGGACGTTGAAAATGAGCTTATCTCAGCCAGCAGAGAGGTCAAATCACAGTAATGCAAACTCAGTCAGAGACATAGATTTTCACTTGCAACTTGCTTTAACATGTTTAACAGTGCATGAATTGTTGTCTAAAACAAAAAAGAATGATGCATTTTATGGCTGGATCTGTTTTTATCACTTTCTGAATTGGACGTTGAAAATGAGCTTATCTCAGCCAGCAGAGAGGTTAAATCACAGTAATGCAAACTCAGTCAGAGACATAGATTTTCACTTGCAACTTGCTTTAACATGTTTAACAGTGCATGAATTGTTGTCTAAAACAAAAAAGAATGATGCATTTTATGGCTGGATCTGGTTTTATCACATTCTGAATTGAACGTTGAAAATGAGCTTTTCAGAGCCAGCAGAGGTCAAAATAAGCAGTAATGCAAACTCAGTCAGAGACATAGATTTTCACTTGCAACTTGCTTTAACATGTTTAACAGTGCATGAATTGTTGTCTAAAACAAAAAAGAATGATGCATTTTATGGCTGGATCTGTTTTATCACTTTCTGAATTGGACGTTGAAAATGAGCTTATCTCAGCCAGCAGAGAGGTCAAATCACAGTAATGCAAACTCAGTCAGAGACATAGATTTTCACTTGCAACTTGCTTTAACATGTTTAACAGTGCATGAATTGTTGTCTAAAACAAAAAAGAATGATGCATTTTATGGCTGGATCTGTTTTATCACTTTCTGAATTGCACGTTGAAAATGAGCTTATCTCAGCCAGCAGAGAGGTCAAATCACAGTAATGCAAACTCAGTCAGAGACATAGATTTTCACTTGCAACTTGCTTTAACATGTTTAACAGTGCATGAATTGTTGTCTAAAACAAAAAAGAATGATGCATTGTATGGCTGGATCTGGTTTTATCACATTCTGAATTGAACGTTGAAAATGAGCTTTTCAGAGCCAGCAGAGGTCAAAATAAGCAGTAATGCAAACTCAGTCAGAGACGTAGATTTTCACTTGCAACTTGCTTTAACATGTTTAACAGTGCATAAATTGTTGTCTAAAACAAAAAAGAATGATGCATTTTATGGCTGGATCTGGTTTTATCACATTCTGAATTGAACGTTGAAAATGAGCTTTTCAGAGCCAGCAGAGGTCAAAATAAGCAGTAATGCAAACTCAGTCAGAGACATAGATTTTCACTTGCAACTTGCTTTAACATGTTTAACAATGCATGAATTGTTGTCTAAAACAAAAAAGAATGATGCATCTTATGGCTGGATCTGTTTTATCACTTTCTGAATACGACGTTGAAAATGAGCTTATCTCAGCCAGCAGAGAGGTCAAATCACAGTAATGCAAACTCAGTCAGAGACATAGATTTTCACTTGCAACTTGCTTTAACATGTTTAACAGTGCATGAAATGTTGTCTAAAACAAAAAAGTATGGTGCATTTTATGGCTGGATCTGGTTTTATCACATTCTGAATTGAACGTTGAAAATGAGCTTTTCAGAGCCAGCAGAGGTCAAAATAAGCAGTAATGCAAACTCAGTCAGAGACATAGATTTTCACTTGCAACTTGCTTTAACATGTTTAACAGTGCATGAAATGTTGTCTAAAACAAAAAAGAATGGTGCATTTTATGGCTGGATCTGTTTTTATCACTTTCTGAATTGGACGTTGAAAATGAGCTTATCTCAGCGAGCAGAGAGGTCAAATCACAGTAATGCAAACTCAGTCAGAGACATAGATTTTCACCTGCAACTTGCTTTAACATGTTTAACAGTGCATGAAATGTTGTCTAAAACAAAAAAGAATGATGCATTTTATGGCTGGATCTGTTTTATCACTTTCTGAATTGGACGTTGAAAATGAGCTTATCTCAGCCAGCAGAGAGGTCAAATCACAGTAATGCAAACTCAGTCAGAGACATAGATTTTCACTTGCAACTTGCTTTAACATGTTTAACAGTGCATGAATTGTTGTCTTAAACAAAAAAGAATGATGCATTATATGGCTGGATCTGTTTTATCACTTTCTGAATTGCACGTTGAAAATGAGCTTATCTCAGCCAGCAGAGAGGTCAAATCACAGTAATGCAAACTCAGTCAGAGACATAGATTTTCACTTGCAACTTGCTTTAACATGTTTAACAGTGCATGAATTGTTGTCTAAAACAAAAAAGAATGATGCATTTTATGGCTGGATCTGTTTTTATCACTTTCTGAATTGCACGTTGAAAATGAGCTTATCTCAGCCAGCAGAGAGGTCAAATCACAGTAACGCAAACTCAGTCAGAGACATAGATTTTCACTTGCAACTTGCTTTAACATGTTTAACAGTGCATGAATTGTTGTCTAAAACAAAAAAGAATGATGCATTTTATGACTGGATCTGGTTTTATCACATTCTGAATTGAACGTTGAAAATGAGCTTTTCAGAGCCAGCAGAGGTCAAAATAAGCAGTAATGCAAACTCAGTCAGAGACATAGATTTTCACTTGCAACTTGCTTTAACATGTTTAACAGTGCATGAATTGTTGTCTAAAACAAAAAAGAATGATGCATTTTATGGCTGGATCTGTTTTATCACTTTCTGAATTGGACGTTGAAAATGAGCTTATCTCAGCCAGCAGAGAGGTCAAATCACAGTAATGCAAACTCAGTCAGAGACATAGATTTTCACTTGCAACTTGCTTTAACATGTTTAACAGTGCATGAATTGTTGTCTAAAACAAAAAAGAATGATGCATTTTATGGCTGGATCTGTTTTATCACTTTCTGAATTGCACGTTGAAAATGAGCTTATCTCAGCCAGCAGAGAGGTCAAATCACAGTAATGCAAACTCAGTCAGAGACATAGATTTTCACTTGCAACTTGCTTTAACATGTTTAACAGTGCATGAATTGTTGTCTAAAACAAAAAAGAATGATGCATTGTATGGCTGGATCTGGTTTTATCACATTCTGAATTGAACGTTGAAAATGAGCTTTTCAGAGCCAGCAGAGGTCAAAATAAGCAGTAATGCAAACTCAGTCAGAGACGTAGATTTTCACTTGCAACTTGCTTTAACATGTTTAACAGTGCATAAATTGTTGTCTAAAACAAAAAAGAATGATGCATTTTATGGCTGGATCTGGTTTTATCACATTCTGAATTGAACGTTGAAAATGAGCTTTTCAGAGCCAGCAGAGGTCAAAATAAGCAGTAATGCAAACTCAGTCAGAGACATAGATTTTCACTTGCAACTTGCTTTAACATGTTTAACAATGCATGAATTGTTGTCTAAAACAAAAAAGAATGATGCATTTTATGGCTGGATCTGTTTTATCACTTTCTGAATACGACGTTGAAAATGAGCTTATCTCAGCCAGCAGAGAGGTCAAATCACAGTAATGCAAACTCAGTCAGAGACATAGATTTTCACTTGCAACTTGCTTTAACATGTTTAACAGTGCATGAAATGTTGTCTAAAACAAAAAAGTATGGTGCATTTTATGGCTGGATCTGGTTTTATCACATTCTGAATTGAACGTTGAAAATGGGCTTTTCAGAGCCAGCAGAGGTCAAAATAAGCAGTAATGCAAACTCAGTCAGAGACATAGATTTTCACTTGCAACTTGCTTTAACATGTTTAACAGTGCATGAAATGTTGTCTAAAACAAAAAAGAATGGTGCATTTTATGGCTGGATCTGTTTTTATCACTTTCTGAATTGGACGTTGAAAATGAGCTTATCTCAGCGAGCAGAGAGGTCAAATCACAGTAATGCAAACTCAGTCAGAGACATAGATTTTCACCTGCAACTTGCTTTAACATGTTTAACAGTGCATGAAATGTTGTCTAAAACAAAAAAGAATGATGCATTTTATGGCTGGATCTGTTTTATCACTTTCTGAATTGGACGTTGAAAATGAGCTTATCTCAGCCAGCAGAGAGGTCAAATCACAGTAATGCAAACTCAGTCAGAGACATAGATTTTCACTTGCAACTTGCTTTAACATGTTTAACAGTGCATGAATTGTTGTCTTAAACAAAAAAGAATGATGCATTATATGGCTGGATCTGTTTTATCACTTTCTGAATTGCACGTTGAAAATGAGCTTATCTCAGCCAGCAGAGAGGTCAAATCACAGTAATGCAAACTCAGTCAGAGACATAGATTTTCACTTGCAACTTGCTTTAACATGTTTAACAGTGCATGAATTGTTGTCTAAAACAAAAAAGAATGATGCATTTTATGGCTGGATCTGTTTTTATCACTTTCTGAATTGCACGTTGAAAATGAGCTTATCTCAGCCAGCAGAGAGGTCAAATCACAGTAATGCAAACTCAGTCAGAGACATAGATTTTCACTTGCAACTTGCTTTAACATGTTTAACAGTGCATGAATTGTTGTCTAAAACAAAAAAGAATGATGCATTTTATGGCTGGATCTGTTTTTATCACATTCTGAATTGAACGTTGAAAATGAGCTTATCTCAGCCAGCAGAGAGGTCAAATCACAGTAATGCAAACTCAGTCAGAGACATAGATTTTCACTTGCAACTTGCTTTAACATGTTTAACAGTGCATGAATTGTTGTCTAAAACAAAAAAGAATGATGCATTTTATGGCTGGATCTGGTTTTATCACATTCTGAATTGAACGTTGAAAATGAGCTTTTCAGAGCCAGCAGAGGTCAAAATAAGCAGTAATGCAAACTCAGTCAGAGACATAGATTTTCACTTGCAACTTGCTTTAACATGTTTAACAGTGCATGAATTGTTGTCTAAAACAAAAAAGAATGATGCATTGTATGGCTGGATCTGGTTTTATCACATTCTGAATTGAACGTTGAAAATGAGCTTTTCAGAGCCAGCAGAGGTCAAAATAAGCAGTAATGCAAACTCAGTCAGAGACGTAGATTTTCACTTGCAACTTGCTTTAACATGTTTAACAGTGCATGAATTGTTGTCTAAAACAAAAAAGAATGATGCATTTTATGGCTGGATCTGGTTTTATCACATTCTGAATTGAACGTTGAAAATGAGCTTTTCAGAGCCAGCAGAGGTCAAAATAATTAGTAATGCAAACTCAGTCAGAGACATAGATTTTCACTTGCAACTTGCTTTAATATGTTTAACAATGCATGAATTGTTGTCTAAAACAAAAAAGAATGATGCATTTTATGGCTGGATCTGTTTTATCACTTTCTGAATTGGACGTTGAAAATGAGCTTATCTCAGCCAGCAGAGAGGTCAAATCACAGTAATGCAAACTCAGTCAGAGACATAGATTTTCACTTGCAACTTGCTTTAACATGTTTAACAGTGCATGAAATGTTGTCTAAAACAAAAAAGTATGGTGCATTTTATGGCTGGATCTGGTTTTATCACATTCTGAATTGAACGTTGAAAATGAGCTTTTCAGAGCCAGCAGAGGTCAAAATAAGCAGTAATGCAAACTCAGTCAGAGACATAGATTTTCACTTGCAACTTGCTTTAACATGTTTAACAGTGCATGAATTGTTGTTTAAAACAAAAAAGAATGATGCATTTTATGGCTGGATCTGTTTTATCACTTTCTGAATTGGACGTTGAAAATGAGCTTATCTCAGCCAGCAGAGAGGTCAAATCACAGTAAAGCAAACTCAGTCAGAGACATAGATTTTTACTTGCAACTTGCTTTAACATGTTTAACAATGCATGAATTGTTGTCTAAAACAAAAAAGAATGATGCATTTTATGGCTGGATCTGTTTTATCACTTTCTGAATTGGACGTTGAAAATGAGCTTATCTCAGCCAGCAGAGAGGTCAAATCACAGTAATGCAAACTCAGTCAGAGACATAGATTTTCACTTGCAACTTGCTTTAACATGTTTAACAGTGCATGAATTGTTGTCTAAAACAAAAAAGAATGATGCATTTTATGGCTGGATCTGTTTTATCACTTTCTGAATTGGACGTTGAAAATGAGCTTATCTCAGCCAGCAGAGAGGTCAAATCACAGTAATGCAAACTCAGTCAGAGACATAGATTTTCACTTGCAACTTGCTTTAACATGTTTAACAGTGCATGAATTTTTGTCTAAAACAAAAAAGAATGATGCATTTTATGGCTGAATCTGTTTTATCACTTTCTGAATTGCACGTTGAAAATAAGCTTATCTCAGCCAGCAGAGAGGTCAAATCACAGTAATGCAAACTCAGTCAGAGACATAGATTTTCACTTGCAACTTGCTTTAACATGTTTAACAGTGCATGAATTGTTGTCTAAAACAAAAAAGAATGATGCATTTTATGGCTGGATCTGTTTTTATCACTTTCTGAATTGGACGTTGAAAATGAGCTTATCTCAGCCAGCAGAGAGGTCAAATCACAGTAATGCAAACTCAGTCAGAGACATAGATTTTCACTTGCAACTTGCTTTAACATGTTTAACAGTGCATGAATTGTTGTCTAAAACAAAAAAGAATGATGCATTTTATGGCTGGATCTGGTTTTATCACATTCTGAATTGAACGTTGAAAATGAGCTTTTCAGAGCCAGCAGAGGTCAAAATAAGCAGTAATGCAAACTCAGTCAGAGACATAGATTTTCACTTGCAACTTGCTTTAACATGTTTAACAGTGCATGAAATGTTGTCTAAAACAAAAAAGAATGGTGCATTTTATGGCTGGATCTGTTTTTATCACTTTCTGAATTGGACGTTGAAAATGAGCTTATCTCAGCGAGCAGAGAGGTCAAATCACAGTAATGCAAACTCAGTCAGAGACATAGATTTTCACCTGCAACTTGCTTTAACATGTTTAACAGTGCATGAAATGTTGTCTAAAACAAAAAAGAATGATGCATTTTATGGCTGGATCTGTTTTATCACTTTCTGAATTGGACGTTGAAAATGAGCTTATCTCAGCCAGCAGAGAGGTCAAATCACAGTAATGCAAACTCAGTCAGAGACATAGATTTTCACTTGCAACTTGCTTTAACATGTTTAACAGTGCATGAATTGTTGTCTAAAACAAAAAAGAATGATGCATTTTATGGCTGGATCTGTTTTTATCACTTTCTGAATTGCACGTTGAAAATGAGCTTATCTCAGCCAGCAGAGAGGTCAAATCACAGTAATGCAAACTCAGTCAGAGACATAGATTTTCACTTGCAACTTGCTTTAACATGTTTAACAGTGCATGAATTGTTGTCTAAAACAAAAAAGAATGATGCATTTTATGGCTGGATCTGGTTTTATCACATTCTGAATTGAACGTTGAAAATGAGCTTTTCAGAGCCAGCAGAGGTCAAAATAAGCAGTAATGCAAACTCAGTCAGAGACATAGATTTTCACTTGCAACTTGCTTTAACATGTTTAACAGTGCATGAATTGATGTCTAAAACAAAAAAGAATGATGCATTGTATGGCTGGATCTGGTTTTATCACATTCTGAATTGAACGTTGAAAGTGAGCTTTTCAGAGCCAGCAGAGGTCAAAATAAGCAGTAATGCAAACTCAGTCAGAGACGTAGATTTTCACTTGCAACTTGCTTTAACATGTTTAACAGTGCATAAATTGTTGTCTAAAACAAAAAAGAATGATGCATTTTATGGCTGGACCTGGTTTTATCACATTCTGAATTGAATGTTGAAAATGAGCTTTTCAGAGCCAGCAGAGGTCAAAATAAGCAGTAATGCAAACTCAGTCAGAGACATAGATTTTCACTTGCAACTTGCTTTAACATGTTTAACAATGCATAAATTGTTGTCTAAAACAAAAAAGAATGATGCATTTTATGGCTGGATCTGTTTTATCACTTTCTGAATTGGACGTTGAAAATGAGCTTATCTCAGCCAGCAGAGAGGTCAAATCACAGTAATGCAAACTCAGTCAGAGACAATGATTTTCACTTGCAACTTGCTTTAACATGTTTACAGTGCATGAAATGTTGTCTAAAACAAAAAAGTATGGTGCATTTTATGGCTGGATCTGGTTTTATCACATTCTGAATTGAACGTTGAAAATGAGCTTTTCAGAGCCAGCAGAGGTCAAAATAAGCAGTAATGCAAACTCAGTCAGAGACATAGATTTTCACTTGCAACTTGCTTTAACATGTTTAACAGTGCATGAATTGTTGTTTAAAACAAAAAAGAATGATGCATTTTATGGCTGGATCTGTTTTATCACTTTCTGAATTGGACGTTGAAAATGAGCTTATCTCAGCCAGCAGAGAGGTCAAATCACAGTAATGCAAACTCAGTCAGAGACAAAGATTTTCACTTGCAACTTGCTTTAACATGTTTAACAGTGCATGAATTGTTGTCTAAAACAAAAAAGAATGATGCATTTTATGGCTGGATCTGGTTTTATCACATTCTGAATTGAACGTTGAAAATGAGCTTTTCAGAGCCAGCAGAGGTCAAAATAAGCAGTAATGCAAACTCAGTCAGAGACGTAGATTTTCACTTGCAACTTGCTTTAACATGTTTAACAGTGCATAAATTGTTGTCTAAAACAAAAAAGAATGATGCATTTTATGGCTGGATCTGGTTTTATCACATTCTGAATTAAACGTTGAAAATGAGCTTTTCAGAGCCAGCAGAGGTCAAAATAAGCAGTAATGCAAACTCAGTCAGAGACATAGATTTTCACTTGCAACTTGCTTTAACATGTTTAACAATGCATGAATTGTTGTCTAAAGCAAAAAAGAATGATGCATTTTATGGCTGGATCTGTTTTATCACTTTCTGAATTGGACGTTGAAAATGAGCTTATCTCAGCCAGCAGAGAGGTCAAATCACAGTAATGCAAACTCAGTCAGAGACATAGATTTTCACTTGCAACTTGCTTTAACATGTTTAACAGTGCATGAAATGTTGTCTAAAACAAAAAAGTATGGTGCATTTTATGGCTGGATCTGGTTTTATCACATTCTGAATTGAACGTTGAAAATGAGCTTTTCAGAGCCAGCAGAGGTCAAAATAAGCAGTAATGCAAACTCAGTCAGAGACATAGATTTTCACTTGCAACTTGCTTTAACATGTTTAACAGTGCATGAATTGTTGTTTAAAACAAAAAAGAATGATGCATTTTATGGCTGGATCTGTTTTATCACTTTCTGAATTGGACGTTGAAAATGAGCTTATCTCAGCCAGCAGAGAGGTCAAATCACAGTAATGCAAACTCAGTCAGAGACAAAGATTTTCACTTGCAACTTGCTTTAACATGTTTAACAGTGCATGAATTGTTGTCTAAAACAAAAAAGAATGATGCATTTTATGGCTGGATCTGGTTTTATCACATTCTGAATTGAACGTTGAAAATGAGCTTTTCAGAGCCAGCAGAGGTCAAAATAAGCAGTAATGCAAACTCAGTCAGAGACGTAGATTTTCACTTGCAACTTGCTTTAACATGTTTAACAGTGCATAAATTGTTGTCTAAAACAAAAAAGAATGATGCATTTTATGGCTGGATCTGGTTTTATCACATTCTGAATTGAACGTTGAAAATGAGCTTTTCAGAGCCAGCAGAGGTCAAAATAAGCAGTAATGCAAACTCAGTCAGAGACATAGATTTTCACTTGCAACTTGCTTTAACATGTTTAACAATGCATGAATTGTTGTCTAAAACAAAAAAGAATGATGCATTGTATGGCTGGATCTGTTTTATCACTTTCTGAATTGGACGTTGAAAATGAGCTTATCTCAGCCAGCAGAGAGGTCAAATCACAGTAATGCAAACTCAGTCAGAGACATAGATTTTCACTTGCAACTTGCTTTAACATGTTTAACAGTGCATGAAATGTTGTCTAAAACAAAAAAGTATGGTGCATTTTATGGCTGGATCTGGTTTTATCACATTCTGAATTGAACGTTGAAAATGAGCTTTTCAGAGCCAGCAGAGGTCAAAATAAGCAGTAATGCAAACTCAGTCAGAGACATAGATTTTCACTTGCAACTTGCTTTAACATGTTTAACAGTGCATGAATTGTTGTTTAAAACAAAAAAGAATGATGCATTTTATGGCTGGATCTGTTTTATCACTTTCTGAATTGGACGTTGAAAATGAGCTTATCTCAGCCAGCAGAGAGGTCAAATCACAGTAATGCAAACTCAGTCAGAGACAAAGATTTTCACTTGCAACTTGCTTTAACATGTTTAACAGTGCATGAATTGTTGTCTAAAACAAAAAAGAATGATGCATTTTATGGCTGGATCTGGTTTTATCACATTCTGAATTGAACGTTGAAAATGAGCTTTTCAGAGCCAGCAGAGGTCAAAATAAGCAGTAATGCAAACTCAGTCAGAGACATAGATTTTCACTTGCAACTTGCTTTAACATGTTTAACAGTGCATGAATTGTTGTTTAAAACAAAAAAGAATGATGCATTTTATGGCTGGATCTGTTTTATCACTTTCTGAATTGGACGTTGAAAATGAGCTTATCTCAGCCAGCAGAGAGGTCAAATCACAGTAATGCACACTCAGTCAGAGACATAGATTTTCACTTGCAACTTGCTTTAACATGTTTAACAGTGCATGAATTGTGGTCTAAAACAAAAAAGAATGATGCATTTTATGGCTGGATCTGTTTTTATCACTTTCTGAATTGGACGTTGAAAATGAGCTTATCTCAGCCAGCAGAGAGGTCAAATCACAGTAATGCAAACTCAGTCAGAGACATAGATTTTCACTTGCAACTTGCTTTAACATGTTTAACAGTGCATGAATTGTTGTCTAAAACAAAAAAGAATGATGCATTTCATGGCTGGATCTGGTTTTATCACATTCTGAATTGAACGTTGAAAATGAGCTTTTCAGAGCCAGCAGAGGTCAAAATAAGCAGTAATGCAAACTCAGTCAGAGACATAGATTTTCACCTGCAACTTGCTTTAACATGTTTAACAGTGCATGAATTGTTGTCTAAAACAAAAAATAATGATGCATTTTATGGCTGGATCTGTTTTATCACTTTCTGAATTGGACGTTGAAAATGAGCTTATCTCAGCCAGCAGAGAGGTCAAATCACAGTAATGCAAACTCAGTCAGAGACATAGATTTTCACTTGCAACTTGCTTTAACATGTTTAACAGTGCATGAATTGTTGTCTAAAACAAAAAAGAATGATGCATTTTATGGCTGGATCTGTTTTATCACTTTCTGAATTGCACGTTGAAAATGAGCTTATCTCAGCCAGCAGAGAGGTCAAATCACAGTAATGCAAACTCAGTCAGAGACATAGATTTTCACTTGCAACTTGCTTTAACATGTTTAACAGTGCATGAATTGTTGTCTAAAACAAAAAAGAATGATGCATTGTATGGCTGGATCTGGTTTTATCACATTCTGAATTGAACCTTAAAAATGAGCTTTTCAGAGCCAGCAGAGGTCAAAATAAGCAGTAATGCAAACTCAGTCAGAGACGTAGATTTTCACTTGCAACTTGCTTTAACATGTTTAACAGTGCATAAATTGTTGTCTAAAACAAAAAAGAATGATGCATTTTATGGCTGGATCTGGTTTTATCACATTCTGAATTGAACGTTGAAAATGAGCTTTTCAGAGCCAGCAGAGGTCAAAATAAGCAGTAATGCAAACTCAGTCAGAGACATAGATTTTCACTTGCAACTTGCTTTAACATGTTTAACAATGCATGAATTGTTGTCTAAAACAAAAAATAATGATGCATTTTATGGCTGGATCTGTTTTATCACTTTCTGAATTGGACGTTGAAAATGAGCTTATCTCAGCCAGCAGAGAGGTCAAATCACAGTAATGCAAACTCAGTCAGAGACAAAGATTTTCACTTGCAACTTGCTTTAACATGTTTAACAGTGCATGAATTGTTGTCTAAAACAAAAAAGAATGATGCATTTTATGGCTGGATCTGGTTTTATCACATTCTGAATTGAACGTTGAAAATGAGCTTTTCAGAGCCAGCAGAGGTCAAAATAAGCAGTAATGCAAACTCAGTCAGAGACGTAGATTTTCACTTGCAACTTGCTTTAACATGTTTAACAGTGCATAAATTGTTGTCTAAAACAAAAAAGAATGATGCATTTTATGGCTGGATCTGGTTTTATCACATTCTGAATTGAACGTTGAAAATGAGCTTTTCAGAGCCAGCAGAGGTCAAAATAAGCAGTAATGCAAACTCAGTCAGAGACATAGATTTTCACTTGCAACTTGCTTTAACATGTTTAACAATGCATGAATTGTTGTCTAAAGCAAAAAAGAATGATGCATTTTATGGCTGGATCTGTTTTATCACTTTCTGAATTGGACGTTGAAAATGAGCTTATCTCAGCCAGCAGAGAGGTCAAATCACAGTAATGCAAACTCAGTCAGAGACATAGATTTTCACTTGCAACTTGCTTTAACATGTTTAACAGTGCATGAAATGTTGTCTAAAACAAAAAAGTATGGTGCATTTTATGGCTGGATCTGGTTTTATCACATTCTGAATTGAACGTTGAAAATGAGCTTTTCAGAGCCAGCAGAGGTCAAAATAAGCAGTAATGCAAACTCAGTCAGAGACATAGATTTTCACTTGCAACTTGCTTTAACATGTTTAACAGTGCATGAATTGTTGTTTAAAACAAAAAAGAATGATGCATTTTATGGCTGGATCTGTTTTATCACTTTCTGAATTGGACGTTGAAAATGAGCTTATCTCAGCCAGCAGAGAGGTCAAATCACAGTAATGCAAACTCAGTCAGAGACAAAGATTTTCACTTGCAACTTGCTTTAACATGTTTAACAGTGCATGAATTGTTGTCTAAAACAAAAAAGAATGATGCATTTTATGGCTGGATCTGGTTTTATCACATTCTGAATTGAACGTTGAAAATGAGCTTTTCAGAGCCAGCAGAGGTCAAAATAAGCAGTAATGCAAACTCAGTCAGAGACGTAGATTTTCACTTGCAACTTGCTTTAACATGTTTAACAGTGCATAAATTGTTGTCTAAAACAAAAAAGAATGATGCATTTTATGGCTGGATCTGGTTTTATCACATTCTGAATTGAACGTTGAAAATGAGCTTTTCAGAGCCAGCAGAGGTCAAAATAAGCAGTAATGCAAACTCAGTCAGAGACATAGATTTCACTTGCAACTTGCTTTAACATGTTTAACAATGCATGAATTGTTGTCTAAAACAAAAAAGAATGATGCATTGTATGGCTGGATCTGTTTTATCACTTTCTGAATTGGACGTTGAAAATGAGCTTATCTCAGCCAGCAGAGAGGTCAAATCACAGTAATGCAAACTCAGTCAGAGACATAGATTTTCACTTGCAACTTGCTTTAACATGTTTAACAGTGCATGAAATGTTGTCTAAAACAAAAAAGTATGGTGCATTTTATGGCTGGATCTGGTTTTATCACATTCTGAATTGAACGTTGAAAATGAGCTTTTCAGAGCCAGCAGAGGTCAAAATAAGCAGTAATGCAAACTCAGTCAGAGACATAGATTTTCACTTGCAACTTGCTTTAACATGTTTAACAGTGCATGAATTGTTGTTTAAAACAAAAAAGAATGATGCATTTTATGGCTGGATCTGTTTTATCACTTTCTGAATTGGACGTTGAAAATGAGCTTATCTCAGCCAGCAGAGAGGTCAAATCACAGTAATGCAAACTCAGTCAGAGACAAAGATTTTCACTTGCAACTTGCTTTAACATGTTTAACAGTGCATGAATTGTTGTCTAAAACAAAAAAGAATGATGCATTTTATGGCTGGATCTGGTTTTATCACATTCTGAATTGAACGTTGAAAATGAGCTTTTCAGAGCCAGCAGAGGTCAAAATAAGCAGTAATGCAAACTCAGTCAGAGACGTAGATTTTCACTTGCAACTTGCTTTAACATGTTTAACAGTGCATAAATTGTTGTCTAAAACAAAAAAGAATGATGCATTTTATGGCTGGATCTGGTTTTATCACATTCTGAATTGAACGTTGAAAATGAGCTTTTCAGAGCCAGCAGAGGTCAAAATAAGCAGTAATGCAAACTCAGTCAGAGACATAGATTTTCACTTGCAACTTGCTTTAACATGTTTAACAATGCATGAATTGTTGTCTAAAGCAAAAAAGAATGATGCATTTTATGGCTGGATCTGTTTTATCACTTTCTGAATTGGACGTTGAAAATGAGCTTATCTCAGCCAGCAGAGAGGTCAAATCACAGTAATGCAAACTCAGTCAGAGACATAGATTTTCACTTGCAACTTGCTTTAACATGTTTAACAGTGCATGAAATGTTGTCTAAAACAAAAAAGTATGGTGCATTTTATGGCTGGATCTGGTTTTATCACATTCTGAATTGAACGTTGAAAATGAGCTTTTCAGAGCCAGCAGAGGTCAAAATAAGCAGTAATGCAAACTCAGTCAGAGACATAGATTTTCACTTGCAACTTGCTTTAACATGTTTAACAGTGCATGAATTGTTGTTTAAAACAAAAAAGAATGATGCATTTTATGGCTGGATCTGTTTTATCACTTTCTGAATTGGACGTTGAAAATGAGCTTATCTCAGCCAGCAGAGAGGTCAAATCACAGTAATGCAAACTCAGTCAGAGACAAAGATTTTCACTTGCAACTTGCTTTAACATGTTTAACAGTGCATGAATTGTTGTCTAAAACAAAAAAGAATGATGCATTTTATGGCTGGATCTGGTTTTATCACATTCTGAATTGAACGTTGAAAATGAGCTTTTCAGAGCCAGCAGAGGTCAAAATAAGCAGTAATGCAAACTCAGTCAGAGACGTAGATTTTCACTTGCAACTTGCTTTAACATGTTTAACAGTGCATAAATTGTTGTCTAAAACAAAAAAGAATGATGCATTTTATGGCTGGATCTGGTTTTATCACATTCTGAATTGAACGTTGAAAATGAGCTTTTCAGAGCCAGCAGAGGTCAAAATAAGCAGTAATGCAAACTCAGTCAGAGACATAGATTTCACTTGCAACTTGCTTTAACATGTTTAACAATGCATGAATTGTTGTCTAAAACAAAAAAGAATGATGCATTGTATGGCTGGATCTGTTTTATCACTTTCTGAATTGGACGTTGAAAATGAGCTTATCTCAGCCAGCAGAGAGGTCAAATCACAGTAATGCAAACTCAGTCAGAGACATAGATTTTCACTTGCAACTTGCTTTAACATGTTTAACAGTGCATGAAATGTTGTCTAAAACAAAAAAGTATGGTGCATTTTATGGCTGGATCTGGTTTTATCACATTCTGAATTGAACGTTGAAAATGAGCTTTTCAGAGCCAGCAGAGGTCAAAATAAGCAGTAATGCAAACTCAGTCAGAGACATAGATTTTCACTTGCAACTTGCTTTAACATGTTTAACAGTGCATGAATTGTTGTYTAAAACAAAAAAGAATGATGCATTTTATGGCTGGATCTGTTTTATCACTTTCTGAATTGGACGTTGAAAATGAGCTTATCTCAGCCAGCAGAGAGGTCAAATCACAGTAATGCAAACTCAGTCAGAGACAAAGATTTTCACTTGCAACTTGCTTTAACATGTTTAACAGTGCATGAATTGTTGTCTAAAACAAAAAAGAATGATGCATTTTATGGCTGGATCTGGTTTTATCACATTCTGAATTGAACGTTGAAAATGAGCTTTTCAGAGCCAGCAGAGGTCAAAATAAGCAGTAATGCAAACTCAGTCAGAGACATAGATTTTCACTTGCAACTTGCTTTAACATGTTTAACAGTGCATGAATTGTTGTTTAAAACAAAAGAGAATGATGCATTTTATGGCTGGATCTGTTTTATCACTTTCTGAATTGGACGTTGAAAATGAGCTTATCTCAGCCAGCAGAGAGGTCAAATCACAGTAATGCACACTCAGTCAGAGACATAGATTTTCACTTGCAACTTGCTTTAACATGTTTAACAGTGCATGAATTTTTGTCTAAAACAAAAAAGAATGATGCATTTTATGGCTGAATCTGTTTTATCACTTTCTGAATTGCACGTTGAAAATAAGCTTATCTCAGCCAGCAGAGAGGTCAAATCACAGTAATGCAAACTCAGTCAGAGACATAGATTTTCACTTGCAACTTGCTTTAACATGTTTAACAGTGCATGAATTGTGGTCTAAAACAAAAAAGAATGATGCATTTTATGGCTGGATCTGTTTTTATCACTTTCTGAATTGGACGTTGAAAATGAGCTTATCTCAGCCAGCAGAGAGGTCAAATCACAGTAATGCAAACTCAGTCAGAGACATAGATTTTCACTTGCAACTTGCTTTAACATGTTTAACAGTGCATGAATTGTTGTCTAAAACAAAAAAGAATGATGCATTTTATGGCTGGATCTGGTTTTATCACATTCTGAATTGAACGTTGAAAATGAGCTTTTCAGAGCCAGCAGAGGTCAAAATAAGCAGTAATGCAAACTCAGTCAGAGACATAGATTTTCACCTGCAACTTGCTTTAACATGTTTAACAGTGCATGAATTGTTGTCTAAAACAAAAAATAATGATGCATTTTATGGCTGGATCTGTTTTATCACTTTCTGAATTGGACGTTGAAAATGAGCTTATCTCAGCCAGCAGAGAGGTCAAATCACAGTAATGCAAACTCAGTCAGAGACATAGATTTTCACTTGCAACTTGCTTTAACATGTTTAACAGTGCATGAATTGTTGTCTAAAACAAAAAAGAATGATGCATTTTATGGCTGGATCTGTTTTATCACTTTCTGAATTGCACGTTGAAAATGAGCTTATCTCAGCCAGCAGAGAGGTCAAATCACAGTAATGCAAACTCAGTCAGAGACATAGATTTTCACTTGCAACTTGCTTTAACATGTTTAACAGTGCATGAATTGTTGTCTAAAACAAAAAAGAATGATGCATTGTATGGCTGGATCTGGTTTTATCACATTCTGAATTGAACCTTAAAAATGAGCTTTTCAGAGCCAGCAGAGGTCAAAATAAGCAGTAATGCAAACTCAGTCAGAGACGTAGATTTTCACTTGCAACTTGCTTTAACATGTTTAACAGTGCATAAATTGTTGTCTAAAACAAAAAAGAATGATGCATTTTATGGCTGGATCTGGTTTTATCACATTCTGAATTGAACGTTGAAAATGAGCTTTTCAGAGCCAGCAGAGGTCAAAATAAGCAGTAATGCAAACTCAGTCAGAGACATAGATTTTCACTTGCAACTTGCTTTAACATGTTTAACAATGCATGAATTGTTGTCTAAAACAAAAAATAATGATGCATTTTATGGCTGGATCTGTTTTATCACTTTCTGAATACGACGTTGAAAATGAGCTTATCTCAGCCAGCAGAGAGGTCAAATCACAGTAATGCAAACTCAGTCAGAGACATAGATTTTCACTTGCAACTTGCTTTAACATGTTTAACAGTGCATGAAATGTTGTCTAAAACAAAAAAGTATGGTGCATTTTATGGCTGGATCTGGTTTTATCACATTCTGAATTGAACGTTGAAAATGAGCTTTTCAGAGCCAGCAGAGGTCAAAATAAGCAGTAATGCAAACTCAGTCAGAGACATAGATTTTCACTTGCAACTTGCTTTAACATGTTTAACAGTGCATGAAATGTTGTCTAAAACAAAAAAGAATGGTGCATTTTATGGCTGGATCTGTTTTTATCACTTTCTGAATTGGACGTTGAAAATGAGCTTATCTCAGCGAGCAGAGAGGTCAAATCACAGTAATGCAAACTCAGTCAGAGACATAGATTTTCACCTGCAACTTGCTTTAACATGTTTAACAGTGCATGAAATGTTGTCTAAAACAAAAAAGAATGATGCATTTTATGGCTGGATCTGTTTTATCACTTTCTGAATTGGACGTTGAAAATGAGCTTATCTCAGCCAGCAGAGAGGTCAAATCACAGTAATGCAAACTCAGTCAGAGACATAGATTTTCACTTGCAACTTGCTTTAACATGTTTAACAGTGCATGAATTGTTGTCTTAAACAAAAAAGAATGATGCATTATATGGCTGGATCTGTTTTATCACTTTCTGAATTGCACGTTGAAAATGAGCTTATCTCAGCCAGCAGAGAGGTCAAATCACAGTAATGCAAACTCAGTCAGAGACATAGATTTTCACTTGCAACTTGCTTTAACATGTTTAACAGTGCATGAATTGTTGTCTAAAACAAAAAAGAATGATGCATTTTATGGCTGGATCTGGTTTTATCACATTCTGAATTGAACGTTGAAAATGAGCTTTTCAGAGCCAGCAGAGGTCAAAATAAGCAGTAATGCAAACTCAGTCAGAGACATAGTGTTTCACTTGCAACTTGCTTTAACATGTTTAACAATGCATGAATTGTTGTCTAAAACAAAAAAGAATGATGCATTTTATGGCTGGATCTGTTTTATCACTTTCTGAATTGGACGTTGAAAATGAGCTTATCTCAGCCAGCAGAGAGGTCAAATCACAGTAATGCAAACTCAGTCAGAGACATAGATTTTCACTTGCAACTTGCTTTAACATGTTTAACAGTGCATGAATTGTTGTCTAAAACAAAAAAGAATGATGCATTGTATGGCTGGATCTGGTTTTATCACATTCTGAATTGAACGTTGAAAATGAGCTTTTCAGAGCCAGCAGAGGTCAAAATAAGCAGTAATGCAAACTCAGTCAGAGACATAGATTTTCACTTGCAACTTGCTTTAACATGTTTAACAGTGCATGAATTGTTGTTTAAAACAAAAAAGAATGATGCATTTTATGGCTGGATCTGTTTTATCACTTTCTGAATTGGACGTTGAAAATGAGCTTATCTCAGCCAGCAGAGAGGTCAAATCACAGTAATGCAAACTCAGTCAGAGACAAAGATTTTCACTTGCAACTTGCTTTAACATGTTTAACAGTGCATGAATTGTTGTCTAAAACAAAAAAGAATGATGCATTTTATGGCTGGATCTGGTTTTATCACATTCTGAATTGAACGTTGAAAATGAGCTTTTCAGAGCCAGCAGAGGTCAAAATAAGCAGTAATGCAAACTCAGTCAGAGACATAGATTTTCACTTGCAACTTGCTTTAACATGTTTAACAGTGCATGAATTGTTGTCTAAAACAAAAAAGAATGATGCATTTTATGGCTGGATCTGTTTTATCACTTTCTGAATTGGACGTTGAAAATGAGCTTATCTCAGCCAGCAGAGAGGTCAAATCACAGTAATGCAAACTCAGTCAGAGACATAGATTTTCACTTGCAACTTGCTTTAACATGTTTAACAGTGCATGAATTTTTGTCTAAAACAAAAAAGAATGATGCATTTTATGGCTGAATCTGTTTTATCACTTTCTGAATTGCACGTTGAAAATAAGCTTATCTCAGCCAGCAGAGAGGTCAAATCACAGTAATGCAAACTCAGTCAGAGACATAGATTTTCACTTGCAACTTGCTTTAACATGTTTAACAGTGCATAAATTGTTGTCTAAAACAAAAAAGAATGATGCATTTTATGGCTGGATCTGTTTTTATCACTTTCTGAATTGGACGTTGAAAATGAGCTTATCTCAGCCAGCAGAGAGGTCAAATCACAGTAATGCAAACTCAGTCAGAGACATAGATTTTCACTTGCAACTTGCTTTAACATGTTTAACAGTGCATGAATTGTTGTCTAAAACAAAAAAGAATGATGCATTTTATGGCTGGATCTGGTTTTATCACATTCTGAATTGAACGTTGAAAATGAGCTTTTCAGAGCCAGCAGAGGTCAAAATAAGCAGTAATGCAAACTCAGTCAGAGACATAGATTTTCACCTGCAACTTGCTTTAACATGTTTAACAGTGCATGAATTGTTGTCTAAAACAAAAAATAATGATGCATTTTATGGCTGGATCTGTTTTATCACTTTCTGAATTGCACGTTGAAAATGAGCTTATCTCAGCCAGCAGAGAGGTCAAATCACAGTAATGCAAACTCAGTCAGAGACATAGATTTTCACTTGCAACTTGCTTTAACATGTTTAACAGTGCATGAATTGTTGTCTAAAACAAAAAAGAATGATGCATTTTATGGCTGGATCTGTTTTTATCACTTTCTGAATTGGACGTTGAAAATGAGCTTATCTCAGCCAGCAGAGAGGTTAAATCACAGTAATGCAAACTCAGTCAGAGACATAGATTTTCACTTGCAACTTGCTTTAACATGTTTAACAGTGCATGAATTGTTGTCTAAAACAAAAAAGAATGATGCATTTTATGGCTGGATCTGGTTTTATCACATTCTGAATTGAACGTTGAAAATGAGCTTTTCAGAGCCAGCAGAGGTCAAAATAAGCAGTAATGCAAACTCAGTCAGAGACATAGATTTTCACTTGCAACTTGCTTTAACATGTTTAACAGTGCATGAATTGTTGTCTAAAACAAAAAAGAATGATGCATTTTATGGCTGGATCTGTTTTATCACTTTCTGAATTGGACGTTGAAAATGAGCTTATCTCAGCCAGCAGAGAGGTCAAATCACAGTAATGCAAACTCAGTCAGAGACATAGATTTTCACTTGCAACTTGCTTTAACATGTTTAACAGTGCATGAATTGTTGTCTAAAACAAAAAAGAATGATGCATTTTATGGCTGGATCTGTTTTTATCACTTTCTGAATTGCACGTTGAAAATGAGCTTATCTCAGCCAGCAGAGAGGTCAAATCACAGTAATGCAAACTCAGTCAGAGACATAGATTTTCACTTGCAACTTGCTTTAACATGTTTAACAGTGCATGAATTGTTGTCTAAAACAAAAAAGAATGATGCATTTTATGACTGGATCTGGTTTTATCACATTCTGAATTGAACGTTGAAAATGAGCTTTTCAGAGCCAGCAGAGGTCAAAATAAGCAGTAATGCAAACTCAGTCAGAGACATAGATTTTCACTTGCAACTTGCTTTAACATGTTTAACAGTGCATGAATTGTTGTCTAAAACAAAAAAGAATGATGCATTTTATGGCTGGATCTGTTTTATCACTTTCTGAATTGGACGTTGAAAATGAGCTTATCTCAGCCAGCAGAGAGGTCAAATCACAGTAATGCAAACTCAGTCAGAGACATAGATTTTCACTTGCAACTTGCTTTAACATGTTTAACAGTGCATGAATTGTTGTCTAAAACAAAAAAGAATGATGCATTTTATGGCTGGATCTGTTTTATCACTTTCTGAATTGCACGTTGAAAATGAGCTTATCTCAGCCAGCAGAGAGGTCAAATCACAGTAATGCAAACTCAGTCAGAGACATAGATTTTCACTTGCAACTTGCTTTAACATGTTTAACAGTGCATGAATTGTTGTCTAAAACAAAAAAGAATGATGCATTGTATGGCTGGATCTGGTTTTATCACATTCTGAATTGAACGTTGAAAATGAGCTTTTCAGAGCCAGCAGAGGTCAAAATAAGCAGTAATGCAAACTCAGTCAGAGACGTAGATTTTCACTTGCAACTTGCTTTAACATGTTTAACAGTGCATAAATTGTTGTCTAAAACAAAAAAGAATGATGCATTTTATGGCTGGATCTGGTTTTATCACATTCTGAATTGAACGTTGAAAATGAGCTTTTCAGAGCCAGCAGAGGTCAAAATAAGCAGTAATGCAAACTCAGTCAGAGACATAGATTTTCACTTGCAACTTGCTTTAACATGTTTAACAATGCATGAATTGTTGTCTAAAACAAAAAAGAATGATGCATTTTATGGCTGGATCTGTTTTATCACTTTCTGAATACGACGTTGAAAATGAGCTTATCTCAGCCAGCAGAGAGGTCAAATCACAGTAATGCAAACTCAGTCAGAGACATAGATTTTCACTTGCAACTTGCTTTAACATGTTTAACAGTGCATGAAATGTTGTCTAAAACAAAAAAGTATGGTGCATTTTATGGCTGGATCTGGTTTTATCACATTCTGAATTGAACGTTGAAAATGAGCTTTTCAGAGCCAGCAGAGGTCAAAATAAGCAGTAATGCAAACTCAGTCAGAGACATAGATTTTCACTTGCAACTTGCTTTAACATGTTTAACAGTGCATGAAATGTTGTCTAAAACAAAAAAGAATGGTGCATTTTATGGCTGGATCTGTTTTTATCACTTTCTGAATTGGACGTTGAAAATGAGCTTATCTCAGCGAGCAGAGAGGTCAAATCACAGTAATGCAAACTCAGTCAGAGACATAGATTTTCACCTGCAACTTGCTTTAACATGTTTAACAGTGCATGAAATGTTGTCTAAAACAAAAAAGAATGATGCATTTTATGGCTGGATCTGTTTTATCACTTTCTGAATTGGACGTTGAAAATGAGCTTATCTCAGCCAGCAGAGAGGTCAAATCACAGTAATGCAAACTCAGTCAGAGACATAGATTTTCACTTGCAACTTGCTTTAACATGTTTAACAGTGCATGAATTGTTGTCTTAAACAAAAAAGAATGATGCATTATATGGCTGGATCTGTTTTTATCACTTTCTGAATTGCACGTTGAAAATGAGCTTATCTCAGCCAGCAGAGAGGTCAAATCACAGTAATGCAAACTCAGTCAGAGACATAGATTTTCACTTGCAACTTGCTTTAACATGTTTAACAGTGCATGAATTGTTGTCTAAAACAAAAAAGAATGATGCATTTTATGGCTGGATCTGTTTTTATCACTTTCTGAATTGCACGTTGAAAATGAGCTTATCTCAGCCAGCAGAGAGGTCAAATCACAGTAATGCAAACTCAGTCAGAGACATAGATTTTCACTTGCAACTTGCTTTAACATGTTTAACAGTGCATGAATTGTTGTCTAAAACAAAAAAGAATGATGCATTTTATGGCTGGATCTGTTTTTATCACATTCTGAATTGAACGTTGAAAATGAGCTTATCTCAGCCAGCAGAGAGGTCAAATCACAGTAATGCAAACTCAGTCAGAGACATAGATTTTCACTTGCAACTTGCTTTAACATGTTTAACAGTGCATGAATTGTTGTCTAAAACAAAAAAGAATGATGCATTTTATGGCTGGATCTGGTTTTATCACATTCTGAATTGAACGTTGAAAATGAGCTTTTCAGAGCCAGCAGAGGTCAAAATAAGCAGTAATGCAAACTCAGTCAGAGACATAGATTTTCACTTGCAACTTGCTTTAACATGTTTAACAGTGCATGAATTGTTGTCTAAAACAAAAAAGAATGATGCATTGTATGGCTGGATCTGGTTTTATCACATTCTGAATTGAACGTTGAAAATGAGCTTTTCAGAGCCAGCAGAGGTCAAAATAAGCAGTAATGCAAACTCAGTCAGAGACGTAGATTTTCACTTGCAACTTGCTTTAACATGTTTAACAGTGCATGAATTGTTGTCTAAAACAAAAAAGAATGATGCATTTTATGGCTGGATCTGGTTTTATCACATTCTGAATTGAACGTTGAAAATGAGCTTTTCAGAGCCAGCAGAGGTCAAAATAATTAGTAATGCAAACTCAGTCAGAGACATAGATTTTCACTTGCAACTTGCTTTAATATGTTTAACAATGCATGAATTGTTGTCTAAAACAAAAAAGAATGATGCATTTTATGGCTGGATCTGTTTTATCACTTTCTGAATTGGACGTTGAAAATGAGCTTATCTCAGCCAGCAGAGAGGTCAAATCACAGTAATGCAAACTCAGTCAGAGACATAGATTTTCACTTGCAACTTGCTTTAACATGTTTAACAGTGCATGAAATGTTGTCTAAAACAAAAAAGTATGGTGCATTTTATGGCTGGATCTGGTTTTATCACATTCTGAATTGAACGTTGAAAATGAGCTTTTCAGAGCCAGCAGAGGTCAAAATAAGCAGTAATGCAAACTCAGTCAGAGACATAGATTTTCACTTGCAACTTGCTTTAACATGTTTAACAGTGCATGAATTGTTGTTTAAAACAAAAAAGAATGATGCATTTTATGGCTGGATCTGTTTTATCACTTTCTGAATTGGACGTTGAAAATGAGCTTATCTCAGCCAGCAGAGAGGTCAAATCACAGTAAAGCAAACTCAGTCAGAGACATAGATTTTTACTTGCAACTTGCTTTAACATGTTTAACAATGCATGAATTGTTGTCTAAAACAAAAAAGAATGATGCATTTTATGGCTGGATCTGTTTTATCACTTTCTGAATTGGACGTTGAAAATGAGCTCATCTCAGCCAGCAGAGAGGTCAAATCACAGTAATGCAAACTCAGTCAGAGACATAGATTTTCACTTGCAACTTGCTTTAACATGTTTAACAGTGCATGAATTGTTGTCTAAAACAAAAAAGAATGATGCATTTTATGGCTGGATCTGTTTTATGACTTTCTGAATTGGACATTGAAAATGAGCTTATCTCAGCCAGCAGAGAGGTCAAATCACAGTAATGCAAACTCAGTCAGAGACATAGATTTTCACTTGCAACTTGCTTTAACATGTTTAACAGTGCATGAATTTTTGTCTAAAACAAAAAAGAATGATGCATTTTATGGCTGAATCTGTTTTATCACTTTCTGAATTGCACGTTGAAAATAAGCTTATCTCAGCCAGCAGAGAGGTCAAATCACAGTAATGCAAACTCAGTCAGAGACATAGATTTTCACTTGCAACTTGCTTTAACATGTTTAACAGTGCATGAATTGTTGTCTAAAACAAAAAAGAATGATGCATTTTATGGCTGGATCTGTTTTTATCACTTTCTGAATTGAACGTTGAAAATGAGCTTATCTCAGCCAGCAGAGAGGTCAAATCACAGTAATGCAAACTCAGTCAGAGACATAGATTTTCACTTGCAACTTGCTTTAACATGTTTAACAGTGCATGAATTGTTGTCTAAAACAAAAAAGAATGATGCATTTTATGGCTGGATCTGGTTTTATCACATTCTGAATTGAACGTTGAAAATGAGCTTTTCAGAGCCAGCAGAGGTCAAAATAAGCAGTAATGCAAACTCAGTCAGAGACATAGATTTTCACTTGCAACTTGCTTTAACATGTTTAACAGTGCATGAATTGATGTCTAAAACAAAAAAGAATGATGCATTGTATGGCTGGATCTGGTTTTATCACATTCTGAATTGAACGTTGAAAATGAGCTTTTCAGAGCCAGCAGAGGTCAAAATAAGCAGTAATGCAAACTCAGTCAGAGACGTAGATTTTCACTTGCAACTTGCTTTAACATGTTTAACAGTGCATAAATTGTTGTCTAAAACAAAAAAGAATGATGCATTTTATGGCTGGACCTGGTTTTATCACATTCTGAATTGAACGTTGAAAATGAGCTTTTCAGAGCCAGCAGAGGTCAAAATAAGCAGTAATGCAAACTCAGTCAGAGACATAGATTTTCACTTGCAACTTGCTTTAACATGTTTAACAATGCATAAATTGTTGTCTAAAACAAAAAAGAATGATGCATTTTATGGCTGGATCTGTTTTATCACTTTCTGAATTGGACGTTGAAAATGAGCTTATCTCAGCCAGCAGAGAGGTCAAATCACAGTAATGCAAACTCAGTCAGAGACAAAGATTTTCACTTGCAACTTGCTTTAACATGTTTACAGTGCATGAAATGTTGTCTAAAACAAAAAAGTATGGTGCATTTTATGGCTGGATCTGGTTTTATCACATTCTGAATTGAACGTTGAAAATGAGCTTTTCAGAGCCAGCAGAGGTCAAAATAAGCAGTAATGCAAACTCAGTCAGAGACGTAGATTTTCACTTGCAACTTGCTTTAACATGTTTAACAGTGCATAAATTGTTGTCTAAAACAAAAAAGAATGATGCATTTTATGGCTGGATCTGGTTTTATCACATTCTGAATTGAACGTTGAAAATGAGCTTTTCAGAGCCAGCAGAGGTCAAAATAAGCAGTAATGCAAACTCAGTCAGAGACATAGATTTTCACTTGCAACTTGCTTTAACATGTTTAACAATGCATGAATTATTGTCTAAAACAAAAAAGAATGATGCATTTTATGGCTGGATCTGTTTTATCACTTTCTGAATTGGACGTTGAAAATGAGCCTATCTCAGCCAGCAGAGAGGTCAAATCACAGTAATGCAAACTCAGTCAGAGACATAGATTTTCACTTGCAACTTGCTTTAACATGTTTAACAGTGCATGAAATGTTGTCTAAAACAAAAAAGTATGGTGCATTTTATGGCTGGATCTGGTTTTATCACATTCTGAATTGAACGTTGAAAATGAGCTTTTCAGAGCCAGCAGAGGTCAAAATAAGCAGTAATGCAAACTCAGTCAGAGACATAGATTTTCACTTGCAACTTGCTTTAACATGTTTAACAGTGCATGAATTGTTGTTTAAAACAAAAAAGAATGATGCATTTTATGGCTGGATCTGTTTTATCACTTTCTGAATTGGACGTTGAAAATGAGCTTATCTCAGCCAGCAGAGAGGTCAAATCACAGTAATGCAAACTCAGTCAGAGACAAAGATTTTCACTTGCAACTTGCTTTAACATGTTTAACAGTGCATGAATTGTTGTCTAAAACAAAAAAGAATGATGCATTTTATGGCTGGATCTGGTTTTATCACATTCTGAATTGAACGTTGAAAATGAGCTTTTTAGAGCCAGCAGAGGTCAAAATAAGCAGTAATGCAAACTCAGTCAGAGACGTAGATTTTCACTTGCAACTTGCTTTAACATGTTTAACAGTGCATAAATTGTTGTCTAAAACAAAAAAGAATGATGCATTTTATGGCTGGATCTGGTTTTATCACATTCTGAATTGAACGTTGAAAATGAGCTTTTCAGAGCCAGCAGAGGTCAAAATAAGCAGTAATGCAAACTCAGTCAGAGACATAGATTTTCACTTGCAACTTGCTTTAACATGTTTAACAATGCATGAATTGTTGTCTAAAACAAAAAAGAATGATGCATTTTATGGCTGGATCTGTTTTATCACTTTCTGAATTGGACGTTGAAAATGAGCTTATCTCAGCCAGCAGAGAGGTCAAATCACAGTAATGCAAACTCAGTCAGAGACATAGATTTTCACTTGCAACTTGCTTTAACATGTTTAACAGTGCATGAAATGTTGTCTAAAACAAAAAAGTATGGTGCATTTTATGGCTGGATCTGGTTTTATCACATTCTGAATTGAACGTTGAAAATGAGCTTTTCAGAGCCAGCAGAGGTCAAAATAAGCAGTAATGCAAACTCAGTCAGAGACATAGATTTTCACTTGCAACTTGCTTTAACATGTTTAACAGTGCATGAATTGTTGTTTAAAACAAAAAAGAATGATGCATTTTATGGCTGGATCTGTTTTATCACTTTCTGAATTGGACGTTGAAAATGAGCTTATCTCAGCCAGCAGAGAGGTCAAATCACAGTAATGCAAACTCAGTCAGAGACATAGATTTTCACTTGCAACTTGCTTTAACATGTTTAACAGTGCATGAATTTTTGTCTAAAACAAAAAAGAATGATGCATTTTATGGCTGAATCTGTTTTATCACTTTCTGAATTGCACGTTGAAAATAAGCTTATCTCAGCCAGCAGAGAGGTCAAATCACAGTAATGCAAACTCAGTCAGAGACATAGATTTTCACTTGCAACTTGCTTTAACATGTTTAACAGTGCATGAATTGTGGTCTAAAACAAAAAAGAATGATGCATTTTATGGCTGGATCTGTTTTTATCACTTTCTGAATTGGACGTTGAAAATGAGCTTATCTCAGCCAGCAGAGAGGTCAAATCACAGTAATGCAAACTCAGTCAGAGACGTAGATTTTCACTTGCAACTTGCTTTAACATGTTTAACAGTGCATGAATTGTTGTCTAAAACAAAAAAGAATGATGCATTTTATGGCTGGATCTGGTTTTATCACATTCTGAATTGAACGTTGAAAATGAGCTTTTCAGAGCCAGCAGAGGTCAAAATAAGCAGTAATGCAAACTCAGTCAGAGACATAGATTTTCACCTGCAACTTGCTTTAACATGTTTAACAGTGCATGAATTGTTGTCTAAAACAAAAAATAATGATGCATTTTATGGCTGGATCTGTTTTATCACTTTCTGAATTGCACGTTGAAAATGAGCTTATCTCAGCCAGCAGAGAGGTCAAATCACAGTAATGCAAACTCAGTCAGAGACATAGATTTTCACTTGCAACTTGCTTTAACATGTTTAACAGTGCATGAATTGTTGTCTAAAACAAAAAAGAATGATGCATTTTATGGCTGGATCTGTTTTTATCACTTTCTGAATTGGACGTTGAAAATGAGCTTATCTCAGCCAGCAGAGAGGTTAAATCACAGTAATGCAAACTCAGTCAGAGACATAGATTTTCACTTGCAACTTGCTTTAACATGTTTAACAGTGCATGAATTGTTGTCTAAAACAAAAAAGAATGATGCATTTCATGGCTGGATCTGGTTTTATCACATTCTGAATTGAACGTTGAAAATGAGCTTTTCAGAGCCAGCAGAGGTCAAAATAAGCAGTAATGCAAACTCAGTCAGAGACATAGATTTTCACTTGCAACTTGCTTTAACATGTTTAACAGTGCATGAATTGTTGTCTAAAACAAAAAAGAATGATGCATTTTATGGCTGGATCTGTTTTATCACTTTCTGAATTGGACGTTGAAAATGAGCTTATCTCAGCCAGCAGAGAGGTCAAATCACAGTAATGCAAACTCAGTCAGAGACATAGATTTTCACTTGCAACTTGCTTTAACATGTTTAACAGTGCATGAATTGTTGTCTAAAACAAAAAAGAGTGATGCATTTTATGGCTGGATCTGTTTTATCACTTTCTGAATTGCACGTTGAAAATGAGCTTATCTCAGCCAGCAGAGAGGTCAAATCACAGTAATGCAAACTCAGTCAGAGACATAGATTTTCACTTGCAACTTGCTTTAACATGTTTAACAGTGCATGAATTGTTGTCTAAAACAAAAAAGAATGATGCATTGTATGGCTGGATCTGGTTTTATCACATTCTGAATTGAACGTTGAAAATGAGCTTTTCAGAGCCAGCAGAGGTCAAAATAAGCAGTAATGCAAACTCAGTCAGAGACGTAGATTTTCACTTGCAACTTGCTTTAACATGTTTAACAGTGCATAAATTGTTGTCTAAAACAAAAAAGAATGATGCATTTTATGGCTGGATCTGGTTTTATCACATTCTGAATTGAACGTTGAAAATGAGCTTTTCAGAGCCAGCAGAGGTCAAAATAAGCAGTAATGCAAACTCAGTCAGAGACATAGATTTTCACTTGCAACTTGCTTTAACATGTTTAACAATGCATGAATTGTTGTCTAAAACAAAAAAGAATGATGCATTTTATGGCTGGATCTGTTTTATCACTTTCTGAATACGACGTTGAAAATGAGCTTATCTCAGCCAGCAGAGAGGTCAAATCACAGTAATGCAAACTCAGTCAGAGACATAGATTTTCACTTGCAACTTGCTTTAACATGTTTAACAGTGCATGAATTGTTGTCTAAAACAAAAAAGTATGGTGCATTTTATGGCTGGATCTGGTTTTATCACATTCTGAATTGAATGTTGAAAATGAGCTTTTCAGAGCCAGCAGAGGTCAAAATAAGCAGTAATGCAAACTCAGTCAGAGACATAGATTTTCACTTGCAACTTGCTTTAACATGTTTAACAGTGCATGAAATGTTGTCTAAAACAAAAAAGAATGGTGCATTTTATGGCTGGATCTGTTTTTATCACTTTCTGAATTGGACGTTGAAAATGAGCTTATCTCAGCCAGCAGAGAGGTCAAATCACAGTAATGCAAACTCAGTCAGAGACGTAGATTTTCACTTGCAACTTGCTTTAACATGTTTAACAGTGCATGAATTGTTGTCTAAAACAAAAAAGAATGATGCATTTTATGGCTGGATCTGGTTTTATCACATTCTGAATTGAACGTTGAAAATGAGCTTTTCAGAGCCAGCAGAGGTCAAAATAAGCAGTAATGCAAACTCAGTCAGAGACATAGATTTTCACCTGCAACTTGCTTTAACATGTTTAACAGTGCATGAATTGTTGTCTAAAACAAAAAATAATGATGCATTTTATGGCTGGATCTGTTTTATCACTTTCTGAATTGCACGTTGAAAATGAGCTTATCTCAGCCAGCAGAGAGGTCAAATCACAGTAATGCAAACTCAGTCAGAGACATAGATTTTCACTTGCAACTTGCTTTAACATGTTTAACAGTGCATGAATTGTTGTCTAAAACAAAAAAGAATGATGCATTTTATGGCTGGATCTGTTTTTATCACTTTCTGAATTGGACGTTGAAAATGAGCTTATCTCAGCCAGCAGAGAGGTTAAATCACAGTAATGCAAACTCAGTCAGAGACATAGATTTTCACTTGCAACTTGCTTTAACATGTTTAACAGTGCATGAATTGTTGTCTAAAACAAAAAAGAATGATGCATTTTATGGCTGGATCTGGTTTTATCACATTCTGAATTGAACGTTGAAAATGAGCTTTTCAGAGCCAGCAGAGGTCAAAATAAGCAGTAATGCAAACTCAGTCAGAGACATAGATTTTCACTTGCAACTTGCTTTAACATGTTTAACAGTGCATGAATTGTTGTCTAAAACAAAAAAGAATGATGCATTTTATGGCTGGATCTGTTTTATCACTTTCTGAATTGGACGTTGAAAATGAGCTTATCTCAGCCAGCAGAGAGGTCAAATCACAGTAATGCAAACTCAGTCAGAGACATAGATTTTCACTTGCAACTTGCTTTAACATGTTTAACAGTGCATGAATTGTTGTCTAAAACAAAAAAGAGTGATGCATTTTATGGCTGGATCTGTTTTATCACTTTCTGAATTGCACGTTGAAAATGAGCTTATCTCAGCCAGCAGAGAGGTCAAATCACAGTAATGCAAACTCAGTCAGAGACATAGATTTTCACTTGCAACTTGCTTTAACATGTTTAACAGTGCATGAATTGTTGTCTAAAACAAAAAAGAATGATGCATTGTATGGCTGGATCTGGTTTTATCACATTCTGAATTGAACGTTGAAAATGAGCTTTTCAGAGCCAGCAGAGGTCAAAATAAGCAGTAATGCAAACTCAGTCAGAGACGTAGATTTTCACTTGCAACTTGCTTTAACATGTTTAACAGTGCATAAATTGTTGTCTAAAACAAAAAAGAATGATGCATTTTATGGCTGGATCTGGTTTTATCACATTCTGAATTGAACGTTGAAAATGAGCTTTTCAGAGCCAGCAGAGGTCAAAATAAGCAGTAATGCAAACTCAGTCAGAGACATAGATTTTCACTTGCAACTTGCTTTAACATGTTTAACAATGCATGAATTGTTGTCTAAAACAAAAAAGAATGATGCATTTTATGGCTGGATCTGTTTTATCACTTTCTGAATACGACGTTGAAAATGAGCTTATCTCAGCCAGCAGAGAGGTCAAATCACAGTAATGCAAACTCAGTCAGAGACATAGATTTTCACTTGCAACTTGCTTTAACATGTTTAACAGTGCATGAAATGTTGTCTTTAACAAAAAAGTATGGTGCATTTTATGGCTGGATCTGGTTTTATCACATTCTGAATTGAATGTTGAAAATGAGCTTTTCAGAGCCAGCAGAGGTCAAAATAAGCAGTAATGCAAACTCAGTCAGAGACATAGATTTTCACTTGCAACTTGCTTTAACATGTTTAACAGTGCATGAAATGTTGTCTAAAACAAAAAAGAATGGTGCATTTTATGGCTGGATCTGTTTTTATCACTTTCTGAATTGGACGTTGAAAATGAGCTTATCTCAGCGAGCAGAGAGGTCAAATCACAGTAATGCAAACTCAGTCAGAGACATAAATTTTCACCTGCAACTTGCTTTAACATGTTTAACAGTGCATGAAATGTTGTCTAAAACAAAAAAGAATGATGCATTTTATGGCTGGATCTGTTTTATCACTTTCTGAATTGGACGTTGAAAATGAGCTTATCTCAGCCAGCAGAGAGGTCAAATCACAGTAATGCAAACTCAGTCAGAGACATAGATTTTCACTTGCAACTTGCTTTAACATGTTTAACAGTGCATGAATTGTTGTCTTAAACAAAAAAGAATGATGCATTATATGGCTGGATCTGTTTTATCACTTTCTGAATTGCACGTTGAAAATGAGCTTATCTCAGCCAGCAGAGAGGTCAAATCACAGTAATGCAAACTCAGTCAGAGACATAGATTTTCACTTGCAACTTGCTTTAACATGTTTAACAGTGCATGAATTGTTGTCTAAAACAAAAAAGAATGATGCATTTTATGGCTGGATCTGTTTTTATCACTTTCTTAATTGCACGTTGAAAATGAGCTTATCTCAGCCAGCAGAGAGGTCAAATCACAGTAATGCAAACTCAGTCAGAGACATAGATTTTCACTTGCAACTTGCTTTAACATGTTTAACAGTGCATGAATTGTTGTCTAAAACAAAAAAGAATGATGCATTTTATGGCTGGATCTGGTTTTATCACATTCTGAATTGAACGTTGAAAATGAGCTTTTCAGAGCCAGCAGAGGTCAAAATAAGCAGTAATGCAAACTCAGTCAGAGACATAGATTTTCACTTGCAACTTGCTTTAACATGTTTAACAGTGCATGAATTGTTGTCTAAAACAAAAAAGAATGATGCATTGTATGGCTGGATCTGGTTTTATCACATTCTGAATTGAACGTTGAAAATGAGCTTTTCAGAGCCAGCAGAGGTCAAAATAAGCAGTAATGCAAACTCAGTCAGAGACGTAGATTTTCACTTGCAACTTGCTTTAACATGTTTAACAGTGCATGAATTGTTGTCTAAAACAAAAAAGAATGATGCATTTTATGGCTGGATCTGGTTTTATCACATTCTGAATTGAACGTTGAAAATGAGCTTTTCAGAGCCAGCAGAGGTCAAAATAATTAGTAATGCAAACTCAGTCAGAGACATAGATTTTCACTTGCAACTTGCTTTAACATGTTTAACAATGCATGAATTGTTGTCTAAAACAAAAAAGAATGATGCATTTTATGGCTGGATCTGTTTTATCACTTTCTGAATTGGACGTTGAAAATGAGCTTATCTCAGCCAGCAGAGAGGTCAAATCACAGTAATGCAAACTCACTCAGAGACATAGATTTTCACTTGCAACTTGCTTTAACATGTTTAACAGTGCATGAAATGTTGTCTAAAACAAAAAAGTATGGTGCATTTTATGGCTGGATCTGGTTTTATCACATTCTGAATTGAACGTTGAAAATGAGCTTTTCAGAGCCAGCAGAGGTCAAAATAAGCAGTAATGCAAACTCAGTCAGAGACATAGATTTTCACTTGCAACTTGCTTTAACATGTTTAACAGTGCATGAATTGTTGTTTAAAACAAAAAAGAATGATGCATTTTATGGCTGGATCTGTTTTATCACTTTCTGAATTGGACGTTGAAAATGAGCTTATCTCAGCCAGCAGAGAGGTCAAATCACAGTAATGCAAACTCAGTCAGAGACATAGATTTTTACTTGCAACTTGCTTTAACATGTTTAACAATGCATGAATTGTTGTCTAAAACAAAAAAGAATGATGCATTTTATGGCTGGATCTGTTTTATCACTTTCTGAATTGGACGTTGAAAATGAGCTTATCTCAGCCAGCAGAGAGGTCAAATCACAGTAATGCAAACTCAGTCAGAGACATAGATTTTCACTTGCAACTTGCTTTAACATGTTTAACAGTGCATGAATTGTTGTCTAAAACAAAAAAGAATGATGCATTTTATGGCTGGATCTGTTTTATGACTTTCTGAATTGGACGTTGAAAATGAGCTTATCTCAGCCAGCAGAGAGGTCAAATCACAGTAATGCAAACTCAGTCAGAGACATAGATTTTCACTTGCAACTTGCTTTAACATGTTTAACAGTGCATGAATTTTTGTCTAAAACAAAAAAGAATGATGCATTTTATGGCTGAATCTGTTTTATCACTTTCTGAATTGCACGTTGAAAATAAGCTTATCTCAGCCAGCAGAGAGGTCAAATCACAGTAATGCAAACTCAGTCAGAGACATAGATTTTCACTTGCAACTTGCTTTAACATGTTTAACAGTGCATGAATTGTTGTCTAAAACAAAAAAGAATGATGCATTTTATGGCTGGATCTGTTTTTATCACTTTCTGAATTGGACGTTGAAAATGAGCTTATCTCAGCCAGCAGAGAGGTCAAATCACAGTAATGCAAACTCAGTCAGAGACATAGATTTTCACTTGCAACTTGCTTTAACATGTTTAACAGTGCATGAATTGTTGTCTAAAACAAAAAAGAATGATGCATTTTATGGCTGGATCTGGTTTTATCACATTCTGAATTGAACGTTGAAAATGAGCTTTTCAGAGCCAGCAGAGGTCAAAATAAGCAGTAATGCAAACTCAGTCAGAGACATAGATTTTCACTTGCAACTTGCTTTAACATGTTTAACAGTGCATGAAATGTTGTCTAAAACAAAAAAGAATGGTGCATTTTATGGCTGGATCTGTTTTTATCACTTTCTGAATTGGACGTTGAAAATGAGCTTATCTCAGCGAGCAGAGAGGTCAAATCACAGTAATGCAAACTCAGTCAGAGACATAGATTTTCACCTGCAACTTGCTTTAACATGTTTAACAGTGCATGAAATGTTGTCTAAAACAAAAAAGAATGATGCATTTTATGGCTGGATCTGTTTTATCACTTTCTGAATTGGACGTTGAAAATGAGCTTATCTCAGCCAGCAGAGAGGTCAAATCACAGTAATGCAAACTCAGTCAGAGACATAGATTTTCACTTGCAACTTGCTTTAACATGTTTAACAGTGCATGAATTGTTGTCTAAAACAAAAAAGAATGATGCATTTTATGGCTGGATCTGTTTTTATCACTTTCTGAATTGCACGTTGAAAATGAGCTTATCTCAGCCAGCAGAGAGGTCAAATCACAGTAATGCAAACTCAGTCAGAGACATAGATTTTCACTTGCAACTTGCTTTAACATGTTTAACAGTGCATGAATTGTTGTCTAAAACAAAAAAGAATGATGCATTTTATGGCTGGATCTGGTTTTATCACATTCTGAATTGAACGTTGAAAATGAGCTTTTCAGAGCCAGCAGAGGTCAAAATAAGCAGTAATGCAAACTCAGTCAGAGACATAGATTTTCACTTGCAACTTGCTTTAACATGTTTAACAGTGCATGAATTGATGTCTAAAACAAAAAAGAATGATGCATTGTATGGCTGGATCTGGTTTTATCACATTCTGAATTGAACGTTGAAAATGAGCTTTTCAGAGCCAGCAGAGGTCAAAATAAGCAGTAATGCAAACTCAGTCAGAGACGTAGATTTTCACTTACAACTTGCTTTAACATGTTTAACAGTGCATAAATTGTTGTCTAAAACAAAAAAGAATGATGCATTTTATGGCTGGACCTGGTTTTATCACATTCTGAATTGAACGTTGAAAATGAGCTTTTCAGAGCCAGCAGAGGTCAAAATAAGCAGTAATGCAAACTCAGTCAGAGACATAGATTTTCACTTGCAACTTGCTTTAACATGTTTAACAATGCATAAATTGTTGTCTAAAACAAAAAAGAATGATGCATTTTATGGCTGGATCTGTTTTATCACTTTCTGAATTGGACGTTGAAAATGAGCTTATCTCAGCCAGCAGAGAGGTCAAATCACAGTAATGCAAACTCAGTCAGAGACAAAGATTTTCACTTGCAACTTGCTTTAACATGTTTACAGTGCATGAAATGTTGTCTAAAACAAAAAAGTATGGTGCATTTTATGGCTGGATCTGGTTTTATCACATTCTGAATTGAACGTTGAAAATGAGCTTTTCAGAGCCAGCAGAGGTCAAAATAAGCAGTAATGCAAACTCAGTCAGAGACATAGATTTTCACTTGCAACTTGCTTTAACATGTTTAACAGTGCATGAATTGTTGTTTAAAACAAAAAAGAATGATGCATTTTATGGCTGGATCTGTTTTATCACTTTCTGAATTGGACGTTGAAAATGAGCTTATCTCAGCCAGCAGAGAGGTCAAATCACAGTAATGCAAACTCAGTCAGAGACAAAGATTTTCACTTGCAACTTGCTTTAACATGTTTAACAGTGCATGAATTGTTGTCTAAAACAAAAAAGAATGATGCATTTTATGGCTGGATCTGGTTTTATCACATTCTGAATTGAACGTTGAAAATGAGCTTTTCAGAGCCAGCAGAGGTCAAAATAAGCAGTAATGCAAACTCAGTCAGAGACGTAGATTTTCACTTGCAACTTGCTTTAACATGTTTAACAGTGCATAAATTGTTGTCTAAAACAAAAAAGAATGATGCATTTTATGGCTGGATCTGGTTTTATCACATTCTGAATTGAACGTTGAAAATGAGCTTTTCAGAGCCAGCAGAGGTCAAAATAAGCAGTAATGCAAACTCAGTCAGAGACATAGATTTTCACTTGCAACTTGCTTTAACATGTTTAACAATGCATGAATTGTTGTCTAAAACAAAAAAGAATGATGCATTTTATGGCTGGATCTGTTTTATCACTTTCTGAATTGGACGTTGAAAATGAGCTTATCTCAGCCAGCAGAGAGGTCAAATCACAGTAATGCAAACTCAGTCAGAGACATAGATTTTCACTTGCAACTTGCTTTAACATGTTTAACAGTGCATGAAATGTTGTCTAAAACAAAAAAGTATGGTGCATTTTATGGCTGGATCTGGTTTTATCACATTCTGAATTGAACGTTGAAAATGAGCTTTTCAGAGCCAGCAGAGGTCAAAATAAGCAGTAATGCAAACTCAGTCAGAGACATAGATTTTCACTTGCAACTTGCTTTAACATGTTTAACAGTGCATGAATTGTTGTTTAAAACAAAAAAGAATAATGCATTTTATGGCTGGATCTGTTTTATCACTTTCTGAATTGGACGTTAAAAATGAGCTTATCTCAGCCAGCAGAGAGGTCAAATCACAGTAATGCAAACTCAGTCAGAGACAAAGATTTTCACTTGCAACTTGCTTTAACATGTTTAACAGTGCATGAATTGTTGTCTAAAACAAAAAAGAATGATGCATTTTATGGCTGGATCTGGTTTTATCACATTCTGAATTGAACGTTGAAAATGAGCTTTTCAGAGCCAGCAGAGGTCAAAATAAGCAGTAATGCAAACTCAGTCAGAGACGTAGATTTTCACTTGCAACTTGCTTTAACATGTTTAACAGTGCATAAATTGTTGTCTAAAACAAAAAAGAATGATGCATTTTATGGCTGGATCTGGTTTTATCACATTCTGAATTGAACGTTGAAAATGAGCTTTTCAGAGCCAGCAGAGGTCAAAATAAGCAGTAATGCAAACTCAGTCAGAGACATAGATTTTCACTTGCAACTTGCTTTAACATGTTTAACAATGCATGAATTGTTGTCTAAAACAAAAAAGAATGATGCATTTTATGGCTGGATCTGTTTTATCACTTTCTGAATTGGACGTTGAAAATGAGCTTATCTCAGCCAGCAGAGAGGTCAAATCACAGTAATGCAAACTCAGTCAGAGACATAGATTTTCACTTGCAACTTGCTTTAACATGTTTAACAGTGCATGAAATGTTGTCTAAAACAAAAAAGTATGGTGCATTTTATGGCTGGATCTGGTTTTATCACATTCTGAATTACTCCGTTGAAAATGAGCTTTTCAGAGCCAGCAGAGGTAAAAATAAGCAGTAATGCAAACTCAGTCAGAGACATAGATTTTCACTTGCAACTTGCTTTAACATGTTTAACAGTGCATGAATTGTTGTTTAAAACAAAAAAGAATGATGCATTTTATGGCTGGATCTGTTTTATCACTTTCTGAATTGGACGTTGAAAATGAGCTTATCTCAGCCAGCAGAGAGGTCAAATCACAGTAATGCAAACTCAGTCAGAGACAAAGATTTTCACTTGCAACTTGCTTTAACATGTTTAACAGTGCATGAATTGTTGTCTAAAACAAAAAAGAATGATGCATTTTATGGCTGGATCTGGTTTTATCACATTCTGAATTGAACGTTGAAAATGAGCTTTTCAGAGCCAGCAGAGGTCAAAATAAGCAGTAATGCAAACTCAGTCAGAGACATAGATTTTCACTTGCAACTTGCTTTAACATGTTTAACAGTGCATGAATTGTTGTCTAAAACAAAAAAGAATGATGCATTTTATGGCTGGATCTGTTTTATCACTTTCTGAATTGGACGTTGAAAATGAGCTTATCTCAGCCAGCAGAGAGGTCAAATCACAGTAATGCAAACTCAGTCAGAGACATAGATTTTCACTTGCAACTTGCTTTAACATGTTTAACAGTGCATGAATTTTTGTCTAAAACAAAAAAGAATGATGCATTTTATGGCTGAATCTGTTTTATCACTTTCTGAATTGCACGTTGAAAATAAGCTTATCTCAGCCAGCAGAGAGGTCAAATCACAGTAATGCAAACTCAGTCAGAGACATAGATTTTCACTTGCAACTTGCTTTAACATGTTTAACAGTGCATGAATTGTGGTCTAAAACAAAAAAGAATGATGCATTTTATGGCTGGATCTGTTTTTATCACTTTCTGAATTGGACGTTGAAAATGAGCTTGTCTCAGCCAGCAGAGAGGTCAAATCACAGTAATGCAAACTCAGTCAGAGACATAGATTTTCACTTGCAACTTGCTTTAACATGTTTAACAGTGCATGAATTGTTGTCTAAAACAAAAAAGAATGATGCATTTTATGGCTGGATCTGGTTTTATCACATTCTGAATTGAACGTTGAAAATGAGCTTTTCAGAGCCAGCAGAGGTCAAAATAAGCAGTAATGCAAACTCAGTCAGAGACATAGATTTTCACCTGCAACTTGCTTTAACATGTTTAACAGTGCATGAATTGTTGTCTAAAACAAAAAATAATGATGCATTTTATGGCTGGATCTGTTTTATCACTTTCTGAATTGCACGTTGAAAATGAGCTTATCTCAGCCAGCAGAGAGGTCAAATCACAGTAATGCAAACTCAGTCAGAGACATAGATTTTCTCTTGCAACTTGCTTTAACATGTTTAACAGTGCATGAATTGTTGTCTAAAACAAAAAAGAATGATGCATTTTATGGCTGGATCTGTTTTTATCACTTTCTGAATTGGACGTTGAAAATGAGCTTATCTCAGCCAGCAGAGAGGTTAAATCACAGTAATGCAAACTCAGTCAGAGACATAGATTTTCACTTGCAACTTGCTTTAACATGTTTAACAGTGCATGAATTGTTGTCTAAAACAAAAAAGAATGATGCATTTTATGGCTGGATCTGGTTTTATCACATTCTGAATTGAACGTTGAAAATGAGCTTTTCAGAGCCAGCAGAGGTCAAAATAAGCAGTAATGCAAACTCAGTCAGAGACATAGATTTTCACTTGCAACTTGCTTTAACATGTTTAACAGTGCATGAATTGTTGTCTAAAACAAAAAAGAATGATGCATTTTATGGCTGGATCTGTTTTATCACTTTCTGAATTGGACGTTGAAAATGAGCTTATCTCAGCCAGCAGAGAGGTCAAATCACAGTAATGCAAACTCAGTCAGAGACATAGATTTTCACCTGCAACTTGCTTTAACATGTTTAACAGTGCATGAAATGTTGTCTAAAACAAAAAAGAATGATGCATTTTATGGCTGGATCTGTTTTATCACTTTCTGAATTGGACGTTGAAAATGAGCTTATCTCAGCCAGCAGAGAGGTCAAATCACAGTAATGCAAACTCAGTCAGAGACATAGATTTTCACTTGCAACTTGCTTTAACATGTTTAACAGTGCATGAATTGTTGTCTTAAACAAAAAAGAATGATGCATTATATGGCTGGATCTGTTTTATCACTTTCTGAATTGCACGTTGAAAATGAGCTTATCTCAGCCAGCAGAGAGGTCAAATCACAGTAATGCAAACTCAGTCAGAGACATAGATTTTCACTTGCAACTTGCTTTAACATGTTTAACAGTGCATGAATTGTTGTCTAAAACAAAAAAGAATGATGCATTTTATGGCTGGATCTGTTTTTATCACTTTCTGAATTGCACGTTGAAAATGAGCTTATCTCAGCCAGCAGAGAGGTCAAATCACAGTAATGCAAACTCAGTCAGAGACATAGATTTTCACTTGCAACTTGCTTTAACATGTTTAACAGTGCATGAATTGTTGTCTAAAACAAAAAAGAATGATGCATTTTATGGCTGGATCTGGTTTTATCACATTCTGAATTGAACGTTGAAAATGAGCTTTTCAGAGCCAGCAGAGGTCAAAATAAGCAGTAATGCAAACTCAGTCAGAGACATAGATTTTCACTTGCAACTTGCTTTAACATGTTTAACAGTGCATGAATTGTTGTCTAAAACAAAAAAGAATGATGCATTTTATGGCTGGATCTGGTTTTATCACATTCTGAATTGAACGTTGAAAATGAGCTTTTCAGAGCCAGCAGAGGTCAAAATAAGCAGTAATGCAAACTCAGTCAGAAACATAGATTTTCACTTGCAACTTGCTTTAACATGTTTAACAGTGCATGAATTGATGTCTAAAACAAAAAAGAATGATGCATTGTATGGCTGGATCTGGTTTTATCACATTCTGAATTGAACGTTGAAAATGAGCTTTTCAGAGCCAGCAGAGGTCAAAATAAGCAGTAATGCAAACTCAGTCAGAGACGTAGATTTTCACTTGCAACTTGCTTTAACATGTTTAACAGTGCATAAATTGTTGTCTAAAACAAAAAAGAATGATGCATTTTATGGCTGGACCTGGTTTTATCACATTCTGAATTGAACGTTGAAAATGAGCTTTTCAGAGCCAGCAGAGGTCAAAATAAGCAGTAATGCAAACTCAGTCAGAGACATAGATTTTCACTTGCAACTTGCTTTAACATGTTTAACAATGCATAAATTGTTGTCTAAAACAAAAAAGAATGATGCATTTTATGGCTGGATCTGTTTTATCACTTTCTGAATTGGACGTTGAAAATGAGCTTATCTCAGCCAGCAGAGAGGTCAAATCACAGTAATGCAAACTCAGTCAGAGACATAGATTTTCACTTGCAACTTGCTTTAACATGTTTACAGTGCATGAAATGTTGTCTAAAACAAAAAAGTATGGTGCATTTTATGGCTGGATCTGGTTTTATCACATTCTGAATTGAACGTTGAAAATGAGCTTTTCAGAGCCAGCAGAGGTCAAAATAAGCAGTAATGCAAACTCAGTCAGAGACATAGATTTTCACTTGCAACTTGCTTTAACATGTTTAACAGTGCATGAATTGTTGTTTAAAACAAAAAAGAATGATGCATTTTATGGCTGGATCTGTTTTATCACTTTCTGAATTGGACGTTGAAAATGAGCTTATCTCAGCCAGCAGAGAGGTCAAATCACAGTATTGCAAACTCAGTCAGAGACAAAGATTTTCACTTGCAACTTGCTTTAACATGTTTAACAGTGCATGAATTGTTGTCTAAAACAAAAAAGAATGATGCATTTTATGGCTGGATCTGGTTTTATCACATTCTGAATTGAACGTTGAAAATGAGCTTTTCAGAGCCAGCAGAGGTCAAAATAAGCAGTAATGCAAACTCAGTCAGAGACGTAGATTTTCACTTGCAACTTGCTTTAACATGTTTAACAGTGCATAAATTGTTGTCTAAAACAAAAAAGAATGATGCATTTTATGGCTGGATCTGGTTTTATCACATTCTGAATTGAACGTTGAAAATGAGCTTTTCAGAGCCAGCAGAGGTCAAAATAAGCAGTAATGCAAACTCAGTCAGAGACATAGATTTTCACTTGCAACTTGCTTTAACATGTTTAACAATGCATGAATTGTTGTCTAAAACAAAAAAGAATGATGCATTTTATGGCTGGATCTGTTTTATCACTTTCTGAATTGGACGTTGAAAATGAGCTTATCTCAGCCAGCAGAGAGGTCAAATCACAGTAATGCAAACTCAGTCAGAGACATAGATTTTCACTTGCAACTTGCTTTAACATGTTTAACAGTGCATGAAATGTTGTCTAAAACAAAAAAGTATGGTGCATTTTATGGCTGGATCTGGTTTTATCACATTCTGAATTGAACGTTGAAAATGAGCTTTTCAGAGCCAGCAGAGGTCAAAATAAGCAGTAATGCAAACTCAGTCAGAGACGTAGATTTTCACTTGCAACTTGCTTTAACATGTTTAACAGTGCATAAATTGTTGTCTAAAACAAAAAAGAATGATGCATTTTATGGCTGGATCTGGTTTTATCACATTCTGAATTGAACGTTGAAAATGAGCTTTTCAGAGCCAGCAGAGGTCAAAATAAGCAGTAATGCAAACTCAGTCAGAGACATAGATTTTCACTTGCAACTTGCTTTAACATGTTTAACAATGCATGAATTGTTGTCTAAAACAAAAAAGAATGATGCATTTTATGGCTGGATCTGTTTTATCACTTTCTGAATTGGACGTTGAAAATGAGCTTATCTCAGCCAGCAGAGAGGTCAAATCACAGTAATGCAAACTCAGTCAGAGACATAGATTTTCACTTGCAACTTGCTTTAACATGTTTAACAGTGCATGAAATGTTGTCTAAAACAAAAAAGTATGGTGCATTTTATGGCTGGATCTGGTTTTATCACATTCTGAATTGAACGTTGAAAATGAGCTTTTCAGAGCCAGCAGAGGTCAAAATAAGCAGTAATGCAAACTCAGTCAGAGACATAGATTTTCACTTGCAACTTGCTTTAACATGTTTAACAGTGCATGAATTGTTGTCTAAAACAAAAAAGAATGATGCATTTTATGGCTGGATCTGTTTTATCACTTTCTGAATTGGACGTTGAAAATGAGCTTATCTCAGCCAGCAGAGAGGTCAAATTCTAGTAATGCAAACTCAGTCAGAGACATAGATTTTCACTTGCAACTTGCTTTAACATGTTTAACAGTGCATGAATTGTTGTTTAAAACAAAAAAGAATGATGCATTTTATGGCTGGATCTGTTTTATCACTTTCTGAATTGGACGTTGAAAATGAGCTTATCTCAGCCAGCAGAGAGGTCAAATCACAGTAATGCAAACTCAGTCAGAGACATAGATTTTTACTTGCAACTTGCTTTAACATGTTTAACAATGCATGAATTGTTGTCTAAAACAAAAAAGAATGATGCATTTTATGGCTGGATCTGTTTTATCACTTTCTGAATTGGACGTTGAAAATGAGCTTATCTCAGCCAGCAGAGAGGTCAAATCACAGTAATGCAAACTCAGTCAGAGACATAGATTTTCACTTGCAACTTGCTTTAACATGTTTAACAGTGCATGAATTGTTGTCTAAAACAAAAAAGAATGATGCATTTTATGGCTGGATCTGTTTTATGACTTTCTGAATTGGACGTTGAAAATGAGCTTATCTCAGCCAGCAGAGAGGTCAAATCACAGTAATGCAAACTCAGTCAGAGACATAGATTTTCACTTGCAACTTGCTTTAACATGTTTAACAGTGCATGAATTTTTGTCTAAATCAAAAAAGAATGATGCATTTTATGGCTGAATCTGTTTTATCACTTTCTGAATTGCACGTTGAAAATAAGCTTATCTCAGCCAGCAGAGAGGTCAAATCACAGTAATGCAAACTCAGTCAGAGACATAGATTTTCACTTGCAACTTGCTTTAACATGTTTAACAGTGCATGAATTGTTGTCTAAAACAAAAAAGAATGATGCATTTTATGGCTGGATCTGTTTTTATCACTTTCTGAATTGGACGTTGAAAATGAGCTTATCTCAGCCAGCAGAGAGGTCAAATCACAGTAATGCAAACTCAGTCAGAGACATAGATTTTTACTTGCAACTTGCTTTAACATGTTTAACAGTGCATGAATTGTTGTCTAAAACAAAAAAGAATGATGCATTTTATGGCTGGATCTGGTTTTATCACATTCTGAATTGAACGTTGAAAATGAGCTTTTCAGAGCCAGCAGAGGTCAAAATAAGCAGTAATGCAAACTCAGTCAGAGACATAGATTTTCACTTGCAACTTGCTTTAACATGTTTAACAGTGCATGAAATGTTGTCTAAAACAAAAAAGAATGGTGCATTTTATGGCTGGATCTGTTTTTATCACTTTCTGAATTGGACGTTGAAAATGAGCTTATCTCAGCGAGCAGAGAGGTCAAATCACAGTAATGCAAACTCAGTCAGAGACATAGATTTTCACCTGCAACTTGCTTTAACATGTTTAACAGTGCATGAAATGTTGTCTAAAACAAAAAAGAATGATGCATTTTATGGCTGGATCTGTTTTATCACTTTCTGAATTGGACGTTGAAAATGAGCTTATCTCAGCCAGCAGAGAGGTCAAATCACAGTAATGCAAACTCAGTCAGAGACATAGATTTTCACTTGCAACTTGCTTTAACATGTTTAACAGTGCATAAATTGTTGTCTAAAACAAAAAAGAATGATGCATTTTATGGCTGGATCTGGTTTTATCACATTCTGAATTGAACGTTGAAAATGAGCTTTTCAGAGCCAGCAGAGGTCAAAATAAGCAGTAATGCAAACTCAGTCAGAGACATAGATTTTCACTTGCAACTTGCTTTAACATGTTTAACAATGCATGAATTGTTGTCTAAAACAAAAAAGAATGATGCATTTTATGGCTGGATCTGTTTTATCACTTTCTGAGTTGGACGTTGAAAATGAGCTTATCTCAGCCAGCAGAGAGGTCAAATCACAGTAATGCAAACTCAGTCAGAGACATAGATTTTCACTTGCAACTTGCTTTAACATGTTTAACAGTGCATGAAATGTTGTCTAAAACAAAAAAGTATGGTGCATTTTATGGCTGGATCTGGTTTTATCACATTCTGAATTGAACGTTGAAAATGAGCTTTTCAGAGCCAGCAGAGGTCAAAATAAGCAGTAATGCAAACTCAGTCAGAGACATAGATTTTCACTTGCAACTTGCTTTAACATGTTTAACAGTGCATGAATTGTTGTTTAAAACAAAAAAGAATAATGCATTTTATGGCTGGATCTGTTTTTATCACTTTCTGAATTGGACGTTGAAAATGAGCTTATCTCAGCCAGCAGAGAGGTCAAATCACAGTAATGCAAACTCAGTCAGAGACATAGATTTTTACTTGCAACTTGCTTTAACATGTTTAACAGTGCATGAATTGTTGTCTAAAACAAAAAAGAATGATGCATTTTATGGCTGGATCTGGTTTTATCACATTCTGAATTGAACGTTGAAAATGAGCTTTTCAGAGCCAGCAGAGGTCAAAATAAGCAGTAATGCAAACTCAGTCAGAGACATAGATTTTCACTTGCAACTTGCTTTAACATGTTTAACAGTGCATGAAATGTTGTCTAAAACAAAAAAGAATGGTGCATTTTATGGCTGGATCTGTTTTTATCACTTTCTGAATTGGACGTTGAAAATGAGCTTATCTCAGCGAGCAGAGAGGTCAAATCACAGTAATGCAAACTCAGTCAGAGACATAGATTTTCACCTGCAACTTGCTTTAACATGTTTAACAGTGCATGAAATGTTGTCTAAAACAAAAAAGAATGATGCATTTTATGGCTGGATCTGTTTTATCACTTTCTGAATTGGACGTTGAAAATGAGCTTATCTCAGCCAGCAGAGAGGTCAAATCACAGTAATGCAAACTCAGTCAGAGACATAGATTTTCACTTGCAACTTGCTTTAACATGTTTAACAGTGCATAAATTGTTGTCTAAAACAAAAAAGAATGATGCATTTTATGGCTGGATCTGGTTTTATCACATTCTGAATTGAACGTTGAAAATGAGCTTTTCAGAGCCAGCAGAGGTCAAAATAAGCAGTAATGCAAACTCAGTCAGAGACATAGATTTTCACTTGCAACTTGCTTTAACATGTTTAACAATGCATGAATTGTTGTCTAAAACAAAAAAGAATGATGCATTTTATGGCTGGATCTGTTTTATCACTTTCTGAGTTGGACGTTGAAAATGAGCTTATCTCAGCCAGCAGAGAGGTCAAATCACAGTAATGCAAACTCAGTCAGAGACATAGATTTTCACTTGCAACTTGCTTTAACATGTTTAACAGTGCATGAAATGTTGTCTAAAACAAAAAAGTATGGTGCATTTTATGGCTGGATCTGGTTTTATCACATTCTGAATTGAACGTTGAAAATGAGCTTTTCAGAGCCAGCAGAGGTCAAAATAAGCAGTAATGCAAACTCAGTCAGAGACATAGATTTTCACTTGCAACTTGCTTTAACATGTTTAACAGTGCATGAATTGTTGTTTAAAACAAAAAAGAATAATGCATTTTATGGCTGGATCTGTTTTATCACTTTCTGAATTGGACGTTGAAAATGAGCTTATCTCAGCCAGCAGAGAGGTCAAATCACAGTAATGCAAACTCAGTCAGAGACAAAGATTTTCACTTGCAACTTGCTTTAACATGTTTAACAGTGCATGAATTGTTGTCTAAAACAAAAAAGAATGATGCATTTTATGGCTGGATCTGGTTTTATCACATTCTGAATTGAACGTTGAAAATGAGCTTTTCAGAGCCAGCAGAGGTCAAAATAAGCAGTAATGCAAACTCAGTCAGAGACGTAGATTTTCACTTGCAACTTGCTTTAACATGTTTAACAGTGCATAAATTGTTGTCTAAAACAAAAAAGAATGATGCATTTTATGGCTGGATCTGGTTTTATCACATTCTGAATTGAACGTTGAAAATGAGCTTTTCAGAGCCAGCAGAGGTCAAAATAAGCAGTAATGCAAACTCAGTCAGAGACATAGATTTTCACTTGCAACTTGCTTTAACATGTTTAACAATGCATGAATTGTTGTCTAAAACAAAAAAGAATGATGCATTTTATGGCTGGATCTGTTTTATCACTTTCTGAATTGGACGTTGAAAATGAGCTTATCTCAGCCAGCAGAGAGGTCAAATCACAGTAATGCAAACTCAGTCAGAGACATAGATTTTCACTTGCAACTTGCTTTAACATGTTTAACAGTGCATGAAATGTTGTCTAAAACAAAAAAGTATGGTGCATTTTATGGCTGGATCTGGTTTTATCACATTCTGAATTGAACGTTGAAAATGAGCTTTTCAGAGCCAGCAGAGGTCAAAATAAGCAGTAATGCAAACTCAGTCAGAGACATAGATTTTCACTTGCAACTTGCTTTAACATGGTTAACAGTGCATGAATTGTTGTTTAAAACAAAAAAGAATGATGCATTTTATGGCTGGATCTGTTTTATCACTTTCTGAATTGGACGTTGAAAATGAGCTTATCTCAGCCAGCAGAGAGGTCAAATCACAGTAATGCAAACTCAGTCAGAGACAAAGATTTTCACTTGCAACTTGCTTTAACATGTTTAACAGTGCATGAATTGTTGTCTAAAACAAAAAAGAATGATGCATTTTATGGCTGGATCTGGTTTTATCAAATTCTGAATTGAACGTTGAAAATGAGCTTTTCAGAGCCAGCAGAGGTCAAAATAAGCAGTAATGCAAACTCAGTCAGAGACATAGATTTTCACTTGCAACTTGCTTTAACATGTTTAACAATGCATGAATTGTTGTCTAAAACAAAAAAGAATGATGCATTTTATGGCTGGATCTGTTTTATCACTTTCTGAATTGGACGTTGAAAATGAGCTTATCTCAGCCAGCAGAGAGGTCAAATCACAGTAATGCAAACTCAGTCAGAGACATAGATTTTCACTTGCAACTTGCTTTAACATGTTTAACAGTGCATGAAATGTTGTCTAAAACAAAAAAGTATGGTGCATTTTATGGCTGGATCTAGTTTTATCACATTCTGAATTGAACGTTGAAAATGAGCTTTTCAGAGCCAGCAGAGGTCAAAATAAGCAGTAATGCAAACTCAGTCAGAGACATAGATTTTCACTTGCAACTTGCTTTAACATGTTTAACAGTGCATGAATTGTTGTCTAAAACAAAAAAGAATGATGCATTTTATGGCTGGATCTGTTTTATCACTTTCTGAATTGGACGTTGAAAATGAGCTTATCTCAGCCAGCAGAGAGGTCAAATTCTAGTAATGCAAACTCAGTCAGAGACATAGATTTTCACTTGCAACTTGCTTTAACATGTTTAACAGTGCATGAATTGTTGTTTAAAACAAAAAAGAATGATGCATTTTATGGCTGGATCTGTTTTATCACTTTCTGAATTGGACGTTGAAAATGAGCTTATCTCAGCCAGCAGAGAGGTCAAATCACAGTAATGCAAACTCAGTCAGAGACATAGATTTTTACTTGCAACTTGCTTTAACATGTTTAACAATGCATGAATTGTTGTCTAAAACAAAAAAGAATGATGCATTTTATGGCTGGATCTGTTTTATCACTTTCTGAATTGGACGTTGAAAATGAGCTTATCTCAGCCAGCAGAGAGGTCAAATCACAGTAATGCAAACTCAGTCAGAGACATAGATTTTCACTTGCAACTTGCTTTAACATGTTTAACAGTGCATGAATTGTTGTCTAAAACAAAAAAGAATGATGCATTTTATGGCTGGATCTGTTTTATGACTTTCTGAATTGGACGTTGAAAATGAGCTTATCTCAGCCAGCAGAGAGGTCAAATCACAGTAATGCAAACTCAGTCAGAGACATAGATTTTCACTTGCAACTTGCTTTAACATGTTTAACAGTGCATGAATTTTTGTCTAAATCAAAAAAGAATGATGCATTTTATGGCTGAATCTGTTTTATCACTTTCTGAATTGCACGTTGAAAATAAGCTTATCTCAGCCAGCAGAGAGGTCAAATCACAGTAATGCAAACTCAGTCAGAGACATAGATTTTCACTTGCAACTTGCTTTAACATGTTTAACAGTGCATGAATTGTTGTCTAAAACAAAAAAGAATGATGCATTTTATGGCTGGATCTGTTTTTATCACTTTCTGAATTGGACGTTGAAAATGAGCTTATCTCAGCCAGCAGAGAGGTCAAATCACAGTAATGCAAACTCAGTCAGAGACATAGATTTTTACTTGCAACTTGCTTTAACATGTTTAACAGTGCATGAATTGTTGTCTAAAACAAAAAAGAATGATGCATTTTATGGCTGGATCTGGTTTTATCACATTCTGAATTGAACGTTGAAAATGAGCTTTTCAGAGCCAGCAGAGGTCAAAATAAGCAGTAATGCAAACTCAGTCAGAGACATAGATTTTCACTTGCAACTTGCTTTAACATGTTTAACAGTGCATGAAATGTTGTCTAAAACAAAAAAGAATGGTGCATTTTATGGCTGGATCTGTTTTTATCACTTTCTGAATTGGACGTTGAAAATGAGCTTATCTCAGCGAGCAGAGAGGTCAAATCACAGTAATGCAAACTCAGTCAGAGACATAGATTTTCACCTGCAACTTGCTTTAACATGTTTAACAGTGCATGAAATGTTGTCTAAAACAAAAAAGAATGATGCATTTTATGGCTGGATCTGTTTTATCACTTTCTGAATTGGACGTTGAAAATGAGCTTATCTCAGCCAGCAGAGAGGTCAAATCACAGTAATGCAAACTCAGTCAGAGACATAGATTTTCACTTGCAACTTGCTTTAACATGTTTAACAGTGCATAAATTGTTGTCTAAAACAAAAAAGAATGATGCATTTTATGGCTGGATCTGGTTTTATCACATTCTGAATTGAACGTTGAAAATGAGCTTTTCAGAGCCAGCAGAGGTCAAAATAAGCAGTAATGCAAACTCAGTCAGAGACATAGATTTTCACTTGCAACTTGCTTTAACATGTTTAACAATGCATGAATTGTTGTCTAAAACAAAAAAGAATGATGCATTTTATGGCTGGATCTGTTTTATCACTTTCTGAGTTGGACGTTGAAAATGAGCTTATCTCAGCCAGCAGAGAGGTCAAATCACAGTAATGCAAACTCAGTCAGAGACATAGATTTTCACTTGCAACTTGCTTTAACATGTTTAACAGTGCATGAAATGTTGTCTAAAACAAAAAAGTATGGTGCATTTTATGGCTGGATCTGGTTTTATCACATTCTGAATTGAACGTTGAAAATGAGCTTTTCAGAGCCAGCAGAGGTCAAAATAAGCAGTAATGCAAACTCAGTCAGAGACATAGATTTTCACTTGCAACTTGCTTTAACATGTTTAACAGTGCATGAATTGTTGTTTAAAACAAAAAAGAATAATGCATTTTATGGCTGGATCTGTTTTATCACTTTCTGAATTGGACGTTGAAAATGAGCTTATCTCAGCCAGCAGAGAGGTCAAATCACAGTAATGCAAACTCAGTCAGAGACAAAGATTTTCACTTGCAACTTGCTTTAACATGTTTAACAGTGCATGAATTGTTGTCTAAAACAAAAAAGAATGATGCATTTTATGGCTGGATCTGGTTTTATCACATTCTGAATTGAACGTTGAAAATGAGCTTTTCAGAGCCAGCAGAGGTCAAAATAAGCAGTAATGCAAACTCAGTCAGAGACGTAGATTTTCACTTGCAACTTGCTTTAACATGTTTAACAGTGCATAAATTGTTGTCTAAAACAAAAAAAGAATGATGCATTTTATGGCTGGATCTGGTTTTATCACATTCTGAATTGAACGTTGAAAATGAGCTTTTCAGAGCCAGCAGAGGTCAAAATAAGCAGTAATGCAAACTCAGTCAGAGACATAGATTTTCACTTGCAACTTGCTTTAACATGTTTAACAATGCATGAATTGTTGTCTAAAACAAAAAAGAATGATGCATTTTATGGCTGGATCTGTTTTATCACTTTCTGAATTGGACGTTGAAAATGAGCTTATCTCAGCCAGCAGAGAGGTCAAATCACAGTAATGCAAACTCAGTCAGAGACATAGATTTTCACTTGCAACTTGCTTTAACATGTTTAACAGTGCATGAAATGTTGTCTAAAACAAAAAAGTATGGTGCATTTTATGGCTGGATCTGGTTTTATCACATTCTGAATTGAACGTTGAAAATGAGCTTTTCAGAGCCAGCAGAGGTCAAAATAAGCAGTAATGCAAACTCAGTCAGAGACATAGATTTTCACTTGCAACTTGCTTTAACATGGTTAACAGTGCATGAATTGTTGTTTAAAACAAAAAAGAATGATGCATTTTATGGCTGGATCTGTTTTATCACTTTCTGAATTGGACGTTGAAAATGAGCTTATCTCAGCCAGCAGAGAGGTCAAATCACAGTAATGCAAACTCAGTCAGAGACAAAGATTTTCACTTGCAACTTGCTTTAACATGTTTAACAGTGCATGAATTGTTGTCTAAAACAAAAAAGAATGATGCATTTTATGGCTGGATCTGGTTTTATCAAATTCTGAATTGAACGTTGAAAATGAGCTTTTCAGAGCCAGCAGAGGTCAAAATAAGCAGTAATGCAAACTCAGTCAGAGACATAGATTTTCACTTGCAACTTGCTTTAACATGTTTAACAGTGCATGAATTGTTGTCTAAAACAAAAAAGAATGATGCATTTTATGGCTGGATCTGTTTTATCACTTTCTGAATTGGACGTTGAAAATGAGCTTATCTCAGCCAGCAGAGAGGTCAAATCACAGTAATGCAAACTCAGTCAGAGACATAGATTTTCACTTGCAACTTGCTTTAACATGTTTAACAGTGCATGAATTGTTGTTTAAAACAAAAAAGAATGATGCATTTTATGGCTGGATCTGTTTTATCACTTTCTGAATTGGACGTTGAAAATGAGCTTATCTCAGCCAGCAGAGAGGTCAAATCACAGTAATGCAAACTCAGTCAGAGACATAGATTTTTACTTGCAACTTGCTTTAACATGTTTAACAATGCATGAATTGTTGTCTAAAACAAAAAAGAATGATGCATTTTATGGCTGGATCTGTTTTATCACTTTCTGAATTGGACGTTGAAAATGAGCTTATCTCAGCCAGCAGAGAGGTCAAATCACAGTAATGCAAACTCAGTCAGAGACATAGATTTTCACTTGCAACTTGCTTTAACATGTTTAACAGTGCATGAATTGTTGTCTAAAACAAAAAAGAATGATGCATTTTATGGCTGGATCTGTTTTATGACTTTCTGAATTGGACGTTGAAAATGAGCTTATCTCAGCCAGCAGAGAGGTCAAATCACAGTAATGCAAACTCAGTCAGAGACATAGATTTTCACTTGCAACTTGCTTTAACATGTTTAACAGTGCATGAATTTTTGTCTAAAACAAAAAAGAATGATGCATTTTATGGCTGAATCTGTTTTATCACTTTCTGAATTGCACGTTGAAAATAAGCTTATCTCAGCCAGCAGAGAGGTCAAATCACAGTAATGCAAACTCAGTCAGAGACATAGATTTTCACTTGCAACTTGCTTTAACATGTTTAACAGTGCATGAATTGTTGTCTAAAACAAAAAAGAATGATGCATTTTATGGCTGGATCTGTTTTTATCACTTTCTGAATTGGACGTTGAAAATGAGCTTATCTCAGCCAGCAGAGAGGTCAAATCACAGTAATGCAAACTCAGTCAGAGACATAGATTTTTACTTGCAACTTGCTTTAACATGTTTAACAGTGCATGAATTGTTGTCTAAAACAAAAAAGAATGATGCATTTTATGGCTGGATCTGGTTTTATCACATTCTGAATTGAACGTTGAAAATGAGCTTTTCAGAGCCAGCAGAGGTCAAAATAAGCAGTAATGCAAACTCAGTCAGAGACATAGATTTTCACTTGCAACTTGCTTTAACATGTTTAACAGTGCATGAAATGTTGTCTAAAACAAAAAAGAATGGTGCATTTTATGGCTGGATCTGTTTTTATCACTTTCTGAATTGGACGTTGAAAATGAGCTTATCTCAGCGAGCAGAGAGGTCAAATCACAGTAATGCAAACTCAGTCAGAGACATAGATTTTCACCTGCAACTTGCTTTAACATGTTTAACAGTGCATGAAATGTTGTCTAAAACAAAAAAGAATGATGCATTTTATGGCTGGATCTGTTTTATCACTTTCTGAATTGGACGTTGAAAATGAGCTTATCTCAGCCAGCAGAGAGGTCAAATCACAGTAATGCAAACTCAGTCAGAGACATAGATTTTCACTTGCAACTTGCTTTAACATGTTTAACAGTGCATAAATTGTTGTCTAAAACAAAAAAGAATGATGCATTTTATGGCTGGATCTGGTTTTATCACATTCTGAATTGAACGTTGAAAATGAGCTTTTCAGAGCCAGCAGAGGTCAAAATAAGCAGTAATGCAAACTCAGTCAGAGACATAGATTTTCACTTGCAACTTGCTTTAACATGTTTAACAATGCATGAATTGTTGTCTAAAACAAAAAAGAATGATGCATTTTATGGCTGGATCTGTTTTATCACTTTCTGAGTTGGACGTTGAAAATGAGCTTATCTCAGCCAGCAGAGAGGTCAAATCACAGTAATGCAAACTCAGTCAGAGACATAGATTTTCACTTGCAACTTGCTTTAACATGTTTAACAGTGCATGAAATGTTGTCTAAAACAAAAAAGTATGGTGCATTTTATGGCTGGATCTGGTTTTATCACATTCTGAATTGAACGTTGAAAATGAGCTTTTCAGAGCCAGCAGAGGTCAAAATAAGCAGTAATGCAAACTCAGTCAGAGACATAGATTTTCACTTGCAACTTGCTTTAACATGTTTAACAGTGCATGAATTGTTGTTTAAAACAAAAAAGAATAATGCATTTTATGGCTGGATCTGTTTTATCACTTTCTGAATTGGACGTTGAAAATGAGCTTATCTCAGCCAGCAGAGAGGTCAAATCACAGTAATGCAAACTCAGTCAGAGACAAAGATTTTCACTTGCAACTTGCTTTAACATGTTTAACAGTGCATGAATTGTTGTCTAAAACAAAAAAGAATGATGCATTTTATGGCTGGATCTGGTTTTATCACATTCTGAATTGAACGTTGAAAATGAGCTTTTCAGAGCCAGCAGAGGTCAAAATAAGCTGTAATGCAAACTCAGTCAGAGACGTAGATTTTCACTTGCAACTTGCTTTAACATGTTTAACAGTGCATAAATTGTTGTCTAAAACAAAAAAGAATGATGCATTTTATGGCTGGATCTGGTTTTATCACATTCTGAATTGAACGTTGAAAATGAGCTTTTCAGAGCCAGCAGAGGTCAAAATAAGCAGTAATGCAAACTCAGTCAGAGACATAGATTTTCACTTGCAACTTGCTTTAACATGTTTAACAATGCATGAATTGTTGTCTAAAACAAAAAAGAATGATGCATTTTATGGCTGGATCTGTTTTATCACTTTCTGAATTGGACGTTGAAAATGAGCTTATCTCAGCCAGCAGAGAGGTCAAATCACAGTAATGCAAACTCAGTCAGAGACATAGATTTTCACTTGCAACTTGCTTTAACATGTTTAACAGTGCATGAAATGTTGTCTAAAACAAAAAAGTATGGTGCATTTTATGGCTGGATCTGGTTTTATCACATTCTGAATTGAACGTTGAAAATGAGCTTTTCAGAGCCAGCAGAGGTCAAAATAAGCAGTAATGCAAACTCAGTCAGAGACATAGATTTTCACTTGCAACTTGCTTTAACATGGTTAACAGTGCATGAATTGTTGTTTAAAACAAAAAAGAATGATGCATTTTATGGCTGGATCTGTTTTATCACTTTCTGAATTGGACGTTGAAAATGAGCTTATCTCAGCCAGCAGAGAGGTCAAATCACAGTAATGCAAACTCAGTCAGAGACAAAGATTTTCACCTGCAACTTGCTTTAACATGTTTAACAGTGCATGAATTGTTGTCTAAAACAAAAAAGAATGATGCATTTTATGGCTGGATCTGGTTTTATCAAATTCTGAATTGAACGTTGAAAATGAGCTTTTCAGAGCCAGCAGAGGTCAAAATAAGCAGTAATGCAAACTCAGTCAGAGACATAGATTTTCACTTGCAACTTGCTTTAACATGTTTAACAGTGCATGAATTGTTGTCTAAAACAAAAAAGAATGATGCATTTTATGGCTGGATCTGTTTTATCACTTTCTGAATTGGACGTTGAAAATGAGCTTATCTCAGCCAGCAGAGAAGTCAAATCACAGTAATGCAAACTCAGTCAGAGACATAGATTTTCACTTGCAACTTGCTTTAACATGTTTAACAGTGCATGAATTGTTGTTTAAAACAAAAAAGAATGATGCATTTTATGGCTGGATCTGTTTTATCACTTTCTGAATTGGACGTTGAAAATGAGCTTATCTCAGCCAGCAGAGAGGTCAAATCACAGTAATGCAAACTCAGTCAGAGACATAGATTTTTACTTGCAACTTGCTTTAACATGTTTAACAATGCATGAATTGTTGTCTAAAACAAAAAAGAATGATGCATTTTATGGCTGGATCTGTTTTATCACTTTCTGAATTGGACGTTGAAAATGAGCTTATCTCAGCCAGCAGAGAGGTCAAATCACAGTAATGCAAACTCAGTCAGAGACATAGATTTTCACTTGCAACTTGCTTTAACATGTTTAACAGTGCATGAATTGTTGTCTAAAACAAAAAAGAATGATGCATTTTATGGCTGGATCTGTTTTATGACTTTCTGAATTGGACGTTGAAAATGAGCTTATCTCAGCCAGCAGAGAGGTCAAATCACAGTAATGCAAACTCAGTCAGAGACATAGATTTTCACTTGCAACTTGCTTTAACATGTTTAACAGTGCATGAATTTTTGTCTAAAACAAAAAAGAATGATGCATTTTATGGCTGAATCTGTTTTATCACTTTCTGAATTGCACGTTGAAAATAAGCTTATCTCAGCCAGCAGAGAGGTCAAATCACAGTAATGCAAACTCAGTCAGAGACATAGATTTTCACTTGCAACTTGCTTTAACATGTTTAACAGTGCATGAATTGTTGTCTAAAACAAAAAAGAATGATGCATTTTATGGCTGGATCTGTTTTTATCACTTTCTGAATTGAACGTTGAAAATGAGCTTATCTCAGCCAGCAGAGAGGTCAAATCACAGTAATGCAAACTCAGTCAGAGACATAGATTTTTACTTGCAACTTGCTTTAACATGTTTAACAGTGCATGAATTGTTGTCTAAAACAAAAAAGAATGATGCATTTTATGGCTGGATCTGGTTTTATCACATTCTGAATTGAACGTTGAAAATGAGCTTTTCAGAGCCAGCAGAGGTCAAAATAAGCAGTAATGCAAACTCAGTCAGAGACATAGATTTTCACTTGCAACTTGCTTTAACATGTTTAACAGTGCATGAAATGTTGTCTAAAACAAAAAAGAATGGTGCATTTTATGGCTGGATCTGTTTTTATCACTTTCTGAATTGGACGTTGAAAATGAGCTTATCTCAGCGAGCAGAGAGGTCAAATCACAGTAATGCAAACTCAGTCAGAGACATAGATTTTCACCTGCAACTTGCTTTAACATGTTTAACAGTGCATGAAATGTTGTCTAAAACAAAAAAGAATGATGCATTTTATGGCTGGATCTGTTTTATCACTTTCTGAATTGGACGTTGAAAATGAGCTTATCTCAGCCAGCAGAGAGGTCAAATCACAGTAATGCAAACTCAGTCAGAGACATAGATTTTCACTTGCAACTTGCTTTAACATGTTTAACAGTGCATGAATTGTTGTCTAAAACAAAAAAGAATGATGCATTTTATGGCTGGATCTGTTTTTATCACTTTCTGAATTGCACGTTGAAAATGAGCTTATCTCAGCCAGCAGAGAGGTCAAATCACAGTAATGCAAACTCAGTCAGAGACATAGATTTTTACTTGCAACTTGCTTTAACATGTTTAACAATGCATGAATTGTTGTCTAAAACAAAAAAGAATGATGCATTTTATGGCTGGATCTGTTTTATCACTTTCTGAATTGGACGTTGAAAATGAGCTTATCTCAGCCAGCAGAGAGGTCAAATCACAGTAATGCAAACTCAGTCAGAGACATAGATTTTCACTTGCAACTTGCTTTAACATGTTTAACAGTGCATGAATTGTTGTCTAAAACAAAAAAGAATGATGCATTTTATGGCTGGATCTGTTTTATGACTTTCTGAATTGGACGTTGAAAATGAGCTTATCTCAGCCAGCAGAGAGGTCAAATCACAGTAATGCAAACTCAGTCAGAGACATAGATTTTCACTTGCAACTTGCTTTAACATGTTTAACAGTGCATGAATTTTTGTCTAAAACAAAAAAGAATGATGCATTTTATGGCTGAATCTGTTTTATAACTTTCTGAATTGCACGTTGAAAATAAGCTTATCTCAGCCAGCAGAGAGGTCAAATCACAGTAATGCAAACTCAGTCAGAGACATAGATTTTCACTTGCAACTTGCTTTAACATGTTTAACAGTGCATGAATTGTTGTCTAAAACAAAAAAGAATGATGCATTTTATGGCTGGATCTGTTTTTATCACTTTCTGAATTGGACGTTGAAAATGAGCTTATCTCAGCCAGCAGAGAGGTCAAATCACAGTAATGCAAACTCAGTCAGAGACAAAGATTTTCACTTGCAACTTGCTTTAACATGTTTAACAGTGCATGAATTGTTGTCTAAAACAAAAAAGAATGATGCATTTTATGGCTGGATCTGGTTTTATCACATTCTGAATTGAACGTTGAAAATGAGCTTTTCAGAGCCAGCAGAGGTCAAAATAAGCTGTAATGCAAACTCAGTCAGAGACGTAGATTTTCACTTGCAACTTGCTTTAACATGTTTAACAGTGCATAAATTGTTGTCTAAAACAAAAAAGAATGATGCATTTTATGGCTGGATCTGGTTTTATCACATTCTGAATTGAACGTTGAAAATGAGCTTTTCAGAGCCAGCAGAGGTCAAAATAAGCAGTAATGCAAACTCAGTCAGAGACATAGATTTTCACTTGCAACTTGCTTTAACATGTTTAACAATGCATGAATTGTTGTCTAAAACAAAAAAGAATGATGCATTTTATGGCTGGATCTGTTTTATCACTTTCTGAATTGGACGTTGAAAATGAGCTTATCTCAGCCAGCAGAGAGGTCAAATCACAGTAATGCAAACTCAGTCAGAGACATAGATTTTCACTTGCAACTTGCTTTAACATGTTTAACAGTGCATGAAATGTTGTCTAAAACAAAAAAGTATGGTGCATTTTATGGCTGGATCTGGTTTTATCACATTCTGAATTGAACGTTGAAAATGAGCTTTTCAGAGCCAGCAGAGGTCAAAATAAGCAGTAATGCAAACTCAGTCAGAGACATAGATTTTCACTTGCAACTTGCTTTAACATGGTTAACAGTGCATGAATTGTTGTTTAAAACAAAAAAGAATGATGCATTTTATGGCTGGATCTGTTTTATCACTTTCTGAATTGGACGTTGAAAATGAGCTTATCTCAGCCAGCAGAGAGGTCAAATCACAGTAATGCAAACTCAGTCAGAGACAAAGATTTTCACTTGCAACTTGCTTTAACATGTTTAACAGTGCATGAATTGTTGTCTAAAACAAAAAAGAATGATGCATTTTATGGCTGGATCTGGTTTTATCAAATTCTGAATTGAACGTTGAAAATGAGCTTTTCAGAGCCAGCAGAGGTCAAAATAAGCAGTAATGCAAACTCAGTCAGAGACATAGATTTTCACTTGCAACTTGCTTTAACATGTTTAACAGTGCATGAATTGTTGTCTAAAACAAAAAAGAATGATGCATTTTATGGCTGGATCTGTTTTATCACTTTCTGAATTGGACGTTGAAAATGAGCTTATCTCAGCCAGCAGAGAAGTCAAATCACAGTAATGCAAACTCAGTCAGAGACATAGATTTTCACTTGCAACTTGCTTTAACATGTTTAACAGTGCATGAATTGTTGTTTAAAACAAAAAAGAATGATGCATTTTATGGCTGGATCTGTTTTATCACTTTCTGAATTGGACGTTGAAAATGAGCTTATCTCAGCCAGCAGAGAGGTCAAATCACAGTAATGCAAACTCAGTCAGAGACATAGATTTTTACTTGCAACTTGCTTTAACATGTTTAACAATGCATGAATTGTTGTCTAAAACAAAAAAGAATGATGCATTTTATGGCTGGATCTGTTTTATCACTTTCTGAATTGGACGTTGAAAATGAGCTTATCTCAGCCAGCAGAGAGGTCAAATCACAGTAATGCAAACTCAGTCAGAGACATAGATTTTCACTTGCAACTTGCTTTAACATGTTTAACAGTGCATGAATTGTTGTCTAAAACAAAAAAGAATGATGCATTTTATGGCTGGATCTGTTTTATCACTTTCTGAATTGGACGTTGAAAATGAGCTTATCTCAGCCAGCAGAGAGGTCAAATCACAGTAATGCAAACTCAGTCAGAGACATAGATTTTCACTTGCAACTTGCTTTAACATGTTTAACAGTGCATGAATTTTTGTCTAAAACAAAAAAGAATGATGCATTTTATGGCTGAATCTGTTTTATCACTTTCTGAATTGCACGTTGAAAATAAGCTTATCTCAGCCAGCAGAGAGGTCAAATCACAGTAATGCAAACTCAGTCAGAGACATAGATTTTCACTTGCAACTTGCTTTAACATGTTTAACAGTGCATGAATTGTTGTCTAAAACAAAAAAGAATGATGCATTTTATGGCTGGATCTGTTTTTATCACTTTCTGAATTGGACGTTGAAAATGAGCTTATCTCAGCCAGCAGAGAGGTCAAATCACAGTAATGCAAACTCAGTCAGAGACATAGATTTTTACTTGCAACTTGCTTTAACATGTTTAACAGTGCATGAATTGTTGTCTAAAACAAAAAAGAATGATGCATTTTATGGCTGGATCTGGTTTTATCACATTCTGAATTGAACGTTGAAAATGAGCTTTTCAGAGCCAGCAGAGGTCAAAATAAGCAGTAATGCAAACTCAGTCAGAGACATAGATTTTCACTTGCAACTTGCTTTAACATGTTTAACAGTGCATGAAATGTTGTCTAAAACAAAAAAGAATGGTGCATTTTATGGCTGGATCTGTTTTTATCACTTTCTGAATTGGACGTTGAAAATGAGCTTATCTCAGCGAGCAGAGAGGTCAAATCACAGTAATGCAAACTCAGTCAGAGACATAGATTTTCACTTGCAACTTGCTTTAACATGTTTAACAGTGCATGAATTTTTGTCTAAAACAAAAAAGAATGATGCATTTTATGGCTGAATCTGTTTTATCACTTTCTGAATTGCACGTTGAAAATAAGCTTATCTCAGCCAGCAGAGAGGTCAAATCACAGTAATGCAAACTCAGTCAGAGACATAGATTTTCACTTGCAACTTGCTTTAACATGTTTAACAGTGCATGAATTGTTGTCTAAAACAAAAAAGAATGATGCATTTTATGGCTGGATCTGTTTTTATCACTTTCTGAATTGGACGTTGAAAATGAGCTTATCTCAGCCAGCAGAGAGGTCAAATCACAGTAATGCAAACTCAGTCAGAGACATAGATTTTTACTTGCAACTTGCTTTAACATGTTTAACAGTGCATGAATTGTTGTCTAAAACAAAAAAGAATGATGCATTTTATGGCTGGATCTGGTTTTATCACATTCTGAATTGAACGTTGAAAATGAGCTTTTCAGAGCCAGCAGAGGTCAAAATAAGCAGTAATGCAAACTCAGTCAGAGACATAGATTTTCACTTGCAACTTGCTTTAACATGTTTAACAGTGCATGAAATGTTGTCTAAAACAAAAAAGAATGGTGCATTTTATGGCTGGATCTGTTTTTATCACTTTCTGAATTGGACGTTGAAAATGAGCTTATCTCAGCGAGCAGAGAGGTCAAATCACAGTAATGCAAACTCAGTCAGAGACATAGATTTTCACCTGCAACTTGCTTTAACATGTTTAACAGTGCATGAAATGTTGTCTAAAACAAAAAAGAATGATGCATTTTATGGCTGGATCTGTTTTATCACTTTCTGAATTGGACGTTGAAAATGAGCTTATCTCAGCCAGCAGAGAGGTCAAATCACAGTAATGCAAACTCAGTCAGAGACATAGATTTTCACTTGCAACTTGCTTTAACATGTTTAACAGTGCATGAATTGTTGTCTAAAACAAAAAAGAATGATGCATTTTATGGCTGGATCTGTTTTTATCACTTTCTGAATTGCACGTTGAAAACGAGCTTATCTCAGCCAGCAGAGAGGTCAAATCACAGTAATGCAAACTCAGTCAGAGACATAGATTTTCACTTGCAACTTGCTTTAACATGTTTAACAGTGCATGAATTGTTGTCTAAAACAAAAAAGAATGATGCATTTTATGGCTGGATCTGGTTTTATCACATTCTGAATTGAACGTTGAAAATGAGCTTTTCAGAGCCAGCAGAGGTCAAAATAAGCAGTAATGCAAACTCAGTCAGAGACATAGATTTTCACTTGCAACTTGCTTTAACATGTTTAACAGTGCATGAATTGATGTCTAAAACAAAAAAGAATGATGCATTGTATGGCTGGATCTGGTTTTATCACATTCTGAATTGAACGTTGAAAATGAGCTTTTCAGAGCCAGCAGAGGTCAAAATAAGCAGTAATGCAAACTCAGTCAGAGACGTAGATTTTCACTTGCAACTTGCTTTAACATGTTTAACAGTGCATAAATTGTTGTCTAAAACAAAAAAGAATGATGCATTTTATGGCTGGACCTGGTTTTATCACATTCTGAATTGAACGTTGAAAATGAGCTTTTCAGAGCCAGCAGAGGTCAAAATAAGCAGTAATGCAAACTCAGTCAGAGACATAGATTTTCACTTGCAACTTGCTTTAACATGTTTAACAGTGCATGAATTGTTGTCTAAAACAAAAAAGAATGATGCATTTTATGGCTGGATCTGTTTTATCACTTTCTGAATTGGACGTTGAAAATGAGCTTATCTCAGCCAGCAGAGAGGTCAAATCACAGTAATGCAAACTCAGTCAGAGACATAGATTTTCACTTGCAACTTGCTTTAACATGTTTAACAGTGCATGAATTTTTGTCTAAAACAAAAAAGAATGATGCATTTTATGGCTGAATCTGTTTTATCACTTTCTGAATTGCACGTTGAAAATAAGCTTATCTCAGCCAGCAGAGAGGTCAAATCACAGTAATGCAAACTCAGTCAGAGACATAGATTTTCACTTGCAACTTGCTTTAACATGTTTAACAGTGCATGAATTGTTGTCTAAAACAAAAAAGAATGATGCATTTTATGGCTGGATCTGTTTTTATCACTTTCTGAATTGGACGTTGAAAATGAGCTTATCTCAGCCAGCAGAGAGGTCAAATCACAGTAATGCAAACTCAGTCAGAGACATAGATTTTTACTTGCAACTTGCTTTAACATGTTTAACAGTGCATGAATTGTTGTCTAAAACAAAAAAGAATGATGCATTTTATGGCTGGATCTGGTTTTATCACATTCTGAATTGAACGTTGAAAATGAGCTTTTCAGAGCCAGCAGAGGTCAAAATAAGCAGTAATGCAAACTCAGTCAGAGACATAGATTTTCACTTGCAACTTGCTTTAACATGTTTAACAGTGCATGAAATGTTGTCTAAAACAAAAAAGAATGGTGCATTTTATGGCTGGATCTGTTTTTATCACTTTCTGAATTGGACGTTGAAAATGAGCTTATCTCAGCGAGCAGAGAGGTCAAATCACAGTAATGCAAACTCAGTCAGAGACATAGATTTTCACTTGCAACTTGCTTTAACATGTTTAACAGTGCATGAATTTTTGTCTAAAACAAAAAAGAATGATGCATTTTATGGCTGAATCTGTTTTATCACTTTCTGAATTGCACGTTGAAAATAAGCTTATCTCAGCCAGCAGAGAGGTCAAATCACAGTAATGCAAACTCAGTCAGAGACATAGATTTTCACTTGCAACTTGCTTTAACATGTTTAACAGTGCATGAATTGTTGTCTAAAACAAAAAAGAATGATGCATTTTATGGCTGGATCTGTTTTTATCACTTTCTGAATTGGACGTTGAAAATGAGCTTATCTCAGCCAGCAGAGAGGTCAAATCACAGTAATGCAAACTCAGTCAGAGACATAGATTTTTACTTGCAACTTGCTTTAACATGTTTAACAGTGCATGAATTGTTGTCTAAAACAAAAAAGAATGATGCATTTTATGGCTGGATCTGGTTTTATCACATTCTGAATTGAACGTTGAAAATGAGCTTTTCAGAGCCAGCAGAGGTCAAAATAAGCAGTAATGCAAACTCAGTCAGAGACATAGATTTTCACTTGCAACTTGCTTTAACATGTTTAACAGTGCATGAATTGATGTCTAAAACAAAAAAGAATGATGCATTGTATGGCTGGATCTGGTTTTATCACATTCTGAATTGAACGTTGAAAATGAGCTTTTCAGAGCCAGCAGAGGTCAAAATAAGCAGTAATGCAAACTCAGTCAGAGACGTAGATTTTCACTTGCAACTTGCTTTAACATGTTTAACAATGCATAAATTGTTGTCTAAAACAAAAAAGAATGATGCATTTTATGGCTGGATCTGTTTTATCACTTTCTGAATTGGACGTTGAAAATGAGCTTATCTCAGCCAGCAGAGAGGTCAAATCACAGTAATGCAAACTCAGTCAGAGACAAAGATTTTCACTTGCAACTTGCTTTAACATGTTTACAGTGCATGAAATGTTGTCTAAAACAAAAAAGTATGGTGCATTTTATGGCTGGATCTGGTTTTATCACATTCTGAATTGAACGTTGAAAATGAGCTTTTCAGAGCCAGCAGAGGTCAAAATAAGCAGTAATGCAAACTCAGTCAGAGACATAGATTTTCACTTGCAACTTGCTTTAACATGTTTAACAGTGCATGAATTGTTGTTTAAAACAAAAAAGAATGATGCATTTTATGGCTGGATCTGTTTTATCACTTTCTGAATTGGACGTTGAAAATGAGCTTATCTCAGCCAGCAGAGAGGTCAAATCACAGTAATGCAAACTCAGTCAGAGACAAAGATTTTCACTTGCAACTTGCTTTAACATGTTTAACAGTGCATGAATTGTTGTCTAAAACAAAAAAGAATGATGCATTTTATGGCTGGATCTGGTTTTATCACATTCTGAATTGAACGTTGAAAATGAGCTTTTCAGAGCCAGCAGAGGTCAAAATAAGCAGTAATGCAAACTCAGTCAGAGACGTAGATTTTCACTTGCAACTTGCTTTAACATGTTTAACAGTGCATAAATTGTTGTCTAAAACAAAAAAGAATGATGCATTTTATGGCTGGATCTGGTTTTATCACATTCTGAATTGAACGTTGAAAATGAGCTTTTCAGAGCCAGCAGAGGTCAAAATAAGCAGTAATGCAAACTCAGTCAGAGACATAGATTTTCACTTGCAACTTGCTTTAACATGTTTAACAATGCATGAATTGTTGTCTAAAACAAAAAAGAATGATGCATTTTATGGCTGGATCTGTTTTATCACTTTCTGAATTGGACGTTGAAAATGAGCTTATCTCAGCCAGCAGAGAGGTCAAATCACAGTAATGCAAACTCAGTCAGAGACATAGATTTTTACTTGCAACTTGCTTTAACATGTTTAACAATGCATGAATTGTTGTCTAAAACAAAAAAGAATGATGCATTTTATGGCTGGATCTGTTTTATCACTTTCTGAATTGGACGTTGAAAATGAGCTTATCTCAGCCAGCAGAGAGGTCAAATCACAGTAATGCAAACTCAGTCAGAGACAAAGATTTTCACTTGCAACTTGCTTTAACATGTTTACAGTGCATGAAATGTTGTCTAAAACAAAAAAGTATGGTGCATTTTATGGCTGGATCTGGTTTTATCACATTCTGAATTGAACGTTGAAAATGAGCTTTTCAGAGCCAGCAGAGGTCAAAATAAGCAGTAATGCAAACTCAGTCAGAGACATAGATTTTCACTTGCAACTTGCTTTAACATGTTTAACAGTGCATGAATTGTTGTTTAAAACAAAAAAGAATGATGCATTTTATGGCTGGATCTGTTTTATCACTTTCTGAATTGGACGTTGAAAATGAGCTTATCTCAGCCAGCAGAGAGGTCAAATCACAGTAATGCAAACTCAGTCAGAGACAAAGATTTTCACTTGCAACTTGCTTTAACATGTTTAACAGTGCATGAATTGTTGTCTAAAACAAAAAAGAATGATGCATTTTATGGCTGGATCTGGTTTTATCACATTCTGAATTGAACGTTGAAAATGAGCTTTTCAGAGCCAGCAGAGGTCAAAATAAGCAGTAATGCAAACTCAGTCAGAGACGTAGATTTTCACTTGCAACTTGCTTTAACATGTTTAACAGTGCATAAATTGTTGTCTAAAACAAAAAAGAATGATGCATTTTATGGCTGGATCTGGTTTTATCACATTCTGAATTGAACGTTGAAAATGAGCTTTTCAGAGCCAGCAGAGGTCAAAATAAGCAGTAATGCAAACTCAGTCAGAGACATAGATTTTCACTTGCAACTTGCTTTAACATGTTTAACAATGCATGAATTGTTGTCTAAAACAAAAAAGAATGATGCATTTTATGGCTGGATCTGTTTTATCACTTTCTGAATTGGACGTTGAAAATGAGCTTATCTCAGCCAGCAGAGAGGTCAAATCACAGTAATGCAAACTCAGTCAGAGACATAGATTTTCACTTGCAACTTGCTTTAACATGTTTAACAGTGCATGAAATGTTGTCTAAAACAAAAAAGTATGGTGCATTTTATGGCTGGATCTGGTTTTATCACATTCTGAATTGAACGTTGAAAACTAGCTTTTCAGAGCCAGCAGAGGTCAAAATAAGCAGTAATGCAAACTCAGTCAGAGACATAGATTTTCACTTGCAACTTGCTTTAACATGTTTAACAGTGCATGAATTGTTGTTTAAAACAAAAAAGAATAATGCATTTTATGGCTGGATCTGTTTTATCACTTTCTGAATTGGACGTTGAAAATGAGCTTATCTCAGCCAGCAGAGAGGTCAAATCACAGTAATGCAAACTCAGTCAGAGACAAAGATTTTCACTTGCAACTTGCTTTAACATGTTTAACAGTGCATGAATTGTTGTCTAAAACAAAAAAGAATGATGCATTTTATGGCTGGATCTGGTTTTATCACATTCTGAATTGAACGTTGAAAATGAGCTTTTCAGAGCCAGCAGAGGTCAAAATAAGCAGTAATGCAAACTCAGTCAGAGACGTAGATTTTCACTTGCAACTTGCTTTAACATGTTTAACAGTGCATAAATTGTTGTCTAAAACAAAAAAGAATGATGCATTTTATGGCTGGATCTGGTTTTATCACATTCTGAATTGAACGTTGAAAATGAGCTTTTCAGAGCCAGCAGAGGTCAAAATAAGCAGTAATGCAAACTCAGTCAGAGACATAGATTTTCACTTGCAACTTGCTTTAACATGTTTAACAATGCATGAGTTGTTGTCTAAAACAAAAAAGAATGATGCATTTTATGGCTGGATCTGTTTTATCACTTTCTGAGTTGGACGTTGAAAATGAGCTTATCTCAGCCAGCAGAGAGGTCAAATCACAGTAATGCAAACTCAGTCAGAGACATAGATTTTCACTTGCAACTTGCTTTAACATGTTTAACAGTGCATGAAATGTTGTCTAAAACAAAAAAGTATGGTGCATTTTATGGCTGGATCTGGTTTTATCACATTCTGAATTGAACGTTGAAAATGAGCTTTTCAGAGCCAGCAGAGGTCAAAATAAGCAGTAATGCAAACTCAGTCAGAGACATACATTTTCACTTGCAACTTGCTTTAACATGTTTAACAGTGCATGAATTGTTGTTTAAAACAAAAAAGAATGATGCATTTTATGGCTGGATCTGTTTTATCACTTTCTGAATTGGACGTTGAAAATGAGCTTATCTCAGCCAGCAGAGAGGTCAAATCACAGTAATGCAAACTCAGTCAGAGACAAAGATTTTCACTTGCAACTTGCTTTAACATGTTTAACAGTGCATGAATTGTTTTCTAAAACAAAAAAGAATGATGCATTTTATGGCTGGATCTGGTTTTATCACATTCTGAATTGAACGTTGAAAATGAGCTTTTCAGAGCCAGCAGAGGTCAAAATAAGCAGTAATGCAAACTCAGTCAGAGACATAGATTTTCACTTGCAACTTGCTTTAACATGTTTAACAGTGCATGAATTGTTGTCTAAAACAAAAAAGAATGATGCATTTTATGGCTGGATCTGTTTTATCACTTTCTGAATTGGACGTTGAAAATGAGCTTATCTCAGCCAGCAGAGAGGTCAAATCACAGTAATGCAAACTCAGTCAGAGACATAGATTTTCACTTGCAACTTGCTTTAACATGTTTAACAGTGCATGAATTGTTGTTTAAAACAAAAAAGAATGATGCATTTTATGGCTGGATCTGTTTTATCACTTTCTGAATTGGACGTTGAAAATGAGCTTATCTCAGCCAGCAGAGAGGTCAAATCACAGTAATGCAAACTCAGTCAGAGACATAGATTTTTACTTGCAACTTGCTTTAACATGTTTAACAATGCATGAATTGTTGTCTAAAACAAAAAAGAATGATGCATTTTATGGCTGGATCTGTTTTATCACTTTCTGAATTGGACGTTGAAAATGAGCTTATCTCAGCCAGCAGAGAGGTCAAATCACAGTAATGCAAACTCAGTCAGAGACATAGATTTTCACTTGCAACTTGCTTTAACATGTTTAACAGTGCATGAATTGTTGTCTAAAACAAAAAAGAATGATGCATTTTATGGCTGGATCTGTTTTATGACTTTCTGAATTGGACGTTGAAAATGAGCTTATCTCAGCCAGCAGAGAGGTCAAATCACAGTAATGCAAACTCAGTCAGAGACATAGATTTTCACTTGCAACTTGCTTTAACATGTTTAACAGTGCATGAATTTTTGTCTAAAACAAAAAAGAATGATGCATTTTATGGCTGAATCTGTTTTATCACTTTCTGAATTGCACGTTGAAAATAAGCTTATCTCAGCCAGCAGAGAGGTCAAATCACAGTAATGCAAACTCAGTCAGAGACATAGATTTTCACTTGCAACTTGCTTTAACATGTTTAACAGTGCATGAATTGTTGTCTAAAACAAAAAAGAATGATGCATTTTATGGCTGGATCTGTTTTTATCACTTTCTGAATTGGACGTTGAAAATGAGCTTATCTCAGCCAGCAGAGAGGTCAAATCACAGTAATGCAAACTCAGTCAGAGACATAGATTTTCACTTGCAACTTGCTTTAACATGTTTAACAGTGCATGAATTGTTGTCTAAAACAAAAAAGAATGATGCATTTTATGGCTGGATCTGGTTTTATCACATTCTGAATTGAACGTTGAAAATGAGCTTTTCAGAGCCAGCAGAGGTCAAAATAAGCAGTAATGCAAACTCAGTCAGAGACATAGATTTTCACTTGCAACTTGCTTTAACATGTTTAACAGTGCATGAAATGTTGTCTAAAACAAAAAAGAATGGTGCATTTTATGGCTGGATCTGTTTTTATCACTTTCTGAATTGGACGTTGAAAATGAGCTTATCTCAGCGAGCAGAGAGGTCAAATCACAGTAATGCAAACTCAGTCAGAGACATAGATTTTCACCTGCAACTTGCTTTAACATGTTTAACAGTGCATGAAATGTTGTCTAAAACAAAAAAGAATGATGCATTTTATGGCTGGATCTGTTTTATCACTTTCTGAATTGGACGTTGAAAATGAGCTTATCTCAGCCAGCAGAGAGGTCAAATCACAGTAATGCAAACTCAGTCAGAGACATAGATTTTCACTTGCAACTTGCTTTAACATGTTTAACAGTGCATGAATTGTTGTCTAAAACAAAAAAGAATGATGCATTTTATGGCTGGATCTGTTTTTATCACTTTCTGAATTGCACGTTGAAAATGAGCTTATCTCAGCCAGCAGAGAGGTCAAATCACAGTAATGCAAACTCAGTCAGAGACATAGATTTTCACTTGCAACTTGCTTTAACATGTTTAACAGTGCATGAATTGTTGTCTAAAACAAAAAAGAATGATGCATTTTATGGCTGGATCTGGTTTTATCACATTCTGAATTGAACGTTGAAAATGAGCTTTTCAGAGCCAGCAGAGGTCAAAATAAGCAGTAATGCAAACTCAGTCAGAGACATAGATTTTCACTTGCAACTTGCTTTAACATGTTTAACAGTGCATGAATTGATGTCTAAAACAAAAAAGAATGATGCATTGTATGGCTGGATCTGGTTTTATCACATTCTGAATTGAACGTTGAAAATGAGCTTTTCAGAGCCAGCAGAGGTCAAAATAAGCAGTAATGCAAACTCAGTCAGAGACGTAGATTTTCACTTGCAACTTGCTTTAACATGTTTAACAGTGCATAAATTGTTGTCTAAAACAAAAAAGAATGATGCATTTTATGGCTGGACCTGGTTTTATCACATTCTGAATTGAACGTTGAAAATGAGCTTTTCAGAGCCAGCAGAGGTCAAAATAAGCAGTAATGCAAACTCAGTCAGAGACATAGATTTTCACTTGCAACTTGCTTTAACATGTTTAACAATGCATAAATTGTTGTCTAAAACAAAAAAGAATGATGCATTTTATGGCTGGATCTGTTTTATCACTTTCTGAATTGGACGTTGAAAATGAGCTTATCTCAGCCAGCAGAGAGGTCAAATCACAGTAATGCAAACTCAGTCAGAGACAAAGATTTTCACTTGCAACTTGCTTTAACATGTTTACAGTGCATGAAATGTTGTCTAAAACAAAAAAGTATGGTGCATTTTATGGCTGGATCTGGTTTTATCACATTCTGAATTGAACGTTGAAAATGAGCTTTTCAGAGCCAGCAGAGGTCAAAATAAGCAGTAATGCAAACTCAGTCAGAGACATAGATTTTCACTTGCAACTTGCTTTAACATGTTTAACAGTGCATGAATTGTTGTTTAAAACAAAAAAGAATGATGCATTTTATGGCTGGATCTGTTTTATCACTTTCTGAATTGGACGTTGAAAATGAGCTTATCTCAGCCAGCAGAGAGGTCAAATCACAGTAATGCAAACTCAGTCAGAGACAAAGATTTTCACTTGCAACTTGCTTTAACATGTTTAACAGTGCATGAATTGTTGTCTAAAACAAAAAAGAATGATGCATTTTATGGCTGGATCTGGTTTTATCACATTCTGAATTGAACGTTGAAAATGAGCTTTTCAGAGCCAGCAGAGGTCAAAATAAGCAGTAATGCAAACTCAGTCAGAGACGTAGATTTTCACTTGCAACTTGCTTTAACATGTTTAACAGTGCATAAATTGTTGTCTAAAACAAAAAAGAATGATGCATTTTATGGCTGGATCTGGTTTTATCACATTCTGAATTGAACGTTGAAAATGAGCTTTTCAGAGCCAGCAGAGGTCAAAATAAGCAGTAATGCAAACTCAGTCAGAGACGTAGATTTTCACTTGCAACTTGCTTTAACATGTTTAACAGTGCATGAATTGTTGTTTAAAACAAAAAAGAATGATGCATTTTATGGCTGGATCTGTTTTATCACTTTCTGAATTGGACGTTGAAAATGAGCTTATCTCAGCCAGCAGAGAGGTCAAATCACAGTAATGCACACTCAGTCAGAGACATAGATTTTCACTTGCAACTTGCTTTAACATGTTTAACAGTGCATGAATTGTTGTTTAAAACAAAAAAGAATGATGCATTTTATGGCTGGATCTGTTTTATCACTTTCTGAATTGGACGTTGAAAATGAGCTTATCTCAGCCAGCAGAGAGGTCAAATCACAGTAATGCAAACTCAGTCAGAGACATAGATTTTTACTTGCAACTTGCTTTAACATGTTTAACAATGCATGAATTGTTGTCTAAAACAAAAAAGAATGATGCATTTTATGGCTGGATCTGTTTTATCACTTTCTGAATTGGACGTTGAAAATGAGCTTATCTCAGCCAGCAGAGAGGTCAAATCACAGTAATGCAAACTCAGTCAGAGACATAGATTTTCACTTGCAACTTGCTTTAACATGTTTAACAGTGCATGAATTGTTGTCTAAAACAAAAAAGAATGATGCATTTTATGGCTGGATCTGTTTTATGACTTTCTGAATTGGACGTTGAAAATGAGCTTATCTCAGCCAGCAGAGAGGTCAAATCACAGTAATGCAAACTCAGTCAGAGACATAGATTTTCACTTGCAACTTGCTTTAACATGTTTAACAGTGCATGAATTTTTGTCTAAAACAAAAAAGAATGATGCATTTTATGGCTGAATCTGTTTTATCACTTTCTGAATTGCACGTTGAAAATAAGCTTATCTCAGCCAGCAGAGAGGTCAAATCACAGTAATGCAAACTCAGTCAGAGACATAGATTTTCACTTGCAACTTGCTTTAACATGTTTAACAGTGCATGAATTGTTGTCTAAAACAAAAAAGAATGATGCATTTTATGGCTGGATCTGTTTTTATCACTTTCTGAATTGGACGTTGAAAATGAGCTTATCTCAGCCAGCAGAGAGGTCAAATCACAGTAATGCAAACTCAGTCAGAGACATAGATTTTCACTTGCAACTTGCTTTAACATGTTTAACAGTGCATGAATTGTTGTCTAAAACAAAAAAGAATGATGCATTTTATGGCTGGATCTGGTTTTATCACATTCTGAATTGAACGTTGAAAATGAGCTTTTCAGAGCCAGCAGAGGTCAAAATAAGCAGTAATGCAAACTCAGTCAGAGACATAGATTTTCACTTGCAACTTGCTTTAACATGTTTAACAGTGCATGAAATGTTGTCTAAAACAAAAAAGAATGGTGCATTTTATGGCTGGATCTGTTTTTATCACTTTCTGAATTGGACGTTGAAAATGAGCTTATCTCAGCGAGCAGAGAGGTCAAATCACAGTAATGCAAACTCAGTCAGAGACATAGATTTTCACCTGCAACTTGCTTTAACATGTTTAACAGTGCATGAAATGTCTAAAACAAAAAAGAATGATGCATTTTATGGCTGGATCTGTTTTATCACTTTCTGAATTGGACGTTGAAAATGAGCTTATCTCAGCCAGCAGAGAGGTCAAATCACAGTAATGCAAACTCAGTCAGAGACATAGATTTTCACTTGCAACTTGCTTTAACATGTTTAACAGTGCATGAATTGTTGTCTAAAACAAAAAAGAATGATGCATTTTATGGCTGGATCTGTTTTTATCACTTTCTGAATTGCACGTTGAAAATGAGCTTATCTCAGCCAGCAGAGAGGTCAAATCACAGTAATGCAAACTCAGTCAGAGACATAGATTTTCACCTGCAACTTGCTTTAACATGTTTAACAGTGCATGAAATGTTGTCTAAAACAAAAAAGAATGATGCATTTTATGGCTGGATCTGTTTTATCACTTTCTGAATTGGACGTTGAAAATGAGCTTATCTCAGCCAGCAGAGAGGTCAAATCACAGTAATGCAAACTCAGTCAGAGACATAGATTTTCACTTGCAACTTGCTTTAACATGTTTAACAGTGCATGAATTGTTGTCTAAAACAAAAAAGAATGATGCATTTTATGGCTGGATCTGGTTTTATCACATTCTGAATTGAACGTTGAAAATGAGCTTTTCAGAGCCAGCAGAGGTCAAAATAAGCAGTAATGCAAACTCAGTCAGAGACATAGATTTTCACTTGCAACTTGCTTTAACATGTTTAACAGTGCATGAATTGATGTCTAAAACAAAAAAGAATGATGCATTGTATGGCTGGATCTGGTTTTATCACATTCTGAATTGAACGTTGAAAATGAGCTTTTCAGAGCCAGCAGAGGTCAAAATAAGCAGTAATGCAAACTCAGTCAGAGACGTAGATTTTCACTTGCAACTTGCTTTAACATGTTTAACAGTGCATAAATTGTTGTCTAAAACAAAAAAGAATGATGCATTTTATGGCTGGACCTGGTTTTATCACATTCTGAATTGAACGTTGAAAATGAGCTTTTCAGAGCCAGCAGAGGTCAAAATAAGCAGTAATGCAAACTCAGTCAGAGACATAGATTTTCACTTGCAACTTGCTTTAACATGTTTAACAATGCATAAATTGTTGTCTAAAACAAAAAAGAATGATGCATTTTATGGCTGGATCTGTTTTATCACTTTCTGAATTGGACGTTGAAAATGAGCTTATCTCAGCCAGCAGAGAGGTCAAATCACAGTAATGCAAACTCAGTCAGAGACAAAGATTTTCACTTGCAACTTGCTTTAACATGTTTACAGTGCATGAAATGTTGTCTAAAACAAAAAAGTATGGTGCATTTTATGGCTGGATCTGGTTTTATCACATTCTGAATTGAACGTTGAAAATTAGCTTTTCAGAGCCAGCAGAGGTCAAAATAAGCAGTAATGCAAACTCAGTCAGAGACATAGATTTTCACTTGCAACTTGCTTTAACATGTTTAACAGTGCATGAATTGTTGTTTAAAACAAAAAAGAATGATGCATTTTATGGCTGGATCTGTTTTATCACTTTCTGAATTGGACGTTGAAAATGAGCTTATCTCAGCCAGCAGAGAGGTCAAATCACAGTAATGCAAACTCAGTCAGAGACAAAGATTTTCACTTGCAACTTGCTTTAACATGTTTAACAGTGCATGAATTGTTGTCTAAAACAAAAAAGAATGATGCATTTTATGGCTGGATCTGGTTTTATCACATTCTGAATTGAACGTTGAAAATGAGCTTTTCAGAGCCAGCAGAGTTCAAAATAAGCAATAATGCAAACTCAGTCAGAGACATAGATTTTCACTTGCAACTTGCTTTAACATGTTTAACAATGCATGAATTGTTGTCTAAAACAAAAAAGAATGATGCATTTTATGGCTGGATCTGTTTTATCACTTTCTGAATTGGACGTTGAAAATGAGCTTATCTCAGCCAGCAGAGAGGTCAAATCACAGTAATGCAAACTCAGTCAGAGACATAGATTTTCACTTGCAACTTGCTTTAACATGTTTAACAGTGCATGAAATGTTGTCTAAAACAAAAAAGTATGGTGCATTTTATGGCTGGATCTGGTTTTATCACATTCTGAATTGAACGTTGAAAATGAGCTTTTCAGAGCCAGCAGAGGTCAAAATAAGCAGTAATGCAAACTCAGTCAGAGACATAGATTTTCACTTGCAACTTGCTTTAACATGTTTAACAGTGCATGAATTGTTGTTTAAAACAAAAAAGAATAATGCATTTTATGGCTGGATCTGTTTTATCACTTTCTGAATTGGACGTTGAAAATGACCTTATCTCAGCCAGCAGAGAGGTCAAATCACAGTAATGCAAACTCAGTCAGAGACAAAGATTTTCACTTGCAACTTGCTTTAACATGTTTAACAGTGCATGAATTGTTGTCTAAAACAAAAAAGAATGATGCATTTTATGGCTGGATCTGGTTTTATCACATTCTGAATTGAACGTTGAAAATGAGCTTTTCAGAGCCAGCAGAGGTCAAAATAAGCAGTAATGCAAACTCAGTCAGAGACGTAGATTTTCACTTGCAACTTGCTTTAACATGTTTAACAGTGCATAAATTGTTGTCTAAAACAAAAAAGAATGATGCATTTTATGGCTGGATCTGGTTTTATCACATTCTGAATTGAACGTTGAAAATGAGCTTTTCAGAGCCAGCAGAGGTCAAAATAAGCAGTAATGCAAACTCAGTCAGAGACATAGATTTTCACTTGCAACTTGCTTTAACATGTTTAACAATGCATGAATTGTTGTCTAAAACAAAAAAGAATGATGCATTTTATGGCTGGATCTGTTTTATCACTTTCTGAATTGGACGTTGAAAATGAGCTTATCTCAGCCAGCAGAGAGGTCAAATCACAGTAATGCAAACTCAGTCAGAGACATAGATTTTCACTTGCAACTTGCTTTAACATGTTTAACAGTGCATGAAATGTTGTCTAAAACAAAAAAGTATGGTGCATTTTATGGCTGGATCTGGTTTTATCACATTCTGAATTGAACGTTGAAAATGAGCTTTTCAGAGCCAGCAGAGGTCAAAATAAGCAGTAATGCAAACTCAGTCAGAGACATAGATTTTCACTTGCATCTTGCTTTAACATGTTTAACAGTGCATGAATTGTTGTTTAAAACAAAAAAGAATGATGCATTTTATGGCTGGATCTGTTTTATCACTTTCTGAATTGGACGTTGAAAATGAGCTTATCTCAGCCAGCAGAGAGGTCAAATCACAGTAATGCAAACTCAGTCAGAGACAAAGATTTTCACTTGCAACTTGCTTTAACATGTTTAACAGTGCATGAATTGTTGTCTAAAACAAAAAAGAATGATGCATTTTATGGCTGGATCTGGTTTTATCACATTCTGAATTGAACGTTGAAAATGAGCTTTTCAGAGCCAGCAGAGGTCAAAATAAGCAGTAATGCAAACTCAGTCAGAGACATAGATTTTCACTTGCAACTTGCTTTAACATGTTTAACAGTGCATGAATTGTTGTCTAAAACAAAAAAGAATGATGCATTTTATGGCTGGATCTGTTTTATCACTTTCTGAATTGGACGTTGAAAATGAGCTTATCTCAGCCAGCAGAGAGGTCAAATCACAGTAATGCAAACTCAGTCAGAGACATAGATTTTCACTTGCAACTTGCTTTAACATGTTTAACAGTGCATGAATTTTTGTCTAAAACAAAAAAGAATGATGCATTTTATGGCTGAATCTGTTTTATCACTTTCTGAATTGCACGTTGAAAATAAGCTTATCTCAGCCAGCAGAGAGGTCAAATCACAGTAATGCAAACTCAGTCAGAGACATAGATTTTCACTTGCAACTTGCTTTAACATGTTTAACAGTGCATGAATTGTTGTCTAAAACAAAAAAGAATGATGCATTTTATGGCTGGATCTGTTTTTATCACTTTCTGAATTGGACGTTGAAAATGAGCTCATCTCAGCCAGCAGAGAGGTCAAATCACAGTAATGCAAACTCAGTCAGAGACATAGATTTTCACTTGCAACTTGCTTTAACATGTTTAACAGTGCATGAATTGTTGTCTAAAACAAAAAAGAATGATGCATTTTATGGCTGGATCTGGTTTTATCACATTCTGAATTGAACGTTGAAAATGAGCTTTTCAGAGCCAGCAGAGGTCAAAATAAGCAGTAATGCAAACTCAGTCAGAGACATAGATTTTCACTTGCAACTTGCTTTAACATGTTTAACAGTGCATAAATTGTTGTCTAAAACAAAAAAGAATGATGCATTTTATGGCTGGACCTGGTTTTATCACATTCTGAATTGAACGTTGAAAATGAGCTTTTCAGAGCCAGCAGAGGTCAAAATAAGCAGTAATGCAAACTCAGTCAGAGACATAGATTTTCACTTGCAACTTGCTTTAACATGTTTAACAATGCATAAATTGTTGTCTAAAACAAAAAAGAATGATGCATTTTATGGCTGGATCTGTTTTATCACTTTCTGAATTGGACGTTGAAAATGAGCTTATCTCAGCCAGCAGAGAGGTCAAATCACAGTAATGCAAACAGTCAGAGACATAGATTTTCACTTGCAACTTGCTTTAACATGTTTAACAGTGCATGAATTGTTGTCTAAAACAAAAAAGAATGATGCATTTTATGGCTGGATCTGTTTTATCACTTTCTGAATTGGACGTTGAAAATGAGCTTATCTCAGCCAGCAGAGAGGTCAAATCACAGTAATGCAAACTCAGTCAGAGACATAGATTTTCACTTGCAACTTGCTTTAACATGTTTAACAGTGCATGAATTGTTGTTTAAAACAAAAAAGAATGATGCATTTTATGGCTGGATCTGTTTTATCACTTTCTGAATTGGACGTTGAAAATGAGCTTATCTCAGCCAGCAGAGAGGTCAAATCACAGTAATGCAAACTCAGTCAGAGACATAGATTTTTACTTGCAACTTGCTTTAACATGTTTAACAACATATGAATTGTTGTCTAAAACAAAAAAGAATGAAGCATTTTATGGCTGGATCTGTTTAATCACATTCTGAATTGAACGTTGAAAATGAGCTTTTCAGAGCCAGCAGAGGTCAAAATAAGCAGTAATGCAAACTCAGTCAGAGACATAGATTTTCACTTGCAACTTGCTTTAACATGTTTAACAATGCATGAATTGTTGTCTAAAACAAAAAAGAATGATGCATTTTATGGCTGGATCTGTTTTATCACTTTCTGAATTGGACGTTGAAAATGAGCTTATCTCAGCCAGCAGAGAGGTCAAATCACAGTAATGCAAACTCAGTCAGAGACATAGATTTTCACTTGCAACTTGCTTTAACATGTTTAACAGTGCATGAAATGTTGTCTAAAACAAAAAAGTATGGTGCATTTTATGGCTGGATCTGGTTTTATCACATTCTGAATTGAACGTTGAAAATGAGCTTTTCAGAGCCAGCAGAGGTCAAAATAAGCAGTAATGCAAACTCAGTCAGAGACATAGATTTTCACTTGCAACTTGCTTTAACATGTTTAACAGTGCATGAATTGTTGTCTAAAACAAAAAAGAATGATGCATTTTATGGCTGGATCTGTTTTATGACTTTCTGAATTGGACGTTGAAAATGAGCTTATCTCAGCCAGCAGAGAGGTCAAATCACAGTAATGCAAACTCAGTCAGAGACATAGATTTTCACTTGCAACTTGCTTTAACATGTTTAACAGTGCATGAATTTTTGTCTAAAACAAAAAAGAATGATGCATTTTATGGCTGAATCTGTTTTATCACTTTCTGAATTGCACGTTGAAAATAAGCTTATCTCAGCCAGCAGAGAGGTCAAATCACAGTAATGCAAACTCAGTCAGAGACATAGATTTTCACTTGCAACTTGCTTTAACATGTTTAACAGTGCATGAATTGTTGTCTAAAACAAAAAAGAATGATGCATTTTATGGCTGGATCTGGTTTTATCACATTCTGAATTGAACGTTGAAAATGAGCTTTTCAGAGCCAGCAGAGGTCAAAATAAGCAGTAATGCAAACTCAGTCAGAGACATAGATTTTCACTTGCAACTTGCTTTAACATGTTTAACAGTGCATGAATTGTTGTCTAAAACAAAAAAGAATGATGCATTTTATGGCTGGATCTGTTTTATCACTTTCTGAATTGGACGTTGAAAATGAGCTTATCTCAGCCAGCAGAGAGGTCAAATCACAGTAATGCAAACTCAGTCAGAGACATAGATTTTCACTTGCAACTTGCTTTAACATGTTTAACAGTGCATGAAATGTTGTCTAAAACAAAAAAGTATGGTGCATTTTATGGCTGGATCTGGTTTTATCACATTCTGAATTGAACGTTGAAAATGAGCTTTTCAGAGCCAGCAGAGGTCAAAATAAGCAGTAATGCAAACTCAGTCAGAGACATAGATTTTCACTTGCAACTTGCTTTAACATGTTTAACAGTGCATGAATTGTTGTTTAAAACAAAAAAGAATAATGCATTTTATGGCTGGATCTGTTTTATCACTTTCTGAATTGGACGTTGAAAATGAGCTTATCTCAGCCAGCAGAGAGGTCAAATCACAGTAATGCAAACTCAGTCAGAGACAAAGATTTTCACTTGCAACTTGCTTTAACATGTTTAACAGTGCATGAATTGTTGTCTAAAACAAAAAAGAATGATGCATTTTATGGCTGGATCTGGTTTTATCACATTCTGAATTGAACGTTGAAAATGAGCTTTTCAGAGCCAGCAGAGGTCAAAATAAGCAGTAATGCAAACTCAGTCAGAGACGTAGATTTTCACTTGCAACTTGCTTTAACATGTTTAACAGTGCATAAATTGTTGTCTAAAACAAAAAAGAATGATGCATTTTATGGCTGGATCTGGTTTTATCACATTCTGAATTGAACGTTGAAAATGAGCTTTTCAGAGCCAGCAGAGGTCAAAATAAGCAGTAATGCAAACTCAGTCAGAGACATAGATTTTCACTTGCAACTTGCTTTAACATGTTTAACAATGCATGAATTGTTGTCTAAAACAAAAAAGAATGATGCATTTTATGGCTGGATCTGTTTTATCACTTTCTGAATTGGACGTTGAAAATGAGCTTATCTCAGCCAGCAGAGAGGTCAAATCACAGTAATGCAAACTCAGTCAGAGACATAGATTTTCACTTGCAACTTGCTTTAACATGTTTAACAGTGCATGAAATGTTGTCTAAAACAAAAAAGTATGGTGCATTTTATGGCTGGATCTGGTTTTATCACATTCTGAATTGAACGTTGAAAATGAGCTTTTCAGAGCCAGCAGAGGTCAAAATAAGCAGTAATGCAAACTCAGTCAGAGACATAGATTTTCACTTGCAACTTGCTTTAACATGTTTAACAGTGCATGAATTGTTGTTTAAAACAAAAAAGAATGATGCATTTTATGGCTGGATCTGTTTTATCACTTTCTGAATTGGACGTTGAAAATGAGCTTATCTCAGCCAGCAGAGAGGTCAAATCACAGTAATGCAAACTCAGTCAGAGACAAAGATTTTCACTTGCAACTTGCTTTAACATGTTTAACAGTGCATGAATTGTTGTCTAAAACAAAAAAGAATGATGCATTTTATGGCTGGATCTGGTTTTATCACATTCTGAATTGAACGTTGAAAATGAGCTTTTCAGAGCCAGCAGAGGTCAAAATAAGCAGTAATGCAAACTCAGTCAGAGACATAGATTTTCACTTGCAACTTGCTTTAACATGTTTAACAGTGCATGAATTGTTGTCTAAAACAAAAAAGAATGATGCATTTTATGGCTGGATCTGTTTTATCACTTTCTGAATTGGACGTTGAAAATGAGCTTATCTCAGCCAGCAGAGAGGTCAAATCACAGTAATGCAAACTCAGTCAGAGACATAGATTTTCACTTGCAACTTGCTTTAACATGTTTAACAGTGCATGAATTTTTGTCTAAAACAAAAAAGAATGATGCATTTTATGGCTGAATCTGTTTTATCACTTTCTGAATTGCACGTTGAAAATAAGCTTATCTCAGCCAGCAGAGAGTTCAAATCACAGTAATGCAAACTCAGTCAGAGACATAGATTTTCACTTGCAACTTGCTTTAACATGTTTAACAGTGCATGAATTGTGGTCTAAAACAAAAAAGAATGATGCATTTTATGGCTGGATCTGTTTTTATCACTTTCTGAATTGGACGTTGAAAATGAGCTTATCTCAGCCAGCAGAGAGGTCAAATCACAGTAATGCAAACTCAGTCAGAGACATAGATTTTCACTTGCAACTTGCTTTAACATGTTTAACAGTGCATGAATTGTTGTCTAAAACAAAAAAGAATGATGCATTTTATGGCTGGATCTGGTTTTATCACATTCTGAATTGAACGTTGAAAATGAGCTTTTCAGAGCCAGCAGAGGTCAAAATAAGCAGTAATGCAAACTCAGTCAGAGACATAGATTTTCACCTGCAACTTGCTTTAACATGTTTAACAGTGCATGAATTGTTGTCTAAAACAAAAAATAATGATGCATTTTATGGCTGGATCTGTTTTATCACTTTCTGAATTGCACGTTGAAAATGAGCTTATCTCAGCCAGCAGAGAGGTCAAATCACAGTAATGCAAACTCAGTCAGAGACATAGATTTTCACTTGCAACTTGCTTTAACATGTTTAACAGTGCATGAATTGTTGTCTAAAACAAAAAAGAATGATGCATTTTATGGCTGGATCTGTTTTTATCACTTTCTGAATTGGACGTTGAAAATGAGCTTATCTCAGCCAGCAGAGAGGTTAAATCACAGTAATGCAAACTCAGTCAGAGACATAGATTTTCACTTGCAACTTGCTTTAACATGTTTAACAGTGCATGAATTGTTGTCTAAAACAAAAAAGAATGATGCATTTTATGGCTGGATCTGGTTTTATCACATTCTGAATTGAACGTTGAAAATGAGCTTTTCAGAGCCAGCAGAGGTCAAAATAAGCAGTAATGCAAACTCAGTCAGAGACATAGATTTTCACTTGCAACTTGCTTTAACATGTTTAACAGTGCATGAATTGATGTCTAAAACAAAAAAGAATGATGCATTGTATGGCTGGATCTGGTTTTATCACATTCTGAATTGAACGTTGAAAATGAGCTTTTCAGAGCCAGCAGAGGTCAAAATAAGCAGTAATGCAAACTCAGTCAGAGACGTAGATTTTCACTTGCAACTTGCTTTAACATGTTTAACAGTGCATAAATTGTTGTCTAAAACAAAAAAGAATGATGCATTTTATGGCTGGACCTGGTTTTATCACATTCTGAATTGAACGTTGAAAATGAGCTTTTCAGAGCCAGCAGAGGTCAAAATAAGCAGTAATGCAAACTCAGTCAGAGACATAGATTTTCACTTGCAACTTGCTTTAACATGTTTAACAATGCATGAATTGTTGTCTAAAACAAAAAAGAATGATGCATTTTATGGCTGGATCTGTTTTATCACTTTCTGAATTGGACGTTGAAAATGAGCTTATCTCAGCCAGCAGAGAGGTCAAATCACAGTAATGCAAACTCAGTCAGAGACAAAGATTTTCACTTGCAACTTGCTTTAACATGTTTACAGTGCATGAAATGTTGTCTAAAACAAAAAAGTATGGTGCATTTTATGGCTGGATCTGGTTTTATCACATTCTGAATTGAACGTTGAAAATGAGCTTTTCAGAGCCAGCAGAGGTCAAAATAAGCAGTAATGCAAACTCAGTCAGAGACATAGATTTTCACTTGCAACTTGCTTTAACATGTTTAACAGTGCATGAATTGTTGTTTAAAACAAAAAAGAATGATGCATTTTATGGCTGGATCTGTTTTATCACTTTCTGAATTGGACGTTGAAAATGAGCTTATCTCAGCCAGCAGAGAGGTCAAATCACAGTAATGCAAACTCAGTCAGAGACAAAGATTTTCACTTGCAACTTGCTTTAACATGTTTAACAGTGCATGAATTGTTGTCTAAAACAAAAAAGAATGATGCATTTTATGGCTGGATCTGGTTTTATCACATTCTGAATTGAACGTTGAAAATGAGCTTTTCAGAGCCAGCAGAGGTCAAAATAAGCAGTAATGCAAACTCAGTCAGAGACGTAGATTTTCACTTGCAACTTGCTTTAACATGTTTAACAGTGCATAAATTGTTGTCTAAAACAAAAAAGAATGATGCATTTTATGGCTGGATCTGGTTTTATCACATTCTGAATTGAACGTTGAAAATGAGCTTTTCAGAGCCAGCAGAGGTCAAAATAAGCAGTAATGCAAACTCAGTCAGAGACATAGATTTTCACTTGCAACTTGCTTTAACATGTTTAACAATGCATGAATTGTTGTCTAAAACAAAAAAGAATGATGCATTTTATGGCTGGATCTGTTTTATCACTTTCTGAATTGGACGTTGAAAATGAGCTTATCTCAGCCAGCAGAGAGGTCAAATCACAGTAATGCAAACTCAGTCAGAGACATAGATTTTCACTTGCAACTTGCTTTAACATGTTTAACAGTGCATGAAATGTTGTCTAAAACAAAAAAGTATGGTGCATTTTATGGCTGGATCTGGTTTTATCACATTCTGAATTGAACGTTGAAAATTAGCTTTTCAGAGCCAGCAGAGGTCAAAATAAGCAGTAATGCAAACTCAGTCAGAGACATAGATTTTCACTTGCAACTTGCTTTAACATGTTTAACAGTGCATGAATTGTTGTTTAAAACAAAAAAGAATAATGCATTTTATGGCTGGATCTGTTTTATCACTTTCTGAATTGGACGTTGAAAATGAGCTTATCTCAGCCAGCAGAGAGGTCAAATCACAGTAATGCAAACTCAGTCAGAGACAAAGATTTTCACTTGCAACTTGCTTTAACATGTTTAACAGTGCATGAATTGTTGTCTAAAACAAAAAAGAATGATGCATTTTATGGCTGGATCTGGTTTTATCACATTCTGAATTGAACGTTGAAAATGAGCTTTTCAGAGCCAGCAGAGGTCAAAATAAGCAGTAATGCAAACTCAGTCAGAGACGTAGATTTTCACTTGCAACTTGCTTTAACATGTTTAACAGTGCATAAATTGTTGTCTAAAACAAAAAAGAATGATGCATTTTATGGCTGGATCTGGTTTTATCACATTCTGAATTGAACGTTGAAAATGAGCTTTTCAGAGCCAGCAGAGGTCAAAATAAGCAGTAATGCAAACTCAGTCAGAGACATAGATTTTCACTTGCAACTTGCTTTAACATGTTTAACAATGCATGAATTGTTGTCTAAAACAAAAAAGAATGATGCATTTTATGGCTGGATCTGTTTTATCACTTTCTGAGTTGGACGTTGAAAATGAGCTTATCTCAGCCAGCAGAGAGGTCAAATCACAGTAATGCAAACTCAGTCAGAGACATAGATTTTCACTTGCAACTTGCTTTAACATGTTTAACAGTGCATGAAATGTTGTCTAAAACAAAAAAGTATGGTGCATTTTATGGCTGGATCTGGTTTTATCACATTCTGAATTGAACGTTGAAAATGAGCTTTTCAGAGCCAGCAGAGGTCAAAATAAGCAGTAATGCAAACTCAGTCAGAGACATAGATTTTCACTTGCAACTTGCTTTAACATGTTTAACAGTGCATGAATTGTTGTTTAAAACAAAAAAGAATGATGCATTTTATGGCTGGATCTGTTTTATCACTTTCTGAATTGGACGTTGAAAATGAGCTTATCTCAGCCAGCAGAGAGGTCAAATCACAGTAATGCAAACTCAGTCAGAGACAAAGATTTTCACTTGCAACTTGCTTTAACATGTTTAACAGTGCATGAATTGTTTTCTAAAACAAAAAAGAATGATGCATTTTATGGCTGGATCTGGTTTTATCACATTCTGAATTGAACGTTGAAAATGAGCTTTTCAGAGCCAGCAGAGGTCAAAATAAGCAGTAATGCAAACTCAGTCAGAGACATAGATTTTCACTTGCAACTTGCTTTAACATGTTTAACAGTGCATGAATTGTTGTCTAAAACAAAAAAGAATGATGCATTTTATGGCTGGATCTGTTTTATCACTTTCTGAATTGGACGTTGAAAATGAGCTTATCTCAGCCAGCAGAGAGGTCAAATCACAGTAATGCAAACTCAGTCAGAGACATAGATTTTCACTTGCAACTTGCTTTAACATGTTTAACAGTGCATGAATTGTTGTTTAAAACAAAAAAGAATGATGCATTTTATGGCTGGATCTGTTTTATCACTTTCTGAATTGGACGTTGAAAATGAGCTTATCTCAGCCAGCAGAGAGGTCAAATCACAGTAATGCAAACTCAGTCAGAGACATAGATTTTTACTTGCAACTTGCTTTAACATGTTTAACAATGCATGAATTGTTGTCTAAAACAAAAAAGAATGATGCATTTTATGGCTGGATCTGTTTTATCACTTTCTGAATTGGACGTTGAAAATGAGCTTATCTCAGCCAGCAGAGAGGTCAAATCACAGTAATGCAAACTCAGTCAGAGACATAGATTTTCACTTGCAACTTGCTTTAACATGTTTAACAGTGCATGAATTGTTGTCTAAAACAAAAAAGAATGATGCATTTTATGGCTGGATCTGTTTTATGACTTTCTGAATTGGACGTTGAAAATGAGCTTATCTCAGCCAGCAGAGAGGTCAAATCACAGTAATGCAAACTCAGTCAGAGACATAGATTTTCACTTGCAACTTGCTTTAACATGTTTAACAGTGCATGAATTTTTGTCTAAAACAAAAAAGAATGATGCATTTTATGGCTGAATCTGTTTTATCACTTTCTGAATTGCACGTTGAAAATAAGCTTATCTCAGCCAGCAGAGAGGTCAAATCACAGTAATGCAAACTCAGTCAGAGACATAGATTTTCACTTGCAACTTGCTTTAACATGTTTAACAGTGCATGAATTGTTGTCTAAAACAAAAAAGAATGATGCATTTTATGGCTGGATCTGTTTTTATCACTTTCTGAATTGGACGTTGAAAATGAGCTTATCTCAGCCAGCAGAGAGGTTAAATCACAGTAATGCAAACTCAGTCAGAGACATAGATTTTCACTTGCAACTTGCTTTAACATGTTTAACAGTGCATGAATTGTTGTCTAAAACAAAAAAGAATGATGCATTTTATGGCTGGATCTGGTTTTATCACATTCTGAATTGAACGTTGAAAATGAGCTTTTCAGAGCCAGCAGAGGTCAAAATAAGCAGTAATGCAAACTCAGTCAGAGACATAGATTTTCACTTGCAACTTGCTTTAACATGTTTAACAGTGCATGAATTGATGTCTAAAACAAAAAAGAATGATGCATTGTATGGCTGGATCTGGTTTTATCACATTCTGAATTGAACGTTGAAAATGAGCTTTTCAGAGCCAGCAGAGGTCAAAATAAGCAGTAATGCAAACTCAGTCAGAGACGTAGATTTTCACTTGCAACTTGCTTTAACATGTTTAACAGTGCATAAATTGTTGTCTAAAACAAAAAAGAATGATGCATTTTATGGCTGGACCTGGTTTTATCACATTCTGAATTGAACGTTGAAAATGAGCTTTTCAGAGCCAGCAGAGGTCAAAATAAGCAGTAATGCAAACTCAGTCAGAGACATAGATTTTCACTTGCAACTTGCTTTAACATGTTTAACAATGCATAAATTGTTGTCTAAAACAAAAAAGAATGATGCATTTTATGGCTGGATCTGTTTTATCACTTTCTGAATTGGACGTTGAAAATGAGCTTATCTCAGCCAGCAGAGAGGTCAAATCACAGTAATGCAAACTCAGTCAGAGACAAAGATTTTCACTTGCAACTTGCTTTAACATGTTTACAGTGCATGAAATGTTGTCTAAAACAAAAAAGTATGGTGCATTTTATGGCTGGATCTGGTTTTATCACATTCTGAATTGAACGTTGAAAATTAGCTTTTCAGAGCCAGCAGAGGTCAAAATAAGCAGTAATGCAAACTCAGTCAGAGACATAGATTTTCACTTGCAACTTGCTTTAACATGTTTAACAGTGCATGAATTGTTGTTTAAAACAAAAAAGAATGATGCATTTTATGGCTGGATCTGTTTTATCACTTTCTGAATTGGACGTTGAAAATGAGCTTATCTCAGCCAGCAGAGAGGTCAAATCACAGTAATGCAAACTCAGTCAGAGACAAAGATTTTCACTTGCAACTTGCTTTAACATGTTTAACAGTGCATGAATTGTTGTCTAAAACAAAAAAGAATGATGCATTTTATGGCTGGATCTGGTTTTATCACATTCTGAATTGAACGTTGAAAATGAGCTTTTCAGAGCCAGCAGAGGTCAAAATAAGCAGTAATGCAAACTCAGTCAGAGACATAGATTTTCACTTGCAACTTGCTTTAACATGTTTAACAGTGCATGAAATGTTGTCTAAAACAAAAAAGAATGGTGCATTTTATGGCTGGATCTGTTTTTATCACTTTCTGAATTGGACGTTGAAAATGAGCTTATCTCAGCGAGCAGAGAGGTCAAATCACAGTAATGCAAACTCAGTCAGAGACATAGATTTTCACCTGCAACTTGCTTTAACATGTTTAACAGTGCATGAAATGTTGTCTAAAACAAAAAAGAATGATGCATTTTATGGCTGGATCTGTTTTATCACTTTCTGAATTGGACGTTGAAAATGAGCTTATCTCAGCCAGCAGAGAGGTCAAATCACAGTAATGCAAACTCAGTCAGAGACATAGATTTTCACTTGCAACTTGCTTTAACATGTTTAACAGTGCATAAATTGTTGTCTAAAACAAAAAAGAATGATGCATTTTATGGCTGGATCTGGTTTTATCACATTCTGAATTGAACGTTGAAAATGAGCTTTTCAGAGCCAGCAGAGGTCAAAATAAGCAGTAATGCAAACTCAGTCAGAGACATAGATTTTCACTTGCAACTTGCTTTAACATGTTTAACAATGCATGAATTGTTGTCTAAAACAAAAAAGAATGATGCATTTTATGGCTGGATCTGTTTTATCACTTTCTGAGTTGGACGTTGAAAATGAGCTTATCTCAGCCAGCAGAGAGGTCAAATCACAGTAATGCAAACTCAGTCAGAGACATAGATTTTCACTTGCAACTTGCTTTAACATGTTTAACAGTGCATGAAATGTTGTCTAAAACAAAAAAGTATGGTGCATTTTATGGCTGGATCTGGTTTTATCACATTCTGAATTGAACGTTGAAAATGAGCTTTTCAGAGCCAGCAGAGGTCAAAATAAGCAGTAATGCAAACTCAGTCAGAGACATAGATTTTCACTTGCAACTTGCTTTAACATGTTTAACAGTGCATGAATTGTTGTTTAAAACAAAAAAGAATAATGCATTTTATGGCTGGATCTGTTTTATCACTTTCTGAATTGGACGTTGAAAATGAGCTTATCTCAGCCAGCAGAGAGGTCAAATCACAGTAATGCAAACTCAGTCAGAGACAAAGATTTTCACTTGCAACTTGCTTTAACATGTTTAACAGTGCATGAATTGTTGTCTAAAACAAAAAAGAATGATGCATTTTATGGCTGGATCTGGTTTTATCACATTCTGAATTGAACGTTGAAAATGAGCTTTTCAGAGCCAGCAGAGGTCAAAATAAGCAGTAATGCAAACTCAGTCAGAGACGTAGATTTTCACTTGCAACTTGCTTTAACATGTTTAACAGTGCATAAATTGTTGTCTAAAACAAAAAAGAATGATGCATTTTATGGCTGGATCTGGTTTTATCACATTCTGAATTGAACGTTGAAAATGAGCTTTTCAGAGCCAGCAGAGGTCAAAATAAGCAGTAATGCAAACTCAGTCAGAGACATAGATTTTCACTTGCAACTTGCTTTAACATGTTTAACAATGCATGAATTGTTGTCTAAAACAAAAAAGAATGATGCATTTTATGGCTGGATCTGTTTTATCACTTTCTGAATTGGACGTTGAAAATGAGCTTATCTCAGCCAGCAGAGAGGTCAAATCACAGTAATGCAAACTCAGTCAGAGACATAGATTTTCACTTGCAACTTGCTTTAACATGTTTAACAGTGCATGAAATGTTGTCTAAAACAAAAAAGTATGGTGCATTTTATGGCTGGATCTGGTTTTATCACATTCTGAATTGAACGTTGAAAATGAGCTTTTCAGAGCCAGCAGAGGTCAAAATAAGCAGTAATGCAAACTCAGTCAGAGACATAGATTTTCACTTGCAACTTGCTTTAACATGGTTAACAGTGCATGAATTGTTGTTTAAAACAAAAAAGAATGATGCATTTTATGGCTGGATCTGTTTTATCACTTTCTGAATTGGACGTTGAAAATGAGCTTATCTCAGCCAGCAGAGAGGTCAAATCACAGTAATGCAAACTCAGTCAGAGACAAAGATTTTCACTTGCAACTTGCTTTAACATGTTTAACAGTGCATGAATTGTTGTCTAAAACAAAAAAGAATGATGCATTTTATGGCTGGATCTGGTTTTATCAAATTCTGAATTGAACGTTGAAAATGAGCTTTTCAGAGCCAGCAGAGGTCAAAATAAGCAGTAATGCAAACTCAGTCAGAGACATAGATTTTCACTTGCAACTTGCTTTAACATGTTTAACAATGCATGAATTGTTGTCTAAAACAAAAAAGAATGATGCATTTTATGGCTGGATCTGTTTTATCACTTTCTGAATTGGACGTTGAAAATGAGCTTATCTCAGCCAGCAGAGAGGTCAAATCACAGTAATGCAAACTCAGTCAGAGACATAGATTTTCACTTGCAACTTGCTTTAACATGTTTAACAGTGCATGAAATGTTGTCTAAAACAAAAAAGTATGGTGCATTTTATGGCTGGATCTGGTTTTATCACATTCTGAATTGAACGTTGAAAATGAGCTTTTCAGAGCCAGCAGAGGTCAAAATAAGCAGTAATGCAAACTCAGTCAGAGACATAGATTTTCACTTGCAACTTGCTTTAACATGTTTAACAGTGCATGAATTGTTGTCTAAAACAAAAAAGAATGATGCATTTTATGGCTGGATCTGTTTTATCACTTTCTGAATTGGACGTTGAAAATGAGCTTATCTCAGCCAGCAGAGAGGTCAAATTCTAGTAATGCAAACTCAGTCAGAGACATAGATTTTCACTTGCAACTTGCTTTAACATGTTTAACAGTGCATGAATTGTTGTTTAAAACAAAAAAGAATGATGCATTTTATGGCTGGATCTGTTTTATCACTTTCTGAATTGGACGTTGAAAATGAGCTTATCTCAGCCAGCAGAGAGGTCAAATCACAGTAATGCAAACTCAGTCAGAGACATAGATTTTTACTTGCAACTTGCTTTAACATGTTTAACAATGCATGAATTGTTGTCTAAAACAAAAAAGAATGATGCATTTTATGGCTGGATCTGTTTTATCACTTTCTGAATTGGACGTTGAAAATGAGCTTATCTCAGCCAGCAGAGAGGTCAAATCACAGTAATGCAAACTCAGTCAGAGACATAGATTTTCACTTGCAACTTGCTTTAACATGTTTAACAGTGCATGAATTGTTGTCTAAAACAAAAAAGAATGATGCATTTTATGGCTGGATCTGTTTTATGACTTTCTGAATTGGACGTTGAAAATGAGCTTATCTCAGCCAGCAGAGAGGTCAAATCACAGTAATGCAAACTCAGTCAGAGACATAGATTTTCACTTGCAACTTGCTTTAACATGTTTAACAGTGCATGAATTTTTGTCTAAATCAAAAAAGAATGATGCATTTTATGGCTGAATCTGTTTTATCACTTTCTGAATTGCACGTTGAAAATAAGCTTATCTCAGCCAGCAGAGAGGTCAAATCACAGTAATGCAAACTCAGTCAGAGACATAGATTTTCACTTGCAACTTGCTTTAACATGTTTAACAGTGCATGAATTGTTGTCTAAAACAAAAAAGAATGATGCATTTTATGGCTGGATCTGTTTTTATCACTTTCTGAATTGGACGTTGAAAATGAGCTTATCTCAGCCAGCAGAGAGGTCAAATCACAGTAATGCAAACTCAGTCAGAGACATAGATTTTTACTTGCAACTTGCTTTAACATGTTTAACAGTGCATGAATTGTTGTCTAAAACAAAAAAGAATGATGCATTTTATGGCTGGATCTGGTTTTATCACATTCTGAATTGAACGTTGAAAATGAGCTTTTCAGAGCCAGCAGAGGTCAAAATAAGCAGTAATGCAAACTCAGTCAGAGACATAGATTTTCACTTGCAACTTGCTTTAACATGTTTAACAGTGCATGAAATGTTGTCTAAAACAAAAAAGAATGGTGCATTTTATGGCTGGATCTGTTTTTATCACTTTCTGAATTGGACGTTGAAAATGAGCTTATCTCAGCGAGCAGAGAGGTCAAATCACAGTAATGCAAACTCAGTCAGAGACATAGATTTTCACCTGCAACTTGCTTTAACATGTTTAACAGTGCATGAAATGTTGTCTAAAACAAAAAAGAATGATGCATTTTATGGCTGGATCTGTTTTATCACTTTCTGAATTGGACGTTGAAAATGAGCTTATCTCAGCCAGCAGAGAGGTCAAATCACAGTAATGCAAACTCAGTCAGAGACATAGATTTTCACTTGCAACTTGCTTTAACATGTTTAACAGTGCATAAATTGTTGTCTAAAACAAAAAAGAATGATGCATTTTATGGCTGGATCTGGTTTTATCACATTCTGAATTGAACGTTGAAAATGAGCTTTTCAGAGCCAGCAGAGGTCAAAATAAGCAGTAATGCAAACTCAGTCAGAGACATAGATTTTCACTTGCAACTTGCTTTAACATGTTTAACAATGCATGAATTGTTGTCTAAAACAAAAAAGAATGATGCATTTTATGGCTGGATCTGTTTTATCACTTTCTGAGTTGGACGTTGAAAATGAGCTTATCTCAGCCAGCAGAGAGGTCAAATCACAGTAATGCAAACTCAGTCAGAGACATAGATTTTCACTTGCAACTTGCTTTAACATGTTTAACAGTGCATGAAATGTTGTCTAAAACAAAAAAGTATGGTGCATTTTATGGCTGGATCTGGTTTTATCACATTCTGAATTGAACGTTGAAAATGAGCTTTTCAGAGCCAGCAGAGGTCAAAATAAGCAGTAATGCAAACTCAGTCAGAGACATAGATTTTCACTTGCAACTTGCTTTAACATGTTTAACAGTGCATGAATTGTTGTTTAAAACAAAAAAGAATAATGCATTTTATGGCTGGATCTGTTTTATCACTTTCTGAATTGGACGTTGAAAATGAGCTTATCTCAGCCAGCAGAGAGGTCAAATCACAGTAATGCAAACTCAGTCAGAGACAAAGATTTTCACTTGCAACTTGCTTTAACATGTTTAACAGTGCATGAATTGTTGTCTAAAACAAAAAAGAATGATGCATTTTATGGCTGGATCTGGTTTTATCACATTCTGAATTGAACGTTGAAAATGAGCTTTTCAGAGCCAGCAGAGGTCAAAATAAGCAGTAATGCAAACTCAGTCAGAGACGTAGATTTTCACTTGCAACTTGCTTTAACATGTTTAACAGTGCATAAATTGTTGTCTAAAACAAAAAAGAATGATGCATTTTATGGCTGGATCTGGTTTTATCACATTCTGAATTGAACGTTGAAAATGAGCTTTTCAGAGCCAGCAGAGGTCAAAATAAGCAGTAATGCAAACTCAGTCAGAGACATAGATTTTCACTTGCAACTTGCTTTAACATGTTTAACAATGCATGAATTGTTGTCTAAAACAAAAAAGAATGATGCATTTTATGGCTGGATCTGTTTTATCACTTTCTGAATTGGACGTTGAAAATGAGCTTATCTCAGCCAGCAGAGAGGTCAAATCACAGTAATGCAAACTCAGTCAGAGACATAGATTTTCACTTGCAACTTGCTTTAACATGTTTAACAGTGCATGAAATGTTGTCTAAAACAAAAAAGTATGGTGCATTTTATGGCTGGATCTGGTTTTATCACATTCTGAATTGAACGTTGAAAATGAGCTTTTCAGAGCCAGCAGAGGTCAAAATAAGCAGTAATGCAAACTCAGTCAGAGACATAGATTTTCACTTGCAACTTGCTTTAACATGGTTAACAGTGCATGAATTGTTGTTTAAAACAAAAAAGAATGATGCATTTTATGGCTGGATCTGTTTTATCACTTTCTGAATTGGACGTTGAAAATGAGCTTATCTCAGCCAGCAGAGAGGTCAAATCACAGTAATGCAAACTCAGTCAGAGACAAAGATTTTCACTTGCAACTTGCTTTAACATGTTTAACAGTGCATGAATTGTTGTCTAAAACAAAAAAGAATGATGCATTTTATGGCTGGATCTGGTTTTATCAAATTCTGAATTGAACGTTGAAAATGAGCTTTTCAGAGCCAGCAGAGGTCAAAATAAGCAGTAATGCAAACTCAGTCAGAGACATAGATTTTCACTTGCAACTTGCTTTAACATGTTTAACAGTGCATGAATTGTTGTCTAAAACAAAAAAGAATGATGCATTTTATGGCTGGATCTGTTTTATCACTTTCTGAATTGGACGTTGAAAATGAGCTTATCTCAGCCAGCAGAGAGGTCAAATCACAGTAATGCAAACTCAGTCAGAGACATAGATTTTCACTTGCAACTTGCTTTAACATGTTTAACAGTGCATGAATTGTTGTTTAAAACAAAAAAGAATGATGCATTTTATGGCTGGATCTGTTTTATCACTTTCTGAATTGGACGTTGAAAATGAGCTTATCTCAGCCAGCAGAGAGGTCAAATCACAGTAATGCAAACTCAGTCAGAGACATAGATTTTTACTTGCAACTTGCTTTAACATGTTTAACAATGCATGAATTGTTGTCTAAAACAAAAAAGAATGATGCATTTTATGGCTGGATCTGTTTTATCACTTTCTGAATTGGACGTTGAAAATGAGCTTATCTCAGCCAGCAGAGAGGTCAAATCACAGTAATGCAAACTCAGTCAGAGACATAGATTTTCACTTGCAACTTGCTTTAACATGTTTAACAGTGCATGAATTGTTGTCTAAAACAAAAAAGAATGATGCATTTTATGGCTGGATCTGTTTTATGACTTTCTGAATTGGACGTTGAAAATGAGCTTATCTCAGCCAGCAGAGAGGTCAAATCACAGTAATGCAAACTCAGTCAGAGACATAGATTTTCACTTGCAACTTGCTTTAACATGTTTAACAGTGCATGAATTTTTGTCTAAAACAAAAAAGAATGATGCATTTTATGGCTGAATCTGTTTTATCACTTTCTGAATTGCACGTTGAAAATAAGCTTATCTCAGCCAGCAGAGAGGTCAAATCACAGTAATGCAAACTCAGTCAGAGACATAGATTTTCACTTGCAACTTGCTTTAACATGTTTAACAGTGCATGAATTGTTGTCTAAAACAAAAAAGAATGATGCATTTTATGGCTGGATCTGTTTTTATCACTTTCTGAATTGGACGTTGAAAATGAGCTTATCTCAGCCAGCAGAGAGGTCAAATCACAGTAATGCAAACTCAGTCAGAGACATAGATTTTTACTTGCAACTTGCTTTAACATGTTTAACAGTGCATGAATTGTTGTCTAAAACAAAAAAGAATGATGCATTTTATGGCTGGATCTGGTTTTATCACATTCTGAATTGAACGTTGAAAATGAGCTTTTCAGAGCCAGCAGAGGTCAAAATAAGCAGTAATGCAAACTCAGTCAGAGACATAGATTTTCACTTGCAACTTGCTTTAACATGTTTAACAGTGCATGAAATGTTGTCTAAAACAAAAAAGAATGGTGCATTTTATGGCTGGATCTGTTTTTATCACTTTCTGAATTGGACGTTGAAAATGAGCTTATCTCAGCGAGCAGAGAGGTCAAATCACAGTAATGCAAACTCAGTCAGAGACATAGATTTTCACCTGCAACTTGCTTTAACATGTTTAACAGTGCATGAAATGTTGTCTAAAACAAAAAAGAATGATGCATTTTATGGCTGGATCTGTTTTATCACTTTCTGAATTGGACGTTGAAAATGAGCTTATCTCAGCCAGCAGAGAGGTCAAATCACAGTAATGCAAACTCAGTCAGAGACATAGATTTTCACTTGCAACTTGCTTTAACATGTTTAACAGTGCATAAATTGTTGTCTAAAACAAAAAAGAATGATGCATTTTATGGCTGGATCTGGTTTTATCACATTCTGAATTGAACGTTGAAAATGAGCTTTTCAGAGCCAGCAGAGGTCAAAATAAGCAGTAATGCAAACTCAGTCAGAGACATAGATTTTCACTTGCAACTTGCTTTAACATGTTTAACAATGCATGAATTGTTGTCTAAAACAAAAAAGAATGATGCATTTTATGGCTGGATCTGTTTTATCACTTTCTGAGTTGGACGTTGAAAATGAGCTTATCTCAGCCAGCAGAGAGGTCAAATCACAGTAATGCAAACTCAGTCAGAGACATAGATTTTCACTTGCAACTTGCTTTAACATGTTTAACAGTGCATGAAATGTTGTCTAAAACAAAAAAGTATGGTGCATTTTATGGCTGGATCTGGTTTTATCACATTCTGAATTGAACGTTGAAAATGAGCTTTTCAGAGCCAGCAGAGGTCAAAATAAGCAGTAATGCAAACTCAGTCAGAGACATAGATTTTCACTTGCAACTTGCTTTAACATGTTTAACAGTGCATGAATTGTTGTTTAAAACAAAAAAGAATAATGCATTTTATGGCTGGATCTGTTTTATCACTTTCTGAATTGGACGTTGAAAATGAGCTTATCTCAGCCAGCAGAGAGGTCAAATCACAGTAATGCAAACTCAGTCAGAGACAAAGATTTTCACTTGCAACTTGCTTTAACATGTTTAACAGTGCATGAATTGTTGTCTAAAACAAAAAAGAATGATGCATTTTATGGCTGGATCTGGTTTTATCACATTCTGAATTGAACGTTGAAAATGAGCTTTTCAGAGCCAGCAGAGGTCAAAATAAGCTGTAATGCAAACTCAGTCAGAGACGTAGATTTTCACTTGCAACTTGCTTTAACATGTTTAACAGTGCATAAATTGTTGTCTAAAACAAAAAAGAATGATGCATTTTATGGCTGGATCTGGTTTTATCACATTCTGAATTGAACGTTGAAAATGAGCTTTTCAGAGCCAGCAGAGGTCAAAATAAGCAGTAATGCAAACTCAGTCAGAGACATAGATTTTCACTTGCAACTTGCTTTAACATGTTTAACAATGCATGAATTGTTGTCTAAAACAAAAAAGAATGATGCATTTTATGGCTGGATCTGTTTTATCACTTTCTGAATTGGACGTTGAAAATGAGCTTATCTCAGCCAGCAGAGAGGTCAAATCACAGTAATGCAAACTCAGTCAGAGACATAGATTTTCACTTGCAACTTGCTTTAACATGTTTAACAGTGCATGAAATGTTGTCTAAAACAAAAAAGTATGGTGCATTTTATGGCTGGATCTGGTTTTATCACATTCTGAATTGAACGTTGAAAATGAGCTTTTCAGAGCCAGCAGAGGTCAAAATAAGCAGTAATGCAAACTCAGTCAGAGACATAGATTTTCACTTGCAACTTGCTTTAACATGGTTAACAGTGCATGAATTGTTGTTTAAAACAAAAAAGAATGATGCATTTTATGGCTGGATCTGTTTTATCACTTTCTGAATTGGACGTTGAAAATGAGCTTATCTCAGCCAGCAGAGAGGTCAAATCACAGTAATGCAAACTCAGTCAGAGACAAAGATTTTCACCTGCAACTTGCTTTAACATGTTTAACAGTGCATGAATTGTTGTCTAAAACAAAAAAGAATGATGCATTTTATGGCTGGATCTGGTTTTATCAAATTCTGAATTGAACGTTGAAAATGAGCTTTTCAGAGCCAGCAGAGGTCAAAATAAGCAGTAATGCAAACTCAGTCAGAGACATAGATTTTCACTTGCAACTTGCTTTAACATGTTTAACAGTGCATGAATTGTTGTCTAAAACAAAAAAGAATGATGCATTTTATGGCTGGATCTGTTTTATCACTTTCTGAATTGGACGTTGAAAATGAGCTTATCTCAGCCAGCAGAGAAGTCAAATCACAGTAATGCAAACTCAGTCAGAGACATAGATTTTCACTTGCAACTTGCTTTAACATGTTTAACAGTGCATGAATTGTTGTTTAAAACAAAAAAGAATGATGCATTTTATGGCTGGATCTGTTTTATCACTTTCTGAATTGGACGTTGAAAATGAGCTTATCTCAGCCAGCAGAGAGGTCAAATCACAGTAATGCAAACTCAGTCAGAGACATAGATTTTTACTTGCAACTTGCTTTAACATGTTTAACAATGCATGAATTGTTGTCTAAAACAAAAAAGAATGATGCATTTTATGGCTGGATCTGTTTTATCACTTTCTGAATTGGACGTTGAAAATGAGCTTATCTCAGCCAGCAGAGAGGTCAAATCACAGTAATGCAAACTCAGTCAGAGACATAGATTTTCACTTGCAACTTGCTTTAACATGTTTAACAGTGCATGAATTGTTGTCTAAAACAAAAAAGAATGATGCATTTTATGGCTGGATCTGTTTTATGACTTTCTGAATTGGACGTTGAAAATGAGCTTATCTCAGCCAGCAGAGAGGTCAAATCACAGTAATGCAAACTCAGTCAGAGACATAGATTTTCACTTGCAACTTGCTTTAACATGTTTAACAGTGCATGAATTTTTGTCTAAAACAAAAAAGAATGATGCATTTTATGGCTGAATCTGTTTTATCACTTTCTGAATTGCACGTTGAAAATAAGCTTATCTCAGCCAGCAGAGAGGTCAAATCACAGTAATGCAAACTCAGTCAGAGACATAGATTTTCACTTGCAACTTGCTTTAACATGTTTAACAGTGCATGAATTGTTGTCTAAAACAAAAAAGAATGATGCATTTTATGGCTGGATCTGTTTTTATCACTTTCTGAATTGAACGTTGAAAATGAGCTTATCTCAGCCAGCAGAGAGGTCAAATCACAGTAATGCAAACTCAGTCAGAGACATAGATTTTTACTTGCAACTTGCTTTAACATGTTTAACAGTGCATGAATTGTTGTCTAAAACAAAAAAGAATGATGCATTTTATGGCTGGATCTGGTTTTATCACATTCTGAATTGAACGTTGAAAATGAGCTTTTCAGAGCCAGCAGAGGTCAAAATAAGCAGTAATGCAAACTCAGTCAGAGACATAGATTTTCACTTGCAACTTGCTTTAACATGTTTAACAGTGCATGAAATGTTGTCTAAAACAAAAAAGAATGGTGCATTTTATGGCTGGATCTGTTTTTATCACTTTCTGAATTGGACGTTGAAAATGAGCTTATCTCAGCGAGCAGAGAGGTCAAATCACAGTAATGCAAACTCAGTCAGAGACATAGATTTTCACCTGCAACTTGCTTTAACATGTTTAACAGTGCATGAAATGTTGTCTAAAACAAAAAAGAATGATGCATTTTATGGCTGGATCTGTTTTATCACTTTCTGAATTGGACGTTGAAAATGAGCTTATCTCAGCCAGCAGAGAGGTCAAATCACAGTAATGCAAACTCAGTCAGAGACATAGATTTTCACTTGCAACTTGCTTTAACATGTTTAACAGTGCATGAATTGTTGTCTAAAACAAAAAAGAATGATGCATTTTATGGCTGGATCTGTTTTTATCACTTTCTGAATTGCACGTTGAAAATGAGCTTATCTCAGCCAGCAGAGAGGTCAAATCACAGTAATGCAAACTCAGTCAGAGACATAGATTTTTACTTGCAACTTGCTTTAACATGTTTAACAATGCATGAATTGTTGTCTAAAACAAAAAAGAATGATGCATTTTATGGCTGGATCTGTTTTATCACTTTCTGAATTGGACGTTGAAAATGAGCTTATCTCAGCCAGCAGAGAGGTCAAATCACAGTAATGCAAACTCAGTCAGAGACATAGATTTTCACTTGCAACTTGCTTTAACATGTTTAACAGTGCATGAATTGTTGTCTAAAACAAAAAAGAATGATGCATTTTATGGCTGGATCTGTTTTATGACTTTCTGAATTGGACGTTGAAAATGAGCTTATCTCAGCCAGCAGAGAGGTCAAATCACAGTAATGCAAACTCAGTCAGAGACATAGATTTTCACTTGCAACTTGCTTTAACATGTTTAACAGTGCATGAATTTTTGTCTAAAACAAAAAAGAATGATGCATTTTATGGCTGAATCTGTTTTATCACTTTCTGAATTGCACGTTGAAAATAAGCTTATCTCAGCCAGCAGAGAGGTCAAATCACAGTAATGCAAACTCAGTCAGAGACATAGATTTTCACTTGCAACTTGCTTTAACATGTTTAACAGTGCATGAATTGTTGTCTAAAACAAAAAAGAATGATGCATTTTATGGCTGGATCTGTTTTTATCACTTTCTGAATTGGACGTTGAAAATGAGCTTATCTCAGCCAGCAGAGAGGTCAAATCACAGTAATGCAAACTCAGTCAGAGACAAAGATTTTCACTTGCAACTTGCTTTAACATGTTTAACAGTGCATGAATTGTTGTCTAAAACAAAAAAGAATGATGCATTTTATGGCTGGATCTGGTTTTATCACATTCTGAATTGAACGTTGAAAATGAGCTTTTCAGAGCCAGCAGAGGTCAAAATAAGCTGTAATGCAAACTCAGTCAGAGACGTAGATTTTCACTTGCAACTTGCTTTAACATGTTTAACAGTGCATAAATTGTTGTCTAAAACAAAAAAGAATGATGCATTTTATGGCTGGATCTGGTTTTATCACATTCTGAATTGAACGTTGAAAATGAGCTTTTCAGAGCCAGCAGAGGTCAAAATAAGCAGTAATGCAAACTCAGTCAGAGACATAGATTTTCACTTGCAACTTGCTTTAACATGTTTAACAATGCATGAATTGTTGTCTAAAACAAAAAAGAATGATGCATTTTATGGCTGGATCTGTTTTATCACTTTCTGAATTGGACGTTGAAAATGAGCTTATCTCAGCCAGCAGAGAGGTCAAATCACAGTAATGCAAACTCAGTCAGAGACATAGATTTTCACTTGCAACTTGCTTTAACATGTTTAACAGTGCATGAAATGTTGTCTAAAACAAAAAAGTATGGTGCATTTTATGGCTGGATCTGGTTTTATCACATTCTGAATTGAACGTTGAAAATGAGCTTTTCAGAGCCAGCAGAGGTCAAAATAAGCAGTAATGCAAACTCAGTCAGAGACATAGATTTTCACTTGCAACTTGCTTTAACATGGTTAACAGTGCATGAATTGTTGTTTAAAACAAAAAAGAATGATGCATTTTATGGCTGGATCTGTTTTATCACTTTCTGAATTGGACGTTGAAAATGAGCTTATCTCAGCCAGCAGAGAGGTCAAATCACAGTAATGCAAACTCAGTCAGAGACAAAGATTTTCACTTGCAACTTGCTTTAACATGTTTAACAGTGCATGAATTGTTGTCTAAAACAAAAAAGAATGATGCATTTTATGGCTGGATCTGGTTTTATCAAATTCTGAATTGAACGTTGAAAATGAGCTTTTCAGAGCCAGCAGAGGTCAAAATAAGCAGTAATGCAAACTCAGTCAGAGACATAGATTTTCACTTGCAACTTGCTTTAACATGTTTAACAGTGCATGAATTGTTGTCTAAAACAAAAAAGAATGATGCATTTTATGGCTGGATCTGTTTTATCACTTTCTGAATTGGACGTTGAAAATGAGCTTATCTCAGCCAGCAGAGAAGTCAAATCACAGTAATGCAAACTCAGTCAGAGACATAGATTTTCACTTGCAACTTGCTTTAACATGTTTAACAGTGCATGAATTGTTGTTTAAAACAAAAAAGAATGATGCATTTTATGGCTGGATCTGTTTTATCACTTTCTGAATTGGACGTTGAAAATGAGCTTATCTCAGCCAGCAGAGAGGTCAAATCACAGTAATGCAAACTCAGTCAGAGACATAGATTTTTACTTGCAACTTGCTTTAACATGTTTAACAATGCATGAATTGTTGTCTAAAACAAAAAAGAATGATGCATTTTATGGCTGGATCTGTTTTATCACTTTCTGAATTGGACGTTGAAAATGAGCTTATCTCAGCCAGCAGAGAGGTCAAATCACAGTAATGCAAACTCAGTCAGAGACATAGATTTTCACTTGCAACTTGCTTTAACATGTTTAACAGTGCATGAATTGTTGTCTAAAACAAAAAAGAATGATGCATTTTATGGCTGGATCTGTTTTATCACTTTCTGAATTGGACGTTGAAAATGAGCTTATCTCAGCCAGCAGAGAGGTCAAATCACAGTAATGCAAACTCAGTCAGAGACATAGATTTTCACTTGCAACTTGCTTTAACATGTTTAACAGTGCATGAATTTTTGTCTAAAACAAAAAAGAATGATGCATTTTATGGCTGAATCTGTTTTATCACTTTCTGAATTGCACGTTGAAAATAAGCTTATCTCAGCCAGCAGAGAGGTCAAATCACAGTAATGCAAACTCAGTCAGAGACATAGATTTTCACTTGCAACTTGCTTTAACATGTTTAACAGTGCATGAATTGTTGTCTAAAACAAAAAAGAATGATGCATTTTATGGCTGGATCTGTTTTTATCACTTTCTGAATTGGACGTTGAAAATGAGCTTATCTCAGCCAGCAGAGAGGTCAAATCACAGTAATGCAAACTCAGTCAGAGACATAGATTTTTACTTGCAACTTGCTTTAACATGTTTAACAGTGCATGAATTGTTGTCTAAAACAAAAAAGAATGATGCATTTTATGGCTGGATCTGGTTTTATCACATTCTGAATTGAACGTTGAAAATGAGCTTTTCAGAGCCAGCAGAGGTCAAAATAAGCAGTAATGCAAACTCAGTCAGAGACATAGATTTTCACTTGCAACTTGCTTTAACATGTTTAACAGTGCATGAAATGTTGTCTAAAACAAAAAAGAATGGTGCATTTTATGGCTGGATCTGTTTTTATCACTTTCTGAATTGGACGTTGAAAATGAGCTTATCTCAGCGAGCAGAGAGGTCAAATCACAGTAATGCAAACTCAGTCAGAGACATAGATTTTCACCTGCAACTTGCTTTAACATGTTTAACAGTGCATGAAATGTTGTCTAAAACAAAAAAGAATGATGCATTTTATGGCTGGATCTGTTTTATCACTTTCTGAATTGGACGTTGAAAATGAGCTTATCTCAGCCAGCAGAGAGGTCAAATCACAGTAATGCAAACTCAGTCAGAGACATAGATTTTCACTTGCAACTTGCTTTAACATGTTTAACAGTGCATGAATTGTTGTCTAAAACAAAAAAGAATGATGCATTTTATGGCTGGATCTGTTTTTATCACTTTCTGAATTGCACGTTGAAAATGAGCTTATCTCAGCCAGCAGAGAGGTCAAATCACAGTAATGCAAACTCAGTCAGAGACATAGATTTTCACTTGCAACTTGCTTTAACATGTTTAACAGTGCATGAATTGTTGTCTAAAACAAAAAAGAATGATGCATTTTATGGCTGGATCTGGTTTTATCACATTCTGAATTGAACGTTGAAAATGAGCTTTTCAGAGCCAGCAGAGGTCAAAATAAGCAGTAATGCAAACTCAGTCAGAGACATAGATTTTCACTTGCAACTTGCTTTAACATGTTTAACAGTGCATGAATTGATGTCTAAAACAAAAAAGAATGATGCATTGTATGGCTGGATCTGGTTTTATCACATTCTGAATTGAACGTTGAAAATGAGCTTTTCAGAGCCAGCAGAGGTCAAAATAAGCAGTAATGCAAACTCAGTCAGAGACGTAGATTTTCACTTGCAACTTGCTTTAACATGTTTAACAGTGCATAAATTGTTGTCTAAAACAAAAAAGAATGATGCATTTTATGGCTGGACCTGGTTTTATCACATTCTGAATTGAACGTTGAAAATGAGCTTTTCAGAGCCAGCAGAGGTCAAAATAAGCAGTAATGCAAACTCAGTCAGAGACATAGATTTTCACTTGCAACTTGCTTTAACATGTTTAACAATGCATAAATTGTTGTCTAAAACAAAAAAGAATGATGCATTTTATGGCTGGATCTGTTTTATCACTTTCTGAATTGGACGTTGAAAATGAGCTTATCTCAGCCAGAAGAGAGGTCAAATCACAGTAATGCAAACTCAGTCAGAGACAAAGATTTTCACTTGCAACTTGCTTTAACATGTTTACAGTGCATGAAATGTTGTCTAAAACAAAAAAGTATGGTGCATTTTATGGCTGGATCTGGTTTTATCACATTCTGAATTGAACGTTGAAAATGAGCTTTTCAGAGCCAGCAGAGGTCAAAATAAGCAGTAATGCAAACTCAGTCAGAGACATAGATTTTCACTTGCAACTTGCTTTAACATGTTTAACAGTGCATGAATTGTTGTTTAAAACAAAAAAGAATGATGCATTTTATGGCTGGATCTGTTTTATCACTTTCTGAATTGGACGTTGAAAATGAGCTTATCTCAGCCAGCAGAGAGGTCAAATCACAGTAATGCAAACTCAGTCAGAGACAAAGATTTTCACTTGCAACTTGCTTTAACATGTTTAACAGTGCATGAATTGTTGTCTAAAACAAAAAAGAATGATGCATTTTATGGCTGGATCTGGTTTTATCACATTCTGAATTGAACGTTGAAAATGAGCTTTTCAGAGCCAGCAGAGGTCAAAATAAGCAGTAATGCAAACTCAGTCAGAGACGTAGATTTTCACTTGCAACTTGCTTTAACATGTTTAACAGTGCATAAATTGTTGTCTAAAACAAAAAAGAATGATGCATTTTATGGCTGGATCTGGTTTTATCACATTCTGAATTGAACGTTGAAAATGAGCTTTTCAGAGCCAGCAGAGGTCAAAATAAGCAGTAATGCAAACTCAGTCAGAGACATAGATTTTCACTTGCAACTTGCTTTAACATGTTTAACAATGCATGAATTGTTGTCTAAAACAAAAAAGAATGATGCATTTTATGGCTGGATCTGTTTTATCACTTTCTGAATTGGACGTTGAAAATGAGCTTATCTCAGCCAGCAGAGAGGTCAAATCACAGTAATGCAAACTCAGTCAGAGACATAGATTTTTACTTGCAACTTGCTTTAACATGTTTAACAATGCATGAATTGTTGTCTAAAACAAAAAAGAATGATGCATTTTATGGCTGGATCTGTTTTATCACTTTCTGAATTGGACGTTGAAAATGAGCTTATCTCAGCCAGCAGAGAGGTCAAATCACAGTAATGCAAACTCAGTCAGAGACAAAGATTTTCACTTGCAACTTGCTTTAACATGTTTACAGTGCATGAAATGTTGTCTAAAACAAAAAAGTATGGTGCATTTTATGGCTGGATCTGGTTTTATCACATTCTGAATTGAACGTTGAAAATGAGCTTTTCAGAGCCAGCAGAGGTCAAAATAAGCAGTAATGCAAACTCAGTCAGAGACATAGATTTTCACTTGCAACTTGCTTTAACATGTTTAACAGTGCATGAATTGTTGTTTAAAACAAAAAAGAATGATGCATTTTATGGCTGGATCTGTTTTATCACTTTCTGAATTGGACGTTGAAAATGAGCTTATCTCAGCCAGCAGAGAGGTCAAATCACAGTAATGCAAACTCAGTCAGAGACAAAGATTTTCACTTGCAACTTGCTTTAACATGTTTAACAGTGCATGAATTGTTGTCTAAAACAAAAAAGAATGATGCATTTTATGGCTGGATCTGGTTTTATCACATTCTGAATTGAACGTTGAAAATGAGCTTTTCAGAGCCAGCAGAGGTCAAAATAAGCAGTAATGCAAACTCAGTCAGAGACGTAGATTTTCACTTGCAACTTGCTTTAACATGTTTAACAGTGCATAAATTGTTGTCTAAAACAAAAAAGAATGATGCATTTTATGGCTGGATCTGGTTTTATCACATTCTGAATTGAACGTTGAAAATGAGCTTTTCAGAGCCAGCAGAGGTCAAAATAAGCAGTAATGCAAACTCAGTCAGAGACATAGATTTTCACTTGCAACTTGCTTTAACATGTTTAACAATGCATGAATTGTTGTCTAAAACAAAAAAGAATGATGCATTTTATGGCTGGATCTGTTTTATCACTTTCTGAATTGGACGTTGAAAATGAGCTTATCTCAGCCAGCAGAGAGGTCAAATCACAGTAATGCAAACTCAGTCAGAGACATAGATTTTCACTTGCAACTTGCTTTAACATGTTTAACAGTGCATGAAATGTTGTCTAAAACAAAAAAGTATGGTGCATTTTATGGCTGGATCTGGTTTTATCACATTCTGAATTGAACGTTGAAAACTAGCTTTTCAGAGCCAGCAGAGGTCAAAATAAGCAGTAATGCAAACTCAGTCAGAGACATAGATTTTCACTTGCAACTTGCTTTAACATGTTTAACAGTGCATGAATTGTTGTTTAAAACAAAAAAGAATAATGCATTTTATGGCTGGATCTGTTTTATCACTTTCTGAATTGGACGTTGAAAATGAGCTTATCTCAGCCAGCAGAGAGGTCAAATCACAGTAATGCAAACTCAGTCAGAGACAAAGATTTTCACTTGCAACTTGCTTTAACATGTTTAACAGTGCATGAATTGTTGTCTAAAACAAAAAAGAATGATGCATTTTATGGCTGGATCTGGTTTTATCACATTCTGAATTGAACGTTGAAAATGAGCTTTTCAGAGCCAGCAGAGGTCAAAATAAGCAGTAATGCAAACTCAGTCAGAGACGTAGATTTTCACTTGCAACTTGCTTTAACATGTTTAACAGTGCATAAATTGTTGTCTAAAACAAAAAAGAATGATGCATTTTATGGCTGGATCTGGTTTTATCACATTCTGAATTGAACGTTGAAAATGAGCTTTTCAGAGCCAGCAGAGGTCAAAATAAGCAGTAATGCAAACTCAGTCAGAGACATAGATTTTCACTTGCAACTTGCTTTAACATGTTTAACAGTGCATGAATTGATGTCTAAAACAAAAAAGAATGATGCATTGTATGGCTGGATCTGGTTTTATCACATTCTGAATTGAACGTTGAAAATGAGCTTTTCAGAGCCAGCAGAGGTCAAAATAAGCAGTAATGCAAACTCAGTCAGAGACGTAGATTTTCACTTGCAACTTGCTTTAACATGTTTAACAGTGCATAAATTGTTGTCTAAAACAAAAAAGAATGATGCATTTTATGGCTGGACCTGGTTTTATCACATTCTGAATTGAACGTTGAAAATGAGCTTTTCAGAGCCAGCAGAGGTCAAAATAAGCAGTAATGCAAACTCAGTCAGAGACATAGATTTTCACTTGCAACTTGCTTTAACATGTTTAACAATGCATAAATTGTTGTCTAAAACAAAAAAGAATGATGCATTTTATGGCTGGATCTGTTTTATCACTTTCTGAATTGGACGTTGAAAATGAGCTTATCTCAGCCAGCAGAGAGGTCAAATCACAGTAATGCAAACTCAGTCAGAGACAAAGATTTTCACTTGCAACTTGCTTTAACATGTTTACAGTGCATGAAATGTTGTCTAAAACAAAAAAGTATGGTGCATTTTATGGCTGGATCTGGTTTTATCACATTCTGAATTGAACGTTGAAAATGAGCTTTTCAGAGCCAGCAGAGGTCAAAATAAGCAGTAATGCAAACTCAGTCAGAGACATAGATTTTCACTTGCAACTTGCTTTAACATGTTTAACAGTGCATGAATTGTTGTTTAAAACAAAAAAGAATGATGCATTTTATGGCTGGATCTGTTTTATCACTTTCTGAATTGGACGTTGAAAATGAGCTTATCTCAGCCAGCAGAGAGGTCAAATCACAGTAATGCAAACTCAGTCAGAGACAAAGATTTTCACTTGCAACTTGCTTTAACATGTTTAACAGTGCATGAATTGTTGTCTAAAACAAAAAAGAATGATGCATTTTATGGCTGGATCTGGTTTTATCACATTCTGAATTGAACGTTGAAAATGAGCTTTTCAGAGCCAGCAGAGGTCAAAATAAGCAGTAATGCAAACTCAGTCAGAGACGTAGATTTTCACTTGCAACTTGCTTTAACATGTTTAACAGTGCATAAATTGTTGTCTAAAACAAAAAAGAATGATGCATTTTATGGCTGGATCTGGTTTTATCACATTCTGAATTGAACGTTGAAAATGAGCTTTTCAGAGCCAGCAGAGGTCAAAATAAGCAGTAATGCAAACTCAGTCAGAGACATAGATTTTCACTTGCAACTTGCTTTAACATGTTTAACAATGCATGAATTGTTGTCTAAAACAAAAAAGAATGATGCATTTTATGGCTGGATCTGTTTTATCACTTTCTGAATTGGACGTTGAAAATGAGCTTATCTCAGCCAGCAGAGAGGTCAAATCACAGTAATGCAAACTCAGTCAGAGACATAGATTTTTACTTGCAACTTGCTTTAACATGTTTAACAATGCATGAATTGTTGTCTAAAACAAAAAAGAATGATGCATTTTATGGCTGGATCTGTTTTATCACTTTCTGAATTGGACGTTGAAAATGAGCTTATCTCAGCCAGCAGAGAGGTCAAATCACAGTAATGCAAACTCAGTCAGAGACAAAGATTTTCACTTGCAACTTGCTTTAACATGTTTACAGTGCATGAAATGTTGTCTAAAACAAAAAAGTATGGTGCATTTTATGGCTGGATCTGGTTTTATCACATTCTGAATTGAACGTTGAAAATGAGCTTTTCAGAGCCAGCAGAGGTCAAAATAAGCAGTAATGCAAACTCAGTCAGAGACATAGATTTTCACTTGCAACTTGCTTTAACATGTTTAACAGTGCATGAATTGTTGTTTAAAACAAAAAAGAATGATGCATTTTATGGCTGGATCTGTTTTATCACTTTCTGAATTGGACGTTGAAAATGAGCTTATCTCAGCCAGCAGAGAGGTCAAATCACAGTAATGCAAACTCAGTCAGAGACAAAGATTTTCACTTGCAACTTGCTTTAACATGTTTAACAGTGCATGAATTGTTGTCTAAAACAAAAAAGAATGATGCATTTTATGGCTGGATCTGGTTTTATCACATTCTGAATTGAACGTTGAAAATGAGCTTTTCAGAGCCAGCAGAGGTCAAAATAAGCAGTAATGCAAACTCAGTCAGAGACGTAGATTTTCACTTGCAACTTGCTTTAACATGTTTAACAGTGCATAAATTGTTGTCTAAAACAAAAAAGAATGATGCATTTTATGGCTGGATCTGGTTTTATCACATTCTGAATTGAACGTTGAAAATGAGCTTTTCAGAGCCAGCAGAGGTCAAAATAAGCAGTAATGCAAACTCAGTCAGAGACATAGATTTTCACTTGCAACTTGCTTTAACATGTTTAACAATGCATGAATTGTTGTCTAAAACAAAAAAGAATGATGCATTTTATGGCTGGATCTGTTTTATCACTTTCTGAATTGGACGTTGAAAATGAGCTTATCTCAGCCAGCAGAGAGGTCAAATCACAGTAATGCAAACTCAGTCAGAGACATAGATTTTCACTTGCAACTTGCTTTAACATGTTTAACAGTGCATGAAATGTTGTCTAAAACAAAAAAGTATGGTGCATTTTATGGCTGGATCTGGTTTTATCACATTCTGAATTGAACGTTGAAAACTAGCTTTTCAGAGCCAGCAGAGGTCAAAATAAGCAGTAATGCAAACTCAGTCAGAGACATAGATTTTCACTTGCAACTTGCTTTAACATGTTTAACAGTGCATGAATTGTTGTTTAAAACAAAAAAGAATAATGCATTTTATGGCTGGATCTGTTTTATCACTTTCTGAATTGGACGTTGAAAATGAGCTTATCTCAGCCAGCAGAGAGGTCAAATCACAGTAATGCAAACTCAGTCAGAGACAAAGATTTTCACTTGCAACTTGCTTTAACATGTTTAACAGTGCATGAATTGTTGTCTAAAACAAAAAAGAATGATGCATTTTATGGCTGGATCTGGTTTTATCACATTCTGAATTGAACGTTGAAAATGAGCTTTTCAGAGCCAGCAGAGGTCAAAATAAGCAGTAATGCAAACTCAGTCAGAGACGTAGATTTTCACTTGCAACTTGCTTTAACATGTTTAACAGTGCATAAATTGTTGTCTAAAACAAAAAAGAATGATGCATTTTATGGCTGGATCTGGTTTTATCACATTCTGAATTGAACGTTGAAAATGAGCTTTTCAGAGCCAGCAGAGGTCAAAATAAGCAGTAATGCAAACTCAGTCAGAGACATAGATTTTCACTTGCAACTTGCTTTAACATGTTTAACAATGCATGAGTTGTTGTCTAAAACAAAAAAGAATGATGCATTTTATGGCTGGATCTGTTTTATCACTTTCTGAGTTGGACGTTGAAAATGAGCTTATCTCAGCCAGCAGAGAGGTCAAATCACAGTAATGCAAACTCAGTCAGAGACATAGATTTTCACTTGCAACTTGCTTTAACATGTTTAACAGTGCATGAAATGTTGTCTAAAACAAAAAAGTATGGTGCATTTTATGGCTGGATCTGGTTTTATCACATTCTGAATTGAACGTTGAAAATGAGCTTTTCAGAGCCAGCAGAGGTCAAAATAAGCAGTAATGCAAACTCAGTCAGAGACATACATTTTCACTTGCAACTTGCTTTAACATGTTTAACAGTGCATGAATTGTTGTTTAAAACAAAAAAGAATGATGCATTTTATGGCTGGATCTGTTTTATCACTTTCTGAATTGGACGTTGAAAATGAGCTTATCTCAGCCAGCAGAGAGGTCAAATCACAGTAATGCAAACTCAGTCAGAGACAAAGATTTTCACTTGCAACTTGCTTTAACATGTTTAACAGTGCATGAATTGTTTTCTAAAACAAAAAAGAATGATGCATTTTATGGCTGGATCTGGTTTTATCACATTCTGAATTGAACGTTGAAAATGAGCTTTTCAGAGCCAGCAGAGGTCAAAATAAGCAGTAATGCAAACTCAGTCAGAGACATAGATTTTCACTTGCAACTTGCTTTAACATGTTTAACAGTGCATGAATTGTTGTCTAAAACAAAAAAGAATGATGCATTTTATGGCTGGATCTGTTTTATCACTTTCTGAATTGGACGTTGAAAATGAGCTTATCTCAGCCAGCAGAGAGGTCAAATCACAGTAATGCAAACTCAGTCAGAGACATAGATTTTCACTTGCAACTTGCTTTAACATGTTTAACAGTGCATGAATTGTTGTTTAAAACAAAAAAGAATGATGCATTTTATGGCTGGATCTGTTTTATCACTTTCTGAATTGGACGTTGAAAATGAGCTTATCTCAGCCAGCAGAGAGGTCAAATCACAGTAATGCAAACTCAGTCAGAGACATAGATTTTTACTTGCAACTTGCTTTAACATGTTTAACAATGCATGAATTGTTGTCTAAAACAAAAAAGAATGATGCATTTTATGGCTGGATCTGTTTTATCACTTTCTGAATTGGACGTTGAAAATGAGCTTATCTCAGCCAGCAGAGAGGTCAAATCACAGTAATGCAAACTCAGTCAGAGACATAGATTTTCACTTGCAACTTGCTTTAACATGTTTAACAGTGCATGAATTGTTGTCTAAAACAAAAAAGAATGATGCATTTTATGGCTGGATCTGTTTTATGACTTTCTGAATTGGACGTTGAAAATGAGCTTATCTCAGCCAGCAGAGAGGTCAAATCACAGTAATGCAAACTCAGTCAGAGACATAGATTTTCACTTGCAACTTGCTTTAACATGTTTAACAGTGCATGAATTTTTGTCTAAAACAAAAAAGAATGATGCATTTTATGGCTGAATCTGTTTTATCACTTTCTGAATTGCACGTTGAAAATAAGCTTATCTCAGCCAGCAGAGAGGTCAAATCACAGTAATGCAAACTCAGTCAGAGACATAGATTTTCACTTGCAACTTGCTTTAACATGTTTAACAGTGCATGAATTGTTGTCTAAAACAAAAAAGAATGATGCATTTTATGGCTGGATCTGTTTTTATCACTTTCTGAATTGGACGTTGAAAATGAGCTTATCTCAGCCAGCAGAGAGGTCAAATCACAGTAATGCAAACTCAGTCAGAGACATAGATTTTCACTTGCAACTTGCTTTAACATGTTTAACAGTGCATGAATTGTTGTCTAAAACAAAAAAGAATGATGCATTTTATGGCTGGATCTGGTTTTATCACATTCTGAATTGAACGTTAAAAATGAGCTTTTCAGAGCCAGCAGAGGTCAAAATAAGCAGTAATGCAAACTCAGTCAGAGACATAGATTTTCACTTGCAACTTGCTTTAACATGTTTAACAGTGCATGAAATGTTGTCTAAAACAAAAAAGAATGGTGCATTTTATGGCTGGATCTGTTTTTATCACTTTCTGAATTGGACGTTGAAAATGAGCTTATCTCAGCGAGCAGAGAGGTCAAATCACAGTAATGCAAACTCAGTCAGAGACATAGATTTTCACCTGCAACTTGCTTTAACATGTTTAACAGTGCATGAAATGTTGTCTAAAACAAAAAAGAATGATGCATTTTATGGCTGGATCTGTTTTATCACTTTCTGAATTGGACGTTGAAAATGAGCTTATCTCAGCCAGCAGAGAGGTCAAATCACAGTAATGCAAACTCAGTCAGAGACATAGATTTTCACTTGCAACTTGCTTTAACATGTTTAACAGTGCATGAATTGTTGTCTAAAACAAAAAAGAATGATGCATTTTATGGCTGGATCTGTTTTTATCACTTTCTGAATTGCACGTTGAAAATGAGCTTATCTCAGCCAGCAGAGAGGTCAAATCACAGTAATGCAAACTCAGTCAGAGACATAGATTTTCACTTGCAACTTGCTTTAACATGTTTAACAGTGCATGAATTGTTGTCTAAAACAAAAAAGAATGATGCATTTTATGGCTGGATCTGGTTTTATCACATTCTGAATTGAACGTTGAAAATGAGCTTTTCAGAGCCAGCAGAGGTCAAAATAAGCAGTAATGCAAACTCAGTCAGAGACATAGATTTTCACTTGCAACTTGCTTTAACATGTTTAACAGTGCATGAATTGATGTCTAAAACAAAAAAGAATGATGCATTGTATGGCTGGATCTGGTTTTATCACATTCTGAATTGAACGTTGAAAATGAGCTTTTCAGAGCCAGCAGAGGTCAAAATAAGCAGTAATGCAAACTCAGTCAGAGACGTAGATTTTCACTTGCAACTTGCTTTAACATGTTTAACAGTGCATAAATTGTTGTCTAAAAGAAAAAAGAATGATGCATTTTATGGCTGGACCTGGTTTTATCACATTCTGAATTGAACGTTGAAAATGAGCTTTTCAGAGCCAGCAGAGGTCAAAATAAGCAGTAATGCAAACTCAGTCAGAGACATAGATTTTCACTTGCAACTTGCTTTAACATGTTTAACAATGCATAAATTGTTGTCTAAAACAAAAAAGAATGATGCATTTTATGGCTGGATCTGTTTTATCACTTTCTGAATTGGACGTTGAAAATGAGCTTATCTCAGCCAGCAGAGAGGTCAAATCACAGTAATGCAAACTCAGTCAGAGACAAAGATTTTCACTTGCAACTTGCTTTAACATGTTTACAGTGCATGAAATGTTGTCTAAAACAAAAAAGTATGGTGCATTTTATGGCTGGATCTGGTTTTATCACATTCTGAATTGAACGTTGAAAATGAGCTTTTCAGAGCCAGCAGAGGTCAAAATAAGCAGTAATGCAAACTCAGTCAGAGACATAGATTTTCACTTGCAACTTGCTTTAACATGTTTAACAGTGCATGAATTGTTGTTTAAAACAAAAAAGAATGATGCATTTTATGGCTGGATCTGTTTTATCACTTTCTGAATTGGACGTTGAAAATGAGCTTATCTCAGCCAGCAGAGAGGTCAAATCACAGTAATGCAAACTCAGTCAGAGACAAAGATTTTCACTTGCAACTTGCTTTAACATGTTTAACAGTGCATGAATTGTTGTCTAAAACAAAAAAGAATGATGCATTTTATGGCTGGATCTGGTTTTATCACATTCTGAATTGAACGTTGAAAATGAGCTTTTCAGAGCCAGCAGAGGTCAAAATAAGCAGTAATGCAAACTCAGTCAGAGACGTAGATTTTCACTTGCAACTTGCTTTAACATGTTTAACAGTGCATAAATTGTTGTCTAAAACAAAAAAGAATGATGCATTTTATGGCTGGATCTGGTTTTATCACATTCTGAATTGAACGTTGAAAATGAGCTTTTCAGAGCCAGCAGAGGTCAAAATAAGCAGTAATGCAAACTCAGTCAGAGACGTAGATTTTCACTTGCAACTTGCTTTAACATGTTTAACAGTGCATGAATTGTTGTTTAAAACAAAAAAGAATGATGCATTTTATGGCTGGATCTGTTTTATCACTTTCTGAATTGGACGTTGAAAATGAGCTTATCTCAGCCAGCAGAGAGGTCAAATCACAGTAATGCACACTCAGTCAGAGACATAGATTTTCACTTGCAACTTGCTTTAACATGTTTAACAGTGCATGAATTGTTGTTTAAAACAAAAAAGAATGATGCATTTTATGGCTGGATCTGTTTTATCACTTTCTGAATTGGACGTTGAAAATGAGCTTATCTCAGCCAGCAGAGAGGTCAAATCACAGTAATGCAAACTCAGTCAGAGACATAGATTTTTACTTGCAACTTGCTTTAACATGTTTAACAATGCATGAATTGTTGTCTAAAACAAAAAAGAATGATGCATTTTATGGCTGGATCTGTTTTATCACTTTCTGAATTGGACGTTGAAAATGAGCTTATCTCAGCCAGCAGAGAGGTCAAATCACAGTAATGCAAACTCAGTCAGAGACATAGATTTTCACTTGCAACTTGCTTTAACATGTTTAACAGTGCATGAATTGTTGTCTAAAACAAAAAAGAATGATGCATTTTATGGCTGGATCTGTTTTATGACTTTCTGAATTGGACGTTGAAAATGAGCTTATCTCAGCCAGCAGAGAGGTCAAATCACAGTAATGCAAACTCAGTCAGAGACATAGATTTTCACTTGCAACTTGCTTTAACATGTTTAACAGTGCATGAATTTTTGTCTAAAACAAAAAAGAATGATGCATTTTATGGCTGAATCTGTTTTATCACTTTCTGAATTGCACGTTGAAAATAAGCTTATCTCAGCCAGCAGAGAGGTCAAATCACAGTAATGCAAACTCAGTCAGAGACATAGATTTTCACTTGCAACTTGCTTTAACATGTTTAACAGTGCATGAATTGTTGTCTAAAACAAAAAAGAATGATGCATTTTATGGCTGGATCTGTTTTTATCACTTTCTGAATTGGACGTTGAAAATGAGCTTATCTCAGCCAGCAGAGAGGTCAAATCACAGTAATGCAAACTCAGTCAGAGACATAGATTTTCACTTGCAACTTGCTTTAACATGTTTAACAGTGCATGAATTGTTGTCTAAAACAAAAAAGAATGATGCATTTTATGGCTGGATCTGGTTTTATCACATTCTGAATTGAACGTTGAAAATGAGCTTTTCAGAGCCAGCAGAGGTCAAAATAAGCAGTAATGCAAACTCAGTCAGAGACATAGATTTTCACTTGCAACTTGCTTTAACATGTTTAACAGTGCATGAAATGTTGTCTAAAACAAAAAAGAATGGTGCATTTTATGGCTGGATCTGTTTTTATCACTTTCTGAATTGGACGTTGAAAATGAGCTTATCTCAGCGAGCAGAGAGGTCAAATCACAGTAATGCAAACTCAGTCAGAGACATAGATTTTCACCTGCAACTTGCTTTAACATGTTTAACAGTGCATGAAATGTCTAAAACAAAAAAGAATGATGCATTTTATGGCTGGATCTGTTTTATCACTTTCTGAATTGGACGTTGAAAATGAGCTTATCTCAGCCAGCAGAGAGGTCAAATCACAGTAATGCAAACTCAGTCAGAGACATAGATTTTCACTTGCAACTTGCTTTAACATGTTTAACAGTGCATGAATTGTTGTCTAAAACAAAAAAGAATGATGCATTTTATGGCTGGATCTGTTTTTATCACTTTCTGAATTGCACGTTGAAAATGAGCTTATCTCAGCCAGCAGAGAGGTCAAATCACAGTAATGCAAACTCAGTCAGAGACATAGATTTTCACCTGCAACTTGCTTTAACATGTTTAACAGTGCATGAAATGTTGTCTAAAACAAAAAAGAATGATGCATTTTATGGCTGGATCTGTTTTATCACTTTCTGAATTGGACGTTGAAAATGAGCTTATCTCAGCCAGCAGAGAGGTCAAATCACAGTAATGCAAACTCAGTCAGAGACATAGATTTTCACTTGCAACTTGCTTTAACATGTTTAACAGTGCATGAATTGTTGTCTAAAACAAAAAAGAATGATGCATTTTATGGCTGGATCTGGTTTTATCACATTCTGAATTGAACGTTGAAAATGAGCTTTTCAGAGCCAGCAGAGGTCAAAATAAGCAGTAATGCAAACTCAGTCAGAGACATAGATTTTCACTTGCAACTTGCTTTAACATGTTTAACAGTGCATGAATTGATGTCTAAAACAAAAAAGAATGATGCATTTTATGGCTGGATCTGGTTTTATCACATTCTGAATTGAACGTTGAAAATGAGCTTTTCAGAGCCAGCAGAGGTCAAAATAAGCAGTAATGCAAACTCAGTCAGAGACGTAGATTTTCACTTGCAACTTGCTTTAACATGTTTAACAGTGCATAAATTGTTGTCTAAAACAAAAAAGAATGATGCATTTTATGGCTGGACCTGGTTTTATCACATTCTGAATTGAACGTTGAAAATGAGCTTTTCAGAGCCAGCAGAGGTCAAAATAAGCAGTAATGCAAACTCAGTCAGAGACATAGATTTTCACTTGCAACTTGCTTTAACATGTTTAACAATGCATAAATTGTTGTCTAAAACAAAAAAGAATGATGCATTTTATGGCTGGATCTGTTTTATCACTTTCTGAATTGGACGTTGAAAATGAGCTTATCTCAGCCAGCAGAGAGGTCAAATCACAGTAATGCAAACTCAGTCAGAGACAAAGATTTTCACTTGCAACTTGCTTTAACATGTTTACAGTGCATGAAATGTTGTCTAAAACAAAAAAGTATGGTGCATTTTATGGCTGGATCTGGTTTTATCACATTCTGAATTGAACGTTGAAAATTAGCTTTTCAGAGCCAGCAGAGGTCAAAATAAGCAGTAATGCAAACTCAGTCAGAGACATAGATTTTCACTTGCAACTTGCTTTAACATGTTTAACAGTGCATGAATTGTTGTTTAAAACAAAAAAGAATGATGCATTTTATGGCTGGATCTGTTTTATCACTTTCTGAATTGGACGTTGAAAATGAGCTTATCTCAGCCAGCAGAGAGGTCAAATCACAGTAATGCAAACTCAGTCAGAGACAAAGATTTTCACTTGCAACTTGCTTTAACATGTTTAACAGTGCATGAATTGTTGTCTAAAACAAAAAAGAATGATGCATTTTATGGCTGGATCTGGTTTTATCACATTCTGAATTGAACGTTGAAAATGAGCTTTTCAGAGCCAGCAGAGGTCAAAATAAGCAATAATGCAAACTCAGTCAGAGACATAGATTTTCACTTGCAACTTGCTTTAACATGTTTAACAATGCATGAATTGTTGTCTAAAACAAAAAAGAATGATGCATTTTATGGCTGGATCTGTTTTATCACTTTCTGAATTGGACGTTGAAAATGAGCTTATCTCAGCCAGCAGAGAGGTCAAATCACAGTAATGCAAACTCAGTCAGAGACATAGATTTTCACTTGCAACTTGCTTTAACATGTTTAACAGTGCATGAAATGTTGTCTAAAACAAAAAAGTATGGTGCATTTTATGGCTGGATCTGGTTTTATCACATTCTGAATTGAACGTTGAAAATGAGCTTTTCAGAGCCAGCAGAGGTCAAAATAAGCAGTAATGCAAACTCAGTCAGAGACATAGATTTTCACTTGCAACTTGCTTTAACATGTTTAACAGTGCATGAATTGTTGTTTAAAACAAAAAAGAATAATGCATTTTATGGCTGGATCTGTTTTATCACTTTCTGAATTGGACGTTGAAAATGACCTTATCTCAGCCAGCAGAGAGGTCAAATCACAGTAATGCAAACTCAGTCAGAGACAAAGATTTTCACTTGCAACTTGCTTTAACATGTTTAACAGTGCATGAATTGTTGTCTAAAACAAAAAAGAATGATGCATTTTATGGCTGGATCTGGTTTTATCACATTCTGAATTGAACGTTGAAAATGAGCTTTTCAGAGCCAGCAGAGGTCAAAATAAGCAGTAATGCAAACTCAGTCAGAGACGTAGATTTTCACTTGCAACTTGCTTTAACATGTTTAACAGTGCATAAATTGTTGTCTAAAACAAAAAAGAATGATGCATTTTATGGCTGGATCTGGTTTTATCACATTCTGAATTGAACGTTGAAAATGAGCTTTTCAGAGCCAGCAGAGGTCAAAATAAGCAGTAATGCAAACTCAGTCAGAGACATAGATTTTCACTTGCAACTTGCTTTAACATGTTTAACAATGCATGAATTGTTGTCTAAAACAAAAAAGAATGATGCATTTTATGGCTGGATCTGTTTTATCACTTTCTGAATTGGACGTTGAAAATGAGCTTATCTCAGCCAGCAGAGAGGTCAAATCACAGTAATGCAAACTCAGTCAGAGACATAGATTTTCACTTGCAACTTGCTTTAACATGTTTAACAGTGCATGAAATGTTGTCTAAAACAAAAAAGTATGGTGCATTTTATGGCTGGATCTGGTTTTATCACATTCTGAATTGAACGTTGAAAATGAGCTTTTCAGAGCCAGCAGAGGTCAAAATAAGCAGTAATGCAAACTCAGTCAGAGACATAGATTTTCACTTGCATCTTGCTTTAACATGTTTAACAGTGCATGAATTGTTGTTTAAAACAAAAAAGAATGATGCATTTTATGGCTGGATCTGTTTTATCACTTTCTGAATTGGACGTTGAAAATGAGCTTATCTCAGCCAGCAGAGAGGTCAAATCACAGTAATGCAAACTCAGTCAGAGACAAAGATTTTCACTTGCAACTTGCTTTAACATGTTTAACAGTGCATGAATTGTTGTCTAAAACAAAAAAGAATGATGCATTTTATGGCTGGATCTGGTTTTATCACATTCTGAATTGAACGTTGAAAATGAGCTTTTCAGAGCCAGCAGAGGTCAAAATAAGCAGTAATGCAAACTCAGTCAGAGACATAGATTTTCACTTGCAACTTGCTTTAACATGTTTAACAGTGCATGAATTGTTGTCTAAAACAAAAAAGAATGATGCATTTTATGGCTGGATCTGTTTTATCACTTTCTGAATTGGACGTTGAAAATGAGCTTATCTCAGCCAGCAGAGAGGTCAAATCACAGTAATGCAAACTCAGTCAGAGACATAGATTTTCACTTGCAACTTGCTTTAACATGTTTAACAGTGCATGAATTTTTGTCTAAAACAAAAAAGAATGATGCATTTTATGGCTGAATCTGTTTTATCACTTTCTGAATTGCACGTTGAAAATAAGCTTATCTCAGCCAGCAGAGAGGTCAAATCACAGTAATGCAAACTCAGTCAGAGACATAGATTTTCACTTGCAACTTGCTTTAACATGTTTAACAGTGCATGAATTGTTGTCTAAAACAAAAAAGAATGATGCATTTTATGGCTGGATCTGTTTTTATCACTTTCTGAATTGGACGTTGAAAATGAGCTTATCTCAGCCAGCAGAGAGGTCAAATCACAGTAATGCAAACTCAGTCAGAGACATAGATTTTCACTTGCAACTTGCTTTAACATGTTTAACAGTGCATGAATTGTTGTCTAAAACAAAAAAGAATGATGCATTTTATGGCTGGATCTGGTTTTATCACATTCTGAATTGAACGTTGAAAATGAGCTTTTCAGAGCCAGCAGAGGTCAAAATAAGCAGTAATGCAAACTCAGTCAGAGACATAGATTTTCACTTGCAACTTGCTTTAACATGTTTAACAGTGCATAAATTGTTGTCTAAAACAAAAAAGAATGATGCATTTTATGGCTGGACCTGGTTTTATCACATTCTGAATTGAACGTTGAAAATGAGCTTTTCAGAGCCAGCAGAGGTCAAAATAAGCAGTAATGCAAACTCAGTCAGAGACATAGATTTTCACTTGCAACTTGCTTTAACATGTTTAACAATGCATAAATTGTTGTCTAAAACAAAAAAGAATGATGCATTTTATGGCTGGATCTGTTTTATCACTTTCTGAATTGGACGTTGAAAATGAGCTTATCTCAGCCAGCAGAGAGGTCAAATCACAGTAATGCAAACAGTCAGAGACATAGATTTTCACTTGCAACTTGCTTTAACATGTTTAACAGTGCATGAATTGTTGTCTAAAACAAAAAAGAATGATGCATTTTATGGCTGGATCTGTTTTATCACTTTCTGAATTGGACGTTGAAAATGAGCTTATCTCAGCCAGCAGAGAGGTCAAATCACAGTAATGCAAACTCAGTCAGAGACATAGATTTTCACTTGCAACTTGCTTTAACATGTTTAACAGTGCATGAATTGTTGTTTAAAACAAAAAAGAATGATGCATTTTATGGCTGGATCTGTTTTATCACTTTCTGAATTGGACGTTGAAAATGAGCTTATCTCAGCCAGCAGAGAGGTCAAATCACAGTAATGCAAACTCAGTCAGAGACATAGATTTTTACTTGCAACTTGCTTTAACATGTTTAACAACATATGAATTGTTGTCTAAAACAAAAAAGAATGAAGCATTTTATGGCTGGATCTGTTTAATCACATTCTGAATTGAACGTTGAAAATGAGCTTTTCAGAGCCAGCAGAGGTCAAAATAAGCAGTAATGCAAACTCAGTCAGAGACATAGATTTTCACTTGCAACTTGCTTTAACATGTTTAACAATGCATGAATTGTTGTCTAAAACAAAAAAGAATGATGCATTTTATGGCTGGATCTGTTTTATCACTTTCTGAATTGGACGTTGAAAATGAGCTTATCTCAGCCAGCAGAGAGGTCAAATCACAGTAATGCAAACTCAGTCAGAGACATAGATTTTCACTTGCAACTTGCTTTAACATGTTTAACAGTGCATGAAATGTTGTCTAAAACAAAAAAGTATGGTGCATTTTATGGCTGGATCTGGTTTTATCACATTCTGAATTGAACGTTGAAAATGAGCTTTTCAGAGCCAGCAGAGGTCAAAATAAGCAGTAATGCAAACTCAGTCAGAGACATAGATTTTCACTTGCAACTTGCTTTAACATGTTTAACAGTGCATGAATTGTTGTCTAAAACAAAAAAGAATGATGCATTTTATGGCTGGATCTGTTTTATGACTTTCTGAATTGGACGTTGAAAATGAGCTTATCTCAGCCAGCAGAGAGGTCAAATCACAGTAATGCAAACTCAGTCAGAGACATAGATTTTCACTTGCAACTTGCTTTAACATGTTTAACAGTGCATGAATTTTTGTCTAAAACAAAAAAGAATGATGCATTTTATGGCTGAATCTGTTTTATCACTTTCTGAATTGCACGTTGAAAATAAGCTTATCTCAGCCAGCAGAGAGGTCAAATCACAGTAATGCAAACTCAGTCAGAGACATAGATTTTCACTTGCAACTTGCTTTAACATGTTTAACAGTGCATGAATTGTTGTCTAAAACAAAAAAGAATGATGCATTTTATGGCTGGATCTGGTTTTATCACATTCTGAATTGAACGTTGAAAATGAGCTTTTCAGAGCCAGCAGAGGTCAAAATAAGCAGTAATGCAAACTCAGTCAGAGACATAGATTTTCACTTGCAACTTGCTTTAACATGTTTAACAGTGCATGAATTGTTGTCTAAAACAAAAAAGAATGATGCATTTTATGGCTGGATCTGTTTTATCACTTTCTGAATTGGACGTTGAAAATGAGCTTATCTCAGCCAGCAGAGAGGTCAAATCACAGTAATGCAAACTCAGTCAGAGACATAGATTTTCACTTGCAACTTGCTTTAACATGTTTAACAGTGCATGAAATGTTGTCTAAAACAAAAAAGTATGGTGCATTTTATGGCTGGATCTGGTTTTATCACATTCTGAATTGAACGTTGAAAATGAGCTTTTCAGAGCCAGCAGAGGTCAAAATAAGCAGTAATGCAAACTCAGTCAGAGACATAGATTTTCACTTGCAACTTGCTTTAACATGTTTAACAGTGCATGAATTGTTGTTTAAAACAAAAAAGAATAATGCATTTTATGGCTGGATCTGTTTTATCACTTTCTGAATTGGACGTTGAAAATGAGCTTATCTCAGCCAGCAGAGAGGTCAAATCACAGTAATGCAAACTCAGTCAGAGACAAAGATTTTCACTTGCAACTTGCTTTAACATGTTTAACAGTGCATGAATTGTTGTCTAAAACAAAAAAGAATGATGCATTTTATGGCTGGATCTGGTTTTATCACATTCTGAATTGAACGTTGAAAATGAGCTTTTCAGAGCCAGCAGAGGTCAAAATAAGCAGTAATGCAAACTCAGTCAGAGACGTAGATTTTCACTTGCAACTTGCTTTAACATGTTTAACAGTGCATAAATTGTTGTCTAAAACAAAAAAGAATGATGCATTTTATGGCTGGATCTGGTTTTATCACATTCTGAATTGAACGTTGAAAATGAGCTTTTCAGAGCCAGCAGAGGTCAAAATAAGCAGTAATGCAAACTCAGTCAGAGACATAGATTTTCACTTGCAACTTGCTTTAACATGTTTAACAATGCATGAATTGTTGTCTAAAACATAAAAGAATGATGCATTTTATGGCTGGATCTGTTTTATCACTTTCTGAATTGGACGTTGAAAATGAGCTTATCTCAGCCAGCAGAGAGGTCAAATCACAGTAATGCAAACTCAGTCAGAGACATAGATTTTCACTTGCAACTTGCTTTAACATGTTTAACAGTGCATGAAATGTTGTCTAAAACAAAAAAGTATGGTGCATTTTATGGCTGGATCTGGTTTTATCACATTCTGAATTGAACGTTGAAAATGAGCTTTTCAGAGCCAGCAGAGGTCAAAATAAGCAGTAATGCAAACTCAGTCAGAGACATAGATTTTCACTTGCAACTTGCTTTAACATGTTTAACAGTGCATGAATTGTTGTTTAAAACAAAAAAGAATGATGCATTTTATGGCTGGATCTGTTTTATCACTTGCTGAATTGGACGTTGAAAATGAGCTTATCTCAGCCAGCAGAGAGGTCAAATCACAGTAATGCAAACTCAGTCAGAGACAAAGATTTTCACTTGCAACTTGCTTTAACATGTTTAACAGTGCATGAATTGTTGTCTAAAACAAAAAAGAATGATGCATTTTATGGCTGGATCTGGTTTTATCACATTCTGAATTGAACGTTGAAAATGAGCTTTTCAGAGCCAGCAGAGGTCAAAATAAGCAGTAATGCAAACTCAGTCAGAGACATAGATTTTCACTTGCAACTTGCTTTAACATGTTTAACAGTGCATGAATTGTTGTCTAAAACAAAAAAGAATGATGCATTTTATGGCTGGATCTGTTTTATCACTTTCTGAATTGGACGTTGAAAATGAGCTTATCTCAGCCAGCAGAGAGGTCAAATCACAGTAATGCAAACTCAGTCAGAGACATAGATTTTCACTTGCAACTTGCTTTAACATGTTTAACAGTGCATGAATTTTTGTCTAAAACAAAAAAGAATGATGCATTTTATGGCTGAATCTGTTTTATCACTTTCTGAATTGCACGTTGAAAATAAGCTTATCTCAGCCAGCAGAGAGTTCAAATCACAGTAATGCAAACTCAGTCAGAGACATAGATTTTCACTTGCAACTTGCTTTAACATGTTTAACAGTGCATGAATTGTGGTCTAAAACAAAAAAGAATGATGCATTTTATGGCTGGATCTGTTTTTATCACTTTCTGAATTGGACGTTGAAAATGAGCTTATCTCAGCCAGCAGAGAGGTCAAATCACAGTAATGCAAACTCAGTCAGAGACATAGATTTTCACTTGCAACTTGCTTTAACATGTTTAACAGTGCATGAATTGTTGTCTAAAACAAAAAAGAATGATGCATTTTATGGCTGGATCTGGTTTTATCACATTCTGAATTGAACGTTGAAAATGAGCTTTTCAGAGCCAGCAGAGGTCAAAATAAGCAGTAATGCAAACTCAGTCAGAGACATAGATTTTCACCTGCAACTTGCTTTAACATGTTTAACAGTGCATGAATTGTTGTCTAAAACAAAAAATAATGATGCATTTTATGGCTGGATCTGTTTTATCACTTTCTGAATTGCACGTTGAAAATGAGCTTATCTCAGCCAGCAGAGAGGTCAAATCACAGTAATGCAAACTCAGTCAGAGACATAGATTTTCACTTGCAACTTGCTTTAACATGTTTAACAGTGCATGAATTGTTGTCTAAAACAAAAAAGAATGATGCATTTTATGGCTGGATCTGTTTTTATCACTTTCTGAATTGGACGTTGAAAATGAGCTTATCTCAGCCAGCAGAGAGGTTAAATCACAGTAATGCAAACTCAGTCAGAGACATAGATTTTCACTTGCAACTTGCTTTAACATGTTTAACAGTGCATGAATTGTTGTCTAAAACAAAAAAGAATGATGCATTTTATGGCTGGATCTGGTTTTATCACATTCTGAATTGAACGTTGAAAATGAGCTTTTCAGAGCCAGCAGAGGTCAAAATAAGCAGTAATGCAAACTCAGTCAGAGACATAGATTTTCACTTGCAACTTGCTTTAACATGTTTAACAGTGCATGAATTGATGTCTAAAACAAAAAAGAATGATGCATTGTATGGCTGGATCTGGTTTTATCACATTCTGAATTGAACGTTGAAAATGAGCTTTTCAGAGCCAGCAGAGGTCAAAATAAGCAGTAATGCAAACTCAGTCAGAGACGTAGATTTTCACTTGCAACTTGCTTTAACATGTTTAACAGTGCATAAATTGTTGTCTAAAACAAAAAAGAATGATGCATTTTATGGCTGGACCTGGTTTTATCACATTCTGAATTGAACGTTGAAAATGAGCTTTTCAGAGCCAGCAGAGGTCAAAATAAGCAGTAATGCAAACTCAGTCAGAGACATAGATTTTCACTTGCAACTTGCTTTAACATGTTTAACAATGCATGAATTGTTGTCTAAAACAAAAAAGAATGATGCATTTTATGGCTGGATCTGTTTTATCACTTTCTGAATTGGACGTTGAAAATGAGCTTATCTCAGCCAGCAGAGAGGTCAAATCACAGTAATGCAAACTCAGTCAGAGACAAAGATTTTCACTTGCAACTTGCTTTAACATGTTTACAGTGCATGAAATGTTGTCTAAAACAAAAAAGTATGGTGCATTTTATGGCTGGATCTGGTTTTATCACATTCTGAATTGAACGTTGAAAATGAGCTTTTCAGAGCCAGCAGAGGTCAAAATAAGCAGTAATGCAAACTCAGTCAGAGACATAGATTTTCACTTGCAACTTGCTTTAACATGTTTAACAGTGCATGAATTGTTGTTTAAAACAAAAAAGAATGATGCATTTTATGGCTGGATCTGTTTTATCACTTTCTGAATTGGACGTTGAAAATGAGCTTATCTCAGCCAGCAGAGAGGTCAAATCACAGTAATGCAAACTCAGTCAGAGACAAAGATTTTCACTTGCAACTTGCTTTAACATGTTTAACAGTGCATGAATTGTTGTCTAAAACAAAAAAGAATGATGCATTTTATGGCTGGATCTGGTTTTATCACATTCTGAATTGAACGTTGAAAATGAGCTTTTCAGAGCCAGCAGAGGTCAAAATAAGCAGTAATGCAAACTCAGTCAGAGACGTAGATTTTCACTTGCAACTTGCTTTAACATGTTTAACAGTGCATAAATTGTTGTCTAAAACAAAAAAGAATGATGCATTTTATGGCTGGATCTGGTTTTATCACATTCTGAATTGAACGTTGAAAATGAGCTTTTCAGAGCCAGCAGAGGTCAAAATAAGCAGTAATGCAAACTCAGTCAGAGACATAGATTTTCACTTGCAACTTGCTTTAACATGTTTAACAATGCATGAATTGTTGTCTAAAACAAAAAAGAATGATGCATTTTATGGCTGGATCTGTTTTATCACTTTCTGAATTGGACGTTGAAAATGAGCTTATCTCAGCCAGCAGAGAGGTCAAATCACAGTAATGCAAACTCAGTCAGAGACATAGATTTTCACTTGCAACTTGCTTTAACATGTTTAACAGTGCATGAAATGTTGTCTAAAACAAAAAAGTATGGTGCATTTTATGGCTGGATCTGGTTTTATCACATTCTGAATTGAACGTTGAAAATTAGCTTTTCAGAGCCAGCAGAGGTCAAAATAAGCAGTAATGCAAACTCAGTCAGAGACATAGATTTTCACTTGCAACTTGCTTTAACATGTTTAACAGTGCATGAATTGTTGTTTAAAACAAAAAAGAATAATGCATTTTATGGCTGGATCTGTTTTATCACTTTCTGAATTGGACGTTGAAAATGAGCTTATCTCAGCCAGCAGAGAGGTCAAATCACAGTAATGCAAACTCAGTCAGAGACAAAGATTTTCACTTGCAACTTGCTTTAACATGTTTAACAGTGCATGAATTGTTGTCTAAAACAAAAAAGAATGATGCATTTTATGGCTGGATCTGGTTTTATCACATTCTGAATTGAACGTTGAAAATGAGCTTTTCAGAGCCAGCAGAGGTCAAAATAAGCAGTAATGCAAACTCAGTCAGAGACGTAGATTTTCACTTGCAACTTGCTTTAACATGTTTAACAGTGCATAAATTGTTGTCTAAAACAAAAAAGAATGATGCATTTTATGGCTGGATCTGGTTTTATCACATTCTGAATTGAACGTTGAAAATGAGCTTTTCAGAGCCAGCAGAGGTCAAAATAAGCAGTAATGCAAACTCAGTCAGAGACATAGATTTTCACTTGCAACTTGCTTTAACATGTTTAACAATGCATGAATTGTTGTCTAAAACAAAAAAGAATGATGCATTTTATGGCTGGATCTGTTTTATCACTTTCTGAGTTGGACGTTGAAAATGAGCTTATCTCAGCCAGCAGAGAGGTCAAATCACAGTAATGCAAACTCAGTCAGAGACATAGATTTTCACTTGCAACTTGCTTTAACATGTTTAACAGTGCATGAAATGTTGTCTAAAACAAAAAAGTATGGTGCATTTTATGGCTGGATCTGGTTTTATCACATTCTGAATTGAACGTTGAAAATGAGCTTTTCAGAGCCAGCAGAGGTCAAAATAAGCAGTAATGCAAACTCAGTCAGAGACATAGATTTTCACTTGCAACTTGCTTTAACATGTTTAACAGTGCATGAATTGTTGTTTAAAACAAAAAAGAATGATGCATTTTATGGCTGGATCTGTTTTATCACTTTCTGAATTGGACGTTGAAAATGAGCTTATCTCAGCCAGCAGAGAGGTCAAATCACAGTAATGCAAACTCAGTCAGAGACAAAGATTTTCACTTGCAACTTGCTTTAACATGTTTAACAGTGCATGAATTGTTTTCTAAAACAAAAAAGAATGATGCATTTTATGGCTGGATCTGGTTTTATCACATTCTGAATTGAACGTTGAAAATGAGCTTTTCAGAGCCAGCAGAGGTCAAAATAAGCAGTAATGCAAACTCAGTCAGAGACGTAGATTTTCACTTGCAACTTGCTTTAACATGTTTAACAGTGCATAAATTGTTGTCTAAAACAAAAAAGAATGATGCATTTTATGGCTGGACCTGGTTTTATCACATTCTGAATTGAACGTTGAAAATGAGCTTTTCAGAGCCAGCAGAGGTCAAAATAAGCAGTAATGCAAACTCAGTCAGAGACATAGATTTTCACTTGCAACTTGCTTTAACATGTTTAACAATGCATAAATTGTTGTCTAAAACAAAAAAGAATGATGCATTTTATGGCTGGATCTGTTTTATCACTTTCTGAATTGGACGTTGAAAATGAGCTTATCTCAGCCAGCAGAGAGGTCAAATCACAGTAATGCAAACTCAGTCAGAGACAAAGATTTTCACTTGCAACTTGCTTTAACATGTTTACAGTGCATGAAATGTTGTCTAAAACAAAAAAGTATGGTGCATTTTATGGCTGGATCTGGTTTTATCACATTCTGAATTGAACGTTGAAAATGAGCTTTTCAGAGCCAGCAGAGGTCAAAATAAGCAGTAATGCAAACTCAGTCAGAGACATAGATTTTCACTTGCAACTTGCTTTAACATGTTTAACAGTGCATGAATTGTTGTTTAAAACAAAAAAGAATGATGCATTTTATGGCTGGATCTGTTTTATCACTTTCTGAATTGGACGTTGAAAATGAGCTTATCTCAGCCAGCAGAGAGGTCAAATCACAGTAATGCAAACTCAGTCAGAGACAAAGATTTTCACTTGCAACTTGCTTTAACATGTTTAACAGTGCATGAATTGTTGTCTAAAACAAAAAAGAATGATGCATTTTATGGCTGGATCTGGTTTTATCACATTCTGAATTGAACGTTGAAAATGAGCTTTTCAGAGCCAGCAGAGGTCAAAATAAGCAGTAATGCAAACTCAGTCAGAGACGTAGATTTTCACTTGCAACTTGCTTTAACATGTTTAACAGTGCATAAATTGTTGTCTAAAACAAAAAAGAATGATGCATTTTATGGCTGGATCTGGTTTTATCACATTCTGAATTGAACGTTGAAAATGAGCTTTTCAGAGCCAGCAGAGGTCAAAATAAGCAGTAATGCAAACTCAGTCAGAGACATAGATTTTCACTTGCAACTTGCTTTAACATGTTTAACAATGCATGAATTGTTGTCTAAAACAAAAAAGAATGATGCATTTTATGGCTGGATCTGTTTTATCACTTTCTGAATTGGACGTTGAAAATGAGCTTATCTCAGCCAGCAGAGAGGTCAAATCACAGTAATGCAAACTCAGTCAGAGACATAGATTTTCACTTGCAACTTGCTTTAACATGTTTAACAGTGCATGAAATGTTGTCTAAAACAAAAAAGTATGGTGCATTTTATGGCTGGATCTGGTTTTATCACATTCTGAATTGAACGTTGAAAACTAGCTTTTCAGAGCCAGCAGAGGTCAAAATAAGCAGTAATGCAAACTCAGTCAGAGACATAGATTTTCACTTGCAACTTGCTTTAACATGTTTAACAGTGCATGAATTGTTGTTTAAAACAAAAAAGAATAATGCATTTTATGGCTGGATCTGTTTTATCACTTTCTGAATTGGACGTTGAAAATGAGCTTATCTCAGCCAGCAGAGAGGTCAAATCACAGTAATGCAAACTCAGTCAGAGACAAAGATTTTCACTTGCAACTTGCTTTAACATGTTTAACAGTGCATGAATTGTTGTCTAAAACAAAAAAGAATGATGCATTTTATGGCTGGATCTGGTTTTATCACATTCTGAATTGAACGTTGAAAATGAGCTTTTCAGAGCCAGCAGAGGTCAAAATAAGCAGTAATGCAAACTCAGTCAGAGACGTAGATTTTCACTTGCAACTTGCTTTAACATGTTTAACAGTGCATAAATTGTTGTCTAAAACAAAAAAGAATGATGCATTTTATGGCTGGATCTGGTTTTATCACATTCTGAATTGAACGTTGAAAATGAGCTTTTCAGAGCCAGCAGAGGTCAAAATAAGCAGTAATGCAAACTCAGTCAGAGACATAGATTTTCACTTGCAACTTGCTTTAACATGTTTAACAATGCATGAGTTGTTGTCTAAAACAAAAAAGAATGATGCATTTTATGGCTGGATCTGTTTTATCACTTTCTGAGTTGGACGTTGAAAATGAGCTTATCTCAGCCAGCAGAGAGGTCAAATCACAGTAATGCAAACTCAGTCAGAGACATAGATTTTCACTTGCAACTTGCTTTAACATGTTTAACAGTGCATGAAATGTTGTCTAAAACAAAAAAGTATGGTGCATTTTATGGCTGGATCTGGTTTTATCACATTCTGAATTGAACGTTGAAAATGAGCTTTTCAGAGCCAGCAGAGGTCAAAATAAGCAGTAATGCAAACTCAGTCAGAGACATACATTTTCACTTGCAACTTGCTTTAACATGTTTAACAGTGCATGAATTGTTGTTTAAAACAAAAAAGAATGATGCATTTTATGGCTGGATCTGTTTTATCACTTTCTGAATTGGACGTTGAAAATGAGCTTATCTCAGCCAGCAGAGAGGTCAAATCACAGTAATGCAAACTCAGTCAGAGACAAAGATTTTCACTTGCAACTTGCTTTAACATGTTTAACAGTGCATGAATTGTTTTCTAAAACAAAAAAGAATGATGCATTTTATGGCTGGATCTGGTTTTATCACATTCTGAATTGAACGTTGAAAATGAGCTTTTCAGAGCCAGCAGAGGTCAAAATAAGCAGTAATGCAAACTCAGTCAGAGACATAGATTTTCACTTGCAACTTGCTTTAACATGTTTAACAGTGCATGAATTGTTGTCTAAAACAAAAAAGAATGATGCATTTTATGGCTGGATCTGTTTTATCACTTTCTGAATTGGACGTTGAAAATGAGCTTATCTCAGCCAGCAGAGAGGTCAAATCACAGTAATGCAAACTCAGTCAGAGACATAGATTTTCACTTGCAACTTGCTTTAACATGTTTAACAGTGCATGAATTGTTGTTTAAAACAAAAAAGAATGATGCATTTTATGGCTGGATCTGTTTTATCACTTTCTGAATTGGACGTTGAAAATGAGCTTATCTCAGCCAGCAGAGAGGTCAAATCACAGTAATGCAAACTCAGTCAGAGACATAGATTTTTACTTGCAACTTGCTTTAACATGTTTAACAATGCATGAATTGTTGTCTAAAACAAAAAAGAATGATGCATTTTATGGCTGGATCTGTTTTATCACTTTCTGAATTGGACGTTGAAAATGAGCTTATCTCAGCCAGCAGAGAGGTCAAATCACAGTAATGCAAACTCAGTCAGAGACATAGATTTTCACTTGCAACTTGCTTTAACATGTTTAACAGTGCATGAATTGTTGTCTAAAACAAAAAAGAATGATGCATTTTATGGCTGGATCTGTTTTATGACTTTCTGAATTGGACGTTGAAAATGAGCTTATCTCAGCCAGCAGAGAGGTCAAATCACAGTAATGCAAACTCAGTCAGAGACATAGATTTTCACTTGCAACTTGCTTTAACATGTTTAACAGTGCATGAATTTTTGTCTAAAACAAAAAAGAATGATGCATTTTATGGCTGAATCTGTTTTATCACTTTCTGAATTGCACGTTGAAAATAAGCTTATCTCAGCCAGCAGAGAGGTCAAATCACAGTAATGCAAACTCAGTCAGAGACATAGATTTTCACTTGCAACTTGCTTTAACATGTTTAACAGTGCATGAATTGTTGTCTAAAACAAAAAAGAATGATGCATTTTATGGCTGGATCTGTTTTTATCACTTTCTGAATTGGACGTTGAAAATGAGCTTATCTCAGCCAGCAGAGAGGTCAAATCACAGTAATGCAAACTCAGTCAGAGACATAGATTTTCACTTGCAACTTGCTTTAACATGTTTAACAGTGCATGAATTGTTGTCTAAAACAAAAAAGAATGATGCATTTTATGGCTGGATCTGGTTTTATCACATTCTGAATTGAACGTTAAAAATGAGCTTTTCAGAGCCAGCAGAGGTCAAAATAAGCAGTAATGCAAACTCAGTCAGAGACATAGATTTTCACTTGCAACTTGCTTTAACATGTTTAACAGTGCATGAAATGTTGTCTAAAACAAAAAAGAATGGTGCATTTTATGGCTGGATCTGTTTTTATCACTTTCTGAATTGGACGTTGAAAATGAGCTTATCTCAGCGAGCAGAGAGGTCAAATCACAGTAATGCAAACTCAGTCAGAGACATAGATTTTCACCTGCAACTTGCTTTAACATGTTTAACAGTGCATGAAATGTTGTCTAAAACAAAAAAGAATGATGCATTTTATGGCTGGATCTGTTTTATCACTTTCTGAATTGGACGTTGAAAATGAGCTTATCTCAGCCAGCAGAGAGGTCAAATCACAGTAATGCAAACTCAGTCAGAGACATAGATTTTCACTTGCAACTTGCTTTAACATGTTTAACAGTGCATGAATTGTTGTCTAAAACAAAAAAGAATGATGCATTTTATGGCTGGATCTGTTTTTATCACTTTCTGAATTGCACGTTGAAAATGAGCTTATCTCAGCCAGCAGAGAGGTCAAATCACAGTAATGCAAACTCAGTCAGAGACATAGATTTTCACTTGCAACTTGCTTTAACATGTTTAACAGTGCATGAATTGTTGTCTAAAACAAAAAAGAATGATGCATTTTATGGCTGGATCTGGTTTTATCACATTCTGAATTGAACGTTGAAAATGAGCTTTTCAGAGCCAGCAGAGGTCAAAATAAGCAGTAATGCAAACTCAGTCAGAGACATAGATTTTCACTTGCAACTTGCTTTAACATGTTTAACAGTGCATGAATTGATGTCTAAAACAAAAAAGAATGATGCATTGTATGGCTGGATCTGGTTTTATCACATTCTGAATTGAACGTTGAAAATGAGCTTTTCAGAGCCAGCAGAGGTCAAAATAAGCAGTAATGCAAACTCAGTCAGAGACGTAGATTTTCACTTGCAACTTGCTTTAACATGTTTAACAGTGCATAAATTGTTGTCTAAAACAAAAAAGAATGATGCATTTTATGGCTGGACCTGGTTTTATCACATTCTGAATTGAACGTTGAAAATGAGCTTTTCAGAGCCAGCAGAGGTCAAAATAAGCAGTAATGCAAACTCAGTCAGAGACATAGATTTTCACTTGCAACTTGCTTTAACATGTTTAACAATGCATAAATTGTTGTCTAAAACAAAAAAGAATGATGCATTTTATGGCTGGATCTGTTTTATCACTTTCTGAATTGGACGTTGAAAATGAGCTTATCTCAGCCAGCAGAGAGGTCAAATCACAGTAATGCAAACTCAGTCAGAGACAAAGATTTTCACTTGCAACTTGCTTTAACATGTTTACAGTGCATGAAATGTTGTCTAAAACAAAAAAGTATGGTGCATTTTATGGCTGGATCTGGTTTTATCACATTCTGAATTGAACGTTGAAAATGAGCTTTTCAGAGCCAGCAGAGGTCAAAATAAGCAGTAATGCAAACTCAGTCAGAGACATAGATTTTCACTTGCAACTTGCTTTAACATGTTTAACAGTGCATGAATTGTTGTTTAAAACAAAAAAGAATGATGCATTTTATGGCTGGATCTGTTTTATCACTTTCTGAATTGGACGTTGAAAATGAGCTTATCTCAGCCAGCAGAGAGGTCAAATCACAGTAATGCAAACTCAGTCAGAGACAAAGATTTTCACTTGCAACTTGCTTTAACATGTTTAACAGTGCATGAATTGTTGTCTAAAACAAAAAAGAATGATGCATTTTATGGCTGGATCTGGTTTTATCACATTCTGAATTGAACGTTGAAAATGAGCTTTTCAGAGCCAGCAGAGGTCAAAATAAGCAGTAATGCAAACTCAGTCAGAGACGTAGATTTTCACTTGCAACTTGCTTTAACATGTTTAACAGTGCATAAATTGTTGTCTAAAACAAAAAAGAATGATGCATTTTATGGCTGGATCTGGTTTTATCACATTCTGAATTGAACGTTGAAAATGAGCTTTTCAGAGCCAGCAGAGGTCAAAATAAGCAGTAATGCAAACTCAGTCAGAGACGTAGATTTTCACTTGCAACTTGCTTTAACATGTTTAACAGTGCATGAATTGTTGTTTAAAACAAAAAAGAATGATGCATTTTATGGCTGGATCTGTTTTATCACTTTCTGAATTGGACGTTGAAAATGAGCTTATCTCAGCCAGCAGAGAGGTCAAATCACAGTAATGCACACTCAGTCAGAGACATAGATTTTCACTTGCAACTTGCTTTAACATGTTTAACAGTGCATGAATTGTTGTTTAAAACAAAAAAGAATGATGCATTTTATGGCTGGATCTGTTTTATCACTTTCTGAATTGGACGTTGAAAATGAGCTTATCTCAGCCAGCAGAGAGGTCAAATCACAGTAATGCAAACTCAGTCAGAGACATAGATTTTTACTTGCAACTTGCTTTAACATGTTTAACAATGCATGAATTGTTGTCTAAAACAAAAAAGAATGATGCATTTTATGGCTGGATCTGTTTTATCACTTTCTGAATTGGACGTTGAAAATGAGCTTATCTCAGCCAGCAGAGAGGTCAAATCACAGTAATGCAAACTCAGTCAGAGACATAGATTTTCACTTGCAACTTGCTTTAACATGTTTAACAGTGCATGAATTGTTGTCTAAAACAAAAAAGAATGATGCATTTTATGGCTGGATCTGTTTTATGACTTTCTGAATTGGACGTTGAAAATGAGCTTATCTCAGCCAGCAGAGAGGTCAAATCACAGTAATGCAAACTCAGTCAGAGACATAGATTTTCACTTGCAACTTGCTTTAACATGTTTAACAGTGCATGAATTTTTGTCTAAAACAAAAAAGAATGATGCATTTTATGGCTGAATCTGTTTTATCACTTTCTGAATTGCACGTTGAAAATAAGCTTATCTCAGCCAGCAGAGAGGTCAAATCACAGTAATGCAAACTCAGTCAGAGACATAGATTTTCACTTGCAACTTGCTTTAACATGTTTAACAGTGCATGAATTGTTGTCTAAAACAAAAAAGAATGATGCATTTTATGGCTGGATCTGTTTTTATCACTTTCTGAATTGGACGTTGAAAATGAGCTTATCTCAGCCAGCAGAGAGGTCAAATCACAGTAATGCAAACTCAGTCAGAGACATAGATTTTCACTTGCAACTTGCTTTAACATGTTTAACAGTGCATGAATTGTTGTCTAAAACAAAAAAGAATGATGCATTTTATGGCTGGATCTGGTTTTATCACATTCTGAATTGAACGTTGAAAATGAGCTTTTCAGAGCCAGCAGAGGTCAAAATAAGCAGTAATGCAAACTCAGTCAGAGACATAGATTTTCACTTGCAACTTGCTTTAACATGTTTAACAGTGCATGAAATGTTGTCTAAAACAAAAAAAGAATGGTGCATTTTATGGCTGGATCTGTTTTTATCACTTTCTGAATTGGACGTTGAAAATGAGCTTATCTCAGCGAGCAGAGAGGTCAAATCACAGTAATGCAAACTCAGTCAGAGACATAGATTTTCACCTGCAACTTGCTTTAACATGTTTAACAGTGCATGAAATGTCTAAAACAAAAAAGAATGATGCATTTTATGGCTGGATCTGTTTTATCACTTTCTGAATTGGACGTTGAAAATGAGCTTATCTCAGCCAGCAGAGAGGTCAAATCACAGTAATGCAAACTCAGTCAGAGACATAGATTTTCACTTGCAACTTGCTTTAACATGTTTAACAGTGCATGAATTGTTGTCTAAAACAAAAAAGAATGATGCATTTTATGGCTGGATCTGTTTTTATCACTTTCTGAATTGCACGTTGAAAATGAGCTTATCTCAGCCAGCAGAGAGGTCAAATCACAGTAATGCAAACTCAGTCAGAGACATAGATTTTCACCTGCAACTTGCTTTAACATGTTTAACAGTGCATGAAATGTTGTCTAAAACAAAAAAGAATGATGCATTTTATGGCTGGATCTGTTTTATCACTTTCTGAATTGGACGTTGAAAATGAGCTTATCTCAGCCAGCAGAGAGGTCAAATCACAGTAATGCAAACTCAGTCAGAGACATAGATTTTCACTTGCAACTTGCTTTAACATGTTTAACAGTGCATGAATTGTTGTCTAAAACAAAAAAGAATGATGCATTTTATGGCTGGATCTGGTTTTATCACATTCTGAATTGAACGTTGAAAATGAGCTTTTCAGAGCCAGCAGAGGTCAAAATAAGCAGTAATGCAAACTCAGTCAGAGACATAGATTTTCACTTGCAACTTGCTTTAACATGTTTAACAGTGCATGAATTGATGTCTAAAACAAAAAAGAATGATGCATTTTATGGCTGGATCTGGTTTTATCACATTCTGAATTGAACGTTGAAAATGAGCTTTTCAGAGCCAGCAGAGGTCAAAATAAGCAGTAATGCAAACTCAGTCAGAGACGTAGATTTTCACTTGCAACTTGCTTTAACATGTTTAACAGTGCATAAATTGTTGTCTAAAACAAAAAAGAATGATGCATTTTATGGCTGGACCTGGTTTTATCACATTCTGAATTGAACGTTGAAAATGAGCTTTTCAGAGCCAGCAGAGGTCAAAATAAGCAGTAATGCAAACTCAGTCAGAGACATAGATTTTCACTTGCAACTTGCTTTAACATGTTTAACAATGCATAAATTGTTGTCTAAAACAAAAAAGAATGATGCATTTTATGGCTGGATCTGTTTTATCACTTTCTGAATTGGACGTTGAAAATGAGCTTATCTCAGCCAGCAGAGAGGTCAAATCACAGTAATGCAAACTCAGTCAGAGACAAAGATTTTCACTTGCAACTTGCTTTAACATGTTTACAGTGCATGAAATGTTGTCTAAAACAAAAAAGTATGGTGCATTTTATGGCTGGATCTGGTTTTATCACATTCTGAATTGAACGTTGAAAATTAGCTTTTCAGAGCCAGCAGAGGTCAAAATAAGCAGTAATGCAAACTCAGTCAGAGACATAGATTTTCACTTGCAACTTGCTTTAACATGTTTAACAGTGCATGAATTGTTGTTTAAAACAAAAAAGAATGATGCATTTTATGGCTGGATCTGTTTTATCACTTTCTGAATTGGACGTTGAAAATGAGCTTATCTCAGCCAGCAGAGAGGTCAAATCACAGTAATGCAAACTCAGTCAGAGACAAAGATTTTCACTTGCAACTTGCTTTAACATGTTTAACAGTGCATGAATTGTTGTCTAAAACAAAAAAGAATGATGCATTTTATGGCTGGATCTGGTTTTATCACATTCTGAATTGAACGTTGAAAATGAGCTTTTCAGAGCCAGCAGAGGTCAAAATAAGCAATAATGCAAACTCAGTCAGAGACATAGATTTTCACTTGCAACTTGCTTTAACATGTTTAACAATGCATGAATTGTTGTCTAAAACAAAAAAGAATGATGCATTTTATGGCTGGATCTGTTTTATCACTTTCTGAATTGGACGTTGAAAATGAGCTTATCTCAGCCAGCAGAGAGGTCAAATCACAGTAATGCAAACTCAGTCAGAGACATAGATTTTCACTTGCAACTTGCTTTAACATGTTTAACAGTGCATGAAATGTTGTCTAAAACAAAAAAGTATGGTGCATTTTATGGCTGGATCTGGTTTTATCACATTCTGAATTGAACGTTGAAAATGAGCTTTTCAGAGCCAGCAGAGGTCAAAATAAGCAGTAATGCAAACTCAGTCAGAGACATAGATTTTCACTTGCAACTTGCTTTAACATGTTTAACAGTGCATGAATTGTTGTTTAAAACAAAAAAGAATAATGCATTTTATGGCTGGATCTGTTTTATCACTTTCTGAATTGGACGTTGAAAATGACCTTATCTCAGCCAGCAGAGAGGTCAAATCACAGTAATGCAAACTCAGTCAGAGACAAAGATTTTCACTTGCAACTTGCTTTAACATGTTTAACAGTGCATGAATTGTTGTCTAAAACAAAAAAGAATGATGCATTTTATGGCTGGATCTGGTTTTATCACATTCTGAATTGAACGTTGAAAATGAGCTTTTCAGAGCCAGCAGAGGTCAAAATAAGCAGTAATGCAAACTCAGTCAGAGACGTAGATTTTCACTTGCAACTTGCTTTAACATGTTTAACAGTGCATAAATTGTTGTCTAAAACAAAAAAGAATGATGCATTTTATGGCTGGATCTGGTTTTATCACATTCTGAATTGAACGTTGAAAATGAGCTTTTCAGAGCCAGCAGAGGTCAAAATAAGCAGTAATGCAAACTCAGTCAGAGACATAGATTTTCACTTGCAACTTGCTTTAACATGTTTAACAATGCATGAATTGTTGTCTAAAACAAAAAAGAATGATGCATTTTATGGCTGGATCTGTTTTATCACTTTCTGAATTGGACGTTGAAAATGAGCTTATCTCAGCCAGCAGAGAGGTCAAATCACAGTAATGCAAACTCAGTCAGAGACATAGATTTTCACTTGCAACTTGCTTTAACATGTTTAACAGTGCATGAAATGTTGTCTAAAACAAAAAAGTATGGTGCATTTTATGGCTGGATCTGGTTTTATCACATTCTGAATTGAACGTTGAAAATGAGCTTTTCAGAGCCAGCAGAGGTCAAAATAAGCAGTAATGCAAACTCAGTCAGAGACATAGATTTTCACTTGCATCTTGCTTTAACATGTTTAACAGTGCATGAATTGTTGTTTAAAACAAAAAAGAATGATGCATTTTATGGCTGGATCTGTTTTATCACTTTCTGAATTGGACGTTGAAAATGAGCTTATCTCAGCCAGCAGAGAGGTCAAATCACAGTAATGCAAACTCAGTCAGAGACAAAGATTTTCACTTGCAACTTGCTTTAACATGTTTAACAGTGCATGAATTGTTGTCTAAAACAAAAAAGAATGATGCATTTTATGGCTGGATCTGGTTTTATCACATTCTGAATTGAACGTTGAAAATGAGCTTTTCAGAGCCAGCAGAGGTCAAAATAAGCAGTAATGCAAACTCAGTCAGAGACATAGATTTTCACTTGCAACTTGCTTTAACATGTTTAACAGTGCATGAATTGTTGTCTAAAACAAAAAAGAATGATGCATTTTATGGCTGGATCTGTTTTATCACTTTCTGAATTGGACGTTGAAAATGAGCTTATCTCAGCCAGCAGAGAGGTCAAATCACAGTAATGCAAACTCAGTCAGAGACATAGATTTTCACTTGCAACTTGCTTTAACATGTTTAACAGTGCATGAATTTTTGTCTAAAACAAAAAAGAATGATGCATTTTATGGCTGAATCTGTTTTATCACTTTCTGAATTGCACGTTGAAAATAAGCTTATCTCAGCCAGCAGAGAGGTCAAATCACAGTAATGCAAACTCAGTCAGAGACATAGATTTTCACTTGCAACTTGCTTTAACATGTTTAACAGTGCATGAATTGTTGTCTAAAACAAAAAAGAATGATGCATTTTATGGCTGGATCTGTTTTTATCACTTTCTGAATTGGACGTTGAAAATGAGCTTATCTCAGCCAGCAGAGAGGTCAAATCACAGTAATGCAAACTCAGTCAGAGACATAGATTTTCACTTGCAACTTGCTTTAACATGTTTAACAGTGCATGAATTGTTGTCTAAAACAAAAAAGAATGATGCATTTTATGGCTGGATCTGGTTTTATCACATTCTGAATTGAACGTTGAAAATGAGCTTTTCAGAGCCAGCAGAGGTCAAAATAAGCAGTAATGCAAACTCAGTCAGAGACATAGATTTTCACTTGCAACTTGCTTTAACATGTTTAACAGTGCATAAATTGTTGTCTAAAACAAAAAAGAATGATGCATTTTATGGCTGGACCTGGTTTTATCACATTCTGAATTGAACGTTGAAAATGAGCTTTTCAGAGCCAGCAGAGGTCAAAATAAGCAGTAATGCAAACTCAGTCAGAGACATAGATTTTCACTTGCAACTTGCTTTAACATGTTTAACAATGCATAAATTGTTGTCTAAAACAAAAAAGAATGATGCATTTTATGGCTGGATCTGTTTTATCACTTTCTGAATTGGACGTTGAAAATGAGCTTATCTCAGCCAGCAGAGAGGTCAAATCACAGTAATGCAAACAGTCAGAGACATAGATTTTCACTTGCAACTTGCTTTAACATGTTTAACAGTGCATGAATTGTTGTCTAAAACAAAAAAGAATGATGCATTTTATGGCTGGATCTGTTTTATCACTTTCTGAATTGGACGTTGAAAATGAGCTTATCTCAGCCAGCAGAGAGGTCAAATCACAGTAATGCAAACTCAGTCAGAGACATAGATTTTCACTTGCAACTTGCTTTAACATGTTTAACAGTGCATGAATTGTTGTTTAAAACAAAAAAGAATGATGCATTTTATGGCTGGATCTGTTTTATCACTTTCTGAATTGGACGTTGAAAATGAGCTTATCTCAGCCAGCAGAGAGGTCAAATCACAGTAATGCAAACTCAGTCAGAGACATAGATTTTTACTTGCAACTTGCTTTAACATGTTTAACAACATATGAATTGTTGTCTAAAACAAAAAAGAATGAAGCATTTTATGGCTGGATCTGTTTAATCACATTCTGAATTGAACGTTGAAAATGAGCTTTTCAGAGCCAGCAGAGGTCAAAATAAGCAGTAATGCAAACTCAGTCAGAGACATAGATTTTCACTTGCAACTTGCTTTAACATGTTTAACAATGCATGAATTGTTGTCTAAAACAAAAAAGAATGATGCATTTTATGGCTGGATCTGTTTTATCACTTTCTGAATTGGACGTTGAAAATGAGCTTATCTCAGCCAGCAGAGAGGTCAAATCACAGTAATGCAAACTCAGTCAGAGACATAGATTTTCACTTGCAACTTGCTTTAACATGTTTAACAGTGCATGAAATGTTGTCTAAAACAAAAAAGTATGGTGCATTTTATGGCTGGATCTGGTTTTATCACATTCTGAATTGAACGTTGAAAATGAGCTTTTCAGAGCCAGCAGAGGTCAAAATAAGCAGTAATGCAAACTCAGTCAGAGACATAGATTTTCACTTGCAACTTGCTTTAACATGTTTAACAGTGCATGAATTGTTGTCTAAAACAAAAAAGAATGATGCATTTTATGGCTGGATCTGTTTTATGACTTTCTGAATTGGACGTTGAAAATGAGCTTATCTCAGCCAGCAGAGAGGTCAAATCACAGTAATGCAAACTCAGTCAGAGACATAGATTTTCACTTGCAACTTGCTTTAACATGTTTAACAGTGCATGAATTTTTGTCTAAAACAAAAAAGAATGATGCATTTTATGGCTGAATCTGTTTTATCACTTTCTGAATTGCACGTTGAAAATAAGCTTATCTCAGCCAGCAGAGAGGTCAAATCACAGTAATGCAAACTCAGTCAGAGACATAGATTTTCACTTGCAACTTGCTTTAACATGTTTAACAGTGCATGAATTGTTGTCTAAAACAAAAAAGAATGATGCATTTTATGGCTGGATCTGGTTTTATCACATTCTGAATTGAACGTTGAAAATGAGCTTTTCAGAGCCAGCAGAGGTCAAAATAAGCAGTAATGCAAACTCAGTCAGAGACATAGATTTTCACTTGCAACTTGCTTTAACATGTTTAACAGTGCATGAATTGTTGTCTAAAACAAAAAAGAATGATGCATTTTATGGCTGGATCTGTTTTATCACTTTCTGAATTGGACGTTGAAAATGAGCTTATCTCAGCCAGCAGAGAGGTCAAATCACAGTAATGCAAACTCAGTCAGAGACATAGATTTTCACTTGCAACTTGCTTTAACATGTTTAACAGTGCATGAAATGTTGTCTAAAACAAAAAAGTATGGTGCATTTTATGGCTGGATCTGGTTTTATCACATTCTGAATTGAACGTTGAAAATGAGCTTTTCAGAGCCAGCAGAGGTCAAAATAAGCAGTAATGCAAACTCAGTCAGAGACATAGATTTTCACTTGCAACTTGCTTTAACATGTTTAACAGTGCATGAATTGTTGTTTAAAACAAAAAAGAATAATGCATTTTATGGCTGGATCTGTTTTATCACTTTCTGAATTGGACGTTGAAAATGAGCTTATCTCAGCCAGCAGAGAGGTCAAATCACAGTAATGCAAACTCAGTCAGAGACAAAGATTTTCACTTGCAACTTGCTTTAACATGTTTAACAGTGCATGAATTGTTGTCTAAAACAAAAAAGAATGATGCATTTTATGGCTGGATCTGGTTTTATCACATTCTGAATTGAACGTTGAAAATGAGCTTTTCAGAGCCAGCAGAGGTCAAAATAAGCAGTAATGCAAACTCAGTCAGAGACGTAGATTTTCACTTGCAACTTGCTTTAACATGTTTAACAGTGCATAAATTGTTGTCTAAAACAAAAAAGAATGATGCATTTTATGGCTGGATCTGGTTTTATCACATTCTGAATTGAACGTTGAAAATGAGCTTTTCAGAGCCAGCAGAGGTCAAAATAAGCAGTAATGCAAACTCAGTCAGAGACATAGATTTTCACTTGCAACTTGCTTTAACATGTTTAACAATGCATGAATTGTTGTCTAAAACATAAAAGAATGATGCATTTTATGGCTGGATCTGTTTTATCACTTTCTGAATTGGACGTTGAAAATGAGCTTATCTCAGCCAGCAGAGAGGTCAAATCACAGTAATGCAAACTCAGTCAGAGACATAGATTTTCACTTGCAACTTGCTTTAACATGTTTAACAGTGCATGAAATGTTGTCTAAAACAAAAAAGTATGGTGCATTTTATGGCTGGATCTGGTTTTATCACATTCTGAATTGAACGTTGAAAATGAGCTTTTCAGAGCCAGCAGAGGTCAAAATAAGCAGTAATGCAAACTCAGTCAGAGACATAGATTTTCACTTGCAACTTGCTTTAACATGTTTAACAGTGCATGAATTGTTGTTTAAAACAAAAAAGAATGATGCATTTTATGGCTGGATCTGTTTTATCACTTTCTGAATTGGACGTTGAAAATGAGCTTATCTCAGCCAGCAGAGAGGTCAAATCACAGTAATGCAAACTCAGTCAGAGACAAAGATTTTCACTTGCAACTTGCTTTAACATGTTTAACAGTGCATGAATTGTTGTCTAAAACAAAAAAGAATGATGCATTTTATGGCTGGATCTGGTTTTATCACATTCTGAATTGAACGTTGAAAATGAGCTTTTCAGAGCCAGCAGAGGTCAAAATAAGCAGTAATGCAAACTCAGTCAGAGACATAGATTTTCACTTGCAACTTGCTTTAACATGTTTAACAGTGCATGAATTGTTGTCTAAAACAAAAAAGAATGATGCATTTTATGGCTGGATCTGTTTTATCACTTTCTGAATTGGACGTTGAAAATGAGCTTATCTCAGCCAGCAGAGAGGTCAAATCACAGTAATGCAAACTCAGTCAGAGACATAGATTTTCACTTGCAACTTGCTTTAACATGTTTAACAGTGCATGAATTTTTGTCTAAAACAAAAAAGAATGATGCATTTTATGGCTGAATCTGTTTTATCACTTTCTGAATTGCACGTTGAAAATAAGCTTATCTCAGCCAGCAGAGAGTTCAAATCACAGTAATGCAAACTCAGTCAGAGACATAGATTTTCACTTGCAACTTGCTTTAACATGTTTAACAGTGCATGAATTGTGGTCTAAAACAAAAAAGAATGATGCATTTTATGGCTGGATCTGTTTTTATCACTTTCTGAATTGGACGTTGAAAATGAGCTTATCTCAGCCAGCAGAGAGGTCAAATCACAGTAATGCAAACTCAGTCAGAGACATAGATTTTCACTTGCAACTTGCTTTAACATGTTTAACAGTGCATGAATTGTTGTCTAAAACAAAAAAGAATGATGCATTTTATGGCTGGATCTGGTTTTATCACATTCTGAATTGAACGTTGAAAATGAGCTTTTCAGAGCCAGCAGAGGTCAAAATAAGCAGTAATGCAAACTCAGTCAGAGACATAGATTTTCACCTGCAACTTGCTTTAACATGTTTAACAGTGCATGAATTGTTGTCTAAAACAAAAAATAATGATGCATTTTATGGCTGGATCTGTTTTATCACTTTCTGAATTGCACGTTGAAAATGAGCTTATCTCAGCCAGCAGAGAGGTCAAATCACAGTAATGCAAACTCAGTCAGAGACATAGATTTTCACTTGCAACTTGCTTTAACATGTTTAACAGTGCATGAATTGTTGTCTAAAACAAAAAAGAATGATGCATTTTATGGCTGGATCTGTTTTTATCACTTTCTGAATTGGACGTTGAAAATGAGCTTATCTCAGCCAGCAGAGAGGTTAAATCACAGTAATGCAAACTCAGTCAGAGACATAGATTTTCACTTGCAACTTGCTTTAACATGTTTAACAGTGCATGAATTGTTGTCTAAAACAAAAAAGAATGATGCATTTTATGGCTGGATCTGGTTTTATCACATTCTGAATTGAACGTTGAAAATGAGCTTTTCAGAGCCAGCAGAGGTCAAAATAAGCAGTAATGCAAACTCAGTCAGAGACATAGATTTTCACTTGCAACTTGCTTTAACATGTTTAACAGTGCATGAATTGATGTCTAAAACAAAAAAGAATGATGCATTGTATGGCTGGATCTGGTTTTATCACATTCTGAATTGAACGTTGAAAATGAGCTTTTCAGAGCCAGCAGAGGTCAAAATAAGCAGTAATGCAAACTCAGTCAGAGACGTAGATTTTCACTTGCAACTTGCTTTAACATGTTTAACAGTGCATAAATTGTTGTCTAAAACAAAAAAGAATGATGCATTTTATGGCTGGACCTGGTTTTATCACATTCTGAATTGAACGTTGAAAATGAGCTTTTCAGAGCCAGCAGAGGTCAAAATAAGCAGTAATGCAAACTCAGTCAGAGACATAGATTTTCACTTGCAACTTGCTTTAACATGTTTAACAATGCATGAATTGTTGTCTAAAACAAAAAAGAATGATGCATTTTATGGCTGGATCTGTTTTATCACTTTCTGAATTGGACGTTGAAAATGAGCTTATCTCAGCCAGCAGAGAGGTCAAATCACAGTAATGCAAACTCAGTCAGAGACATAGATTTTCACTTGCAACTTGCTTTAACATGTTTAACAGTGCATGAAATGTTGTCTAAAACAAAAAAGTATGGTGCATTTTATGGCTGGATCTGGTTTTATCACATTCTGAATTGAACGTTGAAAATTAGCTTTTCAGAGCCAGCAGAGGTCAAAATAAGCAGTAATGCAAACTCAGTCAGAGACATAGATTTTCACTTGCAACTTGCTTTAACATGTTTAACAGTGCATGAATTGTTGTTTAAAACAAAAAAGAATAATGCATTTTATGGCTGGATCTGTTTTATCACTTTCTGAATTGGACGTTGAAAATGAGCTTATCTCAGCCAGCAGAGAGGTCAAATCACAGTAATGCAAACTCAGTCAGAGACAAAGATTTTCACTTGCAACTTGCTTTAACATGTTTAACAGTGCATGAATTGTTGTCTAAAACAAAAAAGAATGATGCATTTTATGGCTGGATCTGGTTTTATCACATTCTGAATTGAACGTTGAAAATGAGCTTTTCAGAGCCAGCAGAGGTCAAAATAAGCAGTAATGCAAACTCAGTCAGAGACGTAGATTTTCACTTGCAACTTGCTTTAACATGTTTAACAGTGCATAAATTGTTGTCTAAAACAAAAAAGAATGATGCATTTTATGGCTGGATCTGGTTTTATCACATTCTGAATTGAACGTTGAAAATGAGCTTTTCAGAGCCAGCAGAGGTCAAAATAAGCAGTAATGCAAACTCAGTCAGAGACATAGATTTTCACTTGCAACTTGCTTTAACATGTTTAACAATGCATGAATTGTTGTCTAAAACAAAAAAGAATGATGCATTTTATGGCTGGATCTGTTTTATCACTTTCTGAGTTGGACGTTGAAAATGAGCTTATCTCAGCCAGCAGAGAGGTCAAATCACAGTAATGCAAACTCAGTCAGAGACATAGATTTTCACTTGCAACTTGCTTTAACATGTTTAACAGTGCATGAAATGTTGTCTAAAACAAAAAAGTATGGTGCATTTTATGGCTGGATCTGGTTTTATCACATTCTGAATTGAACGTTGAAAATGAGCTTTTCAGAGCCAGCAGAGGTCAAAATAAGCAGTAATGCAAACTCAGTCAGAGACATAGATTTTCACTTGCAACTTGCTTTAACATGTTTAACAGTGCATGAATTGTTGTTTAAAACAAAAAAGAATGATGCATTTTATGGCTGGATCTGTTTTATCACTTTCTGAATTGGACGTTGAAAATGAGCTTATCTCAGCCAGCAGAGAGGTCAAATCACAGTAATGCAAACTCAGTCAGAGACAAAGATTTTCACTTGCAACTTGCTTTAACATGTTTAACAGTGCATGAATTGTTTTCTAAAACAAAAAAGAATGATGCATTTTATGGCTGGATCTGGTTTTATCACATTCTGAATTGAACGTTAAAAATGAGCTTTTCAGAGCCAGCAGAGGTCAAAATAAGCAGTAATGCAAACTCAGTCAGAGACGTAGATTTTCACTTGCAACTTGCTTTAACATGTTTAACAGTGCATAAATTGTTGTCTAAAACAAAAAAGAATGATGCATTTTATGGCTGGACCTGGTTTTATCACATTCTGAATTGAACGTTGAAAATGAGCTTTTCAGAGCCAGCAGAGGTCAAAATAAGCAGTAATGCAAACTCAGTCAGAGACATAGATTTTCACTTGCAACTTGCTTTAACATGTTTAACAATGCATAAATTGTTGTCTAAAACAAAAAAGAATGATGCATTTTATGGCTGGATCTGTTTTATCACTTTCTGAATTGGACGTTGAAAATGAGCTTATCTCAGCCAGCAGAGAGGTCAAATCACAGTAATGCAAACTCAGTCAGAGACAAAGATTTTCACTTGCAACTTGCTTTAACATGTTTACAGTGCATGAAATGTTGTCTAAAACAAAAAAGTATGGTGCATTTTATGGCTGGATCTGGTTTTATCACATTCTGAATTGAACGTTGAAAATGAGCTTTTCAGAGCCAGCAGAGGTCAAAATAAGCAGTAATGCAAACTCAGTCAGAGACATAGATTTTCACTTGCAACTTGCTTTAACATGTTTAACAGTGCATGAATTGTTGTTTAAAACAAAAAAGAATGATGCATTTTATGGCTGGATCTGTTTTATCACTTTCTGAATTGTACGTTGAAAATGAGCTTATCTCAGCCAGCAGAGAGGTCAAATCACAGTAATGCAAACTCAGTCAGAGACAAAGATTTTCACTTGCAACTTGCTTTAACATGTTTAACAGTGCATGAATTGTTGTCTAAAACAAAAAAGAATGATGCATTTTATGGCTGGATCTGGTTTTATCACATTCTGAATTGAACGTTGAAAATGAGCTTTTCAGAGCCAGCAGAGGTCAAAATAAGCAGTAATGCAAACTCAGTCAGAGACGTAGATTTTCACTTGCAACTTGCTTTAACATGTTTAACAGTGCATAAATTGTTGTCTAAAACAAAAAAGAATGATGCATTTTATGGCTGGATCTGGTTTTATCACATTCTGAATTGAACGTTGAAAATGAGCTTTTCAGAGCCAGCAGAGGTCAAAATAAGCAGTAATGCAAACTCAGTCAGAGACATAGATTTTCACTTGCAACTTGCTTTAACATGTTTAACAATGCATGAATTGTTGTCTAAAACAAAAAAGAATGATGCATTTTATGGCTGGATCTGTTTTATCACTTTCTGAATTGGACGTTGAAAATGAGCTTATCTCAGCCAGCAGAGAGGTCAAATCACAGTAATGCAAACTCAGTCAGAGACATAGATTTTCACTTGCAACTTGCTTTAACATGTTTAACAGTGCATGAAATGTTGTCTAAAACAAAAAAGTATGGTGCATTTTATGGCTGGATCTGGTTTTATCACATTCTGAATTGAACGTTGAAAATTAGCTTTTCAGAGCCAGCAGAGGTCAAAATAAGCAGTAATGCAAACTCAGTCAGAGACATAGATTTTCACTTGCAACTTGCTTTAACATGTTTAACAGTGCATGAATTGTTGTTTAAAACAAAAAAGAATAATGCATTTTATGGCTGGATCTGTTTTATCACTTTCTGAATTGGACGTTGAAAATGAGCTTATCTCAGCCAGCAGAGAGGTCAAATCACAGTAATGCAAACTCAGTCAGAGACAAAGATTTTCACTTGCAACTTGCTTTAACATGTTTAACAGTGCATGAATTGTTGTCTAAAACAAAAAAGAATGATGCATTTTATGGCTGGATCTGGTTTTATCACATTCTGAATTGAACGTTGAAAATGAGCTTTTCAGAGCCAGCAGAGGTCAAAATAAGCAGTAATGCAAACTCAGTCAGAGACGTAGATTTTCACTTGCAACTTGCTTTAACATGTTTAACAGTGCATAAATTGTTGTCTAAAACAAAAAAGAATGATGCATTTTATGGCTGGATCTGGTTTTATCACATTCTGAATTGAACGTTGAAAATGAGCTTTTCAGAGCCAGCAGAGGTCAAAATAAGCAGTAATGCAAACTCAGTCAGAGACATAGATTTTCACTTGCAACTTGCTTTAACATGTTTAACAATGCATGAATTGTTGTCTAAAACAAAAAAGAATGATGCATTTTATGGCTGGATCTGTTTTATCACTTTCTGAGTTGGACGTTGAAAATGAGCTTATCTCAGCCAGCAGAGAGGTCAAATCACAGTAATGCAAACTCAGTCAGAGACATAGATTTTCACTTGCAACTTGCTTTAACATGTTTAACAGTGCATGAAATGTTGTCTAAAACAAAAAAGTATGGTGCATTTTATGGCTGGATCTGGTTTTATCACATTCTGAATTGAACGTTGAAAATGAGCTTTTCAGAGCCAGCAGAGGTCAAAATAAGCAGTAATGCAAACTCAGTCAGAGACATAGATTTTCACTTGCAACTTGCTTTAACATGTTTAACAGTGCATGAATTGTTGTTTAAAACAAAAAAGAATGATGCATTTTATGGCTGGATCTGTTTTATCACTTTCTGAATTGGACGTTGAAAATGAGCTTATCTCAGCCAGCAGAGAGGTCAAATCACAGTAATGCAAACTCAGTCAGAGACAAAGATTTTCACTTGCAACTTGCTTTAACATGTTTAACAGTGCATGAATTGTTTTCTAAAACAAAAAAGAATGATGCATTTTATGGCTGGATCTGGTTTTATCACATTCTGAATTGAACGTTGAAAATGAGCTTTTCAGAGCCAGCAGAGGTCAAAATAAGCAGTAATGCAAACTCAGTCAGAGACATAGATTTTCACTTGCAACTTGCTTTAACATGTTTAACAGTGCATGAATTGTTGTCTAAAACAAAAAAGAATGATGCATTTTATGGCTGGATCTGTTTTATCACTTTCTGAATTGGACGTTGAAAATGAGCTTATCTCAGCCAGCAGAGAGGTCAAATCACAGTAATGCAAACTCAGTCAGAGACATAGATTTTCACTTGCAACTTGCTTTAACATGTTTAACAGTGCATGAATTGTTGTTTAAAACAAAAAAGAATGATGCATTTTATGGCTGGATCTGTTTTATCACTTTCTGATTTGGACGTTGAAAATGAGCTTATCTCAGCCAGCAGAGAGGTCAAATCACAGTAATGCAAACTCAGTCAGAGACATAGATTTTTACTTGCAACTTGCTTTAACATGTTTAACAATGCATGAATTGTTGTCTAAAACAAAAAAGAATGATGCATTTTATGGCTGGATCTGTTTTATCACTTTCTGAATTGGACGTTGAAAATGAGCTTATCTCAGCCAGCAGAGAGGTCAAATCACAGTAATGCAAACTCAGTCAGAGACATAGATTTTCACTTGCAACTTGCTTTAACATGTTTAACAGTGCATGAATTGTTGTCTAAAACAAAAAAGAATGATGCATTTTATGGCTGGATCTGTTTTATGACTTTCTGAATTGGACGTTGAAAATGAGCTTATCTCAGCCAGCAGAGAGGTCAAATCACAGTAATGCAAACTCAGTCAGAGACATAGATTTTCACTTGCAACTTGCTTTAACATGTTTAACAGTGCATGAATTTTTGTCTAAAACAAAAAAGAATGATGCATTTTATGGCTGAATCTGTTTTATCACTTTCTGAATTGCACGTTGAAAATAAGCTTATCTCAGCCAGCAGAGAGGTCAAATCACAGTAATGCAAACTCAGTCAGAGACATAGATTTTCACTTGCAACTTGCTTTAACATGTTTAACAGTGCATGAATTGTTGTCTAAAACAAAAAAGAATGATGCATTTTATGGCTGGATCTGTTTTTATCACTTTCTGAATTGGACGTTGAAAATGAGCTTATCTCAGCCAGCAGAGAGGTTAAATCACAGTAATGCAAACTCAGTCAGAGACATAGATTTTCACTTGCAACTTGCTTTAACATGTTTAACAGTGCATGAATTGTTGTCTAAAACAAAAAAGAATGATGCATTTTATGGCTGGATCTGGTTTTATCACATTCTGAATTGAACGTTGAAAATGAGCTTTTCAGAGCCAGCAGAGGTCAAAATAAGCAGTAATGCAAACTCAGTCAGAGACATAGATTTTCACTTGCAACTTGCTTTAACATGTTTAACAGTGCATGAATTGATGTCTAAAACAAAAAAGAATGATGCATTGTATGGCTGGATCTGGTTTTATCACATTCTGAATTGAACGTTGAAAATGAGCTTTTCAGAGCCAGCAGAGGTCAAAATAAGCAGTAATGCAAACTCAGTCAGAGACGTAGATTTTCACTTGCAACTTGCTTTAACATGTTTAACAGTGCATAAATTGTTGTCTAAAACAAAAAAGAATGATGCATTTTATGGCTGGACCTGGTTTTATCACATTCTGAATTGAACGTTGAAAATGAGCTTTTCAGAGCCAGCAGAGGTCAAAATAAGCAGTAATGCAAACTCAGTCAGAGACATAGATTTTCACTTGCAACTTGCTTTAACATGTTTAACAATGCATAAATTGTTGTCTAAAACAAAAAAGAATGATGCATTTTATGGCTGGATCTGTTTTATCACTTTCTGAATTGGACGTTGAAAATGAGCTTATCTCAGCCAGCAGAGAGGTCAAATCACAGTAATGCAAACTCAGTCAGAGACAAAGATTTTCACTTGCAACTTGCTTTAACATGTTTACAGTGCATGAAATGTTGTCTAAAACAAAAAAGAATGATGCATTTTATGGCTGGATCTGGTTTTATCACATTCTGAATTGAACGTTGAAAATGAGCTTTTCAGAGCCAGCAGAGGTCAAAATAAGCAGTAATGCAAACTCAGTCAGAGACGTAGATTTTCACTTGCAACTTGCTTTAACATGTTTAACAGTGCATAAATTGTTGTCTAAAACAAAAAAGAATGATGCATTTTATGGCTGGATCTGGTTTTATCACATTCTGAATTGAACGTTGAAAATGAGCTTTTCAGAGCCAGCAGAGGTCAAAATAAGCAGTAATGCAAACTCAGTCAGAGACATAGATTTTCACTTGCAACTTGCTTTAACATGTTTAACAATGCATGAATTGTTGTCTAAAACAAAAAAGAATGATGCATTTTATGGCTGGATCTGTTTTATCACTTTCTGAATTGGACGTTGAAAATGAGCTTATCTCAGCCAGCAGAGAGGTCAAATCACAGTAATGCAAACTCAGTCAGAGACATAGATTTTCACTTGCAACTTGCTTTAACATGTTTAACAGTGCATGAAATGTTGTCTAAAACAAAAAAGTATGGTGCATTTTATGGCTGGATCTGGTTTTATCACATTCTGAATTGAACGTTGAAAATGAGCTTTTCAGAGCCAGCAGAGGTCAAAATAAGCAGTAATGCAAACTCAGTCAGAGACATAGATTTTCACTTGCAACTTGCTTTAACATGTTTAACAGTGCATGAATTGTTGTTTAAAACAAAAAAGAATAATGCATTTTATGGCTGGATCTGTTTTATCACTTTCTGAATTGGACGTTGAAAATGAGCTTATCTCAGCCAGCAGAGAGGTCAAATCACAGTAATGCAAACTCAGTCAGAGACAAAGATTTTCACTTGCAACTTGCTTTAACATGTTTAACAGTGCATGAATTGTTGTCTAAAACAAAAAAGAATGATGCATTTTATGGCTGGATCTGGTTTTATCACATTCTGAATTGAACGTTGAAAATGAGCTTTTCAGAGCCAGCAGAGGTCAAAATAAGCAGTAATGCAAACTCAGTCAGAGACGTAGATTTTCACTTGCAACTTGCTTTAACATGTTTAACAGTGCATAAATTGTTGTCTAAAACAAAAAAGAATGATGCATTTTATGGCTGGATCTGGTTTTATCACATTCTGAATTGAACGTTGAAAATGAGCTTTTCAGAGCCAGCAGAGGTCAAAATAAGCAGTAATGCAAACTCAGTCAGAGACATAGATTTTCACTTGCAACTTGCTTTAACATGTTTAACAATGCATGAATTGTTGTCTAAAACAAAAAAGAATGATGCATTTTATGGCTGGATCTGTTTTATCACTTTCTGAATTGGACGTTGAAAATGAGCTTATCTCAGCCAGCAGAGAGGTCAAATCACAGTAATGCAAACTCAGTCAGAGACATAGATTTTCACTTGCAACTTGCTTTAACATGTTTAACAGTGCATGAAATGTTGTCTAAAACAAAAAAGTATGGTGCATTTTATGGCTGGATCTGGTTTTATCACATTCTGAATTGAACGTTGAAAATGAGCTTTTCAGAGCCAGCAGAGGTCAAAATAAGCAGTAATGCAAACTCAGTCAGAGACATAGATTTTCACTTGCAACTTTCTTTAACATGTTTAACAGTGCATGAATTGTTGTCTAAAACAAAAAAGAATGATGCATTTTATGGCTGGATCTGTTTTATCACTTTCTGAATTGGACGTTGAAAATGAGCTTATCTCAGCCAGCAGAGAGGTCAAATCACAGTAATGCAAACTCAGTCAGAGACATAGATTTTCACTTGCAACTTGCTTTAACATGTTTAACAGTGCATGAATTTTTGTCTAAAACAAAAAAGAATGATGCATTTTATGGCTGAATCTGTTTTATCACTTTCTGAATTGCACGTTGAAAATAAGCTTATCTCAGCCAGCAGAGAGGTCAAATCACAGTAATGCAAACTCAGTCAGAGACATAGATTTTCACTTGCAACTTGCTTTAACATGTTTAACAGTGCATGAATTGTGGTCTAAAACAAAAAAGAATGATGCATTTTATGGCTGGATCTGTTTTTATCACTTTCTGAATTGGACGTTGAAAATGAGCTTATCTCAGCCAGCAGAGAGGTCAAATCACAGTAATGCAAACTCAGTCAGAGACATAGATTTTCACTTGCAACTTGCTTTAACATGTTTAACAGTGCATGAATTGTTGTCTAAAACAAAAAAGAATGATGCATTTTATGGCTGGATCTGGTTTTATCACATTCTGAATTGAACGTTGAAAATGAGCTTTTCAGAGCCAGCAGAGGTCAAAATAAGCAGTAATGCAAACTCAGTCAGAGACATAGATTTTCACTTGCAACTTGCTTTAACATGTTTAACAGTGCATAAATTGTTGTCTAAAACAAAAAAGAATGATGCATTTTATGGCTGGACCTGGTTTTATCACATTCTGAATTGAACGTTGAAAATGAGCTTTTCAGAGCCAGCAGAGGTCAAAATAAGCAGTAATGCAAACTCAGTCAGAGACATAGATTTTCACTTGCAACTTGCTTTAACATGTTTAACAATGCATAAATTGTTGTCTAAAACAAAAAAGAATGATGCATTTTATGGCTGGATCTGTTTTATCACTTTCTGAATTGGACGTTGAAAATGAGCTTATCTCAGCCAGCAGAGAGGTCAAATCACAGTAATGCAAACTCAGTCAGAGACATAGATTTTCACTTGCAACTTGCTTTAACATGTTTAACAGTGCATGAATTGTTGTCTAAAACAAAAAAGAATGATGCATTTTATGGCTGGATCTGTTTTATCACTTTCTGAATTGGACGTTGAAAATGAGCTTATCTCAGCCAGCAGAGAGGTCAAATCACAGTAATGCAAACTCAGTCAGAGACATAGATTTTCACTTGCAACTTGCTTTAACATGTTTAACAGTGCATGAATTGTTGTTTAAAACAAAAAAGAATGATGCATTTTATGGCTGGATCTGTTTTATCACTTTCTGAATTGGACGTTGAAAATGAGCTTATCTCAGCCAGCAGAGAGGTCAAATCACAGTAATGCAAACTCAGTCAGAGACATAGATTTTTACTTGCAACTTGCTTTAACATGTTTAACAATATATGAATTGTTGTCTAAAACAAAAAAGAATGAAGCATTTTATGGCTGGATCTGTTTAATCACTTTCTGAATTGGACGTTGAAAATGAGCTTATCTCAGCCAGCAGAGAGGTCAAATCACAGTAATGCAAACTCAGTCAGAGACATAGATTTTCACTTGCAACTTGCTTTAACATGTTTAACAGTGCATGAATTGTTGTCTAAAACAAAAAAGAATGATGCATTTTATGGCTGGATCTGTTTTATGACTTTCTGAATTGGACGTTGAAAATGAGCTTATCTCAGCCAGCAGAGAGGTCAAATCACAGTAATGCAAACTCAGTCAGAGACATAGATTTTCACTTGCAACTTGCTTTAACATGTTTAACAGTGCATGAATTTTTGTCTAAAACAAAAAAGAATGATGCATTTTATGGCTGAATCTGTTTTATCACTTTCTGAATTGCACGTTGAAAATAAGCTTATCTCAGCCAGCAGAGAGGTCAAATCACAGTAATGCAAACTCAGTCAGAGACATAGATTTTCACTTGCAACTTGCTTTAACATGTTTAACAGTGCATGAATTGTTGTCTAAAACAAAAAAGAATGATGCATTTTATGGCTGGATCTGGTTTTATCACATTCTGAATTGAACGTTGAAAATGAGCTTTTCAGAGCCAGCAGAGGTCAAAATAAGCAGTAATGCAAACTCAGTCAGAGACATAGATTTTCACTTGCAACTTGCTTTAACATGTTTAACAGTGCATGAATTATTGTCTAAAACAAAAAAGAATGATGCATTTTATGGCTGGATCTGTTTTATCACTTTCTGAATTGGACGTTGAAAATGAGCTTATCTCAGCCAGCAGAGAGGTCAAATCACAGTAATGCAAACTCAGTCAGAGACATAGATTTTCACTTGCAACTTGCTTTAACATGTTTAACAGTGCATAAAATGTTGTCTAAAACAAAAAAGTATGGTGCATTTTATGGCTGGATCTGGTTTTATCACATTCTGAATTGAACGTTGAAAATGAGCTTTTCAGAGCCAGCAGAGGTCAAAATAAGCAGTAATGCAAACTCAGTCAGAGACATAGATTTTCACTTGCAACTTGCTTTAACATGTTTAACAGTGCATGAATTGTTGTTTAAAACAAAAAAGAATAATGCATTTTATGGCTGGATCTGTTTTATCACTTTCTGAATTGGACGTTGAAAATGAGCTTATCTCAGCCAGCAGAGAGGTCAAATCACAGTAATGCAAACTCAGTCAGAGACAAAGATTTTCACTTGCAACTTGCTTTAACATGTTTAACAGTGCATGAATTGTTGTCTAAAACAAAAAAGAATGATGCATTTTATGGCTGGATCTGGTTTTATCACATTCTGAATTGAACGTTGAAAATGAGCTTTTCAGAGCCAGCAGAGGTCAAAATAAGCAGTAATGCAAACTCAGTCAGAGACGTAGATTTTCACTTGCAACTTGCTTTAACATGTTTAACAGTGCATAAATTGTTGTCTAAAACAAAAAAGAATGATGCATTTTATGGCTGGATCTGGTTTTATCACATTCTGAATTGAACGTTGAAAATGAGCTTTTCAGAGCCAGCAGAGGTCAAAATAAGCAGTAATGCAAACTCAGTCAGAGACATAGATTTTCACTTGCAACTTGCTTTAACATGTTTAACAATGCATGAATTGTTGTCTAAAACAAAAAAGAATGATGCATTTTATGGCTGGATCTGTTTTATCACTTTCTGAATTGGACGTTGAAAATGAGCTTATCTCAGCCAGCAGAGAGGTCAAATCACAGTAATGCAAACTCAGTCAGAGACATAGATTTTCACTTGCAACTTGCTTTAACATGTTTAACAGTGCATGAAATGTTGTCTAAAACAAAAAAGTATGGTGCATTTTATGGCTGGATCTGGTTTTATCACATTCTGAATTGAACGTTGAAAATGAGCTTTTCAGAGCCAGCAGAGGTCAAAATAAGCAGTAATGCAAACTCAGTCAGAGACATAGATTTTCACTTGCAACTTTCTTTAACATGTTTAACAGTGCATGAATTGTTGTCTAAAACAAAAAAGAATGATGCATTTTATGGCTGGATCTGTTTTATCACTTTCTGAATTGGACGTTGAAAATGAGCTTATCTCAGCCAGCAGAGAGGTCAAATCACAGTAATGCAAACTCAGTCAGAGACATAGATTTTCACTTGCAACTTGCTTTAACATGTTTAACAGTGCATGAATTTTTGTCTAAAACAAAAAAGAATGATGCATTTTATGGCTGAATCTGTTTTATCACTTTCTGAATTGCACGTTGAAAATAAGCTTATCTCAGCCAGCAGAGAGGTCAAATCACAGTAATGCAAACTCAGTCAGAGACATAGATTTTCACTTGCAACTTGCTTTAACATGTTTAACAGTGCATGAATTGTGGTCTAAAACAAAAAAGAATGATGCATTTTATGGCTGGATCTGTTTTTATCACTTTCTGAATTGGACGTTGAAAATGAGCTTATCTCAGCCAGCAGAGAGGTCAAATCACAGTAATGCAAACTCAGTCAGAGACATAGATTTTCACTTGCAACTTGCTTTAACATGTTTAACAGTGCATGAATTGTTGTCTAAAACAAAAAAGAATGATGCATTTTATGGCTGGATCTGGTTTTATCACATTCTGAATTGAACGTTGAAAATGAGCTTTTCAGAGCCAGCAGAGGTCAAAATAAGCAGTAATGCAAACTCAGTCAGAGACATAGATTTTCACTTGCAACTTGCTTTAACATGTTTAACAGTGCATAAATTGTTGTCTAAAACAAAAAAGAATGATGCATTTTATGGCTGGACCTGGTTTTATCACATTCTGAATTGAACGTTGAAAATGAGCTTTTCAGAGCCAGCAGAGGTCAAAATAAGCAGTAATGCAAACTCAGTCAGAGACATAGATTTTCACTTGCAACTTGCTTTAACATGTTTAACAATGCATAAATTGTTGTCTAAAACAAAAAAGAATGATGCATTTTATGGCTGGATCTGTTTTATCACTTTCTGAATTGGACGTTGAAAATGAGCTTATCTCAGCCAGCAGAGAGGTCAAATCACAGTAATGCAAACTCAGTCAGAGACATAGATTTTCACTTGCAACTTGCTTTAACATGTTTAACAGTGCATGAATTGTTGTCTAAAACAAAAAAGAATGATGCATTTTATGGCTGGATCTGTTTTATCACTTTCTGAATTGGACGTTGAAAATGAGCTTATCTCAGCCAGCAGAGAGGTCAAATCACAGTAATGCAAACTCAGTCAGAGACATAGATTTTCACTTGCAACTTGCTTTAACATGTTTAACAGTGCATGAATTGTTGTTTAAAACAAAAAAGAATGATGCATTTTATGGCTGGATCTGTTTTATCACTTTCTGAATTGGACGTTGAAAATGAGCTTATCTCAGCCAGCAGAGAGGTCAAATCACAGTAATGCAAACTCAGTCAGAGACATAGATTTTTACTTGCAACTTGCTTTAACATGTTTAACAATATATGAATTGTTGTCTAAAACAAAAAAGAATGAAGCATTTTATGGCTGGATCTGTTTAATCACTTTCTGAATTGGACGTTGAAAATGAGCTTATCTCAGCCAGCAGAGAGGTCAAATCACAGTAATGCAAACTCAGTCAGAGACATAGATTTTCACTTGCAACTTGCTTTAACATGTTTAACAGTGCATGAATTGTTGTCTAAAACAAAAAAGAATGATGCATTTTATGGCTGGATCTGTTTTATGACTTTCTGAATTGGACGTTGAAAATGAGCTTATCTCAGCCAGCAGAGAGGTCAAATCACAGTAATGCAAACTCAGTCAGAGACATAGATTTTCACTTGCAACTTGCTTTAACATGTTTAACAGTGCATGAATTTTTGTCTAAAACAAAAAAGAATGATGCATTTTATGGCTGAATCTGTTTTATCACTTTCTGAATTGCACGTTGAAAATAAGCTTATCTCAGCCAGCAGAGAGGTCAAATCACAGTAATGCAAACTCAGTCAGAGACATAGATTTTCACTTGCAACTTGCTTTAACATGTTTAACAGTGCATGAATTGTTGTCTAAAACAAAAAAGAATGATGCATTTTATGGCTGGATCTGGTTTTATCACATTCTGAATTGAACGTTGAAAATGAGCTTTTCAGAGCCAGCAGAGGTCAAAATAAGCAGTAATGCAAACTCAGTCAGAGACATAGATTTTCACTTGCAACTTGCTTTAACATGTTTAACAGTGCATGAATTGTTGTCTAAAACAAAAAAGAATGATGCATTTTATGGCTGGATCTGTTTTATCACTTTCTGAATTGGACGTTGAAAATGAGCTTATCTCAGCCAGCAGAGAGGTCAAATCACAGTAATGCAAACTCAGTCAGAGACATAGATTTTCACTTGCAACTTGCTTTAACATGTTTAACAGTGCATAAAATGTTGTCTAAAACAAAAAAGTATGGTGCATTTTATGGCTGGATCTGGTTTTATCACATTCTGAATTGAACGTTGAAAATGAGCTTTTCAGAGCCAGCAGAGGTCAAAATAAGCAGTAATGCAAACTCAGTCAGAGACATAGATTTTCACTTGCAACTTGCTTTAACATGTTTAACAGTGCATGAATTGTTGTTTAAAACAAAAAAGAATAATGCATTTTATGGCTGGATCTGTTTTATCACTTTCTGAATTGGACGTTGAAAATGAGCTTATCTCAGCCAGCAGAGAGGTCAAATCACAGTAATGCAAACTCAGTCAGAGACAAAGATTTTCACTTGCAACTTGCTTTAACATGTTTAACAGTGCATGAATTGTTGTCTAAAACAAAAAAGAATGATGCATTTTATGGCTGGATCTGGTTTTATCACATTCTGAATTGAACGTTGAAAATGAGCTTTTCAGAGCCAGCAGAGGTCAAAATAAGCAGTAATGCAAACTCAGTCAGAGACGTAGATTTTCACTTGCAACTTGCTTTAACATGTTTAACAGTGCATAAATTGTTGTCTAAAACAAAAAACAATGATGCATTTTATGGCTGGATCTGGTTTTATCACATTCTGAATTGAACGTTGAAAATGAGCTTTTCAGAGCCAGCAGAGGTCAAAATAAGCAGTAATGCAAACTCAGTCAGAGACATAGATTTTCACTTGCAACTTGCTTTAACATGTTTAACAATGCATGAATTGTTGTCTAAAACAAAAAAGAATGATGCATTTTATGGCAGGATCTGTTTTATCACTTTCTGAATTGGACGTTGAAAATGAGCTTATCTCAGCCAGCAGAGAGGTCAAATCACAGTAATGCAAACTCAGTCAGAGACATAGATTTTCACTTGCAACTTGCTTTAACATGTTTAACAGTGCATGAAATGTTGTCTAAAACAAAAAAGTATGGTGCATTTTATGGCTGGATCTGGTTTTATCACATTCTGAATTGAACGTTGAAAATGAGCTTTTCAGAGCCAGCAGAGGTCAAAATAAGCAGTAATGCAAACTCAGTCAGAGACATAGATTTTCACTTGCAACTTGCTTTAACATGTTTAACAGTGCATGAATTGTTGTTTAAAACAAAAAAGAATGATGCATTTTATGGCTGGATCTGTTTTATCACTTTCTGAATTGGACGTTGAAAATGAGCTTATCTCAGCCAGCAGAGAGGTCAAATCACAGTAATGCAAACTCAGTCAGAGACAAAGATTTTCACTTGCAACTTGCTTTAACATGTTTAACAGTGCATGAATTGTTGTCTAAAACAAAAAAGAATGATGCATTTTATGGCTGGATCTGGTTTTATCACATTCTGAATTGAACGTTGAAAATGAGCTTTTCAGAGCCAGCAGAGGTCAAAATAAGCAGTAATGCAAACTCAGTCAGAGACATAGATTTTCACCTGCAACTTGCTTTAACATGTTTAACAGTGCATGAATTGTTGTCTAAAACAAAAAAGAATGATGCATTTTATGGCTGGATCTGTTTTATCACTTTCTGAATTGGACGTTGAAAATGAGCTCATCTCAGCCAGCAGAGAGGTCAAATCACAGTAATGCAAACTCAGTCAGAGACATAGATTTTCACTTGCAACTTGCTTTAACATGTTTAACAGTGCATGAATTTTTGTCTAAAACAAAAAAGAATGATGCATTTTATGGCTGGATCTGTTTTATCACTTTCTGAATTGCACGTTGAAAATGAGCTTATCTCAGCCAGCAGAGAGGTCAAATCACAGTAATGCAAACTCAGTCAGAGACATAGATTTTCACTTGCAACTTGCTTTAACATGTTTAACAGTGCATGAATTGTTGTCTAAAACAAAAAAGAATGATGCATTTTATGGCTGGATCTGTTTTTATCACTTTCTGAATTGGACGTTGAAAATGAGCTTATCTCAGCCAGCAGAGAGGTTAAATCACAGTAATGCAAACTCAGTCAGAGACATAGATTTTCACTTGCAACTTGCTTTAACATGTTTAACAGTGCATGAATTGTTGTCTAAAACAAAAAAGAATGATGCATTTTATGGCTGGATCTGGTTTTATCACATTCTGAATTGAACGTTGAAAATGAGCTTTTCAGAGCCAGCAGAGGTCAAAATAAGCAGTAATGCAAACTCAGTCAGAGACATAGATTTTCACTTGCAACTTGCTTTAACATGTTTAACAGTGCATGAATTGATGTCTAAAACAAAAAAGAATGATGCATTGTATGGCTGGATCTGGTTTTATCACATTCTGAATTGAACGTTGAAAATGAGCTTTTCAGAGCCAGCAGAGGTCAAAATAAGCAGTAATGCAAACTCAGTCAGAGACATAGATTTTCACTTGCAACTTGCTTTAACATGTTTAACAGTGCATGAATTGTTGTCTAAAACAAAAAAGAATGATGCATTTTATGGCTGGATCTGGTTTTATCACATTCTGAATTGAACGTTGAAAATGAGCTTTTCAGAGCCAGCAGAGGTCAAAATAAGCAGTAATGCAAACTCAGTCAGAGACATAGATTTTCACTTGCAACTTGCTTTAACATGTTTAACAGTGCATGAATTGATGTCTAAAACAAAAAAGAATGATGCATTTTATGGCTGGATCTGTTTTTATCACTTTCTGAATTGCACGTTGAAAATGAGCTTATCTCAGCCAGCAGAGAGGTCAAATCACAGTAATGCAAACTCAGTCAGAGACATAGATTTTCACTTGCAACTTGCTTTAACATGTTTAACAGTGCATGAATTGTTGTCTAAAACAAAAAAGAATGATGCATTTTATGGCTGGATCTGGTTTTATCACATTCTGAATTGAACGTTGAAAATGAGCTTTTCAGAGCCAGCAGAGGTCAAAATAAGCAGTAATGCAAACTCAGTCAGAGACGTAGATTTTCACTTGCAACTTGCTTTAACATGTTTAACAGTGCATAAATTGTTGTCTAAAACAAAAAAGAATGATGCATTTTATGGCTGGACCTGGTTTTATCACATTCTGAATTGAACGTTGAAAATGAGCTTTTCAGAGCCAGCAGAGGTCAAAATAAGCTGTAATGCAAACTCAGTCAGAGACGTAGATTTTCACTTGCAACTTGCTTTAACATGTTTAACAGTGCATAAATTGTTGTCTAAAACAAAAAAGAATGATGCATTTTATGGCTGGATCTGGTTTTATCACATTCTGAATTGAACGTTGAAAATGAGCTTTTCAGAGCCAGCAGAGGTCAAAATAAGCAGTAATGCAAACTCAGTCAGAGACATAGATTTTCACTTGCAACTTGCTTTAACATGTTTAACAATGCATGAATTGTTGTCTAAAACAAAAAAGAATGATGCATTTTATGGCTGGATCTGTTTTATCACTTTCTGAATTGGACGTTGAAAATGAGCTTATCTCAGCCAGCAGAGAGGTCAAATCACAGTAATGCAAACTCAGTCAGAGACATAGATTTTCACTTGCAACTTGCTTTAACATGTTTAACAGTGCATGAAATGTTGTCTAAAACAAAAAAGTATGGTGCATTTTATGGCTGGATCTGGTTTTATCACATTCTGAATTGAACGTTGAAAATGAGCTTTTCAGAGCCAGCAGAGGTCAAAATAAGCAGTAATGCAAACTCAGTCAGAGACATAGATTTTCACTTGCAACTTGCTTTAACATGTTTAACAGTGCATGAATTGTTGTTTAAAACAAAAAAGAATGATGCATTTTATGGCTGGATCTGTTTTATCACTTTCTGAATTGGACGTTGAAAATGAGCTTATCTCAGCCAGCAGAGAGGTCAAATCACAGTAATGCAAACTCAGTCAGAGACAAAGATTTTCACTTGCAACTTGCTTTAACATGTTTAACAGTGCATGAATTGTTGTCTAAAACAAAAAAGAATGATGCATTTTATGGCTGGATCTGGTTTTATCACATTCTGAATTGAACGTTGAAAATGAGCTTTTCAGAGCCAGCAGAGGTCAAAATAAGCAGTAATGCAAACTCAGTCAGAGACATAGATTTTCACTTGCAACTTGCTTTAACATGTTTAACAGTGCATGAATTGTTGTTTAAAACAAAAAAGAATGATGCATTTTATGGCTGGATCTGTTTTATCACTTTCTGAATTGGACGTTGAAAATGAGCTTATCTCAGCCAGCAGAGAGGTCAAATCACAGTAATGCAAACTCAGTCAGAGACATAGATTTTCACTTGCAACTTGCTTTAACATGTTTAACAGTGCATGAATTTTTGTCTAAAACAAAAAAGAATGATGCATTTTATGGCTGAATCTGTTTTATCACTTTCTGAATTGCACGTTGAAAATAAGCTTATCTCAGCCAGCAGAGAGGTCAAATCACAGTAATGCAAACTCAGTCAGAGACATAGATTTTCACTTGCAACTTGCTTTAACATGTTTAACAGTGCATGAATTGTGGTCTAAAACAAAAAAGAATGATGCATTTTATGGCTGGATCTGTTTTTATCACTTTCTGAATTGGACGTTGAAAATGAGCTTATCTCAGCCAGCAGAGAGGTCAAATCACAGTAATGCAAACTCAGTCAGAGACGTAGATTTTCACTTGCAACTTGCTTTAACATGTTTAACAGTGCATGAATTGTTGTCTAAAACAAAAAAGAATGATGCATTTTATGGCTGGATCTGGTTTTATCACATTCTGAATTGAACGTTGAAAATGAGCTTTTCAGAGCCAGCAGAGGTCAAAATAAGCAGTAATGCAAACTCAGTCAGAGACATAGATTTTCACCTGCAACTTGCTTTAACATGTTTAACAGTGCATGAATTGTTGTCTAAAACAAAAAATAATGATGCATTTTATGGCTGGATCTGTTTTATCACTTTCTGAATTGCACGTTGAAAATGAGCTTATCTCAGCCAGCAGAGAGGTCAAATCACAGTAATGCAAACTCAGTCAGAGACATAGATTTTCACTTGCAACTTGCTTTAACATGTTTAACAGTGCATGAATTGTTGTCTAAAACAAAAAAGAATGATGCATTTTATGGCTGGATCTGTTTTTATCACTTTCTGAATTGGACGTTGAAAATGAGCTTATCTCAGCCAGCAGATAGGTTAAATCACAGTAATGCAAACTCAGTCAGAGACATAGATTTTCACTTGCAACTTGCTTTAACATGTTTAACAGTGCATGAATTGTTGTCTAAAACAAAAAAGAATGATGCATTTTATGGCTGGATCTGGTTTTATCACATTCTGAATTGAACGTTGAAAATGAGCTTTTCAGAGCCAGCAGAGGTCAAAATAAGCAGTAATGCAAACTCAGTCAGAGACATAGATTTTCACTTGCAACTTGCTTTAACATGTTTAACAGTGCATGAATTGTTGTCTAAAACAAAAAAGAATGATGCATTTTATGGCTGGATCTGTTTTATCACTTTCTGAATTGGACGTTGAAAATGAGCTTATCTCAGCCAGCAGAGAGGTCAAATCACAGTAATGCAAACTCAGTCAGAGACATAGATTTTCACTTGCAACTTGCTTTAACATGTTTAACAGTGCATGAATTGTTGTTTAAAACAAAAAAGAATGATGCATTTTATGGCTGGATCTGTTTTATCACTTTCTGAATTGGACGTTGAAAATGAGCTTATCTCAGCCAGCAGAGAGGTCAAATCACAGTAATGCAAACTCAGTCAGAGACATAGATTTTTACTTGCAACTTGCTTTAACATGTTTAACAATGCATGAATTGTTGTCTAAAACAAAAAAGAATGATGCATTTTATGGCTGGATCTGTTTTATCACTTTCTGAATTGGACGTTGAAAATGAGCTTATCTCAGCCAGCAGAGAGGTCAAATCACAGTAATGCAAACTCAGTCAGAGACATAGATTTTCACTTGCAACTTGCTTTAACATGTTTAACAGTGCATGAATTGTTGTCTAAAACAAAAAAGAATGATGCATTTTATGGCTGGATCTGTTTTATGACTTTCTGAATTGGACGTTGAAAATGAGCTTATCTCAGCCAGCAGAGAGGTCAAATCACAGTAATGCAAACTCAGTCAGAGACATAGATTTTCACTTGCAACTTGCTTTAACATGTTTAACAGTGCATGAATTTTTGTCTAAAACAAAAAAGAATGATGCATTTTATGGCTGAATCTGTTTTATCACTTTCTGAATTGCACGTTGAAAATAAGCTTATCTCAGCCAGCAGAGAGGTCAAATCACAGTAATGCAAACTCAGTCAGAGACATAGATTTTCACTTGCAACTTGCTTTAACATGTTTAACAGTGCATGAATTGTTGTCTAAAACAAAAAAGAATGATGCATTTTATGGCTGGATCTGTTTTTATCACTTTCTGAATTGGACGTTGAAAATGAGCTTATCTCAGCCAGCAGAGAGGTTAAATCACAGTAATGCAAACTCAGTCAGAGACATAGATTTTCACTTGCAACTTGCTTTAACATGTTTAACAGTGCATGAATTGTTGTCTAAAACAAAAAAGAATGATGCATTTTATGGCTGGATCTGGTTTTATCACATTCTGAATTGAACGTTGAAAATGAGCTTTTCAGAGCCAGCAGAGGTCAAAATAAGCAGTAATGCAAACTCAGTCAGAGACATAGATTTTCACTTGCAACTTGCTTTAACATGTTTAACAGTGCATGAATTGATGTCTAAAACAAAAAAGAATGATGCATTGTATGGCTGGATCTGGTTTTATCACATTCTGAATTGAACGTTGAAAATGAGCTTTTCAGAGCCAGCAGAGGTCAAAATAAGCAGTAATGCAAACTCAGTCAGAGACGTAGATTTTCACTTGCAACTTGCTTTAACATGTTTAACAGTGCATAAATTGTTGTCTAAAACAAAAAAGAATGATGCATTTTATGGCTGGACCTGGTTTTATCACATTCTGAATTGAACGTTGAAAATGAGCTTTTCAGAGCCAGCAGAGGTCAAAATAAGCAGTAATGCAAACTCAGTCAGAGACATAGATTTTCACTTGCAACTTGCTTTAACATGTTTAACAATGCATAAATTGTTGTCTAAAACAAAAAAGAATGATGCATTTTATGGCTGGATCTGTTTTATCACTTTCTGAATTGGACGTTGAAAATGAGCTTATCTCAGCCAGCAGAGAGGTCAAATCACAGTAATGCAAACTCAGTCAGAGACAAAGATTTTCACTTGCAACTTGCTTTAACATGTTTACAGTGCATGAAATGTTGTCTAAAACAAAAAAGTATGGTGCATTTTATGGCTGGATCTGGTTTTATCACATTCTGAATTGAACGTTGAAAATTAGCTTTTCAGAGCCAGCAGAGGTCAAAATAAGCAGTAATGCAAACTCAGTCAGAGACATAGATTTTCACTTGCAACTTGCTTTAACATGTTTAACAGTGCATGAATTGTTGTTTAAAACAAAAAAGAATGATGCATTTTATGGCTGGATCTGTTTTATCACTTTCTGAATTGGACGTTGAAAATGAGCTTATCTCAGCCAGCAGAGAGGTCAAATCACAGTAATGCAAACTCAGTCAGAGACAAAGATTTTCACTTGCAACTTGCTTTAACATGTTTAACAGTGCATGAATTGTTGTCTAAAACAAAAAAGAATGATGCATTTTATGGCTGGATCTGGTTTTATCACATTCTGAATTGAACGTTGAAAATGAGCTTTTCAGAGCCAGCAGAGGTCAAAATAAGCAGTAATGCAAACTCAGTCAGAGACGTAGATTTTCACTTGCAACTTGCTTTAACATGTTTAACAGTGCATAAATTGTTGTCTAAAACAAAAAAGAATGATGCATTTTATGGCTGGATCTGGTTTTATCACATTCTGAATTGAACGTTGAAAATGAGCTTTTCAGAGCCAGCAGAGGTCAAAATAAGCAGTAATGCAAACTCAGTCAGAGACATAGATTTTCACTTGCAACTTGCTTTAACATGTTTAACAATGCATGAATTGTTGTCTAAAACAAAAAAGAATGATGCATTTTATGGCTGGATCTGTTTTATCACTTTCTGAATTGGACGTTGAAAATGAGCTTATCTCAGCCAGCAGAGAGGTCAAATCACAGTAATGCAAACTCAGTCAGAGACATAGATTTTCACTTGCAACTTGCTTTAACATGTTTAACAGTGCATGAAATGTTGTCTAAAACAAAAAAGTATGGTGCATTTTATGGCTGGATCTGGTTTTATCACATTCTGAATTGAACGTTGAAAATGAGCTTTTCAGAGCCAGCAGAGGTCAAAATAAGCAGTAATGCAAACTCAGTCAGAGACATAGATTTTCACTTGCAACTTGCTTTAACATGTTTAACAGTGCATGAATTGTTGTTTAAAACAAAAAAGAATAATGCATTTTATGGCTGGATCTGTTTTATCACTTTCTGAATTGGACGTTGAAAATGAGCTTATCTCAGCCAGCAGAGAGGTCAAATCACAGTAATGCAAACTCAGTCAGAGACAAAGATTTTCACTTGCAACTTGCTTTAACATGTTTAACAGTGCATGAATTGTTGTCTAAAACAAAAAAGAATGATGCATTTTATGGCTGGATCTGGTTTTATCACATTCTGAATTGAACGTTGAAAATGAGCTTTTCAGAGCCAGCAGAGGTCAAAATAAGCAGTAATGCAAACTCAGTCAGAGACGTAGATTTTCACTTGCAACTTGCTTTAACATGTTTAACAGTGCATAAATTGTTGTCTAAAACAAAAAAGAATGATGCATTTTATGGCTGGATCTGGTTTTATCACATTCTGAATTGAACGTTGAAAATGAGCTTTTCAGAGCCAGCAGAGGTCAAAATAAGCAGTAATGCAAACTCAGTCAGAGACATAGATTTTCACTTGCAACTTGCTTTAACATGTTTAACAATGCATGAATTGTTGTCTAAAACAAAAAAGAATGATGCATTTTATGGCTGGATCTGTTTTATCACTTTCTGAATTGGACGTTGAAAATGAGCTTATCTCAGCCAGCAGAGAGGTCAAATCACAGTAATGCAAACTCAGTCAGAGACATAGATTTTCACTTGCAACTTGCTTTAACATGTTTAACAGTGCATGAAATGTTGTCTAAAACAAAAAAGTATGGTGCATTTTATGGCTGGATCTGGTTTTATCACATTCTGAATTGAACGTTGAAAATGAGCTTTTCAGAGCCAGCAGAGGTCAAAATAAGCAGTAATGCAAACTCAGTCAGAGACATAGATTTTCACTTGCAACTTGCTTTAACATGTTTAACAGTGCATGAATTGTTGTTTAAAACAAAAAAGAATGATGCATTTTATGGCTGGATCTGTTTTATCACTTTCTGAATTGGACGTTGAAAATGAGCTTATCTCAGCCAGCAGAGAGGTCAAATCACAGTAATGCAAACTCAGTCAGAGACAAAGATTTTCACTTGCAACTTGCTTTAACATGTTTAACAGTGCATGAATTGTTGTCTAAAACAAAAAAGAATGATGCATTTTATGGCTGGATCTGGTTTTATCACATTCTGAATTGAACGTTGAAAATGAGCTTTTCAGAGCCAGCAGAGGTCAAAATAAGCAGTAATGCAAACTCAGTCAGAGACATAGATTTTCACTTGCAACTTGCTTTAACATGTTTAACAGTGCATGAATTGTTGTCTAAAACAAAAAAGAATGATGCATTTTATGGCTGGATCTGTTTTATCACTTTCTGAATTGGACGTTGAAAATGAGCTTATCTCAGCCAGCAGAGAGGTCAAATCACAGTAATGCAAACTCAGTCAGAGACAAAGATTTTCACTTGCAACTTGCTTTAACATGTTTAACAGTGCATGAATTTTTGTCTAAAACAAAAAAGAATGATGCATTTTATGGCTGAATCTGTTTTATCACTTTCTGAATTGCACGTTGAAAATAAGCTTATCTCAGCCAGCAGAGAGGTCAAATCACAGTAATGCAAACTCAGTCAGAGACATAGATTTTCACTTGCAACTTGCTTTAACATGTTTAACAGTGCATGAATTGTGGTCTAAAACAAAAAAGAATGATGCATTTTATGGCTGGATCTGTTTTTATCACTTTCTGAATTGGACGTTGAAAATGAGCTTATCTCAGCCAGCAGAGAGGTCAAATCACAGTAATGCAAACTCAGTCAGAGACATAGATTTTCACTTGCAACTTGCTTTAACATGTTTAACAGTGCATGAATTGTTGTCTAAAACAAAAAAGAATGATGCATTTTATGGCTGGATCTGGTTTTATCACATTCTGAATTGAACGTTGAAAATGAGCTTTTCAGAGCCAGCAGAGGTCAAAATAAGCAGTAATGCAAACTCAGTCAGAGACATAGATTTTCACTTGCAACTTGCTTTAACATGTTTAACAGTGCATAAATTGTTGTCTAAAACAAAAAAGAATGATGCATTTTATGGCTGGACCTGGTTTTATCACATTCTGAATTGAACGTTGAAAATGAGCTTTTCAGAGCCAGCAGAGGTCAAAATAAGCAGTAATGCAAACTCAGTCAGAGACATAGATTTTCACTTGCAACTTGCTTTAACATGTTTAACAATGCATAAATTGTTGTCTAAAACAAAAAAGAATGATGCATTTTATGGCTGGATCTGTTTTATCACTTTCTGAATTGGACGTTGAAAATGAGCTTATCTCAGCCAGCAGAGAGGTCAAATCACAGTAATGCAAACTCAGTCAGAGACATAGATTTTCACTTGCAACTTGCTTTAACATGTTTAACAGTGCATGAATTGTTGTCTAAAACAAAAAAGAATGATGCATTTTATGGCTGGATCTGTTTTATCACTTTCTGAATTGGACGTTGAAAATGAGCTTATCTCAGCCAGCAGAGAGGTCAAATCACAGTAATGCAAACTCAGTCAGAGACATAGATTTTCACTTGCAACTTGCTTTAACATGTTTAACAGTGCATGAATTGTTGTTTAAAACAAAAAAGAATGATGCATTTTATGGCTGGATCTGTTTTATCACTTTCTGAATTGGACGTTGAAAATGAGCTTATCTCAGCCCGCAGAGAGGTCAAATCACAGTAATGCAAACTCAGTCAGAGACATAGATTTTTACTTGCAACTTGCTTTAACATGTTTAACAATATATGAATTGTTGTCTAAAACAAAAAAGAATGAAGCATTTTATGGCTGGATCTGTTTAATCACTTTCTGAATTGGACGTTGAAAATGAGCTTATCTCAGCCAGCAGAGAGGTCAAATCACAGTAATGCAAACTCAGTCAGAGACATAGATTTTCACTTGCAACTTGCTTTAACATGTTTAACAGTGCATGAATTGTTGTCTAAAACAAAAAAGAATGATGCATTTTATGGCTGGATCTGTTTTATGACTTTCTGAATTGGACGTTGAAAATGAGCTTATCTCAGCCAGCAGAGAGGTCAAATCACAGTAATGCAAACTCAGTCAGAGACATAGATTTTCACTTGCAACTTGCTTTAACATGTTTAACAGTGCATGAATTTTTGTCTAAAACAAAAAAGAATGATGCATTTTATGGCTGAATCTGTTTTATCACTTTCTGAATTGCACGTTGAAAATAAGCTTATCTCAGCCAGCAGAGAGGTCAAATCACAGTAATGCAAACTCAGTCAGAGACATAGATTTTCACTTGCAACTTGCTTTAACATGTTTAACAGTACATGAATTGTTGTCTAAAACAAAAAAGAATGATGCATTTTATGGCTGGATCTGGTTTTATCACATTCTGAATTGAACGTTGAAAATGAGCTTTTCAGAGCCAGCAGAGGTCAAAATAAGCAGTAATGCAAACTCAGTCAGAGACATAGATTTTCACTTGCAACTTGCTTTAACATGTTTAACAGTGCATGAATTGTTGTCTAAAACAAAAAAGAATGATGCATTTTATGGCTGGATCTGTTTTATCACTTTCTGAATTGGACGTTGAAAATGAGCTTATCTCAGCCAGCAGAGAGGTCAAATCACAGTAATGCAAACTCAGTCAGAGACATAGATTTTCACTTGCAACTTGCTTTAACATGTTTAACAGTGCATAAAATGTTGTCTAAAACAAAAAAGTATGGTGCATTTTATGGCTGGATCTGGTTTTATCACATTCTGAATTGAACGTTGAAAATGAGCTTTTCAGAGCCAGCAGAGGTCAAAATAAGCAGTAATGCAAACTCAGTCAGAGACATAGATTTTCACTTGCAACTTGCTTTAACATGTTTAACAGTGCATGAATTGTTGTTTAAAACAAAAAAGAATAATGCATTTTATGGCTGGATCTGTTTTATCACTTTCTGAATTGGACGTTGAAAATGAGCTTATCTCAGCCAGCAGAGAGGTCAAATCACAGTAATGCAAACTCAGTCAGAGACAAAGATTTTCACTTGCAACTTGCTTTAACATGTTTAACAGTGCATGAATTGTTGTCTAAAACAAAAAAGAATGATGCATTTTATGGCTGGATCTGGTTTTATCACATTCTGAATTGAACGTTGAAAATGAGCTTTTCAGAGCCAGCAGAGGTCAAAATAAGCAGTAATGCAAACTCAGTCAGAGACGTAGATTTTCACTTGCAACTTGCTTTAACATGTTTAACAGTGCATAAATTGTTGTCTAAAACAAAAAAGAATGATGCATTTTATGGCTGGATCTGGTTTTATCACATTCTGAATTGAACGTTGAAAATGAGCTTTTCAGAGCCAGCAGAGGTCAAAATAAGCAGTAATGCAAACTCAGTCAGAGACATAGATTTTCACTTGCAACTTGCTTTAACATGTTTAACAATGCATGAATTGTTGTCTAAAACAAAAAAGAATGATGCATTTTATGGCTGGATCTGTTTTATCACTTTCTGAATTGGACGTTGAAAATGAGCTTATCTCAGCCAGCAGAGAGGTCAAATCACAGTAATGCAAACTCAGTCAGAGACATAGATTTTCACTTGCAACTTGCTTTAACATGTTTAACAGTGCATGAAATGTTGTCTAAAACAAAAAAGTATGGTGCATTTTATGGCTGGATCTGGTTTTATCACATTCTGAATTGAACGTTGAAAATGAGCTTTTCAGAGCCAGCAGAGGTCAAAATAAGCAGTAATGCAAACTCAGTCAGAGACATAGATTTTCACTTGCAACTTGCTTTAACATGTTTAACAGTGCATGAATTGTTGTTTAAAACAAAAAAGAATGATGCATTTTATGGCTGGATCTGTTTTATCACTTTCTGAATTGGACGTTGAAAATGAGCTTAACTCAGCCAGCAGAGAGGTCAAATCACAGTAATGCAAACTCAGTCAGAGACAAAGATTTTCACTTGCAACTTGCTTTAACATGTTTAACAGTGCATGAATTGTTGTCTAAAACAAAAAAGAATGATGCATTTTATGGCTGGATCTGGTTTTATCACATTCTGAATTGAACGTTGAAAATGAGCTTTTCAGAGCCAGCAGAGGTCAAAATAAGCAGTAATGCAAACTCAGTCAGAGACATAGATTTTCACTTGCAACTTGCTTTAACATGTTTAACAGTGCATGAATTGTTGTCTAAAACAAAAAAGAATGATGCATTTTATGGCTGGATCTGTTTTATCACTTTCTGAATTGGACGTTGAAAATGAGCTTATCTCAGCCAGCAGAGAGGTCAAATCACAGTAATGCAAACTCAGTCAGAGACATAGATTTTCACTTGCAACTTGCTTTAACATGTTTAACAGTGCATGAATTGTTGTCTAAAACAAAAAAGAATGATGCATTTTATGGCTGGATCTGTTTTATCACTTTCTGAATTGGACGTTGAAAATGAGCTTATCTCAGCCAGCAGAGAGGTCAAATCACAGTAATGCAAACTCAGTCAGAGACATAGATTTTCACTTGCAACTTGCTTTAACATGTTTAACAGTGCATGAATTTTTGTCTAAAACAAAAAAGAATGATGCATTTTATGGCTGAATCTGTTTTATCACTTTCTGAATTGCACGTTGAAAATAAGCTTATCTCAGCCAGCAGAGAGTTCAAATCACAGTAATGCAAACTCAGTCAGAGACATAGATTTTCACTTGCAACTTGCTTTAACATGTTTAACAGTGCATGAATTGTGGTCTAAAACAAAAAAGAATGATGCATTTTATGGCTGGATCTGTTTTTATCACTTTCTGAATTGGACGTTGAAAATGAGCTTATCTCAGCCAGCAGAGAGGTCAAATCACAGTAATGCAAACTCAGTCAGAGACATAGATTTTCACTTGCAACTTGCTTTAACATGTTTAACAGTGCATGAATTGTTGTCTAAAACAAAAAAGAATGATGCATTTTATGGCTGGATCTGGTTTTATCACATTCTGAATTGAACGTTGAAAATGAGCTTTTCAGAGCCAGCAGAGGTCAAAATAAGCAGTAATGCAAACTCAGTCAGAGACATAGATTTTCACCTGCAACTTGCTTTAACATGTTTAACAGTGCATGAATTGTTGTCTAAAACAAAAAATAATGATGCATTTTATGGCTGGATCTGTTTTATCACTTTCTGAATTGCACGTTGAAAATGAGCTTATCTCAGCCAGCAGAGAGGTCAAATCACAGTAATGCAAACTCAGTCAGAGACATAGATTTTCACTTGCAACTTGCTTTAACATGTTTAACAGTGCATGAATTGTTGTCTAAAACAAAAAAGAATGATGCATTTTATGGCTGGATCTGTTTTTATCACTTTCTGAATTGGACGTTGAAAATGAGCTTATCTCAGCCAGCAGAGAGGTTAAATCACAGTAATGCAAACTCAGTCAGAGACATAGATTTTCACTTGCAACTTGCTTTAACATGTTTAACAGGGCATGAATTGTTGTCTAAAACAAAAAAGAATGATGCATTTTATGGCTGGATCTGGTTTTATCACATTCTGAATTGAACGTTGAAAATGAGCTTTTCAGAGCCAGCAGAGGTCAAAATAAGCAGTAATGCAAACTCAGTCAGAGACATAGATTTTCACTTGCAACTTGCTTTAACATGTTTAACAGTGCATGAATTGATGTCTAAAACAAAAAAGAATGATGCATTGTATGGCTGGATCTGGTTTTATCACATTCTGAATTGAACGTTGAAAATGAGCTTTTCAGAGCCAGCAGAGGTCAAAATAAGCAGTAATGCAAACTCAGTCAGAGACGTAGATTTTCACTTGCAACTTGCTTTAACATGTTTAACAGTGCATAAATTGTTGTCTAAAACAAAAAAGAATGATGCATTTTATGGCTGGACCTGGTTTTATCACATTCTGAATTGAACGTTGAAAATGAGCTTTTCAGAGCCAGCAGAGGTCAAAATAAGCAGTAATGCAAACTCAGTCAGAGACATAGATTTTCACTTGCAACTTGCTTTAACATGTTTAACAATGCATGAATTGTTGTCTAAAACAAAAAAGAATGATGCATTTTATGGCTGGATCTGTTTTATCACTTTCTGAATTGGACGTTGAAAATGAGCTTATCTCAGCCAGCAGAGAGGTCAAATCACAGTAATGCAAACTCAGTCAGAGACAAAGATTTTCACTTGCAACTTGCTTTAACATGTTTAACAATGCATGAATTGTTGTCTAAAACAAAAAAGAATGATGCATTTTATGGCTGGATCTGTTTTATCACTTTCTGAGTTGGACGTTGAAAATGAGCTTATCTCAGCCAGCAGAGAGGTCAAATCACAGTAATGCAAACTCAGTCAGAGACATAGATTTTCACTTGCAACTTGCTTTAACATGTTTAACAGTGCATGAAATGTTGTCTAAAACAAAAAAGTATGGTGCATTTTATGGCTGGATCTGGTTTTATCACATTCTGAATTGAACGTTGAAAATGAGCTTTTCAGAGCCAGCAGAGGTCAAAATAAGCAGTAATGCAAACTCAGTCAGAGACATAGATTTTCACTTGCAACTTGCTTTAACATGTTTAACAGTGCATGAATTGTTGTTTAAAACAAAAAAGAATGATGCATTTTATGGCTGGATCTGTTTTATCACTTTCTGAATTGGACGTTGAAAATGAGCTTATCTCAGCCAGCAGAGAGGTCAAATCACAGTAATGCAAACTCAGTCAGAGACAAAGATTTTCACTTGCAACTTGCTTTAACATGTTTAACAGTGCATGAATTGTTTTCTAAAACAAAAAAGAATGATGCATTTTATGGCTGGATCTGGTTTTATCACATTCTGAATTGAACGTTGAAAATGAGCTTTTCAGAGCCAGCAGAGGTCAAAATAAGCAGTAATGCAAACTCAGTCAGAGACATAGATTTTCACTTGCAACTTGCTTTAACATGTTTAACAGTGCATGAATTGTTGTCTAAAACAAAAAAGAATGATGCATTTTATGGCTGGATCTGTTTTATCACTTTCTGAATTGGACGTTGAAAATGAGCTTATCTCAGCCAGCAGAGAGGTCAAATCACAGTAATGCAAACTCAGTCAGAGACATAGATTTTCACTTGCAACTTGCTTTAACATGTTTAACAGTGCATGAATTGTTGTTTAAAACAAAAAAGAATGATGCATTTTTTGGCTGGATCTGTTTTATCACTTTCTGAATTGGACGTTGAAAATGAGCTTATCTCAGCCAGCAGAGAGGTCAAATCACAGTAATGCAAACTCAGTCAGAGACATAGATTTTTACTTGCAACTTGCTTTAACATGTTTAACAATGCATGAATTGTTGTCTAAAACAAAAAAGAATGATGCATTTTATGGCTGGATCTGTTTTATCACTTTCTGAATTGGACGTTGAAAATGAGCTTATCTCAGCCAGCAGAGAGGTCAAATCAGAGTAATGCAAACTCAGTCAGAGACATAGATTTTCACTTGCAACTTGCTTTAACATGTTTAACAGTGCATGAATTGTTGTCTAAAACAAAAAAGAATGATGCATTTTATGGCTGGATCTGTTTTATGACTTTCTGAATTGGACGTTGAAAATGAGCTTATCTCAGCCAGCAGAGAGGTCAAATCACAGTAATGCAAACTCAGTCAGAGACATAGATTTTCACTTGCAACTTGCTTTAACATGTTTAACAGTGCATGAATTTTTGTCTAAAACAAAAAAGAATGATGCATTTTATGGCTGAATCTGTTTTATCACTTTCTGAATTGCACGTTGAAAATAAGCTTATCTCAGCCAGCAGAGAGGTCAAATCACAGTAATGCAAACTCAGTCAGAGACATAGATTTTCACTTGCAACTTGCTTTAACATGTTTAACAGTGCATGAATTGTTGTCTAAAACAAAAAAGAATGATGCATTTTATGGCTGGATCTGTTTTTATCACTTTCTGAATTGGACGTTGAAAATGAGCTTATCTCAGCCAGCAGAGAGGTCAAATCACAGTAATGCAAACTCAGTCAGAGACATAGATTTTCACTTGCAACTTGCTTTAACATGTTTAACAGTGCATGAATTGTTGTCTAAAACAAAAAAGAATGATGCATTTTATGGCTGGATCTGGTTTTATCACATTCTGAATTGAACGTTGAAAATGAGCTTTTCAGAGCCAGCAGAGGTCAAAATAAGCAGTAATGCAAACTCAGTCAGAGACATAGATTTTCACTTGCAACTTGCTTTAACATGTTTAACAGTGCATGAAATGTTGTCTAAAACAAAAAAGAATGGTGCATTTTATGGCTGGATCTGTTTTTATCACTTTCTGAATTGGACGTTGAAAATGAGCTTATCTCAGCGAGCAGAGAGGTCAAATCACAGTAATGCAAACTCAGTCAGAGACATAGATTTTCACCTGCAACTTGCTTTAACATGTTTAACAGTGCATGAAATGTTGTCTAAAACAAAAAAGAATGATGCATTTTATGGCTGGATCTGTTTTATCACTTTCTGAATTGGACGTTGAAAATGAGCTTATCTCAGCCAGCAGAGAGGTCAAATCACAGTAATGCAAACTCAGTCAGAGACATAGATTTTCACTTGCAACTTGCTTTAACATGTTTAACAGTGCATGAATTGTTGTCTAAAACAAAAAAGAATGATGCATTTTATGGCTGGATCTGTTTTTATCACTTTCTGAATTGCACGTTGAAAATGAGCTTATCTCAGCCAGCAGAGAGGTCAAATCACAGTAATGCAAACTCAGTCAGAGACATAGATTTTCACTTGCAACTTGCTTTAACATGTTTAACAGTGCATGAATTGTTGTCTAAAACAAAAAAGAATGATGCATTTTATGGCTGGATCTGGTTTTATCACATTCTGAATTGAACGTTGAAAATGAGCTTTTCAGAGCCAGCAGAGGTCAAAATAAGCAGTAATGCAAACTCAGTCAGAGACATAGATTTTCACTTGCAACTTGCTTTAACATGTTTAACAGTGCATGAATTGATGTCTAAAACAAAAAAGAATGATGCATTGTATGGCTGGATCTGGTTTTATCACATTCTGAATTGAACGTTGAAAATGAGCTTTTCAGAGCCAGCAGAGGTCAAAATAAGCAGTAATGCAAACTCAGTCAGAGACGTAGATTTTCACTTGCAACTTGCTTTAACATGTTTAACAGTGCATAAATTGTTGTCTAAAACAAAAAAGAATGATGCATTTTATGGCTGGACCTGGTTTTATCACATTCTGAATTGAACGTTGAAAATGAGCTTTTCAGAGCCAGCAGAGGTCAAAATAAGCAGTAATGCAAACTCAGTCAGAGACATAGATTTTCACTTGCAACTTGCTTTAACATGTTTAACAATGCATAAATTGTTGTCTAAAACAAAAAAGAATGATGCATTTTATGGCTGGATCTGTTTTATCACTTTCTGAATTGGACGTTGAAAATGAGCTTATCTCAGCCAGCAGAGAGGTCAAATCACAGTAATGCAAACTCAGTCAGAGACAAAGATTTTCACTTGCAACTTGCTTTAACATGTTTACAGTGCATGAAATGTTGTCTAAAACAAAAAAGTATGGTGCATTTTATGGCTGGATCTGGTTTTATCACATTCTGAATTGAACGTTGAAAATGAGCTTTTCAGAGCCAGCAGAGGTCAAAATAAGCAGTAATGCAAACTCAGTCAGAGACATAGATTTTCACTTGCAACTTGCTTTAACATGTTTAACAGTGCATGAATTGTTGTTTAAAACAAAAAAGAATGATGCATTTTATGGCTGGATCTGTTTTATCACTTTCTGAATTGGACGTTGAAAATGAGCTTATCTCAGCCAGCAGAGAGGTCAAATCACAGTAATGCAAACTCAGTCAGAGACAAAGATTTTCACTTGCAACTTGCTTTAACATGTTTAACAGTGCATGAATTGTTGTCTAAAACAAAAAAGAATGATGCATTTTATGGCTGGATCTGGTTTTATCACATTCTGAATTGAACGTTGAAAATGAGCTTTTCAGAGCCAGCAGAGGTCAAAATAAGCAGTAATGCAAACTCAGTCAGAGACGTAGATTTTCACTTGCAACTTGCTTTAACATGTTTAACAGTGCATAAATTGTTGTCTAAAACAAAAAAGAATGATGCATTTTATGGCTGGACCTGGTTTTATCACATTCTGAATTGGACGTTGAAAATGAGCTTTTCAGAGCCAGCAGAGGTCAAAATAAGCAGTAATGCAAACTCAGTCAGAGACATAGATTTTCACTTGCAACTTGCTTTAACATGTTTAACAGTGCATGAATTGTTGTCTAAAACAAAAAAGAATGATGCATTTTATGGCTGGATCTGTTTTATCACTTTCTGAATTGGACGTTGAAAATGAGCTTATCTCAGCCAGCAGAGAGGTCAAACCACAGTAATGCACACTCAGTCAGAGACATAGATTTTCACTTGCAACTTGCTTTAACATGTTTAACAGTGCATGAATTGTTGTTTAAAACAAAAAAGAATGATGCATTTTATGGCTGGATCTGTTTTATCACTTTCTGAATTGGACGTTGAAAATGAGCTTATCTCAGCCAGCAGAGAGGTCAAATCACAGTAATGCAAACTCAGTCAGAGACATAGATTTTTACTTGCAACTTGCTTTAACATGTTTAACAATGCATGAATTGTTGTCTAAAACAAAAAAGAATGATGCATTTTATGGCTGGATCTGTTTTATCACTTTCTGAATTGGACGTTGAAAATGAGCTTATCTCAGCCAGCAGAGAGGTCAAATCACAGTAATGCAAACTCAGTCAGAGACATAGATTTTCACTTGCAACTTGCTTTAACATGTTTAACAGTGCATGAATTTTTGTCTAAAACAAAAAAGAATGATGCATTTTATGGCTGAATCTGTTTTATCACTTTCTGAATTGCACGTTGAAAATAAGCTTATCTCAGCCAGCAGAGAGTTCAAATCACAGTAATGCAAACTCAGTCAGAGACATAGATTTTCACTTGCAACTTGCTTTAACATGTTTAACAGTGCATGAATTGTGGTCTAAAACAAAAAAGAATGATGCATTTTATGGCTGGATCTGTTTTTATCACTTTCTGAATTGGACGTTGAAAATGAGCTTATCTCAGCCAGCAGAGAGGTCAAATCACAGTAATGCAAACTCAGTCAGAGACATAGATTTTCACTTGCAACTTGCTTTAACATGTTTAACAGTGCATGAATTGTTGTCTAAAACAAAAAAGAATGATGCATTTTATGGCTGGATCTGGTTTTATCACATTCTGAATTGAACGTTGAAAATGAGCTTTTCAGAGCCAGCAGAGGTCAAAATAAGCAGTAATGCAAACTCAGTCAGAGACATAGATTTTCACCTGCAACTTGCTTTAACATGTTTAACAGTGCATGAATTGTTGTCTAAAACAAAAAATAATGATGCATTTTATGGCTGGATCTGTTTTATCACTTTCTGAATTGCACGTTGAAAATGAGCTTATCTCAGCCAGCAGAGAGGTCAAATCACAGTAATGCAAACTCAGTCAGAGACATAGATTTTCACTTGCAACTTGCTTTAACATGTTTAACAGTGCATGAATTGTTGTCTAAAACAAAAAAGAATGATGCATTTTATGGCTGGATCTGTTTTTATCACTTTCTGAATTGGACGTTGAAAATGAGCTTATCTCAGCCAGCAGAGAGGTTAAATCACAGTAATGCAAACTCAGTCAGAGACATAGATTTTCACTTGCAACTTGCTTTAACATGTTTAACAGTGCATGAATTGTTGTCTAAAACAAAAAAGAATGATGCATTTTATGGCTGGATCTGGTTTTATCACATTCTGAATTGAACGTTGAAAATGAGCTTTTCAGAGCCAGCAGAGGTCAAAATAAGCAGTAATGCAAACTCAGTCAGAGACATAGATTTTCACTTGCAACTTGCTTTAACATGTTTAACAGTGCATGAATTGTTGTCTAAAACAAAAAAGAATGATGCATTTTATGGCTGGATCTGTTTTATCACTTTCTGAATTGGACGTTGAAAATGAGCTTATCTCAGCCAGCAGAGAGGTCAAATCACAGTAATGCAAACTCAGTCAGAGACATAGATTTTCACTTGCAACTTGCTTTAACATGTTTAACAGTGCATGAATTGTTGTCTAAAACAAAAAAGAATGATGCATTTTATGGCTGGATCTGTTTTATCACTTTCTGAATTGCACGTTGAAAATGAGCTTATCTCAGCCAGCAGAGAGGTCAAATCACAGTAATGCAAACTCAGTCAGAGACATAGATTTTCACTTGCAACTTGCTTTAACATGTTTAACAGTGCATGAATTGTTGTCTAAAACAAAAAAGAATGATGCATTGTATGGCTGGATCTGGTTTTATCACATTCTGAATTGAACGTTGAAAATGAGCTTTTCAGAGCCAGCAGAGGTCAAAATAAGCAGTAATGCAAACTCAGTCAGAGACGTAGATTTTCACTTGCAACTTGCTTTAACATGTTTAACAGTGCATAAATTGTTGTCTAAAACAAAAAAGAATGATGCATTTTATGGCTGGATCTGGTTTTATCACATTCTGAATTGAACGTTGAAAATGAGCTTTTCAGAGCCAGCAGAGGTCAAAATAAGCAGTAATGCAAACTCAGTCAGAGACATAGATTTTCACTTGCAACTTGCTTTAACATGTTTAACAATGCATGAATTGTTGTCTAAAACAAAAAAGAATGATGCATTTTATGGCTGGATCTGTTTTATCACTTTCTGAATACGACGTTGAAAATGAGCTTATCTCAGCCAGCAGAGAGGTCAAATCACAGTAATGCAAACTCAGTCAGAGACATAGATTTTCACTTGCAACTTGCTTTAACATGTTTAACAGTGCATGAAATGTTGTCTAAAACAAAAAAGTATGGTGCATTTTATGGCTGGATCTGGTTTTATCACATTCTGAATTGAACGTTGAAAATGAGCTTTTCAGAGCCAGCAGAGGTCAAAATAAGCAGTAATGCAAACTCAGTCAGAGACATAGATTTTCACTTGCAACTTGCTTTAACATGTTTAACAGTGCATGAAATGTTGTCTAAAACAAAAAAGAATGGTGCATTTTATGGCTGGATCTGTTTTTATCACTTTCTGAATTGGACGTTGAAAATGAGCTTATCTCAGCGAGCAGAGAGGTCAAATCACAGTAATGCAAACTCAGTCAGAGACATAGATTTTCACCTGTAACTTGCTTTAACATGTTTAACAGTGCATGAAATGTTGTCTAAAACAAAAAAGAATGATGCATTTTATGGCTGGATCTGTTTTATCACTTTCTGAATTGGACGTTGAAAATGAGCTTATCTCAGCCAGCAGAGAGGTCAAATCACAGTAATGCAAACTCAGTCAGAGACATAGATTTTCACTTGCAACTTGCTTTAACATGTTTAACAGTGCATGAATTGTTGTCTTAAACAAAAAAGAATGATGCATTATATGGCTGGATCTGTTTTATCACTTTCTGAATTGCACGTTGAAAATGAGCTTATCTCAGCCAGCAGAGAGGTCAAATCACAGTAATGCAAACTCAGTCAGAGACATAGATTTTCACTTGCAACTTGCTTTAACATGTTTAACAGTGCATGAATTGTTGTCTAAAACAAAAAAGAATGATGCATTTTATGGCTGGATCTGTTTTTATCACTTTCTGAATTGCACGTTGAAAATGAGCTTATCTCAGCCAGCAGAGAGGTCAAATCACAGTAATGCAAACTCAGTCAGAGACATAGATTTTCACTTGCAACTTGCTTTAACATGTTTAACAGTGCATGAATTGTTGTCTAAAACAAAAAAGAATGATGCATTTTATGGCTGGATCTGGTTTTATCACATTCTGAATTGAACGTTGAAAATGAGCTTTTCAGAGCCAGCAGAGGTCAAAATAAGCAGTAATGCAAACTCAGTCAGAGACATAGATTTTCACTTGCAACTTGCTTTAACATGTTTAACAGTGCATGAATTGTTGTCTAAAACAAAAAAGGATGATGCATTGTATGGCTGGATCTGGTTTTATCACATTCTGAATTGAACGTTGAAAATGAGCTTTTCAGAGCCAGCAGAGGTCAAAATAAGCAGTAATGCAAACTCAGTCAGAGACGTAGATTTTCACTTGCAACTTGCTTTAACATGTTTAACAGTGCATGAATTGTTGTCTAAAACAAAAAAGAATGATGCATTTTATGGCTGGATCTGGTTTTATCACATTCTGAATTGAACGTTGAAAATGAGCTTTTCAGAGCCAGCAGAGGTCAAAATAATTAGTAATGCAAACTCAGTCAGAGACATAGATTTTCACTTGCAACTTGCTTTAACATGTTTAACAATGCATGAATTGTTGTCTAAAACAAAAAAGAATGATGCATTTTATGGCTGGATCTGTTTTATCACTTTCTGAATTGCACGTTGAAAATGAGCTTATCTCAGCCAGCAGAGAGGTCAAATCACAGTAATGCAAACACAGTCAGAGACATAGATTTTCACTTGCAACTTGCTTTAACATGTTTAACAGTGCATGAATTGTTGTCTAAAACAAAAAAGAATGATGCATTTTATGGCTGGATCTGTTTTATGACTTTCTGAATTGGACGTTGAAAATGAGCTTATCTCAGCGAGCAGAGAGGTCAAATCACAGTAATGCAAACTCAGTCAGAGACATAGATTTTCACCTGCAACTTGCTTTAACATGTTTAACAGTGCATGAAATGTTGTCTAAAACAAAAAAGAATGATGCATTTTATGGCTGGATCTGTTTTATCACTTTCTGAATTGGACGTTGAAAATGAGCTTATCTCAGCCAGCAGAGAGGTCAAATCACAGTAATGCAAACTCAGTCAGAGACAAAGATTTTCACTTGCAACTTGCTTTAACATGTTTAACAGTGCATGAATTGTTGTCTTAAACAAAAAAGAATGATGCATTATATGGCTGGATCTGTTTTATCACTTTCTGAATTGCACGTTGAAAATGAGCTTATCTCAGCCAGCAGAGAGGTCAAATCACAGTAATGCAAACTCAGTCAGAGACATAGATTTTCACTTGCAACTTGCTTTAACATGTTTAACAGTGCATGAATTGTTGTCTAAAACAAAAAAGAATGATGCATTTTATGGCTGGATCTGTTTTTATCACTTTCTGAATTGCACGTTGAAAATGAGCTTATCTCAGCCAGCAGAGAGGTCAAATCACAGTAATGCAAACTCAGTCAGAGACATAGATTTTCACTTGCAACTTGCTTTAACATGTTTAACAGTGCATGAATTGTTGTCTAAAACAAAAAAGAATGATGCATTTTATGGCTGGATCTGGTTTTATCACATTCTGAATTGAACGTTGAAAATGAGCTTTTCAGAGCCAGCAGAGGTCAAAATAAGCAGTAATGCAAACTCAGTCAGAGACATAGATTTTCACTTGCAACTTGCTTTAACATGTTTAACAGTGCATGAATTGTTGTCTAAAACAAAAAAGAATGATGCATTGTATGGCTGGATCTGGTTTTATCACATTCTGAATTGAACGTTGAAAATGAGCTTTTCAGAGCCAGCAGAGGTCAAAATAAGCAGTAATGCAAACTCAGTCAGAGACGTAGATTTTCACTTGCAACTTGCTTTAACATGTTTAACAGTGCATGAATTGTTGTCTAAAACAAAAAAGAATGATGCATTTTATGGCTGGATCTGGTTTTATCACATTCTGAATTGAACGTTGAAAATGAGCTTTTCAGAGCCAGCAGAGGTCAAAATAATTAGTAATGCAAACTCAGTCAGAGACATAGATTTTTACTTGCAACTTGCTTTAACATGTTTAACAATGCATGAATTGTTGTCTAAAACAAAAAAGAATGATGCATTTTATGGCTGGATCTGTTTTATCACTTTCTGAATTGCACGTTGAAAATGAGCTTATCTCAGCCAGCAGAGAGGTCAAATCACAGTAATGCAAACTCAGTCAGAGACATAGATTTTCACTTGCAACTTGCTTTAACATGTTTAACAGTGCATGAATTGTTGTCTAAAACAAAAAAGAATGATGCATTTTATGGCTGGATCTGTTTTATGACTTTCTGAATTGGACGTTGAAAATGAGCTTATCTCAGCCAGCAGAGAGGTCAAATCACAGTAATGCAAACTCAGTCAGAGACATAGATTTTCACTTGCAACTTGCTTTAACATGTTTAACAGTGCATGAATTTTTGTCTAAAACAAAAAAGAATGATGCATTTTATGGCTGAATCTGTTTTATCACTTTCTGAATTGCACGTTGAAAATAAGCTTATCTCAGCCAGCAGAGAGGTCAAATCACAGTAATGCAAACTCAGTCAGAGACATAGATTTTCACTTGCAACTTGCTTTAACATGTTTAACAGTGCATGAATTGTTGTCTAAAACAAAAAAGAATGATGCATTTTATGGCTGGATCTGTTTTTATCACTTTCTGAATTGGACGTTGAAAATGAGCTTATCTCAGCCAGCAGAGAGGTCAAATCACAGAAATGCAAACTCAGTCAGAGACATAGATTTTCACTTGCAACTTGCTTTAACATGTTTAACAGTGCATGAATTGTTGTCTAAAACAAAAAAGAATGATGCATTTTATGGCTGGATCTGGTTTTATCACATTCTGAATTGAACGTTGAAAATGAGCTTTTCAGAGCCAGCAGAGGTCAAAATAAGCAGTAATGCAAACTCAGTCAGAGACATAGATTTTCACTTGCAACTTGCTTTAACATGTTTAACAGTGCATGAAATGTTGTCTAAAACAAAAAAGAATGGTGCATTTTATGGCTGGATCTGTTTTTATCACTTTCTGAATTGGACGTTGAAAATGAGCTTATCTCAGCGAGCAGAGAGGTCAAATCACAGTAATGCAAACTCAGTCAGAGACATAGATTTTCACCTGCAACTTGCTTTAACATGTTTAACAGTGCATGAAATGTTGTCTAAAACAAAAAAGAATGATGCATTTTATGGCTGGATCTGTTTTATGACTTTCTGAATTGGACGTTGAAAATGAGCTTATCTCAGCGAGCAGAGAGGTCAAATCACAGTAATGCAAACTCAGTCAGAGACATAGATTTTCACCTGCAACTTGCTTTAACATGTTTAACAGTGCATGAAATGTTGTCTAAAACAAAAAAGAATGATGCATTTTATGGCTGGATCTGTTTTATCACTTTCTGAATTGGACGTTGAAAATGAGCTTATCTCAGCCAGCAGAGAGGTCAAATCACAGTAATGCAAACTCAGTCAGAGACAAAGATTTTCACTTGCAACTTGCTTTAACATGTTTAACAGTGCATGAATTGTTGTCTTAAACAAAAAAGAATGATGCATTATATGGCTGGATCTGTTTTATCACTTTCTGAATTGCACGTTGAAAATGAGCTTATCTCAGCCAGCAGAGAGGTCAAATCACAGTAATGCAAACTCAGTCAGAGACATAGATTTTCACTTGCAACTTGCTTTAACATGTTTAACAGTGCATGAATTGTTGTCTAAAACAAAAAAGAATGATGCATTTTATGGCTGGATCTGTTTTTATCACTTTCTGAATTGCACGTTGAAAATGAGCTTATCTCAGCCAGCAGAGAGGTCAAATCACAGTAATGCAAACTCAGTCAGAGACATAGATTTTCACTTGCAACTTGCTTTAACATGTTTAACAGTGCATGAATTGTTGTCTAAAACAAAAAAGAATGATGCATTTTATGGCTGGATCTGGTTTTATCACATTCTGAATTGAACGTTGAAAATGAGCTTTTCAGAGCCAGCAGAGGTCAAAATAAGCAGTAATGCAAACTCAGTCAGAGACATAGATTTTCACTTGCAACTTGCTTTAACATGTTTAACAGTGCATGAATTGTTGTCTAAAACAAAAAAGAATGATGCATTGTATGGCTGGATCTGGTTTTATCACATTCTGAATTGAACGTTGAAAATGAGCTTTTCAGAGCCAGCAGAGGTCAAAATAAGCAGTAATGCAAACTCAGTCAGAGACGTAGATTTTCACTTGCAACTTGCTTTAACATGTTTAACAGTGCATGAATTGTTGTCTAAAACAAAAAAGAATGATGCATTTTATGGCTGGATCTGGTTTTATCACATTCTGAATTGAACGTTGAAAATGAGCTTTTCAGAGCCAGCAGAGGTCAAAATAATTAGTAATGCAAACTCAGTCAGAGACATAGATTTTTACTTGCAACTTGCTTTAACATGTTTAACAGTGCATGAATTGTTGTCTAAAACAAAAAAGAATGATGCATTTTATGGCTGGATCTGTTTTATGACTTTCTGAATTGGACGTTGAAAATGAGCTTATCTCAGCCAGCAGAGAGGTCAAATCACAGTAATGCAAACTCAGTCAGAGACATAGATTTTCACTTGCAACTTGCTTTAACATGTTTAACAGTGCATGAATTTTTGTCTAAAACAAAAAAGAATGATGCATTTTATGGCTGAATCTGTTTTATCACTTTCTGAATTGCACGTTGAAAATAAGCTTATCTCAGCCAGCAGAGAGGTCAAATCACAGTAATGCAAACTCAGTCAGAGACATAGATTTTCACTTGCAACTTGCTTTAACATGTTTAACAGTGCATGAATTGTTGTCTAAAACAAAAAAGAATGATGCATTTTATGGCTGGATCTGTTTTTATCACTTTCTGAATTGGACGTTGAAAATGAGCTTATCTCAGCCAGCAGAGAGGTCAAATCACAGTAATGCAAACTCAGTCAGAGACATAGATTTTCACTTGCAACTTGCTTTAACATGTTTAACAGTGCATGAATTGTTGTCTAAAACAAAAAAGAATGATGCATTTTATGGCTGGATCTGGTTTTATCACATTCTGAATTGAACGTTGAAAATGAGCTTTTCAGAGCCAGCAGAGGTCAAAATAAGCAGTAATGCAAACTCAGTCAGAGACATAGATTTTCACTTGCAACTTGCTTTAACATGTTTAACAGTGCATGAAATGTTGTCTAAAACAAAAAAGAATGGTGCATTTTATGGCTGGATCTGTTTTTATCACTTTCTGAATTGGACGTTGAAAATGAGCTTATCTCAGCGAGCAGAGAGGTCAAATCACAGTAATGCAAACTCAGTCAGAGACATAGATTTTCACCTGCAACTTGCTTTAACATGTTTAACAGTGCATGAAATGTTGTCTAAAACAAAAAAGAATGATGCATTTTATGGCTGGATCTGTTTTATCACTTTCTGAATTGGACGTTGAAAATGAGCTTATCTCAGCCAGCAGAGAGGTCAAATCACAGTAATGCAAACTCAGTCAGAGACATAGATTTTCACTTGCAACTTGCTTTAACATGTTTAACAGTGCATGAATTGTTGTCTAAAACAAAAAAGAATGATGCATTTTATGGCTGGATCTGTTTTTATCACTTTCTGAATTGCACGTTGAAAATGAGCTTATCTCAGTCAGCAGAGAGGTCAAATCACAGTAATGCAAACTCAGTCAGAGACATAGATTTTCACTTGCAACTTGCTTTAACATGTTTAACAGTGCATGAATTGTTGTCTAAAACAAAAAAGAATGATGCATTTTATGGCTGGATCTGGTTTTATCACATTCTGAATTGAACGTTGAAAATGAGCTTTTCAGAGCCAGCAGAGGTCAAAATAAGCAGTAATGCAAACTCAGTCAGAGACGTAGATTTTCACTTGCAACTTGCTTTAACATGTTTAACAGTGCATAAATTGTTGTCTAAAACAAAAAAGAATGATGCATTTTATGGATGGACCTGGTTTTATCACATTCTGAATTGAACGTTGAAAATGAGCTTTTCAGAGCCAGCAGAGGTCAAAATAAGCAGTAATGCAAACTCAGTCAGAGACATAGATTTTCACTTGCAACTTGCTTTAACATGTTTAACAATGCATAAATTGTTGTCTAAAACAAAAAAGAATGATGCATTTTATGGCTGGACCTGGTTTTATCACATTTTGAATTGAACGTTGAAAATGAGCTTTTCAGAGCCAGCAGAGGTCAAAATAAGCAGTAATGCAAACTCAGTCAGAGACATAGATTTTCACTTGCAACTTGCTTTAACATGTTTACAGTGCATGAAATGTTGTCTAAAACAAAAAAGTATGGTGCATTTTATGGCTGGATCTGGTTTTATCACATTCTGAATTGAACGTTGAAAATGAGCTTTTCAGAGCCAGCAGAGGTCAAAATAAGCAGTAATGCAAACTCAGTCAGAGACATAGATTTTCACTTGCAACTTGCTTTAACATGTTTAACAGTGCATGAATTGTTGTTTAAAACAAAAAAGAATGATGCATTTTATGGCTGGATCTGTTTTATCACTTTCTGAATTGGACGTTGAAAATGAGCTTATCTCAGCCAGCAGAGAGGTCAAATCACAGTAATGCAAACTCAGTCAGAGACAAAGATATTCACTTGCAACTTGCTTTAACATGTTTAACAGTGCATGAATTGTTGTCTAAAACAAAAAAGAATGATGCATTTTATGGCTGGATCTGGTTTTATCACATTCTGAATTGAACGTTGAAAATGAGCTTTTCAGAGCCAGCAGAGGTCAAAATAAGCAGTAATGCAAACTCAGTCAGAGACGTAGATTTTCACTTGCAACTTGCTTTAACATGTTTAACAGTGCATAAATTGTTGTCTAAAACAAAAAAGAATGATGCATTTTATGGCTGGATCTGGTTTTATCACATTCTGAATTGAACGTTGAAAATGAGCTTTTCAGAGCCAGCAGAGGTCAAAATAAGCAGTAATGCAAACTCAGTCAGAGACATAGATTTTCACTTGCAACTTGCTTTAACATGTTTAACAGTGCATGAAATGTTGTCTAAAACAAAAAAGAATGGTGCATTTTATGGCTGGATCTGTTTTTATCACTTTCTGAATTGGACGTTGAAAATGAGCTTATCTCAGCGAGCAGAGAGGTCAAATCACAGTAATGCAAACTCAGTCAGAGACATAGATTTTCACCTGCAACTTGCTTTAACATGTTTAACAGTGCATGAAATGTTGTCTAAAACAAAAAAGAATGATGCATTTTATGGCTGGATCTGTTTTATCACTTTCTGAATTGGACGTTGAAAATGAGCTTATCTCAGCCAGCAGAGAGGTCAAATCACAGTAATGCAAACTCAGTCAGAGACATAGATTTTCACTTGCAACTTGCTTTAACATGTTTAACAGTGCATGAATTGTTGTCTTAAACAAAAAAGAATGATGCATTATATGGCTGGATCTGTTTTATCACTTTCTGAATTGCACGTTGAAAATGAGCTTATCTCAGCCAGCAGAGAGGTCAAATCACAGTAATGCAAACTCAGTCAGAGACATAGATTTTCACTTGCAACTTGCTTTAACATGTTTAACAGTGCATGAATTGTTGTCTAAAACAAAAAAGAATGATGCATTTTATGGCTGGATCTGTTTTTATCACTTTCTGAATTGCACGTTGAAAATGAGCTTATCTCAGCCAGCAGAGAGGTCAAATCACAGTAATGCAAACTCAGTCAGAGACATAGATTTTCACTTGCAACTTGCTTTAACATGTTTAACAGTGCATGAATTGTTGTCTAAAACAAAAAAGAATGATGCATTTTATGGCTGGATCTGGTTTTATCACATTCTGAATTGAACGTTGAAAATGAGCTTTTCAGAGCCAGCAGAGGTCAAAATAAGCAGTAATGCAAACTCAGTCAGAGACATAGATTTTCACTTGCAACTTGCTTTAACATGTTTAACAGTGCATGAATTGTTGTCTAAAACAAAAAAGAATGATGCATTTTATGGCTGGATCTGTTTTATCACTTTCTGAATTGCACGTTGAAAATGAGCTTATCTCAGCCAGCAGAGAGGTCAAATCACAGTAATGCAAACTCAGTCAGAGACATAGATTTTCACTTGCAACTTGCTTTAACATGTTTAACAGTGCATGAATTGTTGTCTAAAACAAAAAAGAATGATGCATTTTATGGCTGGATCTGTTTTATGACTTTCTGAATTGGACGTTGAAAATGAGCTTATCTCAGCCAGCAGAGAGGTCAAATCACAGTAATGCAAACTCAGTCAGAGACATAGATTTTCACTTGCAACTTGCTTTAACATGTTTAACAGTGCATGAATTTTTGTCTAAAACAAAAAAGAATGATGCATTTTATGGCTGAATCTGTTTTATCACTTTCTGAATTGCACGTTGAAAATAAGCTTATCTCAGCCAGCAGAGAGGTCAAATCACAGTAATGCAAACTCAGTCAGAGACATAGATTTTCACTTGCAACTTGCTTTAACATGTTTAACAGTGCATGAATTGTTGTCTAAAACAAAAAAGAATGATGCATTTTATGGCTGGATCTGTTTTTATCACTTTCTAAATTGGACGTTGAAAATGAGCTTATCTCAGCCAGCAGAGAGGTCAAATCACAGTAATGCAAACTCAGTCAGAGACATAGATTTTCACTTGCAACTTGCTTTAACATGTTTAACAGTGCATGAATTGTTGTCTAAAACAAAAAAGAATGATGCATTTTATGGCTGGATCTGGTTTTATCACATTCTGAATTGAACGTTGAAAATGAGCTTTTCAGAGCCAGCAGAGGTCAAAATAAGCAGTAATGCAAACTCAGTCAGAGACATAGATTTTCACTTGCAACTTGCTTTAACATGTTTAACAGTGCATGAAATGTTGTCTAAAACAAAAAAGAATGGTGCATTTTATGGCTGGATCTGTTTTTATCACTTTCTGAATTGGACGTTGAAAATGAGCTTATCTCAGCGAGCAGAGAGGTCAAATCACAGTAATGCAAACTCAGTCAGAGACATAGATTTTCACCTGCAACTTGCTTTAACATGTTTAACAGTGCATGAAATGTTGTCTAAAACAAAAAAGAATGATGCATTTTATGGCTGGATCTGTTTTATCACTTTCTGAATTGGACGTTGAAAATGAGCTTATCTCAGCCAGCAGAGAGGTCAAATCACAGTAATGCAAACTCAGTCAGAGACATAGATTTTCACTTGCAACTTGCTTTAACATGTTTAACAGTGCATGAATTGTTGTCTAAAACAAAAAAGAATGATGCATTTTATGGCTGGATCTGTTTTTATCACTTTCTGAATTGCACGTTGAAAATGAGCTTATCTCAGCCAGCAGAGAGGTCAAATCACAGTAATGCAAACTCAGTCAGAGACATAGATTTTCACTTGCAACTTGCTTTAACATGTTTAACAGTGCATGAATTGTTGTCTAAAACAAAAAAGAATGATGCATTTTATGGCTGGATCTGGTTTTATCACATTCTGAATTGAACGTTGAAAATGAGCTTTTCAGAGCCAGCAGAGGTCAAAATAAGCAGTAATGCAAACTCAGTCAGAGACATAGATTTTCACTTGCAACTTGCTTTAACATGTTTAACAGTGCATGAATTGATGTCTAAAACAAAAAAGAATGATGCATTGTATGGCTGGATCTGGTTTTATCACATTCTGAATTGAACGTTGAAAATGAGCTTTTCAGAGCCAGCAGAGGTCAAAATAAGCAGTAATGCAAACTCAGTCAGAGACGTAGATTTTCACTTGCAACTTGCTTTAACATGTTTAACAGTGCATAAATTGTTGTCTAAAACAAAAAAGAATGATGCATTTTATGGCTGGACCTGGTTTTATCACTTTCTGAATTGAACGTTGAAAATGAGCTTTTCAGAGCCAGCAGAGGTCAAAATAAGCAGTAATGCAAACTCAGTCAGAGACATAGATTTTCACTTGCAACTTGCTTTAACATGTTTAACAATGCATAAATTGTTGTCTAAAACAAAAAAGAATGATGCATTTTATGGCTGGACCTGGTTTTATCACATTCTGAATTGAACGTTGAAAATGAGCTTTTCAGAGCCAGCAGAGGTCAAAATAAGCAGTAATGCAAACTCAGTCAGAGACATAGATTTTCACTTGCAACTTGCTTTAACATGTTTACAGTGCATGAAATGTTGTCTAAAACAAAAAAGTATGGTGCATTTTATGGCTGGATCTGGTTTTATCACATTCTGAATTGAACGTTGAAAATGAGCTTTTCAGAGCCAGCAGAGGTCAAAATAAGCAGTAATGCAAACTCAGTCAGAGACATAGATTTTCACTTGCAACTTGCTTTAACATGTTTAACAGTGCATGAATTGTTGTTTAAAACAAAAAAGAATAATGCATTTTATGGCTGGATCTGTTTTATCACTTTCTGAATTGGACGTTGAAAATGAGCTTATCTCAGCCAGCAGAGAGGTCAAATCACAGTAATGCAAACTCAGTCAGAGACAAAGATTTTCACTTGCAACTTGCTTTAACATGTTTAACAGTGCATGAATTGTTGTCTAAAACAAAAAAGAATGATGCATTTTATGGCTGGATCTGGTTTTATCACATTCTGAATTGAACGTTGAAAATGAGCTTTTCAGAGCCAGCAGAGGTCAAAATAAGCAGTAATGCAAACTCAGTCAGAGACGTAGATTTTCACTTGCAACTTGCTTTAACATGTTTAACAGTGCATAAATTGTTGTCTAAAACAAAAAAGAATGATGCATTTTATGGCTGGATCTGGTTTTATCACATTCTGAATTGAACGTTGAAAATGAGCTTTTCAGAGCCAGCAGAGGTCAAAATAAGCAGTAATGCAAACTCAGTCAGAGAAATAGATTTTCACTTGCAACTTGCTTTAACATGTTTAACAGTGCATGAATTGTTGTTTAAAACAAAAAAGAATAATGCATTTTATGGCTGGATCTGTTTTATCACTTTCTGAATTGGACGTTGAAAATGAGCTTATCTCAGCCAGCAGAGAGGTCAAATCACAGTAATGCAAACTTAGTCAGAGACAAAGATTTTCACTTGCAACTTGCTTTAACATGTTTAACAGTGCATGAATTGTTGTCTAAAACAAAAAAGAATGATGCATTTTATGGCTGGATCTGGTTTTATCACATTCTGAATTGAACGTTGAAAATGAGCTTTTCAGAGCCAGCAGAGGTCAAAATAAGCAGTAATGCAAACTCAGTCAGAGACGTAGATTTTCACTTGCAACTTGCTTTAACATGTTTAACAGTGCATAAATTGTTGTCTAAAACAAAAAAGAATGATGCATTTTATGGCTGGATCTGGTTTTATCACATTCTGAATTGAACGTTGAAAATGAGCTTTTCAGAGCCAGCAGAGGTCAAAATAAGCAGTAATGCAAACTCAGTCAGAGACATAGATTTTCACTTGCAACTTGCTTTAACATGTTTAACAATGCATGAATTGTTGTCTAAAACAAAAAAGAATGATGCATTTTATGGCTGGATCTGTTTTATCACTTTCTGAATTGGACGTTGAAAATGAGCTTATCTCAGCCAGCAGAGAGGTCAAATCACAGTAATGCAAACTCAGTCAGAGACATAGATTTTCACTTGCAACTTGCTTTAACATGTTTAACAGTGCATGAAATGTTGTCTAAAACAAAAAAGTATGGTGCATTTTATGGCTGGATCTGGTTTTATCACATTCTGAATTGAACGTTGAAAATGAGCTTTTCAGAGCCAGCAGAGGTCAAAATAAGCAGTAATGCAAACTCAGTCAGAGACATAGATTTTCACTTGCAACTTGCTTTAACATGTTTAACAGTGCATGAATTGTTGTTTAAAACAAAAAAGAATAATGCATTTTATGGCTGGATCTGTTTTATCACTTTCTGAATTGGACGTTGAAAATGAGCTTATCTCAGCCAGCAGAGAGGTCAAATCACAGTAATGCAAACTCAGTCAGAGACAAAGATTTTCACTTGCAACTTGCTTTAACATGTTTAACAGTGCATGAATTGTTGTCTAAAACAAAAAAGAATGATGCATTTTATGGCTGGATCTGGTTTTATCACATTCTGAATTGAACGTTGAAAATGAGCTTTTCAGAGCCAGCAGAGGTCAAAATAAGCAGTAATGCAAACTCAGTCAGAGACGTAGATTTTCACTTGCAACTTGCTTTAACATGTTTAACAGTGCATAAATTGTTGTCTAAAACAAAAAAGAATGATGCATTTTATGGCTGGATCTGGTTTTATCACATTCTGAATTGAACGTTGAAAATGAGCTTTTCAGAGCCAGCAGAGGTCAAAATAAGCAGTAATGCAAACTCAGTCAGAGACATAGATTTTCACTTGCAACTTGCTTTAACATGTTTAACAATGCATGAATTGTTGTCTAAAACAAAAAAGAATGATGCATTTTATGGCTGGATCTGTTTTATCACTTTCTGAATTGGACGTTGAAAATGAGCTTATCTCAGCCAGCAGAGAGGTCAAATCACAGTAATGCAAACTCAGTCAGAGACATAGATTTTCACTTGCAACTTGCTTTAACATGTTTAACAGTGCATGAAATGTTGTCTAAAACAAAAAAGTATGGTGCATTTTATGGCTGGATCTGGTTTTATCACATTCTGAATTGAACGTTGAAAATGAGCTTTTCAGAGTCAGCAGAGGTCAAAATAAGCAGTAATGCAAACTCAGTCAGAGACATAGATTTTCACTTGCAACTTGCTTTAACATGTTTAACAGTGCATGAATTGTTGTTTAAAACAAAAAAGAATGATGCATTTTATGGCTGAATCTGTTTTATCACTTTCTGAATTGCACGTTGAAAATAAGCTTATCTCAGCCAGCAGAGAGGTCAAATCACAGTAATGCAAACTCAGTCAGAGACATAGATTTTCACTTGCAACTTGCTTTAACATGTTTAACAGTGCATGAATTGTGGTCTAAAACAAAAAAGAATGATGCATTTTATGGCTGGATCTGTTTTTATCACTTTCTGAATTGGACGTTGAAAATGAGCTTATCTCAGCCAGCAGAGAGGTCAAATCACAGTAATGCAAACTCAGTCAGAGACATAGATTTTCACTTGCAACTTGCTTTAACATGTTTAACAGTGCATGAATTGTTGTCTAAAACAAAAAAGAATGATGCATTTTATGGCTGGATCTGGTTTTATCACATTCTGAATTGAACGTTGAAAATGAGCTTTTCAGAGCCAGCAGAGGTCAAAATAAGCAGTAATGCAAACTCAGTCAGAGACATAGATTTTCACCTGCAACTTGCTTTAACATGTTTAACAGTGCATGAATTGTTGTCTAAAACAAAAAATAATGATGCATTTTATGGCTGGATCTGTTTTATCACTTTCTGAATTGCACGTTGAAAATGAGCTTATCTCAGCCAGCAGAGAGGTCAAATCACAGTAATGCAAACTCAGTCAGAGACATAGATTTTCACTTGCAACTTGCTTTAACATGTTTAACAGTGCATGAATTGTTGTCTAAAACAAAAAAGAATGATGCATTTTATGGCTGGATCTGTTTTTATCACTTTCTGAATTGGACGTTGAAAATGAGCTTATCTCAGCCAGCAGAGAGGTTAAATCACAGTAATGCAAACTCAGTCAGAGACATAGATTTTCACTTGCAACTTGCTTTAACATGTTTAACAGTGCATGAATTGTTGTCTAAAACAAAAAAGAATGATGCATTTTATGGCTGGATCTGGTTTTATCACATTCTGAATTGAACGTTGAAAATGAGCTTTTCAGAGCCAGCAGAGGTCAAAATAAGCAGTAATGCAAACTCAGTCAGAGACATAGATTTTCACTTGCAACTTGCTTTAACATGTTTAACAGTGCATGAATTGTTGTCTAAAACAAAAAAGAATGATGCATTTTATGGCTGGATCTGTTTTATCACTTTCAGAATTGGACGTTGAAAATGAGCTTATCTCAGCCAGCAGAGAGGTCAAATCACAGTAATGCAAACTCAGTCAGAGACATAGATTTTCACTTGCAACTTGCTTTAACATGTTTAACAGTGCATGAATTGTTGTCTAAAACAAAAAAGAATGATGCATTTTATGGCTGGATCTGTTTTATCACTTTCTGAATTGCACGTTGAAAATGAGCTTATCTCAGCCAGCAGAGAGGTCAAATCACAGTAATGCAAACTCAGTCAGAGACATAGATTTTCACTTGCAACTTGCTTTAACATGTTTAACAGTGCATGAATTGTTGTCTAAAACAAAAAAGAATGATGCATTGTATGGCTGGATCTGGTTTTATCACATTCTGAATTGAACGTTGAAAATGAGCTTTTCAGAGCCAGCAGAGGTCAAAATAAGCAGTAATGCAAACTCAGTCAGAGACGTAGATTTTCACTTGCAACTTGCTTTAACATGTTTAACAGTGCATAAATTGTTGTCTAAAACAAAAAAGAATGATGCATTTTATGGCTGGATCTGGTTTTATCACATTCTGAATTGAACGTTGAAAATGAGCTTTTCAGAGCCAGCAGAGGTCAAAATAAGCAGTAATGCAAACTCAGTCAGAGACATAGATTTTCACTTGCAACTTGCTTTAACATGTTTAACAATGCATGAATTGTTGTCTAAAACAAAAAAGAATGATGCATTTTATGGCTGGATCTGTTTTATCACTTTCTGAATACGACGTTGAAAATGAGCTTATCTCAGCCAGCAGAGAGGTCAAATCACAGTAATGCAAACTCAGTCAGAGACATAGATTTTCACTTGCAACTTGCTTTAACATGTTTAACAGTGCATGAAATGTTGTCTAAAACAAAAAAGTATGGTGCATTTTATGGCTGGATCTGGTTTTATCACATTCTGAATTGAACGTTGAAAATGAGCTTTTCAGAGCCAGCAGAGGTCAAAATAAGCAGTAATGCAAACTCAGTCAGAGACATAGATTTTCACTTGCAACTTGCTTTAACATGTTTAACAGTGCATGAAATGTTGTCTAAAACAAAAAAGAATGGTGCATTTTATGGCTGGATCTGTTTTTATCACTTTCTGAATTGGACGTTGAAAATGAGCTTATCTCAGCGAGCAGAGAGGTCAAATCACAGTAATACAAACTCAGTCAGAGACATAGATTTTCACCTGCAACTTGCTTTAACATGTTTAACAGTGCATGAAATGTTGTCTAAAACAAAAAAGAATGATGCATTTTATGGCTGGATCTGTTTTATCACTTTCTGAATTGGACGTTGAAAATGAGCTTATCTCAGCCAGCAGAGAGGTCAAATCACAGTAATGCAAACTCAGTCAGAGACATAGATTTTCACTTGCAACTTGCTTTAACATGTTTAACAGTGCATGAATTGTTGTCTTAAACAAAAAAGAATGATGCATTATATGGCTGGATCTGTTTTATCACTTTCTGAATTGCACGTTGAAAATGAGCTTATCTCAGCCAGCAGAGAGGTCAAATCACAGTAATGCAAACTCAGTCAGAGACATAGATTTTCACTTGCAACTTGCTTTAACATGTTTAACAGTGCATGAATTGTTGTCTAAAACAAAAAAGAATGATGCATTTTATGGCTGGATCTGTTTTTATCACTTTCTGAATTGCACGTTGAAAATGAGCTTATCTCAGCCAGCAGAGAGGTCAAATCACAGTAATGCAAACTCAGTCAGAGACATAGATTTTCACTTGCAACTTGCTTTAACATGTTTAACAGTGCATGAATTGTTGTCTAAAACAAAAAAGAATGATGCATTTTATGGCTGGATCTGGTTTTATTACATTCTGAATTGAACGTTGAAAATGAGCTTTTCAGAGCCAGCAGAGGTCAAAATAAGCAGTAATGCAAACTCAGTCAGAGACGTAGATTTTCACTTGCAACTTGCTTTAACATGTTTAACAGTGCATGAATTGTTGTCTAAAACAAAAAAGAATGATGCATTTTATGGCTGGATCTGGTTTTATCACATTCTGAATTGAACGTTGAAAATGAGCTTTTCAGAGCCAGCAGAGGTCAAAATAATTAGTAATGCAAACTCAGTCAGAGACATAGATTTTCACTTGCAACTTGCTTTAACATGTTTAACAATGCATGAATTGTTGTCTAAAACAAAAAAGAATGATGCATTTTATGGCTGGATCTGTTTTATCACTTTCTGAATTGGACGTTGAAAATGAGCTTATCTCAGCCAGCAGAGAGGTCAAATCACAGTAATGCAAACTCAGTCAGAGACATAGATTTTCTCTTGCAACTTGCTTTAACATGTTTAACAGTGCATGAAATGTTGTCTAAAACAAAAAAGTATGGTGCATTTTATGGCTGGATCTGGTTTTATCACATTCTGAATTGAACGTTGAAAATGAGCTTTTCAGAGCCAGCAGAGGTCAAAATAAGCAGTAATGCAAACTCAGTCAGAGACATAGATTTTCACTTGCAACTTGCTTTAACATGTTTAACAGTGCATGAATTGTTGTCTAAAACAAAAAATAATGATGCATTTTATGGCTGGATCTGTTTTATCACTTTCTGAATTGCACGTTGAAAATGAGCTTATCTCAGCCAGCAGAGAGGTCAAATCACAGTAATGCAAACTCAGTCAGAGACATAGATTTTCACTTGCAACTTGCTTTAACATGTTTAACAGTGCATGAATTGTTGTCTAAAACAAAAAAGAATGATGCATTTCATGGCTGGATCTGTTTTTATCACTTTCTGAATTGGACGTTGAAAATGAGCTTATCTCAGCCAGCAGAGAGGTTAAATCACAGTAATGCAAACTCAGTCAGAGACATAGATTTTCACTTGCAACTTGCTTTAACATGTTTAACAGTGCATGAATTGTTGTCTAAAACAAAAAAGAATGATGCATTTTATGGCTGGATCTGGTTTTATCACATTCTGAATTGAACGTTGAAAATGAGCTTTTCAGAGCCAGCAGAGGTCAAAATAAGCAGTAATGCAAACTCAGTCAGAGACATAGATTTTCACTTGCAACTTGCTTTAACATGTTTAACAGTGCATGAATTGATGTCTAAAACAAAAAAGAATGATGCATTGTATGGCTGGATCTGGTTTTATCACATTCTGAATTGAACGTTGAAAATGAGCTTTTCAGAGCCAGCAGAGGTCAAAATAAGCAGTAATGCAAACTCAGTCAGAGACGTAGATTTTCACTTGCAACTTGCTTTAACATGTTTAACAGTGCATAAATTGTTGTCTAAAACAAAAAAGAATGATGCATTTTATGGCTGGACCTGGTTTTATCACATTCTGAATTGAACGTTGAAAATGAGCTTTTCAGAGCCAGCAGAGGTCAAAATAAGCAGTAATGCAAACTCAGTCAGAGACATAGATTTTCACTTGCAACTTGCTTTAACATGTTTAACAATGCATGAATTGTTGTCTAAAACAAAAAAGAATGATGCATTTTATGGCTGGATCTGTTTTATCACTTTCTGAATTGGACGTTGAAAATGAGCTTATCTCAGCCAGCAGAGAGGTCAAATCACAGTAATGCAAACTCAGTCAGAGACAAAGATTTTCACTTGCAACTTGCTTTAACATGTTTAACAATGCATGAATTGTTGTCTAAAACAAAAAAGAATGATGCATTTTATGGCTGGATCTGTTTTATCACTTTCTGAGTTGGACGTTGAAAATGAGCTTATCTCAGCCAGCAGAGAGGTCAAATCACAGTAATGCAAACTCAGTCAGAGACATAGATTTTCACTTGCAACTTGCTTTAACATGTTTAACAGTGCATGAAATGTTGTCTAAAACAAAAAAGTATGGTGCATTTTATGGCTGGATCTGGTTTTATCACATTCTGAATTGAACGTTGAAAATGAGCTTTTCAGAGCCAGCAGAGGTCAAAATAAGCAGTAATGCAAACTCAGTCAGAGACATAGATTTTCACTTGCAACTTGCTTTAACATGTTTAACAGTGCATGAATTGTTGTTTAAAACAAAAAAGAATGATGCATTTTATGGCTGGATCTGTTTTATCACTTTCTGAATTGGACGTTGAAAATGAGCTTATCTCAGCCAGCAGAGAGGTCAAATCACAGTAATGCAAACTCAGTCAGAGACAAAGATTTTCACTTGCAACTTGCTTTAACATGTTTAACAGTGCATGAATTGTTTTCTAAAACAAAAAAGAATGATGCATTTTATGGCTGGATCTGGTTTTATCACATTCTGAATTGAACGTTGAAAATGAGCTTTTCAGAGCCAGCAGAGGTCAAAATAAGCAGTAATGCAAACTCAGTCAGAGACATAGATTTTCACTTGCAACTTGCTTTAACATGTTTAACAGTGCATGAATTGTTGTCTAAAACAAAAAAGAATGATGCATTTTATGGCTGGATCTGTTTTATCACTTTCTGAATTGGACGTTGAAAATGAGCTTATCTCAGCCAGCAGAGAGGTCAAATCACAGTAATGCAAACTCAGTCAGAGACAAAGATTTTCACTTGCAACTTGCTTTAACATGTTTAACAGTGCATGAATTGTTGTCTAAAACAAAAAAGAATGATGCATTTTATGGCTGGATCTGGTTTTATCACATTCTGAATTGAACGTTGAAAATGAGCTTTTCAGAGCCAGCAGAGGTCAAAAAAAGCAGTAATGCAAACTCAGTCAGAGACGTAGATTTTCACTTGCAACTTGCTTTAACATGTTTAACAGTGCATAAATTGTTGTCTAAAACAAAAAAGAATGATGCATTTTATGGCTGGATCTAGTTTTATCACATTCTGAATTGAACGTTGAAAATGAGCTTTTCAGAGCCAGCAGAGGTCAAAATAAGCAGTAATGCAAACTCAGTCAGAGACATAGATTTTCACTTGCAACTTGCTTTAACATGTTTAACAATGCATGAATTGTTGTCTAAAACAAAAAAGAATGATGCATTTTATGGCTGGATCTGTTTTATCACTTTCTGAATTGGACGTTGAAAATGAGCTTATCTCAGCCAGCAGAGAGTTCAAATCACAGTAATGCAAACTCAGTCAGAGACATAGATTTTCACTTGCAACTTGCTTTAACATGTTTAACAGTGCATGAATTGTGGTCTAAAACAAAAAAGAATGATGCATTTTATGGCTGGATCTGTTTTTATCACTTTCTGAATTGGACGTTGAAAATGAGCTTATCTCAGCCAGCAGAGAGGTCAAATCACAGTAATGCAAACTCAGTCAGAGACATAGATTTTCACTTGCAACTTGCTTTAACATGTTTAACAGTGCATGAATTGTTGTCTAAAACAAAAAAGAATGATGCATTTTATGGCTGGATCTGGTTTTATCACATTCTGAATTGAACGTTGAAAATGAGCTTTTCAGAGCCAGCAGAGGTCAAAATAAGCAGTAATGCAAACTCAGTCAGAGACATAGATTTTCACCTGCAACTTGCTTTAACATGTTTAACAGTGCATGAATTGTTGTCTAAAACAAAAAATAATGATGCATTTTATGGCTGGATCTGTTTTATCACTTTCTGAATTGCACGTTGAAAATGAGCTTATCTCAGCCAGCAGAGAGGTCAAATCACAGTAATGCAAACTCAGTCAGAGACATAGATTTTCACTTGCAACTTGCTTTAACATGTTTAACAGTGCATGAATTGTTGTCTAAAACAAAAAAGAATGATGCATTTTATGGCTGGATCTGTTTTTATCACTTTCTGAATTGGACGTTGAAAATGAGCTTATCTCAGCCAGCAGAGAGGTTAAATCACAGTAATGCAAACTCAGTCAGAGACATAGATTTTCACTTGCAACTTGCTTTAACATGTTTAACAGTGCATGAATTGTTGTCTAAAACAAAAAAGAATGATGCATTTTATGGCTGGATCTGGTTTTATCACATTCTGAATTGAACGTTGAAAATGAGCTTTTCAGAGCCAGCAGAGGTCAAAATAAGCAGTAATGCAAACTCAGTCAGAGACATAGATTTTCACTTGCAACTTGCTTTAACATGTTTAACAGTGCATGAATTGATGTCTAAAACAAAAAAGAATGATGCATTGTATGGCTGGATCTGGTTTTATCACATTCTGAATTGAACGTTGAAAATGAGCTTTTCAGAGCCAGCAGAGGTCAAAATAAGCAGTAATGCAAACTCAGTCAGAGACGTAGATTTTCACTTGCAACTTGCTTTAACATGTTTAACAGTGCATAAATTGTTGTCTAAAACAAAAAAGAATGATGCATTTTATGGCTGGACCTGGTTTTATCACATTCTGAATTGAACGTTGAAAATGAGCTTTTCAGAGCCAGCAGAGGTCAAAATAAGCAGTAATGCAAACTCAGTCAGAGACATAGATTTTCACTTGCAACTTGCTTTAACATGTTTAACAATGCATGAATTGTTGTCTAAAACAAAAAAGAATGATGCATTTTATGGCTGGATCTGTTTTATCACTTTCTGAATTGGACGTTGAAAATGAGCTTATCTCAGCCAGCAGAGAGGTCAAATCACAGTAATGCAAACTCAGTCAGAGACAAAGATTTTCACTTGCAACTTGCTTTAACATGTTTAACAATGCATGAATTGTTGTCTAAAACAAAAAAGAATGATGCATTTTATGGCTGGATCTGTTTTATCACTTTCTGAGTTGGACGTTGAAAATGAGCTTATCTCAGCCAGCAGAGAGGTCAAATCACAGTAATGCAAACTCAGTCAGAGACATAGATTTTCACTTGCAACTTGCTTTAACATGTTTAACAGTGCATGAAATGTTGTCTAAAACAAAAAAGTATGGTGCATTTTATGGCTGGATCTGGTTTTATCACATTCTGAATTGAACGTTGAAAATGAGCTTTTCAGAGCCAGCAGAGGTCAAAATAAGCAGTAATGCAAACTCAGTCAGAGACATAGATTTTCACTTGCAACTTGCTTTAACATGTTTAACAGTGCATGAATTGTTGTTTAAAACAAAAAAGAATGATGCATTTTATGGCTGGATCTGTTTTATCACTTTCTGAATTGGACGTTGAAAATGAGCTTATCTCAGCCAGCAGAGAGGTCAAATCACAGTAATGCAAACTCAGTCAGAGACAAAGATTTTCACTTGCAACTTGCTTTAACATGTTTAACAGTGCATGAATTGTTTTCTAAAACAAAAAAGAATGATGCATTTTATGGCTGGATCTGGTTTTATCACATTCTGAATTGAACGTTGAAAATGAGCTTTTCAGAGCCAGCAGAGGTCAAAATAAGCAGTAATGCAAACTCAGTCAGAGACATAGATTTTCACTTGCAACTTGCTTTAACATGTTTAACAGTGCATGAATTGTTGTCTAAAACAAAAAAGAATGATGCATTTTATGGCTGGATCTGTTTTATCACTTTCTGAATTGGACGTTGAAAATGAGCTTATCTCAGCCAGCAGAGAGGTCAAATCACAGTAATGCAAACTCAGTCAGAGACATAGATTTTCACTTGCAACTTGCTTTAACATGTTTAACAGTGCATGAATTGTTGTTTAAAACAAAAAAGAATGATGCATTTTTTGGCTGGATCTGTTTTATCACTTTCTGAATTGGACGTTGAAAATGAGCTTATCTCAGCCAGCAGAGAGGTCAAATCACAGTAATGCAAACTCAGTCAGAGACATAGATTTTTACTTGCAACTTGCTTTAACATGTTTAACAATGCATGAATTGTTGTCTAAAACAAAAAAGAATGATGCATTTTTTGGCTGGATCTGTTTTATCACTTTCTGAATTGGACGTTGAAAATGAGCTTATCTCAGCCAGCAGAGAGGTCAAATCACAGTAATGCAAACTCAGTCAGAGACATAGATTTTTACTTGCAACTTGCTTTAACATGTTTAACAATGCATGAATTGTTGTCTAAAACAAAAAAGAATGATGCATTTTATGGCTGGATCTGTTTTATCACTTTCTGAATTGGACGTTGAAAATGAGCTTATCTCAGCCAGCAGAGAGGTCAAATCACAGTAATGCAAACTCAGTCAGAGACATAGATTTTCACTTGCAACTTGCTTTAACATGTTTAACAGTGCATGAATTGTTGTCTAAAACAAAAAAGAATGATGCATTTTATGGCTGGATCTGTTTTATGACTTTCTGAATTGGACGTTGAAAATGAGCTTATCTCAGCCAGCAGAGAGGTCAAATCACAGTAATGCAAACTCAGTCAGAGACATAGATTTTCACTTGCAACTTGCTTTAACATGTTTAACAGTGCATGAATTTTTGTCTAAAACAAAAAAGAATGATGCATTTTATGGCTGAATCTGTTTTATCACTTTCTGAATTGCACGTTGAAAATAAGCTTATCTCAGCCAGCAGAGAGGTCAAATCACAGTAATGCAAACTCAGTCAGAGACATAGATTTTCACTTGCAACTTGCTTTAACATGTTTAACAGTGCATGAATTGTTGTCTAAAACAAAAAAGAATGATGCATTTTATGGCTGGATCTGTTTTTATCACTTTCTGAATTGGACGTTGAAAATGAGCTTATCTCAGCCAGCAGAGAGGTCAAATCACAGTAATGCAAACTCAGTCAGAGACATAGATTTTCACTTGCAACTTGCTTTAACATGTTTAACAGTGCATGAATTGTTGTCTAAAACAAAAAAGAATGATGCATTTTATGGCTGGATCTGGTTTTATCACATTCTGAATTGAACGTTGAAAATGAGCTTTTCAGAGCCAGCAGAGGTCAAAATAAGCAGTAATGCAAACTCAGTCAGAGACATAGATTTTCACTTGCAACTTGCTTTAACATGTTTAACAGTGCATGAAATGTTGTCTAAAACAAAAAAGAATGGTGCATTTTATGGCTGGATCTGTTTTTATCACTTTCTGAATTGGACGTTGAAAATGAGCTTATCTCAGCGAGCAGAGAGGTCAAATCACAGTAATGCAAACTCAGTCAGAGACATAGATTTTCACCTGCAACTTGCTTTAACATGTTTAACAGTGCATGAAATGTTGTCTAAAACAAAAAAGAATGATGCATTTTATGGCTGGATCTGTTTTATCACTTTCTGAATTGGACGTTGAAAATGAGCTTATCTCAGCCAGCAGAGAGGTCAAATCACAGTAATGCAAACTCAGTCAGAGACATAGATTTTCACTTGCAACTTGCTTTAACATGTTTAACAGTGCATGAATTGTTGTCTAAAACAAAAAAGAATGATGCATTTTATGGCTGGATCTGTTTTTATCACTTTCTGAATTGCACGTTGAAAATGAGCTTATCTCAGCCAGCAGAGAGGTCAAATCACAGTAATGCAAACTCAGTCAGAGACATAGATTTTCACTTGCAACTTGCTTTAACATGTTTAACAGTGCATGAATTGTTGTCTAAAACAAAAAAGAATGATGCATTTTATGGCTGGATCTGGTTTTATCACATTCTGAATTGAACGTTGAAAATGAGCTTTTCAGAGCCAGCAGAGGTCAAAATAAGCAGTAATGCAAACTCAGTCAGAGACATAGATTTTCACTTGCAACTTGCTTTAACATGTTTAACAGTGCATGAAATGTTGTCTAAAACAAAAAAGTATGGTGCATTTTATGGCTGGATCTGGTTTTATCACATTCTGAATTGAACGTTGAAAATGAGCTTTTCAGAGCCAGCAGAGGTCAAAATAAGCAGTAATGCAAACTCAGTCAGAGACATAGATTTTCACTTGCAACTTGCTTTAACATGTTTAACAGTGCATGAATTGTTGTTTAAAACAAAAAAGAATAATGCATTTTATGGCTGGATCTGTTTTATCACTTTCTGAATTGGACGTTGAAAATGAGCTTATCTCAGCCAGCAGAGAGGTCAAATCACAGTAATGCAAACTCAGTCAGAGACAAAGATTTTCACTTGCAACTTGCTTTAACATGTTTAACAGTGCATGAATTGTTGTCTAAAACAAAAAAGAATGATGCATTTTATGGCTGGATCTGGTTTTATCACATTCTGAATTGAACGTTGAAAATTAGCTTTTCAGAGCCAGCAGAGGTCAAAATAAGCAGTAATGCAAACTCAGTCAGAGACGTAGATTTTCACTTGCAACTTGCTTTAACATGTTTAACAGTGCATAAATTGTTGTCTAAAACAAAAAAGAATGATGCATTTTATGGCTGGATCTGGTTTTATCACATTCTGAATTGAACGTTGAAAATGAGCTTTTCAGAGCCAGCAGAGGTCAAAATAAGCAGTAATGCAAACTCAGTCAGAGACATAGATTTTCACTTGCAACTTGCTTTAACATGTTTAACAATGCATGAATTGTTGTCTAAAACAAAAAAGAATGATGCATTTTATGGCTGGATCTGTTTTATCACTTTCTGAATTGGACGTTGAAAATGAGCTTATCTCAGCCAGCAGAGAGGTCAAATCACAGTAATGCAAACTCAGTCAGAGACATAGATTTTCACTTGCAACTTGCTTTAACATGTTTAACAGTGCATGAAATGTTGTCTAAAACAAAAAAGTATGGTGCATTTTATGGCTGGATCTGGTTTTATCACATTCTGAATTGAACGTTGAAAATGAGCTTTTCAGAGCCAGCAGAGGTCAAAATAAGCAGTAATGCAAACTCAGTCAGAGACATAGATTTTCACTTGCAACTTGCTTTAACATGTTTAACAGTGCATGAATTGTTGTTTAAAACAAAAAAGAATGATGCATTTTATGGCTGGATCTGTTTTATCACTTTCTGAATTGGACGTTGAAAATGAGCTTATCTCAGCCAGCAGAGAGGTCAAATCACAGTAATGCAAACTCAGTCAGAGACAAAGATTTTCACTTGCAACTTGCTTTAACATGTTTAACAGTGCATGAATTGTTGTCTAAAACAAAAAAGAATGATGCATTTTATGGCTGGATCTGGTTTTATCACATTCTGAATTGAACGTTGAAAATGAGCTTTTCAGAGCCAGCAGAGGTCAAAATAAGCAGTAATGCAAACTCAGTCAGAGACATAGATTTTCACTTGCAACTTGCTTTAACATGTTTAACAGTGCATGAAATGTTGTCTAAAACAAAAAAGTATGGTGCATTTTATGGCTGGATCTGGTTTTATCACATTCTGAATTGAACGTTGAAAATGAGCTTTTCAGAGCCAGCAGAGGTCAAAATAAGCAGTAATGCAAACTCAGTCAGAGACATAGATTTTCACTTGCAACTTGCTTTAACATGTTTAACAGTGCATGAATTGTTGTTTAAAACAAAAAAGAATAATGCATTTTATGGCTGGATCTGTTTTATCACTTTCTGAATTGGACGTTGAAAATGAGCTTATCTCAGCCAGCAGAGAGGTCAAATCACAGTAATGCAAACTCAGTCAGAGACAAAGATTTTCACTTGCAACTTGCTTTAACATGTTTAACAGTGCATGAATTGTTGTCTAAAACAAAAAAGAATGATGCATTTTATGGCTGGATCTGGTTTTATCACATTCTGAATTGAACGTTGAAAATTAGCTTTTCAGAGCCAGCAGAGGTCAAAATAAGCAGTAATGCAAGCTCAGTCAGAGACGTAGATTTTCACTTGCAACTTGCTTTAACATGTTTAACAGTGCATAAATTGTTGTCTAAAACAAAAAAGAATGATGCATTTTATGGCTGGATCTGGTTTTATCACATTCTGAATTGAACGTTGAAAATGAGCTTTTCAGAGCCAGCAGAGGTCAAAATAAGCAGTAATGCAAACTCAGTCAGAGACATAGATTTTCACTTGCAACTTGCTTTAACATGTTTAACAATGCATGAATTGTTGTCTAAAACAAAAAAGAATGATGCATTTTATGGCTGGATCTGTTTTATCACTTTCTGAATTGGACGTTGAAAATGAGCTTATCTCAGCCAGCAGAGAGGTCAAATCACAGTAATGCAAACTCAGTCAGAGACATAGATTTTCACTTGCAACTTGCTTTAACATGTTTAACAGTGCATGAAATGTTGTCTAAAACAAAAAAGTATGGTGCATTTTATGGCTGGATCTGGTTTTATCACATTCTGAATTGAACGTTGAAAATGAGCTTTTCAGAGCCAGCAGAGGTCAAAATAAGCAGTAATGCAAACTCAGTCAGAGACATAGATTTTCACTTGCAACTTGCTTTAACATGTTTAACAGTGCATGAATTGTTGTTTAAAACAAAAAAGAATGATGCATTTTATGGCTGGATCTGTTTTATCACTTTCTGAATTGGACGTTGAAAATGAGCTTATCTCAGCCAGCAGAGAGGTCAAATCACAGTAATGCAAACTCAGTCAGAGACAAAGATTTTCACTTGCAACTTGCTTTAACATGTTTAACAGTGCATGAATTGTTGTCTAAAACAAAAAAGAATGATGCATTTTATGGCTGGATCTGGTTTTATCACATTCTGAATTGAACGTTGAAAATGAGCTTTTCAGAGCCAGCAGAGGTCAAAATAAGCAGTAATGCAAACTCAGTCAGAGACATAGATTTTCACTTGCAACTTGCTTTAACATGTTTAACAGTGCATGAATTGTTGTCTAAAACAAAAAAGAATGATGCATTTTATGGCTGGATCTGTTTTATCACTTTCTGAATTGGACGTTGAAAATGAGCTTATCTCAGCCAGCAGAGAGGTCAAATCACAGTAATGCAAACTCAGTCAGAGACATAGATTTTCACTTGCAACTTGCTTTAACATGTTTAACAGTGCATGAATTTTTGTCTAAAACAAAAAAGAATGATGCATTTTATGGCTGAATCTGTTTTATCACTTTCTGAATTGCACGTTGAAAATAAGCTTATCTCAGCCAGCAGAGAGTTCAAATCACAGTAATGCAAACTCAGTCAGAGACATAGATTTTCACTTGCAACTTGCTTTAACATGTTTAACAGTGCATGAATTGTGGTCTAAAACAAAAAAGAATGATGCATTTTATGGCTGGATCTGTTTTTATCACTTTCTGGATTGGACGTTGAAAATGAGCTTATCTCAGCCAGCAGAGAGGTCAAATCACAGTAATGCAAACTCAGTCAGAGACATAGATTTTCACTTGCAACTTGCTTTAACATGTTTAACAGTGCATAAAATGTTGTCTAAAACAAAAAAGTATGGTGCATTTTATGGCTGGATCTGGTTTTATCACATTCTGAATTGAACGTTGAAAATGAGCTTTTCAGAGCCAGCAGAGGTCAAAATAAGCAGTAATGCAAACTCAGTCAGAGACATAGATTTTCACTTGCAACTTGCTTTAACATGTTTAACAGTGCATGAATTGTTGTTTAAAACAAAAAAGAATAATGCATTTTATGGCTGGATCTGTTTTATCACTTTCTGAATTGGACGTTGAAAATGAGCTTATCTCAGCCAGCAGAGAGGTCAAATCACAGTAATGCAAACTCAGTCAGAGACAAAGATTTTCACTTGCAACTTGCTTTAACATGTTTAACAGTGCATGAATTGTTGTCTAAAACAAAAAAGAATGATGCATTTTATGGCTGGATCTGGTTTTATCACATTCTGAATTGAACGTTGAAAATTAGCTTTTCAGAGCCAGCAGAGGTCAAAATAAGCAGTAATGCAAACTCAGTCAGAGACGTAGATTTTCACTTGCAACTTGCTTTAACATGTTTAACAGTGCATAAATTGTTGTCTAAAACAAAAAAGAATGATGCATTTTATGGCTGGATCTGGTTTTATCACATTCTGAATTGAACGTTGAAAATGAGCTTTTCAGAGCCAGCAGAGGTCAAAATAAGCAGTAATGCAAACTCAGTCAGAGACATAGATTTTCACTTGCAACTTGCTTTAACATGTTTAACAATGCATGAATTGTTGTCTAAAACAAAAAAGAATGATGCATTTTATGGCTGGATCTGTTTTATCACTTTCTGAATTGGACGTTGAAAATGAGCTTATCTCAGCCAGCAGAGAGGTCAAATCACAGTAATGCAAACTCAGTCAGAGACATAGATTTTCACTTGCAACTTGCTTTAACATGTTTAACAGTGCATGAAATGTTGTCTAAAACAAAAAAGTATGGTGCATTTTATGGCTGGATCTGGTTTTATCACATTCTGAATTGAACGTTGAAAATGAGCTTTTCAGAGCCAGCAGAGGTCAAAATAAGCAGTAATGCAAACTCAGTCAGAGACATAGATTTTCACTTGCAACTTGCTTTAACATGTTTAACAGTGCATGAATTGTTGTTTAAAACAAAAAAGAATGATGCATTTTATGGCTGGATCTGTTTTATCACTTTCTGAATTGGACGTTGAAAATGAGCTTATCTCAGCCAGCAGAGAGGTCAAATCACAGTAATGCAAACTCAGTCAGAGACAAAGATTTTCACTTGCAACTTGCTTTAACATGTTTAACAGTGCATGAATTGTTGTCTAAAACAAAAAAGAATGATGCATTTTATGGCTGGATCTGGTTTTATCACATTCTGAATTGAACGTTGAAAATGAGCTTTTCAGAGCCAGCAGAGGTCAAAATAAGCAGTAATGCAAACTCAGTCAGAGACATAGATTTTCACTTGCAACTTGCTTTAACATGTTTAACAGTGCATGAATTGTTGTCTAAAACAAAAAAGAATGATGCATTTTATGGCTGGATCTGTTTTATCACTTTCTGAATTGGACGTTGAAAATGAGCTTATCTCAGCCAGCAGAGAGGTCAAATCACAGTAATGCAAACTCAGTCAGAGACATAGATTTTCACTTGCAACTTGCTTTAACATGTTTAACAGTGCATGAATTTTTGTCTAAAACAAAAAAGAATGATGCATTTTATGGCTGAATCTGTTTTATCACTTTCTGAATTGCACGTTGAAAATAAGCTTATCTCAGCCAGCAGAGAGTTCAAATCACAGTAATGCAAACTCAGTCAGAGACATAGATTTTCACTTGCAACTTGCTTTAACATGTTTAACAGTGCATGAATTGTGGTCTAAAACAAAAAAGAATGATGCATTTTATGGCTGGATCTGTTTTTATCACTTTCTGGATTGGACGTTGAAAATGAGCTTATCTCAGCCAGCAGAGAGGTCAAATCACAGTAATGCAAACTCAGTCAGAGACATAGATTTTCACTTGCAACTTGCTTTAACATGTTTAACAGTGCATGAATTGTTGTCTAAAACAAAAAAGAATGATGCATTTTATGGCTGGATCTGGTTTTATCACATTCTGAATTGAACGTTGAAAATGAGCTTTTCAGAGCCAGCAGAGGTCAAAATAAGCAGTAATGCAAACTCAGTCAGAGACATAGATTTTCACCTGCAACTTGCTTTAACATGTTTAACAGTGCATGAATTGTTGTCTAAAACAAAAAATAATGATGCATTTTATGGCTGGATCTGTTTTATCACTTTCTGAATTGCACGTTGAAAATGAGCTTATCTCAGCCAGCAGAGAGGTCAAATCACAGTAATGCAAACTCAGTCAGAGACATAGATTTTTACTTGCAACTTGCTTTAACATGTTTAACAATGCATGAATTGTTGTCTAAAACAAAAAAGAATGATGCATTTTATGGCTGGATCTGTTTTATCACTTTCTGAATTGGACGTTGAAAATGAGCTTATCTCAGCCAGCAGAGAGGTCAAATCACAGTAATGCAAACTCAGTCAGAGACATAGATTTTCACTTGCAACTTGCTTTAACATGTTTAACAGTGCATGAATTGTTGTCTAAAACAAAAAAGAATGATGCATTTTATGGCTGGATCTGTTTTATCACTTTCTGAATTGGACGTTGAAAATGAGCTTATCTCAGCCAGCAGAGAGGTCAAATCACAGTAATGCAAACTCAGTCAGAGACATAGATTTTCACTTGCAACTTGCTTTAACATGTTTAACAGTGCATGAATTTTTGTCTAAAACAAAAAAGAATGATGCATTTTATGGCTGAATCTGTTTTATCACTTTCTGAATTGCACGTTGAAAATAAGCTTATCTCAGCCAGCAGAGAGGTCAAATCACAGTAATGCAAACTCAGTCAGAGACATAGATTTTCACTTGCAACTTGCTTTAACATGTTTAACAGTGCATGAATTGTTGTCTAAAACAAAAAAGAATGATGCATTTTATGGCTGGATCTGTTTTTATCACTTTCTGAATTGGACGTTGAAAATGAGCTTATCTCAGCCAGCAGAGAGGTCAAATCACAGTAATGCAAACTCAGTCAGAGACATAGATTTTCACTTGCAACTTGCTTTAACATGTTTAACAGTGCATGAATTGTTGTCTAAAACAAAAAAGAATGATGCATTTTATGGCTGGATCTGGTTTTATCACATTCTGAATTGAACGTTGAAAATGAGCTTTTCAGAGCCAGCAGAGGTCAAAATAAGCAGTAATGCAAACTCAGTCAGAGACATAGATTTTCACTTGCAACTTGCTTTAACATGTTTAACAGTGCATGAAATGTTGTCTAAAACAAAAAAGAATGGTGCATTTTATGGCTGGATCTGTTTTTATCACTTTCTGAATTGGACGTTGAAAATGAGCTTATCTCAGCGAGCAGAGAGGTCAAATCACAGTAATGCAAACTCAGTCAGAGACATAGATTTTCACCTGCAACTTGCTTTAACATGTTTAACAGTGCATGAAATGTTGTCTAAAACAAAAAAGAATGATGCATTTTATGGCTGGATCTGTTTTATCACTTTCTGAATTGGACGTTGAAAATGAGCTTATCTCAGCCAGCAGAGAGGTCAAATCACAGTAATGCAAACTCAGTCAGAGACATAGATTTTCACTTGCAACTTGCTTTAACATGTTTAACAGTGCATGAATTGTTGTCTAAAACAAAAAAGAATGATGCATTTTATGGCTGGATCTGTTTTTATCACTTTCTGAATTGCACGTTGAAAATGAGCTTATCTCAGCCAGCAGAGAGGTCAAATCACAGTAATGCAAACTCAGTCAGAGACATAGATTTTCACTTGCAACTTGCTTTAACATGTTTAACAGTGCATGAATTGTTGTCTAAAACAAAAAAGAATGATGCATTTTATGGCTGGATCTGTTTTATCACTTTCTGAATTGGACGTTGAAAATGAGCTTATCTCAGCCAGCAGAGAGGTCAAATCACAGTAATGCAAACTCAGTCAGAGACATAGATTTTCACTTGCAACTTGCTTTAACATGTTTAACAGTGCATGAATTTTTGTCTAAAACAAAAAAGAATGATGCATTTTATGGCTGAATCTGTTTTATCACTTTCTGAATTGCACGTTGAAAATAAGCTTATCTCAGCCAGCAGAGAGGTCAAATCACAGTAATGCAAACTCAGTCAGAGACATAGATTTTCACTTGCAACTTGCTTTAACATGTTTAACAGTGCATGAATTGTTGTCTAAAACAAAAAAGAATGATGCATTTTATGGCTGGATCTGTTTTTATCACTTTCTGAATTGGACGTTGAAAATGAGCTTATCTCAGCCAGCAGAGAGGTCAAATCACAGTAATGCAAACTCAGTCAGAGACATAGATTTTCACTTGCAACTTGCTTTAACATGTTTAACAGTGCATGAATTGTTGTCTAAAACAAAAAAGAATGATGCATTTTATGGCTGGATCTGGTTTTATCACATTCTGAATTGAACGTTGAAAATGAGCTTTTCAGAGCCAGCAGAGGTCAAAATAAGCAGTAATGCAAACTCAGTCAGAGACATAGATTTTCACTTGCAACTTGCTTTAACATGTTTAACAGTGCATGAAATGTTGTCTAAAACAAAAAAGAATGGTGCATTTTATGGCTGGATCTGTTTTTATCACTTTCTGAATTGGACGTTGAAAATGAGCTTATCTCAGCGAGCAGAGAGGTCAAATCACAGTAATGCAAACTCAGTCAGAGACATAGATTTTCACCTGCAACTTGCTTTAACATGTTTAACAGTGCATGAAATGTTGTCTAAAACAAAAAAGAATGATGCATTTTATGGCTGGATCTGTTTTATCACTTTCTGAATTGGACGTTGAAAATGAGCTTATCTCAGCCAGCAGAGAGGTCAAATCACAGTAATGCAAACTCAGTCAGAGACATAGATTTTCACTTGCAACTTGCTTTAACATGTTTAACAGTGCATGAATTGTTGTCTAAAACAAAAAAGAATGATGCATTTTATGGCTGGATCTGTTTTTATCACTTTCTGAATTGCACGTTGAAAATGAGCTTATCTCAGCCAGCAGAGAGGTCAAATCACAGTAATGCAAACTCAGTCAGAGACATAGATTTTCACTTGCAACTTGCTTTAACATGTTTAACAGTGCATGAATTGTTGTCTAAAACAAAAAAGAATGATGCATTTTATGGCTGGATCTGGTTTTATCACATTCTGAATTGAACGTTGAAAATGAGCTTTTCAGAGCCAGCAGAGGTCAAAATAAGCAGTAATGCAAACTCAGTCAGAGACATAGATTTTCACTTGCAACTTGCTTTAACATGTTTAACAGTGCATGAATTGATGTCTAAAACAAAAAAGAATGATGCATTGTATGGCTGGATCTGGTTTTATCACATTCTGAATTGAACGTTGAAAATGAGCTTTTCAGAGCCAGCAGAGGTCAAAATAAGCAGTAATGCAAACTCAGTCAGAGACGTAGATTTTCACTTGCAACTTGCTTTAACATGTTTAACAGTGCATAAATTGTTGTCTAAAACAAAAAAGAATGATGCATTTTATGGCTGGACCTGGTTTTATCACATTCTGAATTGAACGTTGAAAATGAGCTTTTCAGAGCCAGCAGAGGTCAAAATAAGCAGTAATGCAAACTCAGTCAGAGACATAGATTTTCACTTGCAACTTGCTTTAACATGTTTAACAATGCATAAATTGTTGTCTAAAACAAAAAAGAATGATGCATTTTATGGCTGGACCTGGTTTTATCACATTCTGAATTGAACGTTGAAAATGAGCTTTTCAGAGCCAGCAGAGGTCAAAATAAGCAGTAATGCAAACTCAGTCAGAGACATAGATTTTCACTTGCAACTTGCTTTAACATGTTTACAGTGCATGAAATGTTGTCTAAAACAAAAAAGTATGGTGCATTTTATGGCTGGATCTGGTTTTATCACATTCTGAATTGAACGTTGAAAATGAGCTTTTCAGAGCCAGCAGAGGTCAAAATAAGCAGTAATGCAAACTCAGTCAGAGACATAGATTTTCACTTGCAACTTGCTTTAACATGTTTAACAGTGCATGAATTGTTGTTTAAAACAAAAAAGAATGATGCATTTTATGGCTGGATCTGTTTTATCACTTTCTGAATTGGACGTTGAAAATGAGCTTATCTCAGCCAGCAGAGAGGTCAAATCACAGTAATGCAAACTCAGTCAGAGACAAAGATTTTCACTTGCAACTTGCTTTAACATGTTTAACAGTGCATGAATTGTTGTCTAAAACAAAAAAGAATGATGCATTTTATGGCTGGATCTGGTTTTATCACATTCTGAATTGAACGTTGAAAATGAGCTTTTCAGAGCCAGCAGAGGTCAAAATAAGCAGTAATGCAAACTCAGTCAGAGACGTAGATTTTCACTTGCAACTTGCTTTAACATGTTTAACAGTGCATAAATTGTTGTCTAAAACAAAAAAGAATGATGCATTTTATGGCTGGATCTGGTTTTATCACATTCTGAATTGAACGTTGAAAATGAGCTTTTCAGAGCCAGCAGAGGTCAAAATAAGCAGTAATGCAAACTCAGTCAGAGACATAGATTTTCACTTGCAACTTGCTTTAACATGTTTAACAGTGCATGAATTGTTGTTTAAAACAAAAAAGAATAATGCATTTTATGGCTGGATCTGTTTTATCACTTTCTGAATTGGACGTTGAAAATGAGCTTATCTCAGCCAGCAGAGAGGTCAAATCACAGTAATGCAAACTCAGTCAGAGACAAAGATTTTCACTTGCAACTTGCTTTAACATGTTTTACAGTGCATGAATTGTTGTCTAAAACAAAAAAGAATGATGCATTTTATGGCTGGATCTGGTTTTATCACATTCTGAATTGAACGTTGAAAATGAGCTTTTCAGAGCCAGCAGAGGTCAAAATAAGCAGTAATGCAAACTCAGTCAGAGACGTAGATTTTCACTTGCAACTTGCTTTAACATGTTTAACAGTGCATAAATTGTTGTCTAAAACAAAAAAGAATGATGCATTTTATGGCTGGATCTGGTTTTATCACATTCTGAATTGAACGTTGAAAATGAGCTTTTCAGAGCCAGCAGAGGTCAAAATAAGCAGTAATGCAAACTCAGTCAGAGACATAGATTTTCACTTGCAACTTGCTTTAACATGTTTAACAATGCATGAATTGTTGTCTAAAACAAAAAAGAATGATGCATTTTATGGCTGGATCTGTTTTATCACTTTCTGAATTGGACGTTGAAAATGAGCTTATCTCAGCCAGCAGAGAGGTCAAATCACAGTAATGCAAACTCAGTCAGAGACATAGATTTTCACTTGCAACTTGCTTTAACATGTTTAACAGTGCATGAAATGTTGTCTAAAACAAAAAAGTATGGTGCATTTTATGGCTGGATCTGGTTTTATCACATTCTGAATTGAACGTTGAAAATGAGCTTTTCAGAGCCAGCAGAGGTCAAAATAAGCAGTAATGCAAACTCAGTCAGAGACATAGATTTTCACTTGCAACTTGCTTTAACATGTTTAACAGTGCATGAATTGTTGTTTAAAACAAAAAAGAATAATGCATTTTATGGCTGGATCTGTTTTATCACTTTCTGAATTGGACGTTGAAAATGAGCTTATCTCAGCCAGCAGAGAGGTCAAATCACAGTAATGCAAACTCAGTCAGAGACAAAGATTTTCACTTGCAACTTGCTTTAACATGTTTAACAGTGCATGAATTGTTGTCTAAAACAAAAAAGAATGATGCATTTTATGGCTGGATCTGGTTTTATCACATTCTGAATTGAACGTTGAAAATGAGCTTTTCAGAGCCAGCAGAGGTCAAAATAAGCAGTAATGCAAACTCAGTCAGAGACGTAGATTTTCACTTGCAACTTGCTTTAACATGTTTAACAGTGCATAAATTGTTGTCTAAAACAAAAAAGAATGATGCATTTTATGGCTGGATCTGGTTTTATCACATTCTGAATTGAACGTTGAAAATGAGCTTTTCAGAGCCAGCAGAGGTCAAAATAAGCAGTAATGCAAACTCAGTCAGAGACATAGATTTTCACTTGCAACTTGCTTTAACATGTTTAACAATGCATGAATTGTTGTCTAAAACAAAAAAGAATGATGCATTTTATGGCTGGATCTGTTTTATCACTTTCTGAATTGGACGTTGAAAATGAGCTTATCTCAGCCAGCAGAGAGGTCAAATCACAGTAATGCAAACTCAGTCAGAGACATAGATTTTCACTTGCAACTTGCTTTAACATGTTTAACAGTGCATGAAATGTTGTCTAAAACAAAAAAGTATGGTGCATTTTATGGCTGGATCTGGTTTTATCACATTCTGAATTGAACGTTGAAAATGAGCTTTTCAGAGCCAGCAGAGGTCAAAATAAGCAGTAATGCAAACTCAGTCAGAGACATAGATTTTCACTTGCAACTTGCTTTAACATGTTTAACAGTGCATGAATTGTTGTTTAAAACAAAAAAGAATGATGCATTTTATGGCTGAATCTGTTTTATCACTTTCTGAATTGCACGTTGAAAATAAGCTTATCTCAGCCAGCAGAGAGGTCAAATCACAGTAATGCAAACTCAGTCAGAGACATAGATTTTCACTTGCAACTTGCTTTAACATGTTTAACAGTGCATGAATTGTGGTCTAAAACAAAAAAGAATGATGCATTTTATGGCTGGATCTGTTTTTATCACTTTCTGAATTGGACGTTGAAAATGAGCTTATCTCAGCCAGCAGAGAGGTCAAATCACAGTAATGCAAACTCAGTCAGAGACATAGATTTTCACTTGCAACTTGCTTTAACATGTTTAACAGTGCATGAATTGTTGTCTAAAACAAAAAAGAATGATGCATTTTATGGCTGGATCTGGTTTTATCACATTCTGAATTGAACGTTGAAAATGAGCTTTTCAGAGCCAGCAGAGGTCAAAATAAGCAGTAATGCAAACTCAGTCAGAGACATAGATTTTCACCTGCAACTTGCTTTAACATGTTTAACAGTGCATGAATTGTTGTCTAAAACAAAAAATAATGATGCATTTTATGGCTGGATCTGTTTTATCACTTTCTGAATTGCACGTTGAAAATGAGCTTATCTCAGCCAGCAGAGAGGTCAAATCACAGTAATGCAAACTCAGTCAGAGACATAGATTTTCACTTGCAACTTGCTTTAACATGTTTAACAGTGCATGAATTGTTGTCTAAAACAAAAAAGAATGATGCATTTTATGGCTGGATCTGTTTTTATCACTTTCTGAATTGGACGTTGAAAATGAGCTTATCTCAGCCAGCAGAGAGGTTAAATCACAGTAATGCAAACTCAGTCAGAGACATAGATTTTCACTTGCAACTTGCTTTAACATGTTTAACAGTGCATGAATTGTTGTCTAAAACAAAAAAGAATGATGCATTTTATGGCTGGATCTGGTTTTATCACATTCTGAATTGAACGTTGAAAATGAGCTTTTCAGAGCCAGCAGAGGTCAAAATAAGCAGTAATGCAAACTCAGTCAGAGACATAGATTTTCACTTGCAACTTGCTTTAACATGTTTAACAGTGCATGAATTGTTGTCTAAAACAAAAAAGAATGATGCATTTTATGGCTGGATCTGTTTTATCACTTTCTGAATTGGACGTTGAAAATGAGCTTATCTCAGCCAGCAGAGAGGTCAAATCACAGTAATGCAAACTCAGTCAGAGACATAGATTTTCACTTGCAACTTGCTTTAACATGTTTAACAGTGCATGAATTGTTGTCTAAAACAAAAAAGAATGATGCATTTTATGGCTGGATCTGTTTTATCACTTTCTGAATTGCACGTTGAAAATGAGCTTATCTCAGCCAGCAGAGAGGTCAAATCACAGTAATGCAAACTCAGTCAGAGACATAGATTTTCACTTGCAACTTGCTTTAACATGTTTAACAGTGCATGAATTGTTGTCTAAAACAAAAAAGAATGATGCATTGTATGGCTGGATCTGGTTTTATCACATTCTGAATTGAACGTTGAAAATGAGCTTTTCAGAGCCAGCAGAGGTCAAAATAAGCAGTAATGCAAACTCAGTCAGAGACGTAGATTTTCACTTGCAACTTGCTTTAACATGTTTAACAGTGCATAAATTGTTGTCTAAAACAAAAAAGAATGATGCATTTTATGGCTGGATCTGGTTTTATCACATTCTGAATTGAACGTTGAAAATGAGCTTTTCAGAGCCAGCAGAGGTCAAAATAAGCAGTAATGCAAACTCAGTCAGAGACATAGATTTTCACTTGCAACTTGCTTTAACATGTTTAACAATGCATGAATTGTTGTCTAAAACAAAAAAGAATGATGCATTTTATGGCTGGATCTGTTTTATCACTTTCTGAATACGACGTTGAAAATGAGCTTATCTCAGCCAGCAGAGAGGTCAAATCACAGTAATGCAAACTCAGTCAGAGACATAGATTTTCACTTGCAACTTGCTTTAACATGTTTAACAGTGCATGAAATGTTGTCTAAAACAAAAAAGTATGGTGCATTTTATGGCTGGATCTGGTTTTATCACATTCTGAATTGAACGTTGAAAATGAGCTTTTCAGAGCCAGCAGAGGTCAAAATAAGCAGTAATGCAAACTCAGTCAGAGACATAGATTTTCACTTGCAACTTGCTTTAACATGTTTAACAGTGCATGAAATGTTGTCTAAAACAAAAAAGAATGGTGCATTTTATGGCTGGATCTGTTTTTATCACTTTCTGAATTGGACGTTGAAAATGAGCTTATCTCAGCGAGCAGAGAGGTCAAATCACAGTAATACAAACTCAGTCAGAGACATAGATTTTCACCTGCAACTTGCTTTAACATGTTTAACAGTGCATGAAATGTTGTCTAAAACAAAAAAGAATGATGCATTTTATGGCTGGATCTGTTTTATCACTTTCTGAATTGGACGTTGAAAATGAGCTTATCTCAGCCAGCAGAGAGGTCAAATCACAGTAATGCAAACTCAGTCAGAGACATAGATTTTCACTTGCAACTTGCTTTAACATGTTTAACAGTGCATGAATTGTTGTCTTAAACAAAAAAGAATGATGCATTATATGGCTGGATCTGTTTTATCACTTTCTGAATTGCACGTTGAAAATGAGCTTATCTCAGCCAGCAGAGAGGTCAAATCACAGTAATGCAAACTCAGTCAGAGACATAGATTTTCACTTGCAACTTGCTTTAACATGTTTAACAGTGCATGAATTGTTGTCTAAAACAAAAAAGAATGATGCATTTTATGGCTGGATCTGTTTTTATCACTTTCTGAATTGCACGTTGAAAATGAGCTTATCTCAGCCAGCAGAGAGGTCAAATCACAGTAATGCAAACTCAGTCAGAGACATAGATTTTCACTTGCAACTTGCTTTAACATGTTTAACAGTGCATGAATTGTTGTCTAAAACAAAAAAGAATGATGCATTTTATGGCTGGATCTGGTTTTATCACATTCTGAATTGAACGTTGAAAATGAGCTTTTCAGAGCCAGCAGAGGTCAAAATAAGCAGTAATGCAAACTCAGTCAGAGACATAGATTTTCACTTGCAACTTGCTTTAACATGTTTAACAGTGCATGAATTGTTGTCTAAAACAAAAAAGAATGATGCATTGTATGGCTGGATCTGGTTTTATCACATTCTGAATTGAACGTTGAAAATGAGCTTTTCAGAGCCAGCAGAGGTCAAAATAAGCAGTAATGCAAACTCAGTCAGAGACGTAGATTTTCACTTGCAACTTGCTTTAACATGTTTAACAGTGCATGAATTGTTGTCTAAAACAAAAAAGAATGATGCATTTTATGGCTGGATCTGGTTTTATCACATTCTGAATTGAACGTTGAAAATGAGCTTTTCAGAGCCAGCAGAGGTCAAAATAATTAGTAATGCAAACTCAGTCAGAGACATAGATTTTCACTTGCAACTTGCTTTAACATGTTTAACAATGCATGAATTGTTGTCTAAAACAAAAAAGAATGATGCATTTTATGGCTGGATCTGTTTTATCACTTTCTGAATTGGACGTTGAAAATGAGCTTATCTCAGCCAGCAGAGAGGTCAAATCACAGTAATGCAAACTCAGTCAGAGACATAGATTTTCTCTTGCAACTTGCTTTAACATGTTTAACAGTGCATGAAATGTTGTCTAAAACAAAAAAGTATGGTGCATTTTATGGCTGGATCTGGTTTTATCACATTCTGAATTGAACGTTGAAAATGAGCTTTTCAGAGCCAGCAGAGGTCAAAATAAGCAGTAATGCAAACTCAGTCAGAGACATAGATTTTCACTTGCAACTTGCTTTAACTTGTTTAACAGTGCATGAATTGTTGTCTAAAACAAAAAATAATGATGCATTTTATGGCTGGATCTGTTTTATCACTTTCTGAATTGCACGTTGAAAATGAGCTTATCTCAGCCAGCAGAGAGGTCAAATCACAGTAATGCAAACTCAGTCAGAGACATAGATTTTCACTTGCAACTTGCTTTAACATGTTTAACAGTGCATGAATTGTTGTCTAAAACAAAAAAGAATGATGCATTTTATGGCTGGATCTGTTTTTATCACTTTCTGAATTGGACGTTGAAAATGAGCTTATCTCAGCCAGCAGAGAGGTTAAATCACAGTAATGCAAACTCAGTCAGAGACATAGATTTTCACTTGCAACTTGCTTTAACATGTTTAACAGTGCATGAATTGTTGTCTAAAACAAAAAAGAATGATGCATTTTATGGCTGGATCTGGTTTTATCACATTCTGAATTGAACGTTGAAAATGAGCTTTTCAGAGCCAGCAGAGGTCAAAATAAGCAGTAATGCAAACTCAGTCAGAGACATAGATTTTCACTTGCAACTTGCTTTAACATGTTTAACAGTGCATGAATTGATGTCTAAAACAAAAAAGAATGATGCATTGTATGGCTGGATCTGGTTTTATCACATTCTGAATTGAACGTTGAAAATGAGCTTTTCAGAGCCAGCAGAGGTCAAAATAAGCAGTAATGCAAACTCAGTCAGAGACGTAGATTTTCACTTGCAACTTGCTTTAACATGTTTAACAGTGCATAAATTGTTGTCTAAAACAAAAAAGAATGATGCATTTTATGGCTGGACCTGGTTTTATCACATTCTGAATTGAACGTTGAAAATGAGCTTTTCAGAGCCAGCAGAGGTCAAAATAAGCAGTAATGCAAACTCAGTCAGAGACATAGATTTTCACTTGCAACTTGCTTTAACATGTTTAACAATGCATGAATTGTTGTCTAAAACAAAAAAGAATGATGCATTTTATGGCTGGATCTGTTTTATCACTTTCTGAATTGGACGTTGAAAATGAGCTTATCTCAGCCAGCAGAGAGGTCAAATCACAGTAATGCAAACTCAGTCAGAGACAAAGATTTTCACTTGCAACTTGCTTTAACATGTTTAACAATGCATGAATTGTTGTCTAAAACAAAAAAGAATGATGCATTTTATGGCTGGATCTGTTTTATCACTTTCTGAGTTGGACGTTGAAAATGAGCTTATCTCAGCCAGCAGAGAGGTCAAATCACAGTAATGCAAACTCAGTCAGAGACATAGATTTTCACTTGCAACTTGCTTTAACATGTTTAACAGTGCATGAAATGTTGTCTAAAACAAAAAAGTATGGTGCATTTTATGGCTGGATCTGGTTTTATCACATTCTGAATTGAACGTTGAAAATGAGCTTTTCAGAGCCAGCAGAGGTCAAAATAAGCAGTAATGCAAACTCAGTCAGAGACATAGATTTTCACTTGCAACTTGCTTTAACATGTTTAACAGTGCATGAATTGTTGTTTAAAACAAAAAAGAATGATGCATTTTATGGCTGGATCTGTTTTATCACTTTCTGAATTGGACGTTGAAAATGAGCTTATCTCAGCCAGCAGAGAGGTCAAATCACAGTAATGCAAACTCAGTCAGAGACAAAGATTTTCACTTGCAACTTGCTTTAACATGTTTAACAGTGCATGAATTGTTTTCTAAAACAAAAAAGAATGATGCATTTTATGGCTGGATCTGGTTTTATCACATTCTGAATTGAACGTTGAAAATGAGCTTTTCAGAGCCAGCAGAGGTCAAAATAAGCAGTAATGCAAACTCAGTCAGAGACATAGATTTTCACTTGCAACTTGCTTTAACATGTTTAACAGTGCATGAATTGTTGTCTAAAACAAAAAAGAATGATGCATTTTATGGCTGGATCTGTTTTATCACTTTCTGAATTGGACGTTGAAAATGAGCTTATCTCAGCCAGCAGAGAGGTCAAATCACAGTAATGCAAACTCAGTCAGAGACATAGATTTTCACTTGCAACTTGCTTTAACATGTTTAACAGTGCATGAAATGTTGTTTAAAACAAAAAAGAATGATGCATTTTATGGCTGGATCTGATTTATCACTTTCTGAATTGGACGTTGAAAATGAGCTTATCTCAGCCAGCAGAGAGGTCAAATCACAGTAATGCAAACTCAGTCAGAGACATAGATTTTTACTTGCAACTTGCTTTAACATGTTTAACAATGCATGAATTGTTGTCTAAAACAAAAAAGAATGATGCATTTTATGGCTGGATCTGTTTTATCACTTTCTGAATTGGACGTTGAAAATGAGCTTATCTCAGCCAGCAGAGAGGTCAAATCACAGTAATGCAAACTCAGTCAGAGACATAGATTTTCACTTGCAACTTGCTTTAACATGTTTAACAGTGCATGAATTGTTGTCTAAAACAAAAAAGAATGATGCATTTTATGGCTGGATCTGGTTTTATCACATTCTGAATTGAACGTTGAAAATGAGCTTTTCAGAGCCAGCAGAGGTCAAAATAAGCAGTAATGCAAACTCAGTCAGAGACATAGATTTTCACTTGCAACTTGCTTTAACATGTTTAACAGTGCATGAATTGTTGTCTAAAACAAAAAAGAATGATGCATTTTATGGCTGGATCTGTTTTATCACTTTCTGAATTGGACGTTGAAAATGAGCTTATCTCAGCCAGCAGAGAGGTCAAATCACAGTAATGCAAACTCAGTCAGAGACATAGATTTTCACTTGCAACTTGCTTTAACATGTTTAACAGTGCATAAAATGTTGTCTAAAACAAAAAAGTATGGTGCATTTTATGGCTGGATCTGGTTTTATCACATTCTGAATTGAACGTTGAAAATGAGCTTTTCAGAGCCAGCAGAGGTCAAAATAAGCAGTAATGCAAACTCAGTCAGAGACATAGATTTTCACTTGCAACTTGCTTTAACATGTTTAACAGTGCATGAATTGTTGTTTAAAACAAAAAAGAATAATGCATTTTATGGCTGGATCTGTTTTATCACTTTCTGAATTGGACGTTGAAAATGAGCTTATCTCAGCCAGCAGAGAGGTCAAATCACAGTAATGCAAACTCAGTCAGAGACAAAGATTTTCACTTGCAACTTGCTTTAACATGTTTAACAGTGCATGAATTGTTGTCTAAAACAAAAAAGAATGATGCATTTTATGGCTGGATCTGGTTTTATCACATTCTGAATTGAACGTTGAAAATGAGCTTTTCAGAGCCAGCAGAGGTCAAAAAAAGCAGTAATGCAAACTCAGTCAGAGACGTAGATTTTCACTTGCAACTTGCTTTAACATGTTTAACAGTGCATAAATTGTTGTCTAAAACAAAAAAGAATGATGCATTTTATGGCTGGATCTGGTTTTATCACATTCTGAATTGAACGTTGAAAATGAGCTTTTCAGAGCCAGCAGAGGTCAAAATAAGCAGTAATGCAAACTCAGTCAGAGACATAGATTTTCACTTGCAACTTGCTTTAACATGTTTAACAATGCATGAATTGTTGTCTAAAACAAAAAAGAATGATGCATTTTATGGCTGGATCTGTTTTATCACTTTCTGAATTGGACGTTGAAAATGAGCTTATCTCAGCCAGCAGAGAGGTCAAATCACAGTAATGCAAACTCAGTCAGAGACATAGATTTTCACTTGCAACTTGCTTTAACATGTTTAACAGTGCATGAAATGTTGTCTAAAACAAAAAAGTATGGTGCATTTTATGGCTGGATCTGGTTTTATCACATTCTGAATTGAACGTTGAAAATGAGCTTTTCAGAGCCAGCAGAGGTCAAAATAAGCAGTAATGCAAACTCAGTCAGAGACATAGATTTTCACTTGCAACTTGCTTTAACATGTTTAACAGTGCATGAATTGTTGTTTAAAACAAAAAAGAATGATGCATTTTATGGCTGGATCTGTTTTATCACTTTCTGAATTGGACGTTGAAAATGAGCTTATCTCAGCCAGCAGAGAGGTCAAATCACAGTAATGCAAACTCAGTCAGAGACAAAGATTTTCACTTGCAACTTGCTTTAACATGTTTAACAGTGCATGAATTGTTGTCTAAAACAAAAAAGAATGATGCATTTTATGGCTGGATCTGGTTTTATCACATTCTGAATTGAACGTTGAAAATGAGCTTTTCAGAGCCAGCAGAGGTCAAAATAAGCAGTAATGCAAACTCAGTCAGAGACATAGATTTTCACTTGCAACTTGCTTTAACATGTTTAACAGTGCATGAATTGTTGTCTAAAACAAAAAAGAATGATGCATTTTATGGCTGGATCTGTTTTATCACTTTCTGAATTGGACGTTGAAAATGAGCTTATCTCAGCCAGCAGAGAGGTCAAATCACAGTAATGCAAACTCAGTCAGAGACATAGATTTTCACTTGCAACTTGCTTTAACATGTTTAACAGTGCATGAATTTTTGTCTAAAACAAAAAAGAATGATGCATTTTATGGCTGAATCTGTTTTATCACTTTCTGAATTGCACGTTGAAAATAAGCTTATCTCAGCCAGCAGAGAGTTCAAATCACAGTAATGCAAACTCAGTCAGAGACATAGATTTTCACTTGCAACTTGCTTTAACATGTTTAACAGTGCATGAATTGTGGTCTAAAACAAAAAAGAATGATGCATTTTATGGCTGGATCTGTTTTTATCACTTTCTGAATTGGACGTTGAAAATGAGCTTATCTCAGCCAGCAGAGAGGTCAAATCACAGTAATGCAAACTCAGTCAGAGACATAGATTTTCACTTGCAACTTGCTTTAACATGTTTAACAGTGCATGAATTGTTGTCTAAAACAAAAAAGAATGATGCATTTTATGGCTGGATCTGGTTTTATCACATTCTGAATTGAACGTTGAAAATGAGCTTTTCAGAGCCAGCAGAGGTCAAAATAAGCAGTAATGCAAACTCAGTCAGAGACATAGATTTTCACCTGCAACTTGCTTTAACATGTTTAACAGTGCATGAATTGTTGTCTAAAACAAAAAATAATGATGCATTTTATGGCTGGATCTGTTTTATCACTTTCTGAATTGCACGTTGAAAATGAGCTTATCTCAGCCAGCAGAGAGGTCAAATCACAGTAATGCAAACTCAGTCAGAGACATAGATTTTCACTTGCAACTTGCTTTAACATGTTTAACAGTGCATGAATTGTTGTCTAAAACAAAAAAGAATGATGCATTTTATGGCTGGATCTGTTTTTATCACTTTCTGAATTGGACGTTGAAAATGAGCTTATCTCAGCCAGCAGAGAGGTTAAATCACAGTAATGCAAACTCAGTCAGAGACATAGATTTTCACTTGCAACTTGCTTTAACATGTTTAACAGTGCATGAATTGTTGTCTAAAACAAAAAAGAATGATGCATTTTATGGCTGGATCTGGTTTTATCACATTCTGAATTGAACGTTGAAAATGAGCTTTTCAGAGCCAGCAGAGGTCAAAATAAGCAGTAATGCAAACTCAGTCAGAGACATAGATTTTCACTTGCAACTTGCTTTAACATGTTTAACAGTTCATGAATTGTTGTCTAAAACAAAAAAGAATGATGCATTTTATGGCTGGATCTGTTTTATCACTTTCTGAATTGGACGTTGAAAATGAGCTTATCTCAGCCAGCAGAGAGGTCAAATCACAGTAATGCAAACTCAGTCAGAGACATAGATTTTCACTTGCAACTTGCTTTAACATGTTTAACAGTGCATGAATTGTTGTCTAAAACAAAAAAGAATGATGCATTTTATGGCTGGATCTGTTTTATCACTTTCTGAATTGCACATTGAAAATGAGCTTATCTCAGCCAGCAGAGAGGTCAAATCACAGTAATGCAAACTCAGTCAGAGACATAGATTTTCACTTGCAACTTGCTTTAACATGTTTAACAGTGCATGAATTGTTGTCTAAAACAAAAAAGAATGATGCATTGTATGGCTGGATCTGGTTTTATCACATTCTGAATTGAACGTTGAAAATGAGCTTTTCAGAGCCAGCAGAGGTCAAAATAAGCAGTAATGCAAACTCAGTCAGAGACGTAGATTTTCACTTGCAACTTGCTTTAACATGTTTAACAGTGCATAAATTGTTGTCTAAAACAAAAAAGAATGATGCATTTTATGGCTGGATCTGGTTTTATCACATTCTGAATTGAACGTTGAAAATGAGCTTTTCAGAGCCAGCAGAGGTCAAAATAAGCAGTAATGCAAACTCAGTCAGAGACATAGATTTTCACTTGCAACTTGCTTTAACATGTTTAACAATGCATGAATTGTTGTCTAAAACAAAAAAGAATGATGCATTTTATGGCTGGATCTGTTTTATCACTTTCTGAATACGACGTTGAAAATGAGCTTATCTCAGCCAGCAGAGAGGTCAAATCACAGTAATGCAAACTCAGTCAGAGACATAGATTTTCACTTGCAACTTGCTTTAACATGTTTAACAGTGCATGAAATGTTGTCTAAAACAAAAAAGTATGGTGCATTTTATGGCTGGATCTGGTTTTATCACATTCTGAATTGAACGTTGAAAATGAGCTTTTCAGAGCCAGCAGAGGTCAAAATAAGCAGTAATGCAAACTCAGTCAGAGACATAGATTTTCACTTGCAACTTGCTTTAACATGTTTAACAGTGCATGAAATGTTGTCTAAAACAAAAAAGAATGGTGCATTTTATGGCTGGATCTGTTTTTATCACTTTCTGAATTGGACGTTGAAAATGAGCTTATCTCAGCGAGCAGAGAGGTCAAATCACAGTAATGCAAACTCAGTCAGAGACATAGATTTTCACCTGCAACTTGCTTTAACATGTTTAACAGTGCATGAAATGTTGTCTAAAACAAAAAAGAATGATGCATTTTATGGCTGGATCTGTTTTATCACTTTCTGAATTGGACGTTGAAAATGAGCTTATCTCAGCCAGCAGAGAGGTCAAATCACAGTAATGCAAACTCAGTCAGAGACATAGATTTTCACTTGCAACTTGCTTTAACATGTTTAACAGTGCATGAATTGTTGTCTTAAACAAAAAAGAATGATGCATTATATGGCTGGATCTGTTTTATCACTTTCTGAATTGCACGTTGAAAATGAGCTTATCTCAGCCAGCAGAGAGGTCAAATCACAGTAATGCAAACTCAGTCAGAGACATAGATTTTCACTTGCAACTTGCTTTAACATGTTTAACAGTGCATGAATTGTTGTCTAAAACAAAAAAGAATGATGCATTTTATGGCTGGATCTGTTTTTATCACTTTCTGAATTGCACGTTGAAAATGAGCTTATCTCAGCCAGCAGAGAGGTCAAATCACAGTAATGCAAACTCAGTCAGAGACATAGATTTTCACTTGCAACTTGCTTTAACATGTTTAACAGTGCATGAATTGTTGTCTAAAACAAAAAAGAATGATGCATTTTATGGCTGGATCTGGTTTTATCACATTCTGAATTGAACGTTGAAAATGAGCTTTTCAGAGCCAGCAGAGGTCAAAATAAGCAGTAATGCAAACTCAGTCAGAGACATAGATTTTCACTTGCAACTTGCTTTAACATGTTTAACAGTGCATGAATTGTTGTCTAAAACAAAAAAGGATGATGCATTGTATGGCTGGATCTGGTTTTATCACATTCTGAATTGAACGTTGAAAATGAGCTTTTCAGAGCCAGCAGAGGTCAAAATAAGCAGTAATGCAAACTCAGTCAGAGACGTAGATTTTCACTTGCAACTTGCTTTAACATGTTTAACAGTGCATGAATTGTTGTCTAAAACAAAAAAGAATGATGCATTTTATGGCTGGATCTGGTTTTATCACATTCTGAATTGAACGTTGAAAATGAGCTTTTCAGAGCCAGCAGAGGTCAAAATAATTAGTAATGCAAACTCAGTCAGAGACATAGATTTTCACTTGCAACTTGCTTTAACATGTTTAACAATGCATGAATTGTTGTCTAAAACAAAAAAGAATGATGCATTTTATGGCTGGATCTGTTTTATCACTTTCTGAATTGCACGTTGAAAATGAGCTTATCTCAGCCAGCAGAGAGGTCAAATCACAGTAATGCAAACACAGTCAGAGACATAGATTTTCACTTGCAACTTGCTTTAACATGTTTAACAGTGCATGAATTGTTGTCTAAAACAAAAAAGAATGATGCATTTTATGGCTGGATCTGTTTTATGACTTTCTGAATTGGACGTTGAAAATGAGCTTATCTCAGCGAGCAGAGAGGTCAAATCACAGTAATGCAAACTCAGTCAGAGACATAGATTTTCACCTGCAACTTGCTTTAACATGTTTAACAGTGCATGAAATGTTGTCTAAAACAAAAAAGAATGATGCATTTTATGGCTGGATCTGTTTTATCACTTTCTGAATTGGACGTTGAAAATGAGCTTATCTCAGCCAGCAGAGAGGTCAAATCACAGTAATGCAAACTCAGTCAGAGACAAAGATTTTCACTTGCAACTTGCTTTAACATGTTTAACAGTGCATGAATTGTTGTCTTAAACAAAAAAGAATGATGCATTATATGGCTGGATCTGTTTTATCACTTTCTGAATTGCACGTTGAAAATGAGCTTATCTCAGCCAGCAGAGAGGTCAAATCACAGTAATGCAAACTCAGTCAGAGACATAGATTTTCACTTGCAACTTGCTTTAACATGTTTAACAGTGCATGAATTGTTGTCTAAAACAAAAAAGAATGATGCATTTTATGGCTGGATCTGTTTTTATCACTTTCTGAATTGCACGTTGAAAATGAGCTTATCTCAGCCAGCAGAGAGGTCAAATCACAGTAATGCAAACTCAGTCAGAGACATAGATTTTCACTTGCAACTTGCTTTAACATGTTTAACAGTGCATGAATTGTTGTCTAAAACAAAAAAGAATGATGCATTTTATGGCTGGATCTGGTTTTATCACATTCTGAATTGAACGTTGAAAATGAGCTTTTCAGAGCCAGCAGAGGTCAAAATAAGCAGTAATGCAAACTCAGTCAGAGACATAGATTTTCACTTGCAACTTGCTTTAACATGTTTAACAGTGCATGAATTGTTGTCTAAAACAAAAAAGAATGATGCATTGTATGGCTGGATCTGGTTTTATCACATTCTGAATTGAACGTTGAAAATGAGCTTTTCAGAGCCAGCAGAGGTCAAAATAAGCAGTAATGCAAACTCAGTCAGAGACGTAGATTTTCACTTGCAACTTGCTTTAACATGTTTAACAGTGCATGAATTGTTGTCTAAAACAAAAAAGAATGATGCATTTTATGGCTGGATCTGGTTTTATCACATTCTGAATTGAACGTTGAAAATGAGCTTTTCAGAGCCAGCAGAGGTCAAAATAATTAGTAATGCAAACTCAGTCAGAGACATAGATTTTTACTTGCAACTTGCTTTAACATGTTTAACAATGCATGAATTGTTGTCTAAAACAAAAAAGAATGATGCATTTTATGGCTGGATCTGTTTTATCACTTTCTGAATTGCACGTTGAAAATGAGCTTATCTCAGCCAGCAGAGAGGTCAAATCACAGTAATGCAAACTCAGTCAGAGACATAGATTTTCACTTGCAACTTGCTTTAACATGTTTAACAGTGCATGAATTGTTGTCTAAAACAAAAAAGAATGATGCATTTTATGGCTGGATCTGTTTTATGACTTTCTGAATTGGACGTTGAAAATGAGCTTATCTCAGCCAGCAGAGAGGTCAAATCACAGTAATGCAAACTCAGTCAGAGACATAGATTTTCACTTGCAACTTGCTTTAACATGTTTAACAGTGCATGAATTTTTGTCTAAAACAAAAAAGAATGATGCATTTTATGGCTGAATCTGTTTTATCACTTTCTGAATTGCACGTTGAAAATAAGCTTATCTCAGCCAGCAGAGAGGTCAAATCACAGTAATGCAAACTCAGTCAGAGACATAGATTTTCACTTGCAACTTGCTTTAACATGTTTAACAGTGCATGAATTGTTGTCTAAAACAAAAAAGAATGATGCATTTTATGGCTGGATCTGTTTTTATCACTTTCTGAATTGGACGTTGAAAATGAGCTTATCTCAGCCAGCAGAGAGGTCAAATCACAGTAATGCAAACTCAGTCAGAGACATAGATTTTCACTTGCAACTTGCTTTAACATGTTTAACAGTGCATGAATTGTTGTTTAAAACAAAAAAGAATGATGCATTTTATGGCTGGATCTGTTTTATCACTTTCTGAATTGGACGTTGAAAATGAGCTTATCTCAGCCAGCAGAGAGGTCAAATCACAGTAATGCAAACTCAGTCAGAGACATAGATTTTTACTTGCAACTTGCTTTAACATGTTTAACAATGCATGAATTGTTGTCTAAAACAAAAAAGAATGATGCATTTTATGGCTGGATCTGTTTTATCACTTTCTGAATTGGACGTTGAAAATGAGCTTATCTCAGCCAGCAGAGAGGTCAAATCACAGTAATGCAAACTCAGTCAGAGACATAGATTTTCATTTGCAACTTGCTTTAACATGTTTAACAGTGCATGAATTGTTGTCTAAAACAAAAAAGAAGGATGCATTTTATGGCTGGATCTGTTTTATGACTTTCTGAATTGGACGTTGAAAATGAGCTTATCTCAGCCAGCAGAGAGGTCAAATCACAGTAATGCAAACTCAGTCAGAGACATAGATTTTCACTTGCAACTTGCTTTAACATGTTTAACAGTGCATGAATTTTTGTCTAAAACAAAAAAGAATGATGCATTTTATGGCTGAATCTGTTTTATCACTTTCTGAATTGCACGTTGAAAATAAGCTTATCTCAGCCAGCAGAGAGGTCAAATCACAGTAATGCAAACTCAGTCAGAGACATAGATTTTCACTTGCAACTTGCTTTAACATGTTTAACAGTGCATGAATTGTTGTCTAAAACAAAAAAGAATGATGCATTTTATGGCTGGATCTGTTTTTATCACTTTCTGAATTGGACGTTGAAAATGAGCTTATCTCAGCCAGCAGAGAGGTCAAATCACAGTAATGCAAACTCAGTCAGAGACATAGATTTTCACTTGCAACTTGCTTTAACATGTTTAACAGTGCATGAATTGTTGTCTAAAACAAAAAAGAATGATGCATTTTATGGCTGGATCTGGTTTTATCACATTCTGAATTGAACGTTGAAAATGAGCTTTTCAGAGCCAGCAGAGGTCAAAATAAGCAGTAATGCAAACTCAGTCAGAGACATAGATTTTCACTTGCAACTTGCTTTAACATGTTTAACAGTGCATGAATTGTTGTCTAAAACAAAAAAGAATGATGCATTTTATGGCTGGATCTGTTTTATCACTTTCTGAATTGGACATTGAAAATGAGCTTATCTCAGCCAGCAGAGAGGTCAAATCACAGTAATGCAAACTCAGTCAGAGACATAGATTTTCACTTGCAACTTGCTTTAACATGTTTAACAGTGCATGAATTGTTGTCTAAAACAAAAAAGAATGATGCATTTTATGGCTGGATCTGTTTTATCACTTTCTGAATTGCACGTTGAAAATGAGCTTATCTCAGCCAGCAGAGAGGTCAAATCACAGTAATGCAAACTCAGTCAGAGACATAGATTTTCACTTGCAACTTGCTTTAACATGTTTAACAGTGCATGAATTGTTGTCTAAAACAAAAAAGAATGATGCATTGTATGGCTGGATCTGGTTTTATCACATTCTGAATTGAACGTTGAAAATGAGCTTTTCAGAGCCAGCAGAGGTCAAAATAAGCAGTAATGCAAACTCAGTCAGAGACGTAGATTTTCACTTGCAACTTGCTTTAACATGTTTAACAGTGCATAAATTGTTGTCTAAAACAAAAAAGAATGATGCATTTTATGGCTGGATCTGGTTTTATCACATTCTGAATTGAACGTTGAAAATGAGCTTTTCAGAGCCAGCAGAGGTCAAAATAAGCAGTAATGCAAACTCAGTCAGAGACATAGATTTTCACTTGCAACTTGCTTTAACATGTTTAACAATGCATGAATTGTTGTCTAAAACAAAAAAGAATGATGCATTTTATGGCTGGATCTGTTTTATCACTTTCTGAATACGACGTTAAAAATGAGCTTATCTCAGCCAGCAGAGAGGTCAAATCACAGTAATGCAAACTCAGTCAGAGACATAGATTTTCACTTGCAACTTGCTTTAACATGTTTAACAGTGCATGAATTGTTGTCTTAAACAAAAAAGAATGATGCATTATATGGCTGGATCTGTTTTATCACTTTCTGAATTGCACGTTGAAAATGAGCTTATCTCAGCCAGCAGAGAGGTCAAATCACAGTAATGCAAACTCAGTCAGAGACATAGATTTTCACTTGCAACTTGCTTTAACATGTTTAACAGTGCATGAATTGTTGTCTAAAACAAAAAAGAATGATGCATTTTATGGCTGGATCTGTTTTTATCACTTTCTGAATTGCACGTTGAAAATGAGCTTATCTCAGCCAGCAGAGAGGTCAAATCACAGTAATGCAAACTCAGTCAGAGACATAGATTTTCACTTGCAACTTGCTTTAACATGTTTAACAGTGCATGAATTGTTGTCTAAAACAAAAAAGAATGATGCATTTTATGGCTGGATCTGGTTTTATCACATTCTGAATTGAACGTTGAAAATGAGCTTTTCAGAGCCAGCAGAGGTCAAAATAAGCAGTAATGCAAACTCAGTCAGAGACATAGATTTTCACTTGCAACTTGCTTTAACATGTTTAACAGTGCATGAATTGTTGTCTAAAACAAAAAAGAATGATGCATTGTATGGCTGGATCTGGTTTTATCACATTCTGAATTGAACGTTGAAAATGAGCTTTTCAGAGCCAGCAGAGGTCAAAATAAGCAGTAATGCAAACTCAGTCAGAGACGTAGATTTTCACTTGCAACTTGCTTTAACATGTTTAACAGTGCATGAATTGTTGTCTAAAACAAAAAAGAATGATGCATTTTATGGCTGGATCTGGTTTTATCACATTCTGAATTGAACGTTGAAAATGAGCTTTTCAGAGCCAGCAGAGGTCAAAATAATTAGTAATGCAAACTCAGTCAGAGACATAGATTTTCACTTGCAACTTGCTTTAACATGTTTAACAATGCATGAATTGTTGTCTAAAACAAAAAAGAATGATGCATTTTATGGCTGGATCTGTTTTATCACTTTCTGAATTGGACGTTGAAAATGAGCTTATCTCAGCCAGCAGAGAGGTCAAATCACAGTAATGCAAACTCAGTCAGAGACATAGATTTTCTCTTGCAACTTGCTTTAACATGTTTAACAGTGCATGAAATGTTGTCTAAAACAAAAAAGTATGGTGCAATTTATGGCTGGATCTGGTTTTATCACATTCTGAATTGAACGTTGAAAATGAGCTTTTCAGAGCCAGCAGAGGTCAAAATAAGCAGTAATGCAAACTCAGTCAGAGACATAGATTTTCACTTGCAACTTGCTTTAACATGTTTAACAGTGCATGAATTGTTGTTTAAAACAAAAAAGAATGATGCATTTTATGGCTGGATCTGTTTTATCACTTTCTGAATTGGACGTTGAAAATGAGCTTATCTCAGCCAGCAGAGAGGTCAAATCACAGTAATGCAAACTCAGTCAGAGACATAGATTTTTACTTGCAACTTGCTTTAACATGTTTAACAATGCATGAATTGTTGTCTAAAACAAAAAAGAATGATGCATTTTATGGCTGGATCTGTTTTATCACTTTCTGAATTGGACGTTGAAAATGAGCTTATCTCAGCCAGCAGAGAGGTCAAATCACAGTAATGCAAACTCAGTCAGAGACATAGATTTTCATTTGCAACTTGCTTTAACATGTTTAACAGTGCATGAATTGTTGTCTAAAACAAAAAAGAAGGATGCATTTTATGGCTGGATCTGTTTTATGACTTTCTGAATTGGACGTTGAAAATGAGCTTATCTCAGCCAGCAGAGAGGTCAAATCACAGTAATGCAAACTCAGTCAGAGACATAGATTTTCACTTGCAACTTGCTTTAACATGTTTAACAGTGCATGAATTTTTGTCTAAAACAAAAAAGAATGATGCATTTTATGGCTGAATCTGTTTTATCACTTTCTGAATTGCACGTTGAAAATAAGCTTATCTCAGCCAGCAGAGAGGTCAAATCACAGTAATGCAAACTCAGTCAGAGACATAGATTTTCACTTGCAACTTGCTTTAACATATTTAACAGTGCATGAATTGTTGTCTAAAACAAAAAAGAATGATGCATTTTATGGCTGGATCTGTTTTTATCACTTTCTGAATTGGACGTTGAAAATGAGCTTATCTCAGCCAGCAGAGAGGTCAAATCACAGTAATGCAAACTCAGTCAGAGACATAGATTTTCACTTGCAACTTGCTTTAACATGTTTAACAGTGCATGAATTGTTGTCTAAAACAAAAAAGAATGATGCATTTTATGGCTGGATCTGGTTTTATCACATTCTGAATTGAACGTTGAAAATGAGCTTTTCAGAGCCAGCAGAGGTCAAAATAAGCAGTAATGCAAACTCAGTCAGAGACATAGATTTTCACTTGCAACTTGCTTTAACATGTTTAACAGTGCATGAAATGTTGTCTAAAACAAAAAAGAATGGTGCATTTTATGGCTGGATCTGTTTTTATCACTTTCTGAATTGGACGTTGAAAATGAGCTTATCTCAGCGAGCAGAGAGGTCAAATCACAGTAATGCAAACTCAGTCAGAGACATAGATTTTCACCTGCAACTTGCTTTAACATGTTTAACAGTGCATGAAATGTGGTCTAAAACAAAAAAGAATGGTGCATTTTATGGCTGGATCTGTTTTTATCACTTTCTGAATTGGACGTTGAAAATGAGCTTATCTCAGCGAGCAGAGAGGTCAAATCACAGTAATGCAAACTCAGTCAGAGACATTAATTTTCACCTGCAACTTGCTTTAACATGTTTAACAGTGCATGAAATGTTGTCTAAAACAAAAAAGAATGATGCATTTTATGGCTGGATCTGTTTTATCACTTTCTGAATTGGACGTTGAAAATGAGCTTATCTCAGCCAGCAGAGAGGTCAAATCACAGTAATGCAAACTCAGTCAGAGACATAGATTTTCACTTGCAACTTGCTTTAACATGTTTAACAGTGCATGAATTGTTGTCTAAAACAAAAAAGAATGATGCATTTTATGGCTGGATCTGGTTTTATCACATTCTGAATTGAACGTTGAAAATGAGCTTTTCAGAGCCAGCAGAGGTCAAAATAAGGAGTAATGCAAACTCAGTCAGAGACATAGATTTTCACTTGCAACTTGCTTTAACATGTTTAACAGTGCATGAATTGTTGTTTAAAACAAAAAAGAATGATGCATTTTATGGCTGGATCTGTTTTATCACTTTCTGAATTGGACGTTGAAAATGAGCTTATCTCAGCCAGCAGAGAGGTCAAATCACAGTAATGCAAACTCAGTCAGAGACATAGATTTTCACTTGCAACTTGCTTTAACATGTTTAACAGTGCATGAATTGTTGTTTAAAACAAAAAAGAATGATGCATTTTATGGCTGGATCTGTTTTATCACTTTCTGAATTGGACGTTGAAAATGAGCTTATCTCAGCCAGCAGAGAGGTCAAATCACAGTAATGCAAACTCAGTCAGAGACATAGATTTTCACTTGCAACTTGCTTTAACATGTTTAACAGTGCATGAATTGTTGTCTAAAACAAAAAAGAATGATGCATTTTATGGCTGGATCTGGTTTTATCACATTCTGAATTGACTATTGAAAATGAGCTTTTCAGAGCCAGCAGAGGTCAAAATAAGCAGTAATGCAAACTCAGTCAGAGACATAGATTTTCACTTGCAACTTGCTTTAACATGTTTAACAATGCATGAATTGTTGTCTAAAACAAAAAAGAATGATGCATTTTATGGCTGGATCTGTTTTTATCACTTTCTGAATTGGACGTTGAAAATGAGCTTATCTCAGCCAGCAGAGAGGTCAAATCACAGTAATGCAAACTCAGTCAGAGACATAGATTTTCACTTGCAACTTGCTTTAACATGTTTAACAGTGCATGAATTGTTGTCTAAAACAAAAAAGAATGATGCATTTTATGGCTGGATCTGTTTTATCACTTTCTGAATTGGACGTTGAAAATGAGCTTATCTCAGCCAGCAGAGAGATCAAATCACAGTAATGCAAACTCAGTCAGAGACAAAGATTTTCACTTGCAACTTGCTTTAACATGTTTAACAGTGCATGAATTGTTGTCTAAAACAAAAAAGAATGATGCATTTTATGGCTGGATCTGTTTTTATCACTTTCTGAATTGGACGTTGAAAATGAGCTTATCTCAGCCAGCAGAGAGGTCAAATCACAGTAATGCAAACTCAGTCAGAGACATAGATTTTCACTTGCAACTTGCTTTAACATGTTTAACAGTGCATGAATTGTTGTCTAAAACAAAAAAGAATGATGCATTTTATGGCTGGATCTGGTTTTATCACATTCTGAATTGAATGTTGAAAATGAGCTTTTCAGAGCCAGCAGAGGTCAAAATAAGCAGTATTGCAAACTCAGTCAGAGACATAGATTTTCACTTGCAACTTGCTTTAACATGTTTAACAATGCATGAATTGTTGTCTAAAACAAAAAAGAATGATGCATTTTATGGCTGGATCTGTTTTATCACTTTCTGAATTGGACGTTGAAAATGAGCTTATCTCAGCCAGCAGAGAGGTCAAATCACAGTAATGCAAACTCAGTCAGAGACATAGATTTTCACTTGCAACTTGCTTTAACATGTTTAACAGTGCATGAATTGTTGTCTAAAACAAAAAAGAATGATGCATTTTATGGCTGGATCTGTTTTATCACTTTCTGAATTGCACGTTGAAAATGAGCTTATCTCAGCCAGCAGAGAGGTCAAATCACAGTAATGCAAACTCAGTCAGAGACATAGATTTTCACTTGCAACTTGCTTTAACATGTTTAACAGTGCATGAATTGTTGTCTAAAACAAAAAAGAATGATGCATTTTATGGCTGGATCTGGTTTTATCACATTCTGAATTGAACGTTGAAAATGAGCTTTTCAGAGCCAGCAGAAGTCAAAATAAGCAGTAATGCAAACTCAGTCAGAGACATAGATTTTCACTTGCAACTTGCTTTAACATGTTTAACAGTGCATGAATTGTTGTCTAAAACAAAAAAGAATGATGCATTTTATGGCTGGATCTGTTTTATGACTTTCTGAATTGGACGTTGAAAATGAGCTTATCTCAGCCAGCAGAGAGGTCAAATCACAGTAATGCAAACTCAGTCAGAGACATAGATTTTCACTTGCAACTTGCTTTAACATGTTTAACAGTGCATGAATTGTTGTCTAAAACAAAAAAGAATGATGCATTTTATGGCTGAATCTGTTTTATCACTTTCTGAATTGCACGTTGAAAATAAGCTTATCTCAGCCAGCAGAGAGGTCAAATCACAGTAATGCAAACTCAGTCAGAGACATAGATTTTCACTTGCAACTTGCTTTAACATGTTTAACAGTGCATGAATTGTTGTCTAAAACAAAAAAGAATGATGCATTTTATGGCTGGATCTGTTTTTATCACTTTCTGAATTGGACGTTGAAAATGAGCTTATCTCAGCCAGCAGAGAGGTCAAATCACAGTAATGCAAACTCAGTCAGAGACATAGATTTTCACTTGCAACTTGCTTTAACATGTTTAACAGTGCATAAATTGTTGTCTAAAACAAAAAAGAATGATGCATTTTATGGCTGGATCTGGTTTTATCACATTCTGAATTGAACGTTGAAAATGAGCTTTTCAGAGCCAGCAGAGGTCAAAATAAGCAGTAATGCAAACTCAGTCAGAGACATAGATTTTCACTTGCAACTTGCTTTAACATGTTTAACAATGCATAAATTGTTGTCTAAAACAAAAAAGAATGATGCATTTTATGGCTGGATCTGTTTTATCACTTTCTGAATTGGACGTTGAAAATGAGCTTATCTCAGCCAGCAGAGAGGTCAAATCACAGTAATGCAAACTCAGTCAGAGACAAAGATTTTCACTTGCAACTTGCTTTAACATGTTTACAGTGCATGAAATGTTGTCTAAAACAAAAAAGTATGGTGCATTTTATGGCTGGATCTGGTTTTATCACATTCTGAATTGAACGTTGAAAATGAGCTTTTCAGAGCCAGCAGAGGTCAAAATAAGCAGTAATGCAAACTCAGTCAGAGACATAGATTTTCACTTGCAACTTGCTTTAACATGTTTAACAGTGCATGAATTGTTGTTTAAAACAAAAAAGAATGATGCATTTTATGGCTGGATCTGTTTTATCACTTTCTGAATTGGACGTTGAAAATGAGCTTATCTCAGCCAGCAGAGAGGTCAAATCACAGTAATGCAAACTCAGTCAGAGACATAGATTTTCACTTGCAACTTGCTTTAACATGTTTAACAGTGCATGAATTGTTGTCTAAAACAAAAAAGAATGATGCATTTTATGGCTGGATCTGGTTTTATCACATTCTGAATTGAACGTTGAAAATGAGCTTTTCAGAGCCAGCAGAGGTCAAAATAAGCAGTAATGCAAACTCAGTCAGAGACGTAGATTTTCACTTGCAACTTGCTTTAACATGTTTAACAGTGCATAAATTGTTGTCTAAAACAAAAAAGAATGATGCATTTTATGGCTGGACCTGGTTTTATCACATTCTGAATTGAACGTTGAAAATGAGCTTTTCAGAGCCAGCAGAGGTCAAAATAAGCAGTAATGCAAACTCAGTCAGAGACATAGATTTTCACTTGCAACTTGCTTTAACATGTTTAACAATGCATAAATTGTTGTCTAAAACAAAAAAGAATGATGCATTTTATGGCTGGATCTGTTTTATCACTTTCTGAATTGGACGTTGAAAATGAGCTTATCTCAGCCAGCAGAGAGGTCAAATCACAGTAATGCAAACTCAGTCAGAGACAAAGATTTTCACTTGCAACTTGCTTTAACATGTTTACAGTGCATGAAATGTTGTCTAAAACAAAAAAGTATGGTGCATTTTATGGCTGGATCTGGTTTTATCACATTCTGAATTGAACGTTGAAAATGAGCTTTTCAGAGCCAGCAGAGGTCAAAATAAGCAGTAATGCAAACTCAGTCAGAGACATAGATTTTCACTTGCAACTTGCTTTAACATGTTTAACAGTGCATGAATTGTTGTTTAAAACAAAAAAGAATGATGCATTTTATGGCTGGATCTGTTTTATCACTTTCTGAATTGGACGTTGAAAATGAGCTTATCTCAGCCAGCAGAGAGGTCAAATCACAGTAATGCAAACTCAGTCAGAGACAAAGATTTTCACTTGCAACTTGCTTTAACATGTTTAACAGTGCATGAATTGTTGTCTAAAACAAAAAAGAATGATGCATTTTATGGCTGGATCTGGTTTTATCACATTCTGAATTGAACGTTGAAAATGAGCTTTTCAGAGCCAGCAGAGGTCAAAATAAGCAGTAATGCAAACTCAGTCAGAGACGTAGATTTTCACTTGCAACTTGCTTTAACATGTTTAACAGTGCATAAATTGTTGTCTAAAACAAAAAAGAATGATGCATTTTATGGCTGGATCTGGTTTTATCACATTCTGAATTGAACGTTGAAAATGAGCTTTTCAGAGCCAGCAGAGGTCAAAATAAGCAGTAATGCAAACTCAGTCAGAGACATAGATTTTCACTTGCAACTTGCTTTAACATGTTTAACAATGCATGAATTGTTGTCTAAAACAAAAAAGAATGATGCATTTTATGGCTGGATCTGTTTTATCACTTTCTGAATTGGACGTTGAAAATGAGCTTATCTCAGCCAGCAGAGAGGTCAAATCACAGTAATGCAAACTCAGTCAGAGACATAGATTTTCACTTGCAACTTGCTTTAACATGTTTAACAGTGCATGAAATGTTGTCTAAAACAAAAAAGTATGGTGCATTTTATGGCTGGATCTGGTTTTATCACATTCTGAATTGAACGTTGAAAATGAGCTTTTCAGAGCCAGCAGAGGTCAAAATAAGCAGTAATGCAAACTCAGTCAGAGACATAGATTTTCACTTGCAACTTGCTTTAACATGTTTAACAGTGCATGAATTGTTGTTTAAAACAAAAAAGAATGATGCATTTTATGGCTGGATCTGTTTTATCACTTTCTGAATTGGACGTTGAAAATGAGCTTATCTCAGCCAGCAGAGAGGTCAAATCACAGTAATGCAAACTCAGTCAGAGACAAAGATTTTCACTTGCAACTTGCTTTAACATGTTTAACAGTGCATGAATTGTTGTCTAAAACAAAAAAGAATGATGCATTTTATGGCTGGATCTGGTTTTATCACATTCTGAATTGAACGTTGAAAATGAGCTTTTCAGAGCCAGCAGAGGTCAAAATAAGCAGTAATGCAAACTCAGTCAGAGACATAGATTTTCACTTGCAACTTGCTTTAACATGTTTAACAGTGCATGAATTGTTGTCTAAAACAAAAAAGAATGATGCATTTTATGGCTGGATCTGTTTTATCACTTTCTGAATTGGACGTTGAAAATGAGCTTATCTCAGCCAGCAGAGAGGTTAAATCACAGTAATGCAAACTCAGTCAGAGACATAGATTTTCACTTGCAACTTGCTTTAACATGTTTAACAGTGCATGAATTGTTGTCTAAAACAAAAAAGAATGATGCATTTTATGGCTGGATCTGGTTTTATCACATTCTGAATTGAACGTTGAAAATGAGCTTTTCAGAGCCAGCAGAGGTCAAAATAAGCAGTAATGCAAACTCAGTCAGAGACATAGATTTTCACTTGCAACTTGCTTTAACATGTTTAACAGTGCATGAATTGTTGTCTAAAACAAAAAAGAATGATGCATTTTATGGCTGGATCTGTTTTATCACTTTCTGAATTGGACGTTGAAAATGAGCTTATCTCAGCCAGCAGAGAGGTCAAATCACAGTAATGCAAACTCAGTCAGAGACATAGATTTTCACTTGCAACTTGCTTTAACATGTTTAACAGTGCATGAATTGTTGTCTAAAACAAAAAAGAATGATGCATTTTATGGCTGGATCTGGTTTTATCACATTCTGAATTGAACGTTGAAAATGAGCTTTTCAGAGCCAGCAGAGGTCAAAATAAGCAGTAATGCAAACTCAGTCAGAGACATAGATTTTCACTTGCAACTTGCTTTAACATGTTTAACAATGCATGAATTGTTGTCTAAAACAAAAAAGAATGATGCATTTTATGGCTGGATCTGTTTTATCACTTTCTGAATTGGACGTTGAAAATGAGCTTATCTCAGCCAGCAGAGAGGTCAAATCACAGTAATGCAAACTCAGTCAGAGACATAGATTTTCACTTGCAACTTGCTTTAACATGTTTAACAGTGCATGAAATGTTGTCTAAAACAAAAAAGTATGGTGCATTTTATGGCTGGATCTGGTTTTATCACATTCTGAATTGAACGTTGAAAATGAGCTTTTCAGAGCCAGCAGAGGTCAAAATAAGCAGTAATGCAAACTCAGTCAGAGACATAGATTTTCACTTGCAACTTGCTTTAACATGTTTAACAGTGCATGAATTGTTGTTTAAAACAAAAAAGAATGATGCATTTTATGGCTGGATCTGTTTTATCACTTTCTGAATTGGACGTTGAAAATGAGCTTATCTCAGCCAGCAGAGAGGTCAAATCACAGTAATGCAAACTCAGTCAGAGACAAAGATTTTCACTTGCAACTTGCTTTAACATGTTTAACAGTGCATGAATTGTTGTCTAAAACAAAAAAGAATGATGCATTTTATGGCTGGATCTGGTTTTATCACATTCTGAATTGAACGTTGAAAATGAGCTTTTCAGAGCCAGCAGAGGTCAAAATAAGCAGTAATGCAAACTCAGTCAGAGACATAGATTTTCACTTGCAACTTGCTTTAACATGTTTAACAGTGCATGAATTGTTGTCTAAAACAAAAAAGAATGATGCATTTTATGGCTGGATCTGTTTTATCACTTTCTGAATTGGACGTTGAAAATGAGCTTATCTCAGCCAGCAGAGAGGTTAAATCACAGTAATGCAAACTCAGTCAGAGACATAGATTTTCACTTGCAACTTGCTTTAACATGTTTAACAGTGCATGAATTGTTGTCTAAAACAAAAAAGAATGATGCATTTTATGGCTGGATCTGGTTTTATCACATTCTGAATTGAACGTTGAAAATGAGCTTTTCAGAGCCAGCAGAGGTCAAAATAAGCAGTAATGCAAACTCAGTCAGAGACATAGATTTTCACTTGCAACTTGCTTTAACATGTTTAACAGTGCATGAATTGTTGTCTAAAACAAAAAAGAATGATGCATTTTATGGCTGGATCTGTTTTATCACTTTCTGAATTGGACGTTGAAAATGAGCTTATCTCAGCCAGCAGAGAGGTCAAATCACAGTAATGCAAACTCAGTCAGAGACATAGATTTTCACTTGCAACTTGCTTTAACATGTTTAACAGTGCATGAATTGTTGTCTAAAACAAAAAAGAATGATGCATTTTATGGCTGGATCTGTTTTATCACTTTCTGAATTGCACGTTGAAAATGAGCTTATCTCAGCCAGCAGAGAGGTCAAATCACAGTTATGCAAACTCAGTCAGAGACATAGATTTTCACTTGCAACTTGCTTTAACATGTTTAACAGTGCATGAATTGTTGTCTAAAACAAAAAAGAATGATGCATTGTATGGCTGGATCTGGTTTTATCACATTCTGAATTGAACGTTGAAAATGAGCTTTTCAGAGCCAGCAGAGGTCAAAATAAGCAGTAATGCAAACTCAGTCAGAGGCGTAGATTTTCACTTGCAACTTGCTTTAACATGTTTAACAGTGCATAAATTGTTGTCTAAAACAAAAAAGAATGATGCATTTTATGGCTGGATCTGGTTTTATCACATTCTGAATTGAACGTTGAAAATGAGCTTTTCAGAGCCAGCAGAAGTCAAAATAAGCAGTAATGCAAACTCAGTCAGAGACATAGATTTTCACTTGCAACTTGCTTTAACATGTTTAACAATGCATGAATTGTTGTCTAAAACAAAAAAGAATGATGCATTTTATGGCTGGATCTGTTTTATCACTTTCTGAATACGACGTTGAAAATGAGCTTATCTCAGCGAGCAGAGAGGTCAAATCACAGTAATGCAAACTCAGTCAGAGACATAGATTTTCACTTGCAACTTGCTTTAACATGTTTAACAGTGCATGAAATGTTGTCTAAAACAAAAAAGTATGGTGCATTTTATGGCTGGATCTGGTTTTATCACATTCTGAATTGAACGTTGAAAATGAGCTTTTCAGAGCCAGCAGAGGTCAAAATAAGCAGTAATGCAAACTCAGTCAGAGACATAGATTTTCACTTGCAACTTGCTTTAACATGTTTAACAGTGCATGAAATGTTGTCTAAAACAAAAAAGAATGGTGCATTTTATGGCTGGATCTGTTTTTATCACTTTCTGAATTGGACGTTGAAAATGAGCTTATCTCAGCGAGCAGAGAGGTCAAATCACAGTAATGCAAACTCAGTCAGAGACATAGATTTTCACCTGCAACTTGCTTTAACATGTTTAACAGTGCATGAAATGTTGTCTAAAACAAAAAAGAATGATGCATTTTATGGCTGGATCTGTTTTATCACTTTCTGAATTGGACGTTGAAAATGAGCTTATCTCAGCCAGCAGAGAGGTCAAATCACAGTAATGCAAACTCAGTCAGAGACATAGATTTTCACTTGCAACTTGCTTTAACATGTTTAACAGTGCATGAATTGTTGTCTTAAACAAAAAAGAATGATGCATTATATGGCTGGATCTGTTTTATCACTTTCTGAATTGCACGTTGAAAATGAGCTTATCTCAGCCAGCAGAGAGGTCAAATCACAGTAATGCAAACTCAGTCAGAGACATAGATTTTCACTTGCAACTTGCTTTAACATGTTTAACAGTGCATGAATTGTTGTCTAAAACAAAAAAGAATGATGCATTTTATGGCTGGATCTGTTTTTATCACTTTCTGAATTGCACGTTGAAAATGAGCTTATCTCAGCGAGCAGAGAGGTCAAATCACAGTAATGCAAACTCAGTCAGAGACATAGATTTTCACTTGCAACTTGCTTTAACATGTTTAACAGTGCATGAATTGTTGTCTAAAACAAAAAAGAATGATGCATTGTATGGCTGGATCTGGTTTTATCACATTCTGAATTGAACGTTGAAAATGAGCTTTTCAGAGCCAGCAGAGGTCAAAATAAGCAGTAATGCAAACTCAGTCAGAGACGTAGATTTTCACTTGCAACTTGCTTTAACATGTTTAACAGTGCATAAATTGTTGTCTAAAACAAAAAAGAATGATGCATTTTATGGCTGGATCTGGTTTTATCACATTCTGAATTGAACGTTGAAAATGAGCTTTTCAGAGCCAGCAGAGGTCAAAATAAGCAGTAATGCAAACTCAGTCAGAGACATAGATTTTCACTTGCAACTTGCTTTAACATGTTTAACAATGCATGAATTGTTGTCTAAAACAAAAAAGAAAGATGCATTTTATGGCTGGATCTGTTTTATCACTTTCTGAATACGACGTTGAAAATGAGCTTATCTCAGCCAGCAGAGAGGTCAAATCACAGTAATGCAAACTCAGTCAGAGACATAGATTTTCACTTGCAACTTGCTTTAACATGTTTAACAGTGCATGAAATGTTGTCTAAAACAAAAAAGTATGGTGCATTTTATGGCTGGATCTGGTTTTATCACATTCTGAATTGAACGTTGAAAATGAGCTTTTCAGAGCCAGCAGAGGTCAAAATAAGCAGTAATGCAAACTCAGTCAGAGACATAGATTTTCACTTGCAACTTGCTTTAACATGTTTAACAGTGCATGAAATGTTGTCTAAAACAAAAAAGAATGGTGCATTTTATGGCTGGATCTGTTTTTATCACTTTCTGAATTGGACGTTGAAAATGAGCTTATCTCAGCGAGCAGAGAGGTCAAATCACAGTAATGCAAACTCAGTCAGAGACATAGATTTTCACCTGCAACTTGCTTTAACATGTTTAACAGTGCATGAAATGTTGTCTAAAACAAAAAAGAATGATGCATTTTATGGCTGGATCTGTTTTATCACTTTCTGAATTGGACGTTGAAAATGAGCTTATCTCAGCCAGCAGAGAGGTCAAATCACAGTAATGCAAACTCAGTCAGAGACATAGATTTTCACTTGCAACTTGCTTTAACATGTTTAACAGTGCATGAATTGTTGTCTTAAACAAAAAAGAATGATGCATTATATGGCTGGATCTGTTTTATCACTTTCTGAATTGCACGTTGAAAATGAGCTTATCTCAGCCAGCAGAGAGGTCAAATCACAGTAATGCAAACTCAGTCAGAGACATAGATTTTCACTTGCAACTTGCTTTAACATGTTTAACAGTGCATGAATTGTTGTCTAAAACAAAAAAGAATGATGCATTTTATGGCTGGATCTGTTTTTATCACTTTCTGAATTGCACGTTGAAAATGAGCTTATCTCAGCCAGCAGAGAGGTCAAATCACAGTAATGCAAACTCAGTCAGAGACATAGATTTTCACTTGCAACTTGCTTTAACATGTTTAACAGTGCATGAATTGTTGTCTAAAACAAAAAAGAATGATGCATTTTATGGCTGGATCTGGTTTTATCACATTCTGAATTGAACGTTGAAAATGAGCTTTTCAGAGCCAGCAGAGGTCAAAATAAGCAGTAATGCAAACTCAGTCAGAGACATAGATTTTCACTTGCAACTTGCTTTAACATGTTTAACAGTGCATGAATTGTTGTCTAAAACAAAAAAGAATGATGCATTGTATGGCTGGATCTGGTTTTATCACATTCTGAATTGAACGTTGAAAATGAGCTTTTCAGAGCCAGCAGAGGTCAAAATAAGCAGTAATGCAAACTCAGTCAGAGACGTAGATTTTCACTTGCAACTTGCTTTAACATGTTTAACAGTGCATGAATTGTTGTCTAAAACAAAAAAGAATGATGCATTTTATGGCTGGATCTGGTTTTATCACATTCTGAATTGAACGTTGAAAATGAGCTTTTCAGAGCCAGCAGAGGTCAAAATAATTAGTAATGCAAACTCAGTCAGAGACATAGATTTTCACTTGCAACTTGCTTTAACATGTTTAACAATGCATGAATTGTTGTCTAAAACAAAAAAGAATGATGCATTTTATGGCTGGATCTGTTTTATCACTTTCTGAATTGGACGTTGAAAATGAGCTTATCTCAGCCAGCAGAGAGGTCAAATCACAGTAATGCAAACTCAGTCAGAGACATAGATTTTCACTTGCAACTTGCTTTAACATGTTTAACAGTGCATGAAATGTTGTCTAAAACAAAAAAGTATGGTGCATTTTATGGCTGGATCTGGTTTTATCACATTCTGAATTGAACGTTGAAAATGAGCTTTTCAGAGCCAGCAGAGGTCAAAATAAGCAGTAATGCAAACTCAGTCAGAGACATAGATTTTCACTTGCAACTTGCTTTAACATGTTTAACAGTGCATGAATTGTTGTTTAAAACAAAAAAGAATGATGCATTTTATGGCTGGATCTGTTTTATCACTTTCTGAATTGGACGTTGAAAATGAGCTTATCTCAGCCAGCAGAGAGGTCAAATCACAGTAATGCAAACTCAGTCAGAGACATAGATTTTTACTTGCAACTTGCTTTAACATGTTTAACAATGCATGAATTGTTGTCTAAAACAAAAAAGAATGATGCATTTTATGGCTGGATCTGTTTTATCACTTTCTGAATTGGACGTTGAAAATGAGCTTATCTCAGCCAGCAGAGAGGTCAAATCACAGTAATGCAAACTCAGTCAGAGACATAGATTGTCACTTGCAACTTGCTTTAACATGTTTAACAGTGCATGAATTGTTGTCTAAAACAAAAAAGAATGATGCATTTTATGGCTGGATCTGTTTTATGACTTTCTGAATTGGACGTTGAAAATGAGCTTATCTCAGCCAGCAGAGAGGTCAAATCACAGTAATGCAAACTCAGTCAGAGACATAGATTTTCACTTGCAACTTGCTTTAACATGTTTAACAGTGCATGAATTTTTGTCTAAAACAAAAAAGAATGATGCATTTTATGGCTGAATCTGTTTTATCACTTTCTGAATTGCACGTTGAAAATAAGCTTATCTCAGCCAGCAGAGAGGTCAAATCACAGTAATGCAAACTCAGTCAGAGACATAGATTTTCACTTGCAACTTGCTTTAACATGTTTAACAGTGCATGAATTGTTGTCTAAAACAAAAAAGAATGATGCATTTTATGGCTGGATCTGTTTTTATCACTTTCTGAATTGGACGTTGAAAATGAGCTTATCTCAGCCAGCAGAGAGGTCAAATCACAGTAATGCAAACTCAGTCAGAGACATAGATTTTCACTTGCAACTTGCTTTAACATGTTTAACAGTGCATGAATTGTTGTCTAAAACAAAAAAGAATGATGCATTTTATGGCTGGATCTGGTTTTATCACATTCTGAATTGAACGTTGAAAATGAGCTTTTCAGAGCCAGCAGAGGTCAAAATAAGCAGTAATGCAAACTCAGTCAGAGACATAGATTTTCACTTGCAACTTGCTTTAACATGTTTAACAGTGCATGAAATGTTGTCTAAAACAAAAAAGAATGGTGCATTTTATGGCTGGATCTGTTTTTATCACTTTCTGAATTGGACGTTTAAAATGAGCTTATCTCAGCGAGCAGAGAGGTCAAATCACAGTAATGCAAACTCAGTCAGAGACATAGATTTTCACCTGCAACTTGCTTTAACATGTTTAACAGTGCATGAAATGTGGTCTAAAACAAAAAAGAATGGTGCATTTTATGGCTGGATCTGTTTTTATCACTTTCTGAATTGGACGTTGAAAATGAGCTTATCTCAGCGAGCAGAGAGGTCAAATCACAGTAATGCAAACTCAGTCAGAGACATTAATTTTCACCTGCAACTTGCTTTAACATGTTTAACAGTGCATGAAATGTTGTCTAAAACAAAAAAGAATGATGCATTTTATGGCTGGATCTGTTTTATCACTTTCTGAATTGGACGTTGAAAATGAGCTTATCTCAGCCAGCAGAGAGATCAAATCACAGTAATGCAAACTCAGTCAGAGACAAAGATTTTCACTTGCAACTTGCTTTAACATGTTTAACAGTGCATGAATTGTTGTCTAAAACAAAAAAGAATGATGCATTTTATGGCTGGATCTGTTTTTATCACTTTCTGAATTGGACGTTGAAAATGAGCTTATCTCAGCCAGCAGAGAGGTCAAATCACATTAATGCAAACTCAGTCAGAGACATAGATTTTCACTTGCAACTTGCTTTAACATGTTTAACAGTGCATGAATTGTTGTCTAAAACAAAAAAGAATGATGCATTTTATGGCTGGATCTGGTTTTATCACATTCTGAATTGAATGTTGAAAATGAGCTTTTCAGAGCCAGCAGAGGTCAAAATAAGCAGTATTGCAAACTCAGTCAGAGACATAGATTTTCACTTGCAACTTGCTTTAACATGTTTAACAATGCATGAATTGTTGTCTAAAACAAAAAAGAATGATGCATTTTATGGCTGGATCTGTTTTATCACTTTCTGAATTGGACGTTGAAAATGAGCTTATCTCAGCCAGCAGAGAGGTCAAATCACAGTAATGCAAACTCAGTCAGAGACATAGATTTTCACTTGCAACTTGCTTTAACATGTTTAACAGTGCATGAATTGTTGTCTAAAACAAAAAAGAATGATGCATTTTATGGCTGGATCTGTTTTATCACTTTCTGAATTGCACGTTGAAAATGAGCTTATCTCAGCCAGCAGAGAGGTCAAATCACAGTAATGCAAACTCAGTCAGAGACATAGATTTTCTCTTGCAACTTGCTTTAACATGTTTAACAGTGCATGAATTGTTGTCTAAAACAAAAAAGAATGATGCATTTTATGGCTGGATCTGGTTTTATCACATTCTGAATTGAACGTTGAAAATGAGCTTTTCAGAGCCAGCAGAAGTCAAAATAAGCAGTAATGCAAACTCAGTCAGAGACATAGATTTTTACTTGCAACTTGCTTTAACATGTTTAACAGTGCATGAATTGTTGTCTAAAACAAAAAAGAATGATGCATTTTATGGCTGGATCTGTTTTATGACTTTCTGAATTGGACGTTGAAAATGAGCTTATCTCAGCCAGCAGAGAGGTCAAATCACAGTAATGCAAACTCAGTCAGAGACATAGATTTTCACTTGCAACTTGCTTTAACATGTTTAACAGTGCATGAATTGTTGTCTAAAACAAAAAAGAATGATGCATTTTATGGCTGAATCTGTTTTATCACTTTCTGAATTGCACGTTGAAAATAAGCTTATCTCAGCCAGCAGAGAGGTCAAATCACAGTAATGCAAACTCAGTCAGAGACATAGATTTTCACTTGCAACTTGCTTTAACATGTTTAACAGTGCATGAATTGTTGTCTAAAACAAAAAAGAATGATGCATTTTATGGCTGGATCTGTTTTTATCACTTTCTGAATTGGACGTTGAAAATGAGCTTATCTCAGCCAGCAGAGAGGTCAAATCACAGTAATGCAAACTCAGTCAGAGACATAGATTTTTACTTGCAACTTGCTTTAACATGTTTAACAGTGCATGAATTGTTGTCTAAAACAAAAAAGAATGATGCATTTTATGGCTGGATCTGTTTTATGACTTTCTGAATTGGACGTTGAAAATGAGCTTATCTCAGCCAGCAGAGAGGTCAAATCACAGTAATGCAAACTCAGTCAGAGACATAGATTTTCACTTGCAACTTGCTTTAACATGTTTAACAGTGCATGAATTGTTGTCTAAAACAAAAAAGAATGATGCATTTTATGGCTGAATCTGTTTTATCACTTTCTGAATTGCACGTTGAAAATAAGCTTATCTCAGCCAGCAGAGAGGTCAAATCACAGTAATGCAAACTCAGTCAGAGACATAGATTTTCACTTGCAACTTGCTTTAACATGTTTAACAGTGCATGAATTGTTGTCTAAAACAAAAAAGAATGATGCATTTTATGGCTGGATCTGTTTTTATCACTTTCTGAATTGGACGTTGAAAATGAGCTTATCTCAGCCAGCAGAGAGGTCAAATCACAGTAATGCAAACTCAGTCAGAGACATAGATTTTCACTTGCAACTTGCTTTAACATGTTTAACAGTGCATGAATTGTTGTCTAAAACAAAAAAGAATGATGCATTTTATGGCTGGATCTGGTTTTATCACATTCTGAATTGAACGTTGAAAATGAGCTTTTCAGAGCCAGCAGAGGTCAAAATAAGCAGTAATGCAAACTCAGTCAGAGACATAGATTTTCACTTGCAACTTGCTTTAACATGTTTAACAGTGCATGAAATGTTGTCTAAAACAAAAAAGAATGGTGCATTTTATGGCTGGATCTGTTTTTATCACTTTCTGAATTGGACGTTGAAAGTGAGCTTATCTCAGCGAGCAGAGAGGTCAAATCACAGTAATGCAAACTCAGTCAGAGACATAGATTTTCACCTGCAACTTGCTTTAACATGTTTAACAGTGCATGAAATGTTGTCTAAAACAAAAAAGAATGATGCATTTTATGGCTGGATCTGTTTTATCACTTTCTGAATTGGACGTTGAAAATGAGCTTATCTCAGCCAGCAGAGAGGTCAAATCACAGTAATGCAAACTCAGTCAGAGACATAGATTTTCACTTGCAACTTGCTTTAACATGTTTAACAGTGCATGAATTGTTGTCTAAAACAAAAAAGAATGATGCATTTTATGGCTGGATCTGGTTTTATCACATTCTGAATTGAACGTTGAAAATGAGCTTTTCAGAGCCAGCAGAGGTCAAAATAAGCAGTAATGCAAACTCAGTCAGAGACGTAGATTTTCACTTGCAACTTGCTTTAACATGTTTAACAGTGCATAAATTGTTGTCTAAAACAAAAAAGAATGATGCATTTTATGGCTGGACCTGGTTTTATCACATTCTGAATTGAACGTTGAAAATGAGCTTTTCAGAGCCAGCAGAGGTCAAAATAAGCAGTAATGCAAACTCAGTCAGAGACATAGATTTTCACTTGCAACTTGCTTTAACATGTTTAACAATGCATAAATTGTTGTCTAAAACAAAAAAGAATGATGCATTTTATGGCTGGATCTGTTTTATCACTTTCTGAATTGGACGTTGAAAATGAGCTTATCTCAGCCAGCAGAGAGGTCAAATCACAGTAATGCAAACTCAGTCAGAGACAAAGATTTTCACTTGCAACTTGCTTTAACATGTTTACAGTGCATGAAATGTTGTCTAAAACAAAAAAGTATGGTGCATTTTATGGCTGGATCTGGTTTTATCACATTCTGAATTGAACGTTGAAAATGAGCTTTTCAGAGCCAGCAGAGGTCAAAATAAGCAGTGATGCAAACTCAGTCAGAGACATACATTTTCACTTGCAACTTGCTTTAACATGTTTAACAGTGCATGAATTGTTGTTTAAAACAAAAAAGAATGATGCATTTTATGGCTGGATCTGTTTTATCACTTTCTGAATTGGACGTTGAAAATGAGCTTATCTCAGCCAGCAGAGAGGTCAAATCACAGTAATGCAAACTCAGTCAGAGACATAGATTTTCACTTGCAACTTGCTTTAACATGTTTAACAGTGCATGAATTGTTGTCTAAAACAAAAAAGAATGATGCATTTTATGGCTGGATCTGGTTTTATCACATTCTGAATTGAACGTTGAAAATGAGCTTTTCAGAGCCAGCAGAGGTCAAAATAAGCAGTAATGCAAACTCAGTCAGAGACGTAGATTTTCACTTGCAACTTGCTTTAACATGTTTAACAGTGCATAAATTGTTGTCTAAAACAAAAAAGAATGATGCATTTTATGGCTGGACCTGGTTTTATCACATTCTGAATTGAACGTTGAAAATGAGCTTTTCAGAGCCAGCAGAGGTCAAAATAAGCAGTAATGCAAACTCAGTCAGAGACATACATTTTCACTTGCAACTTGCTTTAACATGTTTAACAGTGCATGAATTGTTGTTTAAAACAAAAAAGAATGATGCATTTTATGGCTGGATCTGTTTTATCACTTTCTGAATTGGACGTTGAAAATGAGCTTATCTCAGCCAGCAGAGAGGTCAAATCACAGTAATGCAAACTCAGTCAGAGACATAGATTTTCACTTGCAACTTGCTTTAACATGTTTAACAGTGCATGAATTGTTGTCTAAAACAAAAAAGAATGATGCATTTTATGGCTGGATCTGGTTTTATCACATTCTGAATTGAACGTTGAAAATGAGCTTTTCAGAGCCAGCAGAGGTCAAAATAAGCAGTAATGCAAACTCAGTCAGAGACATAGATTTTCACTTGCAACTTGCTTTAACATGTTTAACAGTGCATAAATTGTTGTCTAAAACAAAAAAGAATGATGCATTTTATGGCTGGACCTGGTTTTATCACATTCTGAATTGAACGTTGAAAATGAGCTTTTCAGAGCCAGCAGAGGTCAAAATAAGCAGTAATGCAAACTCAGTCAGAGACATAGATTTTCACTTGCAACTTGCTTTAACATGTTTAACAATGCATAAATTGTTGTCTAAAACAAAAAAGAATGATGCATTTTATGGCTGGATCTGTTTTATCACTTTCTGAATTGGACGTTGAAAATGAGCTTATCTCAGCCAGCAGAGAGGTCAAATCACAGTAATGCAAACTCAGTCAGAGACAAAGATTTTCACTTGCAACTTGCTTTAACATGTTTACAGTGCATGAAATGTTGTCTAAAACAAAAAAGTATGGTGCATTTTATGGCTGGATCTGGTTTTATCACATTCTGAATTGAACGTTGAAAATGAGCTTTTCAGAGCCAGCAGAGGTCAAAATAAGCAGTAATGCAAACTCAGTCAGAGACATAGATTTTCACTTGCAACTTGCTTTAACATGTTTAACAGTGCATGAATTGTTGTTTAAAACAAAAAAGAATGATGCATTTTATGGCTGGATCTGTTTTATCACTTTCTGAATTGGATGTTGAAAATGAGCTTATCTCAGCCAGCAGAGAGGTCAAATCACAGTAATGCAAACTCAGTCAGAGACAAAGATTTTCACTTGCAACTTGCTTTAACATGTTTAACAGTGCATGAATTGTTGTCTAAAACAAAAAAGAATGATGCATTTTATGGCTGGATCTGTTTTATCACTTTCTGAATTGGACGTTGAAAATGAGCTTATCTCAGCCAGCAGAGAGGTCAAATCACAGTAATGCAAACTCAGTCAGAGACAAAGATTTTCACTTGCAACTTGCTTTAACATGTTTACAGTGCATGAAATGTTGTCTAAAACAAAAAAGTATGGTGCATTTTATGGCTGGATCTGGTTTTATCACATTCTGAATTGAACGTTGAAAATGAGCTTTTCAGAGCCAGCAGAGGTCAAAATAAGCAGTAATGCAAACTCAGTCAGAGACATAGATTTTCACTTGCAACTTGCTTTAACATGTTTAACAGTGCATGAATTGTTGTCTAAAACAAAAAAGAATGATGCATTTTATGGCTGGATCTGGTTTTATCACATTCTGAATTGAACGTTGAAAATGAGCTTTTCAGAGCCAGCAGAGGTCAAAATAAGCAGTAATGCAAACTCAGTCAGAGACGTAGATTTTCACTTGCAACTTGCTTTAACATGTTTAACAGTGCATAAATTGTTGTCTAAAACAAAAAAGAATGATGCATTTTATGGCTGGATCTGGTTTTATCACATTCTGAATTGAACGTTGAAAATGAGCTTATCTCAGCCAGCAGAGAGGTCAAATCACAGTAATGCAAACTCAGTCAGAGACAAAGATTTTCACTTGCAACTTGCTTTAACATGTTTAACAGTGCATGAATTGTTGTCTAAAACAAAAAAGAATGATGCATTTTATGGCTGGATCTGGTTTTATCACATTCTGAATTGAACGTTGAAAATGAGCTTTTCAGAGCCAGCAGAGGTCAAAATAAGCAGTAATGCAAACTCAGTCAGAGACATAGATTTTCACTTGCAACTTGCTTTAACATGTTTAACAGTGCATGAATTGTTGTCTAAAACAAAAAAGAATGATGCATTTTATGGCTGGATCTGTTTTATCACTTTCTGAATTGGACGTTGAAAATGAGCTTATCTCAGCCAGCAGAGAGGTTAAATCACAGTAATGCAAACTCAGTCAGAGACATAGATTTTCACTTGCAACTTGCTTTAACATGTTTAACAGTGCATGAATTGTTGTCTAAAACAAAAAAGAATGATGCATTTTATGGCTGGATCTGTTTTATCACTTTCTGAATTGCACGTTGAAAATGAGCTTATCTCAGCCAGCAGAGAGGTCAAATCACAGTAATGCAAACTCAGTCAGAGACATAGATTTTCACTTGCAACTTGCTTTAACATGTTTAACAGTGCATGAATTGTTGTCTAAAACAAAAAAGAATGATGTATTGTATGGCTGGATCTGGTTTTATCACATTCTGAATTGAACGTTGAAAATGAGCTTTTCAGAGCCAGCAGAGGTCAAAATAAGCAGTAATGCAAACTCAGTCAGAGACGTAGATTTTCACTTGCAACTTGCTTTAACATGTTTAACAGTGCATAAATTGTTGTCTAAAACAAAAAAGAATGATGCATTTTATGGCTGGATCTGGTTTTATCACATTCTGAATTGAACGTTGAAAATGAGCTTTTCAGAGCCAGCAGAAGTCAAAATAAGCAGTAATGCAAACTCAGTCAGAGACATAGATTTTCACTTGCAACTTGCTTTAACATGTTTAACAATGCATGAATTGTTGTCTAAAACAAAAAAGAATGATGCATTTTATGGCTGGATCTGTTTTATCACTTTCTGAATACGACGTTGAAAATGAGCTTATCTCAGCCAGCAGAGAGGTCAAATCACAGTAATGCAAACTCAGTCAGAGACATAGATTTTCACTTGCAACTTGCTTTAACATGTTTAACAGTGCATGAAATGTTGTCTAAAACAAAAAAGTATGGTGCATTTTATGGCTGGATCTGGTTTTATCACATTTTGAATTGAACGTTGAAAATGAGCTTTTCAGAGCCAGCAGAGGTCAAAATAAGCAGTAATGCAAACTCAGTCAGAGACATAGATTTTCACTTGCAACTTGCTTTAACATGTTTAACAGTGCATGAAATGTTGTCTAAAACAAAAAAGAATGGTGCATTTTATGGCTGGATCTGTTTTTATCACTTTCTGAATTGGACGTTGAAAATGAGCTTATCTCAGCGAGCAGAGAGGTCAAATCACAGTAATGCAAACTCAGTCAGAGACATAGATTTTCACCTGCAACTTGCTTTAACATGTTTAACAGTGCATGAAATGTGGTCTAAAACAAAAAAGAATGGTGCATTTTATGGCTGGATCTGTTTTTATCACTTTCTGAATTGGACGTTGAAAATGAGCTTATCTCAGCGAGCAGAGAGGTCAAATCACAGTAATGCAAACTCAGTCAGAGACATTAATTTTCACCTGCAACTTGCTTTAACATGTTTAACAGTGCATGAAATGTTGTCTAAAACAAAAAAGAATGATGCATTTTATGGCTGGATCTGTTTTATCACTTTCTGAATTGGACGTTGAAAATGAGCTTATCTCAGCCAGCAGAGAGGTCAAATCACAGTAATGCAAACTCAGTCAGAGACATAGATTTTCACTTGCAACTTGCTTTAACATGTTTAACAGTGCATGAATTGTTGTCTAAAACAAAAAAGAATGATGCATTTTATGGCTGGATCTGTTTTTATCACTTTCTGAATTGGACGTTGAAAATGAGCTTATCTCAGCCAGCAGAGAGGTCAAATCACAGTAATGCAAACTCAGTCAGAGACATAGATTTTCACTTGCAACTTGCTTTAACATGTTTAACAGTGCATGAATTGTTGTCTAAAACAAAAAAGAATGATGCATTTTATGGCTGGATCTGGTTTTATCACATTCTGAATTGAACGTTGAAAATGAGCTTTTCAGAGCCAGCAGAGGTCAAAATAAGGAGTAATGCAAACTCAGTCAGAGACATAGATTTTCACTTGCAACTTGCTTTAACATGTTTAACAGTGCATGAATTGTTGTTTAAAACAAAAAAGAATGATGCATTTTATGGCTGGATCTGTTTTATCACTTTCTGAATTGGACGTTGAAAATGAGCTTATCTCAGCCAGCAGAGAGGTCAAATCACAGTAATGCAAACTCAGTCAGAGACATAGATTTTCACTTGCAACTTGCTTTAACATGTTTAACAGTGCATGAATTGTTGTCTAAAACAAAAAAGAATGATGCATTTTATGGCTGGATCTGGTTTTATCACATTCTGAATTGACTATTGAAAATGAGCTTTTCAGAGCCAGCAGAGGTCAAAATAAGCAGTAATGCAAACTCAGTCAGAGACATAGATTTTCACTTGCAACTTGCTTTAACATGTTTAACAATGCATGAATTGTTGTCTAAAACAAAAAAGAATGATGCATTTTATGGCTGGATCTGTTTTTATCACTTTCTGAATTGGACGTTGAAAATGAGCTTATCTCAGCCAGCAGAGAGGTCAAATCACAGTAATGCAAACTCAGTCAGAGACATAGATTTTCACTTGCAACTTGCTTTAACATGTTTAACAGTGCATGAATTGTTGTCTAAAACAAAAAAGAATGATGCATTTTATGGCTGGATCTGTTTTATCACTTTCTTAATTGGACGTTGAAAATGAGCTTATCTCAGCCAGCAGAGAGATCAAATCACAGTAATGCAAACTCAGTCAGAGACAAAGATTTTCACTTGCAATTTGCTTTAACATGTTTAACAGTGCATGAATTGTTGTTTAAAACAAAAAAGAATGATGCATTTTATGGCTGGATCTGTTTTTATCACTTTCTGAATTGGACGTTGAAAATGAGCTTATCTCAGCCAGCAGAGAGGTCAAATCACATTAATGCAAACTCAGTCAGAGACATAGATTTTCACTTGCAACTTGCTTTAACATGTTTAACAGTGCATGAATTGTTGTCTAAAACAAAAAAGAATGATGCATTTTATGGCTGGATCTGGTTTTATCACATTCTGAATTGAATGTTGAAAATGAGCTTTTCAGAGCCAGCAGAGGTCAAAATAAGCAGTATTGCAAACTCAGTCAGAGACATAGATTTTCACTTGCAACTTGCTTTAACATGTTTAACAATGCATGAATTGTTGTCTAAAACAAAAAAGATTGATGCATTTTATGGCTGGATCTGTTTTATCACTTTCTGAATTGGACGTTGAAAATGAGCTTATCTCAGCCAGCAGAGAGGTCAAATCACAGTAATGCAAACTCAGTCAGAGACATAGATTTTCACTTGCAACTTGCTTTAACATGTTTAACAGTGCATGAATTGTTGTCTAAAACAAAAAAGAATGATGCATTTTATGGCTGGATCTGTTTTATCACTTTCTGAATTGCACGTTGAAAATGAGCTTATCTCAGCCAGCAGAGAGGTCAAATCACAGTAATGCAAACTCAGTCAGAGACATAGATTTTCACTTGCAACTTGCTTTAACATGTTTAACAGTGCATGAATTGTTGTCTAAAACAAAAAAGAATGATGCATTTTATGGCTGGATCTGGTTTTATCACATTCTGAATTGAACGTTGAAAATGAGCTTTTCAGAGCCAGCAGAAGTCAAAATAAGCAGTAATGCAAACTCAGTCAGAGACATAGATTTTTACTTGCAACTTGCTTTAACATGTTTAACAGTGCATGAATTGTTGTCTAAAACAAAAAAGAATGATGCATTTTATGGCTGGATCTGTTTTATGACTTTCTGAATTGGACGTTGAAAATGAGCTTATCTCAGCCAGCAGAGAGGTCAAATCACAGTAATGCAAACTCAGTCAGAGACATAGATTTTCACTTGCAACTTGCTTTAACATGTTTAACAGTGCATGAATTGTTGTCTAAAACAAAAAAGAATGATGCATTTTATGGCTGAATCTGTTTTATCACTTTCTGAATTGCACGTTGAAAATAAGCTTATCTCAGCCAGCAGAGAGGTCAAATCACAGTAATGCAAACTCAGTCAGAGACATAGATTTTCACTTGCAACTTGCTTTAACATGTTTAACAGTGCATGAATTGTTGTCTAAAACAAAAAAGAATGATGCATTTTATGGCTGGATCTGTTTTTATCACTTTCTGAATTGGACGTTGAAAATGAGCTTATCTCAGCCAGCAGAGAGGTCAAATCACAGTAATGCAAACTCAGTCAGAGACATAGATTTTCACTTGCAACTTGCTTTAACATGTTTAACAGTGCATGAATTGTTGTCTAAAACAAAAAAGAATGATGCATTTTATGGCTGGATCTGGTTTTATCACATTCTGAATTGAACGTTGAAAATGAGCTTTTCAGAGCCAGCAGAGGTCAAAATAAGCAGTAATGCAAACTCAGTCAGAGACATAGATTTTCACTTGCAACTTGCTTTAACATGTTTAACAGTGCATGAAATGTTGTCTAAAACAAAAAAGAATGGTGCATTTTATGGCTGGATCTGTTTTTATCACTTTCTGAATTGGACGTTGAAAATGAGCTTATCTCAGCGAGCAGAGAGGTCAAATCACAGTAATGCAAACTCAGTCAGAGACATAGATTTTCACCTGCAACTTGCTTTAACATGTTTAACAATTCATGAAATGTTGTCTAAAACAAAAAAGAATGATGCATTTTATGGCTGGATCTGTTTTATCACTTTCTGAATTGGACGTTGAAAATGAGCTTATCTCAGCCAGCAGAGAGGTCAAATCACAGTAATGCAAACTCAGTCAGAGACATAGATTTTCACTTGCAACTTGCTTTAACATGTTTAACAGTGCATGAATTGTTGTCTAAAACAAAAAAGAATGATGCATTTTATGGCTGGATCTGTTTTATCACTTTCTGAATTGGACGTTGAAAATGAGCTTATCTCAGCCAGCAGAGAGGTCAAATCACAGTAATGCAAACTCAGTCAGAGACATAGATTTTCACTTGCAACTTGCTTTAACATGTTTAACAGTGCATGAATTGTTGTCTAAAACAAAAAAGAATGATGCATTTTATGGCTGGATCTGGTTTTATCACATTCTGAATTGAACGTTGAAAATGAGCTTTTCAGAGCCAGCAGAGGTCAAAATAAGCAGTAATGCAAACTCAGTCAGAGACGTAGATTTTCACTTGCAACTTGCTTTAACATGTTTAACAGTGCATAAATTGTTGTCTAAAACAAAAAAGAATGATGCATTTTATGGCTGGACCTGGTTTTATCACATTCTGAATTGAACGTTGAAAATGAGCTTTTCAGAGCCAGCAGAGGTCAAAATAAGCAGTAATGCAAACTCAGTCAGAGACATACATTTTCACTTGCAACTTGCTTTAACATGTTTAACAGTGCATGAATTGTTGTTTAAAACAAAAAAGAATGATGCATTTTATGGCTGGATCTGTTTTATCACTTTCTGAATTGGACGTTGAAAATGAGCTTATCTCAGCCAGCAGAGAGGTCAAATCACAGTAATGCAAACTCAGTCAGAGACATAGATTTTCACTTGCAACTTGCTTTAACATGTTTAACAGTGCATGAATTGTTGTCTAAAACAAAAAAGAATGATGCATTTTATGGCTGGATCTGGTTTTATCACATTCTGAATTGAACGTTGAAAATGAGCTTTTCAGAGCCAGCAGAGGTCAAAATAAGCAGTAATGCAAACTCAGTCAGAGACATAGATTTTCACTTGCAACTTGCTTTAACATGTTTAACAGTGCATAAATTGTTGTCTAAAACAAAAAAGAATGATGCATTTTATGGCTGGACCTGGTTTTATCACATTCTGAATTGAACGTTGAAAATGAGCTTTTCAGAGCCAGCAGAGGTCAAAATAAGCAGTAATGCAAACTCAGTCAGAGACATAGATTTTCACTTGCAACTTGCTTTAACATGTTTAACAATGCATAAATTGTTGTCTAAAACAAAAAAGAATGATGCATTTTATGGCTGGATCTGTTTTATCACTTTCTGAATTGGACGTTGAAAATGAGCTTATCTCAGCCAGCAGAGAGGTCAAATCACAGTAATGCAAACTCAGTCAGAGACAAAGATTTTCACTTGCAACTTGCTTTAACATGTTTACAGTGCATGAAATGTTGTCTAAAACAAAAAAGTATGGTGCATTTTATGGCTGGATCTGGTTTTATCACATTCTGAATTGAACGTTGAAAATGAGCTTTTCAGAGCCAGCAGAGGTCAAAATAAGCAGTAATGCAAACTCAGTCAGAGACATAGATTTTCACTTGCAACTTGCTTTAACATGTTTAACAGTGCATGAATTGTTGTTTAAAACAAAAAAGAATGATGCATTTTATGGCTGGATCTGTTTTATCACTTTCTGAATTGGATGTTGAAAATGAGCTTATCTCAGCCAGCAGAGAGGTCAAATCACAGTAATGCAAACTCAGTCAGAGACAAAGATTTTCACTTGCAACTTGCTTTAACATGTTTAACAGTGCATGAATTGTTGTCTAAAACAAAAAAGAATGATGCATTTTATGGCTGGATCTGTTTTATCACTTTCTGAATTGGACGTTGAAAATGAGCTTATCTCAGCCAGCAGAGAGGTCAAATCACAGTAATGCAAACTCAGTCAGAGACAAAGATTTTCACTTGCAACTTGCTTTAACATGTTTACAGTGCATGAAATGTTGTCTAAAACAAAAAAGTATGGTGCATTTTATGGCTGGATCTGGTTTTATCACATTCTGAATTGAACGTTGAAAATGAGCTTTTCAGAGCCAGCAGAGGTCAAAATAAGCAGTAATGCAAACTCAGTCAGAGACATAGATTTTCACTTGCAACTTGCTTTAACATGTTTAACAGTGCATGAATTGTTGTCTAAAACAAAAAAGAATGATGCATTTTATGGCTGGATCTGGTTTTATCACATTCTGAATTGAACGTTGAAAATGAGCTTTTCAGAGCCAGCAGAGGTCAAAATAAGCAGTAATGCAAACTCAGTCAGAGACGTAGATTTTCACTTGCAACTTGCTTTAACATGTTTAACAGTGCATAAATTGTTGTCTAAAACAAAAAAGAATGATGCATTTTATGGCTGGATCTGGTTTTATCACATTCTGAATTGAACGTTGAAAATGAGCTTATCTCAGCCAGCAGAGAGGTCAAATCACAGTAATGCAAACTCAGTCAGAGACAAAGATTTTCACTTGCAACTTGCTTTAACATGTTTAACAGTGCATGAATTGTTGTCTAAAACAAAAAAGAATGATGCATTTTATGGCTGGATCTGGTTTTATCACATTCTGAATTGAACGTTGAAAATGAGCTTTTCAGAGCCAGCAGAGGTCAAAATAAGCAGTAATGCAAACTCAGTCAGAGACATAGATTTTCACTTGCAACTTGCTTTAACATGTTTAACAGTGCATGAATTGTTGTCTAAAACAAAAAAGAATGATGCATTTTATGGCTGGATCTGTTTTATCACTTTCTGAATTGGACGTTGAAAATGAGCTTATCTCAGCCAGCAGAGAGGTTAAATCACAGTAATGCAAACTCAGTCAGAGACATAGATTTTCACTTGCAACTTGCTTTAACATGTTTAACAGTGCATGAATTGTTGTCTAAAACAAAAAAGAATGATGCATTTTATGGCTGGATCTGTTTTATCACTTTCTGAATTGCACGTTGAAAATGAGCTTATCTCAGCCAGCAGAGAGGTCAAATCACAGTAATGCAAACTCAGTCAGAGACATAGATTTTCACTTGCAACTTGCTTTAACATGTTTAACAGTGCATGAATTGTTGTCTAAAACAAAAAAGAATGATGTATTGTATGGCTGGATCTGGTTTTATCACATTCTGAATTGAACGTTGAAAATGAGCTTTTCAGAGCCAGCAGAGGTCAAAATAAGCAGTAATGCAAACTCAGTCAGAGACGTAGATTTTCACTTGCAACTTGCTTTAACATGTTTAACAGTGCATAAATTGTTGTCTAAAACAAAAAAGAATGATGCATTTTATGGCTGGATCTGGTTTTATCACATTCTGAATTGAACGTTGAAAATGAGCTTTTCAGAGCCAGCAGAAGTCAAAATAAGCAGTAATGCAAACTCAGTCAGAGACATAGATTTTCACTTGCAACTTGCTTTAACATGTTTAACAATGCATGAATTGTTGTCTAAAACAAAAAAGAATGATGCATTTTATGGCTGGATCTGTTTTATCACTTTCTGAATACGACGTTGAAAATGAGCTTATCTCAGCCAGCAGAGAGGTCAAATCACAGTAATGCAAACTCAGTCAGAGACATAGATTTTCACTTGCAACTTGCTTTAACATGTTTAACAGTGCATGAAATGTTGTCTAAAACAAAAAAGTATGGTGCATTTTATGGCTGGATCTGGTTTTATCACATTTTGAATTGAACGTTGAAAATGAGCTTTTCAGAGCCAGCAGAGGTCAAAATAAGCAGTAATGCAAACTCAGTCAGAGACATAGATTTTCACTTGCAACTTGCTTTAACATGTTTAACAGTGCATGAAATGTTGTCTAAAACAAAAAAGAATGGTGCATTTTATGGCTGGATCTGTTTTTATCACTTTCTGAATTGGACGTTGAAAATGAGCTTATCTCAGCCAGCAGAGAGGTCAAATCACAGTAATGCAAACTCAGTCAGAGACAAAGATTTTCACTTGCAACTTGCTTTAACATGTTTAACAGTGCATGAATTGTTGTCTAAAACAAAAAAGAATGATGCATTTTATGGCTGGATCTGTTTTATCACTTTCTGAATTGGACGTTGAAAATGAGCTTATCTCAGCCAGCAGAGAGGTCAAATCACAGTAATGCAAACTCAGTCAGAGACAAAGATTTTCACTTGCAACTTGCTTTAACATGTTTACAGTGCATGAAATGTTGTCTAAAACAAAAAAGTATGGTGCATTTTATGGCTGGATCTGGTTTTATCACATTCTGAATTGAACGTTGAAAATGAGCTTTTCAGAGCCAGCAGAGGTCAAAATAAGCAGTAATGCAAACTCAGTCAGAGACATAGATTTTCACTTGCAACTTGCTTTAACATGTTTAACAGTGCATGAATTGTTGTCTAAAACAAAAAAGAATGATGCATTTTATGGCTGGATCTGGTTTTATCACATTCTGAATTGAACGTTGAAAATGAGCTTTTCAGAGCCAGCAGAGGTCAAAATAAGCAGTAATGCAAACTCAGTCAGAGACGTAGATTTTCACTTGCAACTTGCTTTAACATGTTTAACAGTGCATAAATTGTTGTCTAAAACAAAAAAGAATGATGCATTTTATGGCTGGATCTGGTTTTATCACATTCTGAATTGAACGTTGAAAATGAGCTTATCTCAGCCAGCAGAGAGGTCAAATCACAGTAATGCAAACTCAGTCAGAGACAAAGATTTTCACTTGCAACTTGCTTTAACATGTTTAACAGTGCATGAATTGTTGTCTAAAACAAAAAAGAATGATGCATTTTATGGCTGGATCTGGTTTTATCACATTCTGAATTGAACGTTGAAAATGAGCTTTTCAGAGCCAGCAGAGGTCAAAATAAGCAGTAATGCAAACTCAGTCAGAGACATAGATTTTCACTTGCAACTTGCTTTAACATGTTTAACAGTGCATGAATTGTTGTCTAAAACAAAAAAGAATGATGCATTTTATGGCTGGATCTGTTTTATCACTTTCTGAATTGGACGTTGAAAATGAGCTTATCTCAGCCAGCAGAGAGGTTAAATCACAGTAATGCAAACTCAGTCAGAGACATAGATTTTCACTTGCAACTTGCTTTAACATGTTTAACAGTGCATGAATTGTTGTCTAAAACAAAAAAGAATGATGCATTTTATGGCTGGATCTGTTTTATCACTTTCTGAATTGCACGTTGAAAATGAGCTTATCTCAGCCAGCAGAGAGGTCAAATCACAGTAATGCAAACTCAGTCAGAGACATAGATTTTCACTTGCAACTTGCTTTAACATGTTTAACAGTGCATGAATTGTTGTCTAAAACAAAAAAGAATGATGTATTGTATGGCTGGATCTGGTTTTATCACATTCTGAATTGAACGTTGAAAATGAGCTTTTCAGAGCCAGCAGAGGTCAAAATAAGCAGTAATGCAAACTCAGTCAGAGACGTAGATTTTCACTTGCAACTTGCTTTAACATGTTTAACAGTGCATAAATTGTTGTCTAAAACAAAAAAGAATGATGCATTTTATGGCTGGATCTGGTTTTATCACATTCTGAATTGAACGTTGAAAATGAGCTTTTCAGAGCCAGCAGAAGTCAAAATAAGCAGTAATGCAAACTCAGTCAGAGACATAGATTTTCACTTGCAACTTGCTTTAACATGTTTAACAATGCATGAATTGTTGTCTAAAACAAAAAAGAATGATGCATTTTATGGCTGGATCTGTTTTATCACTTTCTGAATACGACGTTGAAAATGAGCTTATCTCAGCCAGCAGAGAGGTCAAATCACAGTAATGCAAACTCAGTCAGAGACATAGATTTTCACTTGCAACTTGCTTTAACATGTTTAACAGTGCATGAAATGTTGTCTAAAACAAAAAAGTATGGTGCATTTTATGGCTGGATCTGGTTTTATCACATTTTGAATTGAACGTTGAAAATGAGCTTTTCAGAGCCAGCAGAGGTCAAAATAAGCAGTAATGCAAACTCAGTCAGAGACATAGATTTTCACTTGCAACTTGCTTTAACATGTTTAACAGTGCATGAAATGTTGTCTAAAACAAAAAAGAATGGTGCATTTTATGGCTGGATCTGTTTTTATCACTTTCTGAATTGGACGTTGAAAATGAGCTTATCTCAGCGAGCAGAGAGGTCAAATCACAGTAATGCAAACTCAGTCAGAGACATAGATTTTCACCTGCAACTTGCTTTAACATGTTTAACAGTGCATGAAATGTGGTCTAAAACAAAAAAGAATGGTGCATTTTATGGCTGGATCTGTTTTTATCACTTTCTGAATTGGACGTTGAAAATGAGCTTATCTCAGCGAGCAGAGAGGTCAAATCACAGTAATGCAAACTCAGTCAGAGACATTAATTTTCACCTGCAACTTGCTTTAACATGTTTAACAGTGCATGAAATGTTGTCTAAAACAAAAAAGAATGATGCATTTTATGGCTGGATCTGTTTTATCACTTTCTGAATTGGACGTTGAAAATGAGCTTATCTCAGCCAGCAGAGAGGTCAAATCACAGTAATGCAAACTCAGTCAGAGACATAGATTTTCACTTGCAACTTGCTTTAACATGTTTAACAGTGCATGAATTGTTGTCTAAAACAAAAAAGAATGATGCATTTTATGGCTGGATCTGTTTTTATCACTTTCTGAATTGGACGTTGAAAATGAGCTTATCTCAGCCAGCAGAGAGGTCAAATCACAGTAATGCAAACTCAGTCAGAGACATAGATTTTCACTTGCAACTTGCTTTAACATGTTTAACAGTGCATGAATTGTTGTCTAAAACAAAAAAGAATGATGCATTTTATGGCTGGATCTGGTTTTATCACATTCTGAATTGAACGTTGAAAATGAGCTTTTCAGAGCCAGCAGAGGTCAAAATAAGGAGTAATGCAAACTCAGTCAGAGACATAGATTTTCACTTGCAACTTGCTTTAACATGTTTAACAGTGCATGAATTGTTGTTTAAAACAAAAAAGAATGATGCATTTTATGGCTGGATCTGTTTTATCACTTTCTGAATTGGACGTTGAAAATGAGCTTATCTCAGCCAGCAGAGAGGTCAAATCACAGTAATGCAAACTCAGTCAGAGACATAGATTTTCACTTGCAACTTGCTTTAACATGTTTAACAGTGCATGAATTGTTGTCTAAAACAAAAAAGAATGATGCATTTTATGGCTGGATCTGGTTTTATCACATTCTGAATTGACTATTGAAAATGAGCTTTTCAGAGCCAGCAGAGGTCAAAATAAGCAGTAATGCAAACTCAGTCAGAGACATAGATTTTCACTTGCAACTTGCTTTAACATGTTTAACAATGCATGAATTGTTGTCTAAAACAAAAAAGAATGATGCATTTTATGGCTGGATCTGTTTTTATCACTTTCTGAATTGGACGTTGAAAATGAGCTTATCTCAGCCAGCAGAGAGGTCAAATCACAGTAATGCAAACTCAGTCAGAGACATAGATTTTCACTTGCAACTTGCTTTAACATGTTTAACAGTGCATGAATTGTTGTCTAAAACAAAAAAGAATGATGCATTTTATGGCTGGATCTGTTTTATCACTTTCTTAATTGGACGTTGAAAATGAGCTTATCTCAGCCAGCAGAGAGATCAAATCACAGTAATGCAAACTCAGTCAGAGACAAAGATTTTCACTTGCAATTTGCTTTAACATGTTTAACAGTGCATGAATTGTTGTTTAAAACAAAAAAGAATGATGCATTTTATGGCTGGATCTGTTTTTATCACTTTCTGAATTGGACGTTGAAAATGAGCTTATCTCAGCCAGCAGAGAGGTCAAATCACATTAATGCAAACTCAGTCAGAGACATAGATTTTCACTTGCAACTTGCTTTAACATGTTTAACAGTGCATGAATTGTTGTCTAAAACAAAAAAGAATGATGCATTTTATGGCTGGATCTGGTTTTATCACATTCTGAATTGAATGTTGAAAATGAGCTTTTCAGAGCCAGCAGAGGTCAAAATAAGCAGTATTGCAAACTCAGTCAGAGACATAGATTTTCACTTGCAACTTGCTTTAACATGTTTAACAATGCATGAATTGTTGTCTAAAACAAAAAAGATTGATGCATTTTATGGCTGGATCTGTTTTATCACTTTCTGAATTGGACGTTGAAAATGAGCTTATCTCAGCCAGCAGAGAGGTCAAATCACAGTAATGCAAACTCAGTCAGAGACATAGATTTTCACTTGCAACTTGCTTTAACATGTTTAACAGTGCATGAATTGTTGTCTAAAACAAAAAAGAATGATGCATTTTATGGCTGGATCTGTTTTATCACTTTCTGAATTGCACGTTGAAAATGAGCTTATCTCAGCCAGCAGAGAGGTCAAATCACAGTAATGCAAACTCAGTCAGAGACATAGATTTTCACTTGCAACTTGCTTTAACATGTTTAACAGTGCATGAATTGTTGTCTAAAACAAAAAAGAATGATGCATTTTATGGCTGGATCTGGTTTTATCACATTCTGAATTGAACGTTGAAAATGAGCTTTTCAGAGCCAGCAGAAGTCAAAATAAGCAGTAATGCAAACTCAGTCAGAGACATAGATTTTTACTTGCAACTTGCTTTAACATGTTTAACAGTGCATGAATTGTTGTCTAAAACAAAAAAGAATGATGCATTTTATGGCTGGATCTGTTTTATGACTTTCTGAATTGGACGTTGAAAATGAGCTTATCTCAGCCAGCAGAGAGGTCAAATCACAGTAATGCAAACTCAGTCAGAGACATAGATTTTCACTTGCAACTTGCTTTAACATGTTTAACAGTGCATGAATTGTTGTCTAAAACAAAAAAGAATGATGCATTTTATGGCTGAATCTGTTTTATCACTTTCTGAATTGCACGTTGAAAATAAGCTTATCTCAGCCAGCAGAGAGGTCAAATCACAGTAATGCAAACTCAGTCAGAGACATAGATTTTCACTTGCAACTTGCTTTAACATGTTTAACAGTGCATGAATTGTTGTCTAAAACAAAAAAGAATGATGCATTTTATGGCTGGATCTGTTTTTATCACTTTCTGAATTGGACGTTGAAAATGAGCTTATCTCAGCCAGCAGAGAGGTCAAATCACAGTAATGCAAACTCAGTCAGAGACATAGATTTTCACTTGCAACTTGCTTTAACATGTTTAACAGTGCATGAATTGTTGTCTAAAACAAAAAAGAATGATGCATTTTATGGCTGGATCTGGTTTTATCACATTCTGAATTGAACGTTGAAAATGAGCTTTTCAGAGCCAGCAGAGGTCAAAATAAGCAGTAATGCAAACTCAGTCAGAGACATAGATTTTCACTTGCAACTTGCTTTAACATGTTTAACAGTGCATGAAATGTTGTCTAAAACAAAAAAGAATGGTGCATTTTATGGCTGGATCTGTTTTTATCACTTTCTGAATTGGACGTTGAAAATGAGCTTATCTCAGCGAGCAGAGAGGTCAAATCACAGTAATGCAAACTCAGTCAGAGACATAGATTTTCACCTGCAACTTGCTTTAACATGTTTAACAATTCATGAAATGTTGTCTAAAACAAAAAAGAATGATGCATTTTATGGCTGGATCTGTTTTATCACTTTCTGAATTGGACGTTGAAAATGAGCTTATCTCAGCCAGCAGAGAGGTCAAATCACAGTAATGCAAACTCAGTCAGAGACATAGATTTTCACTTGCAACTTGCTTTAACATGTTTAACAGTGCATGAATTGTTGTCTAAAACAAAAAAGAATGATGCATTTTATGGCTGGATCTGTTTTTATCACTTTCTGAATTGCACGTTGAAAATGAGCTTATCTCAGCCAGCAGAGAGGTCAAATCACAGTAATGCAAACTCAGTCAGAGACATAGATTTTCACTTGCAACTTGCTTTAACATGTTTAACAGTGCATGAATTGTTGTCTAAAACAAAAAAGAATGATGCATTTTATGGCTGGATCTGGTTTTATCACATTCTGAATTGAACGTTGAAAATGAGCTTTTCAGAGCCAGCAGAGGTCAAAATAAGCAGTAATGCAAACTCAGTCAGAGACGTAGATTTTCACTTGCAACTTGCTTTAACATGTTTAACAGTGCATAAATTGTTGTCTAAAACAAAAAAGAATGATGCATTTTATGGCTGGACCTGGTTTTATCACATTCTGAATTGAACGTTGAAAATGAGCTTTTCAGAGCCAGCAGAGGTCAAAATAAGCAGTAATGCAAACTCAGTCAGAGACATAGATTTTCACTTGCAACTTGCTTTAACATGTTTAACAATGCATAAATTGTTGTCTAAAACAAAAAAGAATGATGCATTTTATGGCTGGATCTGTTTTATCACTTTCTGAATTGGACGTTGAAAATGAGCTTATCTCAGCCAGCAGAGAGGTCAAATCACAGTAATGCAAACTCAGTCAGAGACAAAGATTTTCACTTGCAACTTGCTTTAACATGTTTACAGTGCATGAAATGTTGTCTAAAACAAAAAAGTATGGTGCATTTTATGGCTGGATCTGGTTTTATCACATTCTGAATTGAACGTTGAAAATGAGCTTTTCAGAGCCAGCAGAGGTCAAAATAAGCAGTAATGCAAACTCAGTCAGAGACATACATTTTCACTTGCAACTTGCTTTAACATGTTTAACAGTGCATGAATTGTTGTTTAAAACAAAAAAGAATGATGCATTTTATGGCTGGATCTGTTTTATCACTTTCTGAATTGGACGTTGAAAATGAGCTTATCTCAGCCAGCAGAGAGGTCAAATCACAGTAATGCAAACTCAGTCAGAGACATAGATTTTCACTTGCAACTTGCTTTAACATGTTTAACAGTGCATGAATTGTTGTCTAAAACAAAAAAGAATGATGCATTTTATGGCTGGATCTGGTTTTATCACATTCTGAATTGAACGTTGAAAATGAGCTTTTCAGAGCCAGCAGAGGTCAAAATAAGCAGTAATGCAAACTCAGTCAGAGACGTAGATTTTCTCTTGCAACTTGCTTTAACATGTTTAACAGTGCATAAATTGTTGTCTAAAACAAAAAAGAATGATGCATTTTATGGCTGGACCTGGTTTTATCACATTCTGAATTGAACGTTGAAAATGAGCTTTTCAGAGCCAGCAGAGGTCAAAATAAGCAGTAATGCAAACTCAGTCAGAGACATACATTTTCACTTGCAACTTGCTTTAACATGTTTAACAGTGCATGAATTGTTGTTTAAAACAAAAAAGAATGATGCATTTTATGGCTGGATCTGTTTTATCACTTTCTGAATTGGACGTTGAAAATGAGCTTATCTCAGCCAGCAGAGAGGTCAAATCACAGTAATGCAAACTCAGTCAGAGACATAGATTTTCACTTGCAACTTGCTTTAACATGTTTAACAGTGCATGAATTGTTGTCTAAAACAAAAAAGAATGATGCATTTTATGGCTGGATCTGGTTTTATCACATTCTGAATTGAACGTTGAAAATGAGCTTTTCAGAGCCAGCAGAGGTCAAAATAAGCAGTAATGCAAACTCAGTCAGAGACGTAGATTTTCACTTGCAACTTGCTTTAACATGTTTAACAGTGCATAAATTGTTGTCTAAAACAAAAAAGAATGATGCATTTTATGGCTGGACCTGGTTTTATCACATTCTGAATTGAACGTTGAAAATGAGCTTTTCAGAGCCAGCAGAGGTCAAAATAAGCAGTAATGCAAACTCAGTCAGAGACATAGATTTTCACTTGCAACTTGCTTTAACATGTTTAACAATGCATAAATTGTTGTCTAAAACAAAAAAGAATGATGCATTTTATGGCTGGATCTGTTTTTATCACTTTCTGAATTGCACGTTGAAAATGAGCTTATCTCAGCCAGCAGAGAGGTCAAATCACAGTAATGCAAACTCAGTCAGAGACATAGATTTTCACTTGCAACTTGCTTTAACATGTTTAACAGTGCATGAATTGTTGTCTAAAACAAAAAAGAATGATGCATTTTATGGCTGGATCTGGTTTTATCACATTCTGAATTGAACGTTGAAAATGAGCTTTTCAGAGCCAGCAGAGGTCAAAATAAGCAGTAATGCAAACTCAGTCAGAGACGTAGATTTTCACTTGCAACTTGCTTTAACATGTTTAACAGTGCATAAATTGTTGTCTAAAACAAAAAAGAATGATGCATTTTATGGCTGGACCTGGTTTTATCACATTCTGAATTGAACGTTGAAAATGAGCTTTTCAGAGCCAGCAGAGGTCAAAATAAGCAGTAATGCAAACTCAGTCAGAGACATAGATTTTCACTTGCAACTTGCTTTAACATGTTTAACAATGCATAAATTGTTGTCTAAAACAAAAAAGAATGATGCATTTTATGGCTGGATCTGTTTTATCACTTTCTGAATTGGACGTTGAAAATGAGCTTATCTCAGCCAGCAGAGAGGTCAAATCACAGTAATGCAAACTCAGTCAGAGACAAAGATTTTCACTTGCAACTTGCTTTAACATGTTTACAGTGCATGAAATGTTGTCTAAAACAAAAAAGTATGGTGCATTTTATGGCTGGATCTGGTTTTATCACATTCTGAATTGAACGTTGAAAATGAGCTTTTCAGAGCCAGCAGAGGTCAAAATAAGCAGTAATGCAAACTCAGTCAGAGACATACATTTTCACTTGCAACTTGCTTTAACATGTTTAACAGTGCATGAATTGTTGTTTAAAACAAAAAAGAATGATGCATTTTATGGCTGGATCTGTTTTATCACTTTCTGAATTGGACGTTGAAAATGAGCTTATCTCAGCCAGCAGAGAGGTCAAATCACAGTAATGCAAACTCAGTCAGAGACATAGATTTTCACTTGCAACTTGCTTTAACATGTTTAACAGTGCATGAATTGTTGTCTAAAACAAAAAAGAATGATGCATTTTATGGCTGGATCTGGTTTTATCACATTCTGAATTGAACGTTGAAAATGAGCTTTTCAGAGCCAGCAGAGGTCAAAATAAGCAGTAATGCAAACTCAGTCAGAGACGTAGATTTTCTCTTGCAACTTGCTTTAACATGTTTAACAGTGCATAAATTGTTGTCTAAAACAAAAAAGAATGATGCATTTTATGGCTGGACCTGGTTTTATCACATTCTGAATTGAACGTTAAAAATGAGCTTTTCAGAGCCAGCAGAGGTCAAAATAAGCAGTAATGCAAACTCAGTCAGAGACATACATTTTCACTTGCAACTTGCTTTAACATGTTTAACAGTGCATGAATTGTTGTTTAAAACAAAAAAGAATGATGCATTTTATGGCTGGATCTGTTTTATCACTTTCTGAATTGGACGTTGAAAATGAGCTTATCTCAGCCAGCAGAGAGGTCAAATCACAGTAATGCAAACTCAGTCAGAGACATAGATTTTCACTTGCAACTTGCTTTAACATGTTTAACAGTGCATGAATTGTTGTCTAAAACAAAAAAGAATGATGCATTTTATGGCTGGATCTGGTTTTATCACATTCTGAATTGAACGTTGAAAATGAGCTTTTCAGAGCCAGCAGAGGTCAAAATAAGCAGTAATGCAAACTCAGTCAGAGACGTAGATTTTCACTTGCAACTTGCTTTAACATGTTTAACAGTGCATAAATTGTTGTCTAAAACAAAAAAGAATGATGCATTTTATGGCTGGACCTGGTTTTATCACATTCTGAATTGAACGTTGAAAATGAGCTTTTCAGAGCCAGCAGAGGTCAAAATAAGCAGTAATGCAAACTCAGTCAGAGACATAGATTTTCACTTGCAACTTGCTTTAACATGTTTAACAATGCATAAATTGTTGTCTAAAACAAAAAAGAATGATGCATTTTATGGCTGGATCTGTTTTATCACTTTCTGAATTGGACGTTGAAAATGAGCTTATCTCAGCCAGCAGAGAGGTCAAATCACAGTAATGCAAACTCAGTCAGAGACAAAGATTTTCACTTGCAACTTGCTTTAACATGTTTACAGTGCATGAAATGTTGTCTAAAACAAAAAAGTATGGTGCATTTTATGGCTGGATCTGGTTTTATCACATTCTGAATTGAACGTTGAAAATGAGCTTTTCAGAGCCAGCAGAGGTCAAAATAAGCAGTAATGCAAACTCAGTCAGAGACATATATTTTCACTTGCAACTTGCTTTAACATGTTTAACAGTGCATGAATTGTTGTTTAAAACAAAAAAGAATGATGCATTTTATGGCTGGATCTGTTTTATCACTTTCTGAATTGGACGTTGAAAATGAGCTTATCTCAGCCAGCAGAGAGGTCAAATCACAGTAATGCAAACTCAGTCAGAGACATAGATTTTCACTTGCAACTTGCTTTAACATGTTTAACAGTGCATGAATTGTTGTCTAAAACAAAAAAGAATGATGCATTTTATGGCTGGATCTGGTTTTATCACATTCTGAATTGAACGTTGAAAATGAGCTTTTCAGAGCCAGCAGAGGTCAAAATAAGCAGTAATGCAAACTCAGTCAGAGACGTAGATTTTCTCTTGCAACTTGCTTTAACATGTTTAACAGTGCATAAATTGTTGTCTAAAACAAAAAAGAATTATGCATTTTATGGCTGGACCTGGTTTTATCACATTCTGAATTGAACGTTGAAAATGAGCTTTTCAGAGCCAGCAGAGGTCAAAATAAGCAGTAATGCAAACTCAGTCAGAGACATACATTTTCACTTGCAACTTGCTTTAACATGTTTAACAGTGCATGAATTGTTGTTTAAAACAAAAAAGAATGATGCATTTTATGGCTGGATCTGTTTTATCACTTTCTGAATTGGACGTTGAAAATGAGCTTATCTCAGCCAGCAGAGAGGTCAAATCACAGTAATGCAAACTCAGTCAGAGACATAGATTTTCACTTGCAACTTGCTTTAACATGTTTAACAGTGCATGAATTGTTGTCTAAAACAAAAAAGAATGATGCATTTTATGGCTGGATCTGGTTTTATCACATTCTGAATTGAACGTTGAAAATGAGCTTTTCAGAGCCAGCAGAGGTCAAAATAAGCAGTAATGCAAACTCAGTCAGAGACGTAGATTTTCACTTGCAACTTGCTTTAACATGTTTAACAGTGCATAAATTGTTGTCTAAAACAAAAAAGAATGATGCATTTTATGGCTGGACCTGGTTTTATCACATTCTGAATTGAACGTTGAAAATGAGCTTTTCAGAGCCAGCAGAGGTCAAAATAAGCAGTAATGCAAACTCAGTCAGAGACATAGATTTTCACTTGCAACTTGCTTTAACATGTTTAACAATGCATAAATTGTTGTCTAAAACAAAAAAGAATGATGCATTTTATGGCTGGATCTGTTTTATCACTTTCTGAATTGGACGTTGAAAATGAGCTTATCTCAGCCAGCAGAGAGGTCAAATCACAGTAATGCAAACTCAGTCAGAGACAAAGATTTTCACTTGCAACTTGCTTTAACATGTTTACAGTGCATGAAATGTTGTCTAAAACAAAAAAGTATGGTGCATTTTATGGCTGGATCTGGTTTTATCACATTCTGAATTGAACGTTGAAAATGAGCTTTTCAGAGCCAGCAGAGGTCAAAATAAGCAGTAATGCAAACTCAGTCAGAGACATAGATTTTCACTTGCAACTTGCTTTAACATGTTTAACAGTGCATGAATTGTTGTTTAAAACAAAAAAGAATGATGCATTTTATGGCTGGATCTGTTTTATCACTTTCTGAATTGGACGTTGAAAATGAGCTTATCTCAGCCAGCAGAGAGGTCAAATCACAGTAATGCAAACTCAGTCAGAGACAAAGATTTTCACTTGCAACTTGCTTTAACATGTTTAACAGTGCATGAATTGTTGTCTAAAACAAAAAAGAATGATGCATTTTATGGCTGGATCTGGTTTTATCACATTCTGAATTGAACGTTGAAAATGAGCTTTTCAGAGCCAGCAGAGGTCAAAATAAGCAGTAATGCAAACTCAGTCAGAGACGTAGATTTTCACTTGCAACTTGCTTTAACATGTTTAACAGTGCATAAATTGTTGTCTAAAACAAAAAAGAATGATGCATTTTATGGCTGGATCTGGTTTTATCACATTCTGAATTGAACGTTGAAAATGAGCTTTTCAGAGCCAGCAGAGGTCAAAATAAGCAGTAATGCAAACTCAGTCAGAGACATAGATTTTCACTTGCAACTTGCTTTAACATGTTTAACAATGCATGAATTGTTGTCTAAAACAAAAAAGAATGATGCATTTTATGGCTGGATCTGTTTTATCACTTTCTGAATTGGACGTTGAAAATGAGCTTATCTCAGCCAGCAGAGAGGTCAAATCACAGTAATGCAAACTCAGTCAGAGACATAGATTTTCACTTGCAACTTGCTTTAACATGTTTAACAGTGCATGAAATGTTGTCTAAAACAAAAAAGTATGGTGCATTTTATGGCTGGATCTGGTTTTATCACATTCTGAATTGAACGTTGAAAATGAGCTTTTCAGAGCCAGCAGAGGTCAAAATAAGCAGTAATGCAAACTCAGTCAGAGACATAGATTTTCACTTGCAACTTGCTTTAACATGTTTAACAGTGCATGAATTGTTGTTTAAAACAAAAAAGAATGATGCATTTTATGGCTGGATCTGTTTTATCACTTTCTGAATTGGACGTTGAAAATGAGCTTATCTCAGCCAGCAGAGAGGTCAAATCACAGTAATGCAAACTCAGTCAGAGACAAAGATTTTCACTTGCAACTTGCTTTAACATGTTTAACAGTGCATGAATTGTTGTCTAAAACAAAAAAGAATGATGCATTTTATGGCTGGATCTGGTTTTATCACATTCTGAATTGAACGTTGAAAATGAGCTTTTCAGAGCCAGCAGAGGTCAAAATAAGCAGTAATGCAAACTCAGTCAGAGACATAGATTTTCACTTGCAACTTGCTTTAACATGTTTAACAGTGCATGAATTGTTGTCTAAAACAAAAAAGAATGATGCATTTTATGGCTGGATCTGTTTTATCACTTTCTGAATTGGACGTTGAAAATGAGCTTATCTCAGCCAGCAGAGAGGTTAAATCACAGTAATGCAAACTCAGTCAGAGACATAGATTTTCACTTGCAACTTGCTTTAACATGTTTAACAGTGCATGAATTGTTGTCTAAAACAAAAAAGAATGATGCATTTTATGGCTGGATCTGGTTTTATCACATTCTGAATTGAACGTTGAAAATGAGCTTTTCAGAGCCAGCAGAGGTCAAAATAAGCAGTAATGCAAACTCAGTCAGAGACATAGATTTTCACTTGCAACTTGCTTTAACATGTTTAACAGTGCATGAATTGTTGTCTAAAACAAAAAAAGAATGATGCATTTTATGGCTGGATCTGTTTTATCACTTTCTGAATTGGACGTTGAAAATGAGCTTATCTCAGCCAGCAGAGAGGTCAAATCACAGTAATGCAAACTCAGTCAGAGACATAGATTTTCACTTGCAACTTGCTTTAACATGTTTAACAGTGCATGAATTGTTGTCTAAAACAAAAAAGAATGATGCATTTTATGGCTGGATCTGTTTTATCACTTTCTGAATTGCACGTTGAAAATGAGCTTATCTCAGCCAGCAGAGAGGTCAAATCACAGTAATGCAAACTCAGTCAGAGACATAGATTTTCACTTGCAACTTGCTTTAACATGTTTAACAGTGCATGAATTGTTGTCTAAAACAAAAAAGAATGATGTATTGTATGGCTGGATCTGGTTTTATCACATTCTGAATTGAACGTTGAAAATGAGCTTTTCAGAGCCAGCAGAGGTCAAAATAAGCAGTAATGCAAACTCAGTCAGAGACGTAGATTTTCACTTGCAACTTGCTTTAACATGTTTAACAGTGCATAAATTGTTGTCTAAAACAAAAAAGAATGATGCATTTTATGGCTGGATCTGGTTTTATCACATTCTGAATTGAACGTTGAAAATGAGCTTTTCAGAGCCAGCAGAAGTCAAAATAAGCAGTAATGCAAACTCAGTCAGAGACATAGATTTTCACTTGCAACTTGCTTTAACATGTTTAACAATGCATGAATTGTTGTCTAAAACAAAAAAGAATGATGCATTTTATGGCTGGATCTGTTTTATCACTTTCTGAATACGACGTTGAAAATGAGCTTATCTCAGCCAGCAGAGAGGTCAAATCACAGTAATGCAAACTCAGTCAGAGACATAGATTTTCACTTGCAACTTGCTTTAACATGTTTAACAGTGCATGAAATGTTGTCTAAAACAAAAAAGTATGGTGCATTTTATGGCTGGATCTGGTTTTATCACATTCTGAATTGAACGTTGAAAATGAGCTTTTCAGAGCCAGCAGAGGTCAAAATAAGCAGTAATGCAAACTCAGTCAGAGACATAGATTTTCACTTGCAACTTGCTTTAACATGTTTAACAGTGCATGAAATGTTGTCTAAAACAAAAAAGAATGGTGCATTTTATGGCTGGATCTGTTTTCATCACTTTCTGAATTGGACGTTGAAAATGAGCTTATCTCAGCGAGCAGAGAGGTCAAATCACAGTAATGCAAACTCAGTCAGAGACATAGATTTTCACCTGCAACTTGCTTTAACATGTTTAACAGTGCATGAAATGTTGTCTAAAACAAAAAAGAATGATGCATTTTATGGCTGGATCTGTTTTATCACTTTCTGAATTGGACGTTGAAAATGAGCTTATCTCAGCCAGCAGAGAGGTCAAATCACAGTAATGCAAACTCAGTCAGAGACATAGATTTTCACTTGCAACTTGCTTTAACATGTTTAACAGTGCATGAATTGTTGTCTTAAACAAAAAAGAATGATGCATTATATGGCTGGATCTGTTTTATCACTTTCTGAATTGCACGTTGAAAATGAGCTTATCTCAGCCAGCAGAGAGGTCAAATCACAGTAATGCAAACTCAGTCAGAGACATAGATTTTCACTTGCAACTTGCTTTAACATGTTTAACAGTGCATGAATTGTTGTCTAAAACAAAAAAGAATGATGCATTTTATGGCTGGATCTGTTTTTATCACTTTCTGAATTGCACGTTGAAAATGAGCTTATCTCAGCCAGCAGAGAGGTCAAATCACAGTAATGCAAACTCAGTCAGAGACATAGATTTTCACTTGCAACTTGCTTTAACATGTTTAACAGTGCATGAATTGTTGTCTAAAACAAAAAAGAATGATGCATTTTATGGCTGGATCTGGTTTTATCACATTCTGAATTGAACATTGAAAATGAGCTTTTCAGAGCCAGCAGAGGTCGAAATAAGCAGTAATGCAAACTCAGTCAGAGACATAGATTTTCACTTGCAACTTGCTTTAACATGTTTAACAGTGCATGAATTGTTGTCTAAAACAAAAAAGAATGATGCATTGTATGGCTGGATCTGGTTTTATCACATTCTGAATTGAACGTTGAAAATGAGCTTTTCAGAGCCAGCAGAGGTCAAAATAAGCAGTAATGCAAACTCAGTCAGAGACGTAGATTTTCACTTGCAACTTGCTTTAACATGTTTAACAGTGCATGAATTGTTGTCTAAAACAAAAAAGAATGATGCATTTTATGGCTGGATCTGTTTTATCACTTTCTGAATTGGACGTTGAAAATGAGCTTATCTCAGCCAGCAGAGAGGTCAAATCACAGTAATGCAAACTCAGTCAGAGACATAGATTTTCACTTGCAACTTGCTTTAACATGTTTAACAGTGCATGAATTGTTGTCTTAAACAAAAAAGAATGATGCATTATATGGCTGGATCTGTTTTATCACATTCTGAATTGAACGTTGAAAATGAGCTTTTCAGAGCCAGCAGAGGTCAAAATAAGCAGTAATGCAAACTCAGTCAGAGACGTAGATTTTCACTTGCAACTTGCTTTAACATGTTTAACAGTGCATGAATTGTTGTCTAAAACAAAAAAGAATGATGCATTTTATGGCTGGATCTGGTTTTATCACATTCTGAATTGAACGTTGAAAATGAGCTTTTCAGAGCCAGCAGAGGTCAAAATAATTAGTAATGCAAACTCAGTCAGAGACATAGATTTTCACTTGCAACTTGCTTTAACATGTTTAACAATGCATGAATTGTTGTCTAAAACAAAAAAGAATGATGCATTTTATGGCTGGATCTGTTTTATCACTTTCTGAATTGGACGTTGAAAATGAGCTTATCTCAGCCAGCAGAGAGGTCAAATCACAGTAATGCAAACTCAGTCAGAGACATAGATTTTCACTTGCAACTTGCTTTAACATGTTTAACAGTGCATGAATTGTTGTCTAAAACAAAAAAGAATGATGCATTTTATGGCTGGATCTGTTTTATCACTTTCTGAATTGCACGTTGAAAATGAGCTTATCTCAGCCAGCAGAGAGGTCAAATCACAGTAATGCAAACTCAGTCAGAGACATAGATTTTCACTTGCAACTTGCTTTAACATGTTTAACAGTGCATGAATTGTTGTCTAAAACAAAAAAGAATGATGCATTGTATGGCTGGATCTGGTTTTATCACATTCTGAATTGAACGTTGAAAATGAGCTTTTCAGAGCCAGCAGAGGTCAAAATAAGCAGTAATGCAAACTCAGTCAGAGACGTAGATTTTCACTTGCAACTTGCTTTAACATGTTTAACAGTGCATAAATTGTTGTCTAAAACAAAAAAGAATGATGCATTTTATGGCTGGATCTGGTTTTATCACATTCTGAATTGAACGTTGAAAATGAGCTTTTCAGAGCCAGCAGAGGTCAAAATAAGCAGTAATGCAAACTCAGTCAGAGACATAGATTTTCACTTGCAACTTGCTTTAACATGTTTAACAATGCATGAATTGTTGTCTAAAACAAAAAAGAATGATGCATTTTATGGCTGGATCTGTTTTATCACTTTCTGAATACGACGTTGAAAATGAGCTTATCTCAGCCAGCAGAGAGGTCAAATCACAGTAATGCAAACTCAGTCAGAGACATAGATTTTCACTTGCAACTTGCTTTAACATGTTTAACAGTGCATGAAATGTTGTCTAAAACAAAAAAGTATGGTGCATTTTATGGCTGGATCTGGTTTTATCACATTCTGAATTGAACGTTGAAAATGAGCTTTTCAGAGCCAGCAGAGGTCAAAATAAGCAGTAATGCAAACTCAGTCAGAGACATAGATTTTCACTTGCAACTTGCTTTAACATGTTTAACAGTGCATGAAATGTTGTCTAAAACAAAAAAGAATGGTGCATTTTATGGCTGGATCTGTTTTTATCACTTTCTGAATTGGACGTTGAAAATGAGCTTATCTCAGCGAGCAGAGAGGTCAAATCACAGTAATGCAAACTCAGTCAGAGACATAGATTTTCACCTGCAACTTGCTTTAACATGTTTAACAGTGCATGAAATGTTGTCTAAAACAAAAAAGAATGATGCATTTTATGGCTGGATCTGTTTTATCACTTTCTGAATTGGACGTTGAAAATGAGCTTATCTCAGCCAGCAGAGAGGTCAAATCACAGTAATGCAAACTCAGTCAGAGACATAGATTTTCACTTGCAACTTGCTTTAACATGTTTAACAGTGCATGAATTGTTGTCTTAAACAAAAAAGAATGATGCATTATATGGCTGGATCTGTTTTATCACTTTCTGAATTGCACGTTGAAAATGAGCTTATCTCAGCCAGCAGAGAGGTCAAATCACAGTAATGCAAACTCAGTCAGAGACATAGATTTTCACTTGCAACTTGCTTTAACATGTTTAACAGTGCATGAATTGTTGTCTTAAACAAAAAAGAATGATGCATTTTATGGCTGGATCTGTTTTTATCACTTTCTGAATTGCACGTTGAAAATGAGCTTATCTCAGCCAGCAGAGAGGTCAAATCACAGTAATGCAAACTCAGTCAGAGACATAGATTTTCACTTGCAACTTGCTTTAACATGTTTAACAGTGCATGAATTGTTGTCTAAAACAAAAAAGAATGATGCATTTTATGGCTGGATCTGTTTTTATCACTTTCTGAATTGCACGTTGAAAATGAGCTTATCTCAGCCAGCAGAGAGGTCAAATCACAGTAATGCAAACTCAGTCAGAGACATAGATTTTCACTTGCAACTTGCTTTAACATGTTTAACAGTGCATGAATTGTTGTCTAAAACAAAAAAGAATGATGCATTTTATGGCTGGATCTGGTTTTATCACATTCTGAATTGAACGTTGAAAATGAGCTTTTCAGAGCCAGCAGAGGTCAAAATAAGCAGTAATGCAAACTCAGTCAGAGACATAGATTTTCACTTGCAACTTGCTTTAACATGTTTAACAGTGCATGAATTGTTGTCTAAAACAAAAAAGAATGATGCATTGTATGGCTGGATCTGGTTTTATCACATTCTGAATTGAACGTTGAAAATGAGCTTTTCAGAGCCAGCAGAGGTCAAAATAAGCAGTAATGCAAACTCAGTCAGAGACGTAGATTTTCACTTGCAACTTGCTTTAACATGTTTAACAGTGCATGAATTGTTGTCTTAAACAAAAAAGAATGATGCATTTTATGGCTGGATCTGTTTTTATCACTTTCTGAATTGCACGTTGAAAATGAGCTTATCTCAGCCAGCAGAGAGGTCAAATCACAGTAATGCAAACTCAGTCAGAGACATAGATTTTCACTTGCAACTTGCTTTAACATGTTTAACAGTGCATGAATTGTTGTCTAAAACAAAAAAGAATGATGCATTTTATGGCTGGATCTGTTTTTATCACTTTCTGAATTGCACGTTGAAAATGAGCTTATCTCAGCCAGCAGAGAGGTCAAATCACAGTAATGCAAACTCAGTCAGAGACATAGATTTTCACTTGCAACTTGCTTTAACATGTTTAACAGTGCATGAATTGTTGTCTAAAACAAAAAAGAATGATGCATTTTATGGCTGGATCTGGTTTTATCACATTCTGAATTGAACGTTGAAAATGAGCTTTTCAGAGCCAGCAGAGGTCAAAATAAGCAGTAATGCAAACTCAGTCAGAGACATAGATTTTCACTTGCAACTTGCTTTAACATGTTTAACAGTGCATGAATTGTTGTCTAAAACAAAAAAGAATGATGCATTGTATGGCTGGATCTGGTTTTATCACATTCTGAATTGAACGTTGAAAATGAGCTTTTCAGAGCCAGCAGAGGTCAAAATAAGCAGTAATGCAAACTCAGTCAGAGACGTAGATTTTCACTTGCAACTTGCTTTAACATGTTTAACAGTGCATGAATTGTTGTCTAAAACAAAAAAGAATGATGCATTTTATGGCTGGATCTGGTTTTATCACATTCTGAATTGAACGTTGAAAATGAGCTTTTCAGAGCCAGCAGAGGTCAAAATAATTAGTAATGCAAACTCAGTCAGAGACATAGATTTTCACTTGCAACTTGCTTTAACATGTTTAACAATGCATGAATTGTTGTCTAAAACAAAAAAGAATGATGCATTTTATGGCTGGATCTGTTTTATCACTTTCTGAATTGGACGTTGAAAATGAGCTTATCTCAGCCAGCAGAGAGGTCAAATCACAGTAATGCAAACTCAGTCAGAGACATAGATTTTCACTTGCAACTTGCTTTAACATGTTTAACAGTGCATGAAATGTTGTCTAAAACAAAAAAGTATGGTGCATTTTATGGCTGGATCTGGTTTTATCACTTTCTGAATTGAACGTTGAAAATGAGCTTTTCAGAGCCAGCAGAGGTCAAAATAAGCAGTAATGCAAACTCAGTCAGAGACATAGATTTTCACTTGCAACTTGCTTTAACATGTTTAACAGTGCATGAATTGTTGTTTAAAACAAAAAAGAATGATGCATTTTATGGCTGGATCTGTTTTATTACTTTCTGAATTGGACGTTGAAAATGAGCTTATCTCAGCCAGCAGAGAGGTCAAATCACAGTAATGCAAACTCAGTCAGAGACATAGATTTTTACTTGCAACTTGCTTTAACATGTTTAACAATGCATGAATTGTTGTCTAAAACAAAAAAGAATGATGCATTTTATGGCTGGATCTGTTTTATCACTTTCTGAATTGGACGTTGAAAATGAGCTTATCTCAGCCAGCAGAGAGGTCAAATCACAGTAATGCAAACTCAGTCAGAGACATAGATTTTCACTTGCAACTTGCTTTAACATGTTTAACAGTGCATGAATTGTTGTCTAAAACAAAAAAGAATGATGCATTGTATGGCTGGATCTGGTTTTATCACATTCTGAATTGAACGTTGAAAATGAGCTTTTCAGAGCCAGCAGAGGTCAAAATAAGCAGTAATGCAAACTCAGTCAGAGACGTAGATTTTCACTTGCAACTTGCTTTAACATGTTTAACAGTGCATAAATTGTTGTCTAAAACAAAAAAGAATGATGCATTTTATGGCTGGATCTGGTTTTATCACATTCTGAATTGAACGTTGAAAATGAGCTTTTCAGAGCCAGCAGAGGTCAAAATAAGCAGTAATGCAAACTCAGTCAGAGACATAGATTTTCACTTGCAACTTGCTTTAACATGTTTAACAATGCATGAATTGTTGTCTAAAACAAAAAAGAATGATGCATTTTATGGCTGGATCTGTTTTATCACTTTCTGAATACGACGTTGAAAATGAGCTTATCTCAGCCAGCAGAGAGGTCAAATCACAGTAATACAAACTCAGTCAGAGACATAGATTTTCACTTGCAACTTGCTTTAACATGTTTAACAGTGCATGAAATGTTGTCTAAAACAAAAAAGTATGGTGCATTTTATGGCTGGATCTGGTTTTATCACATTCTGAATTGAACGTTGAAAATGAGCTTTTCAGAGCCAGCAGAGGTCAAAATAAGCAGTAATGCAAACTCAGTCAGAGACATAGATTTTCACTTGCAACTTGCTTTAACATGTTTAACAGTGCATGAAATGTTGTCTAAAACAAAAAAGAATGGTGCATTTTATGGCTGGATCTGTTTTTATCACTTTCTGAATTGGACGTTGAAAATGAGCTTATCTCAGCGAGCAGAGAGGTCAAATCACAGTAATGCAAACTCAGTCAGAGACATAGATTTTCACCTGCAACTTGCTTTAACATGTTTAACAGTGCATGAAATGTTGTCTAAAACAAAAAAGAATGATGCATTTTATGGCTGGATCTGTTTTATCACTTTCTGAATTGGACGTTGAAAATGAGCTTATCTCAGCCAGCAGAGAGGTCAAATCACAGTAATGCAAACTCAGTCAGAGACATAGATTTTCACTTGCAACTTGCTTTAACATGTTTAACAGTGCATGAATTGTTGTCTTAAACAAAAAAGAATGATGCATTATATGGCTGGATCTGTTTTATCACTTTCTGAATTGCACGTTGAAAATGAGCTTATCTCAGCCAGCAGAGAGGTCAAATCACAGTAATGCAAACTCAGTCAGAGACATAGATTTTCACTTGCAACTTGCTTTAACATGTTTAACAGTGCATGAATTGTTGTCTAAAACAAAAAAGAATGATGCATTTTATGGCTGGATCTGTTTTTATCACTTTCTGAATTGCACGTTGAAAATGAGCTTATCTCAGCCAGCAGAGAGGTCAAATCACAGTAATGCAAACTCAGTCAGAGACATAGATTTTCACTTGCAACTTGCTTTAACATGTTTAACAGTGCATGAATTGTTGTCTAAAACAAAAAAGAATGATGCATTTTATGGCTGGATCTGGTTTTATCACATTCTGAATTGAACGTTGAAAATGAGCTTTTCAGAGCCAGCAGAGGTCAAAATAAGCAGTAATGCAAACTCAGTCAGAGACATAGATTTTCACTTGCAACTTGCTTTAACATGTTTAACAGTGCATGAATTGTTGTCTAAAACAAAAAAGGATGATGCATTGTATGGCTGGATCTGGTTTTATCACATTCTGAATTGAACGTTGAAAATGAGCTTTTCAGAGCCAGCAGAGGTCAAAATAAGCAGTAATGCAAACTCAGTCAGAGACGTAGATTTTCACTTGCAACTTGCTTTAACATGTTTAACAGTGCATGAATTGTTGTCTAAAACAAAAAAGAATGATGCATTTTATGGCTGGATCTGGTTTTATCACATTCTGAATTGAACGTTGAAAATGAGCTTTTCAGAGCCAGCAGAGGTCAAAATAATTAGTAATGCAAACTCAGTCAGAGACATAGATTTTCACTTGCAACTTGCTTTAACATGTTTAACAATGCATGAATTGTTGTCTAAAACAAAAAAGAATGATGCATTTTATGGCTGGATCTGTTTTATCACTTTCTGAATTGCACGTTGAAAATGAGCTTATCTCAGCCAGCAGAGAGGTCAAATCACAGTAATGCAAACACAGTCAGAGACATAGATTTTCACTTGCAACTTGCTTTAACATGTTTAACAGTGCATGAATTGTTGTCTAAAACAAAAAAGAATGATGCATTTTATGGCTGGATCTGTTTTATGACTTTCTGAATTGGACGTTGAAAATGAGCTTATCTCAGCGAGCAGAGAGGTCAAATCACAGTAATGCAAACTCAGTCAGAGACATAGATTTTCACCTGCAACTTGCTTTAACATGTTTAACAGTGCATGAAATGTTGTCTAAAACAAAAAAGAATGATGCATTTTATGGCTGGATCTGTTTTATCACTTTCTGAATTGGACGTTGAAAATGAGCTTATCTCAGCCAGCAGAGAGGTCAAATCACAGTAATGCAAACTCAGTCAGAGACAAAGATTTTCACTTGCAACTTGCTTTAACATGTTTAACAGTGCATGAATTGTTGTCTTAAACAAAAAAGAATGATGCATTATATGGCTGGATCTGTTTTATCACTTTCTGAATTGCACGTTGAAAATGAGCTTATCTCAGCCAGCAGAGAGGTCAAATCACAGTAATGCAAACTCAGTCAGAGACATAGATTTTCACTTGCAACTTGCTTTAACATGTTTAACAGTGCATGAATTGTTGTCTAAAACAAAAAAGAATGATGCATTTTATGGCTGGATCTGTTTTTATCACTTTCTGAATTGCACGTTGAAAATGAGCTTATCTCAGCCAGCAGAGAGGTCAAATCACAGTAATGCAAACTCAGTCAGAGACATAGATTTTCACTTGCAACTTGCTTTAACATGTTTAACAGTGCATGAATTGTTGTCTAAAACAAAAAAGAATGATGCATTTTATGGCTGGATCTGGTTTTATCACATTCTGAATTGAACGTTGAAAATGAGCTTTTCAGAGCCAGCAGAGGTCAAAATAAGCAGTAATGCAAACTCAGTCAGAGACATAGATTTTCACTTGCAACTTGCTTTAACATGTTTAACAGTGCATGAATTGTTGTCTAAAACAAAAAAGAATGATGCATTGTATGGCTGGATCTGGTTTTATCACATTCTGAATTGAACGTTGAAAATGAGCTTTTCAGAGCCAGCAGAGGTCAAAATAAGCAGTAATGCAAACTCAGTCAGAGACGTAGATTTTCACTTGCAACTTGCTTTAACATGTTTAACAGTGCATGAATTGTTGTCTAAAACAAAAAAGAATGATGCATTTTATGGCTGGATCTGGTTTTATCACATTCTGAATTGAACGTTGAAAATGAGCTTTTCAGAGCCAGCAGAGGTCAAAATAATTAGTAATGCAAACTCAGTCAGAGACATAGATTTTTACTTGCAACTTGCTTTAACATGTTTAACAATGCATGAATTGTTGTCTAAAACAAAAAAGAATGATGCATTTTATGGCTGGATCTGTTTTATCACTTTCTGAATTGCACGTTGAAAATGAGCTTATCTCAGCCAGCAGAGAGGTCAAATCACAGTAATGCAAACTCAGTCAGAGACATAGATTTTCACTTGCAACTTGCTTTAACATGTTTAACAGTGCATGAATTGTTGTCTAAAACAAAAAAGAATGATGCATTTTATGGCTGGATCTGTTTTATGACTTTCTGAATTGGACGTTGAAAATGAGCTTATCTCAGCCAGCAGAGAGGTCAAATCACAGTAATGCAAACTCAGTCAGAGACATAGATTTTCACTTGCAACTTGCTTTAACATGTTTAACAGTGCATGAATTTTTGTCTAAAACAAAAAAGAATGATGCATTTTATGGCTGAATCTGTTTTATCACTTTCTGAATTGCACGTTGAAAATAAGCTTATCTCAGCCAGCAGAGAGGTCAAATCACAGTAATGCAAACTCAGTCAGAGACATAGATTTTCACTTGCAACTTGCTTTAACATGTTTAACAGTGCATGAATTGTTGTCTAAAACAAAAAAGAATGATGCATTTTATGGCTGGATCTGTTTTTATCACTTTCTGAATTGGACGTTGAAAATGAGCTTATCTCAGCCAGCAGAGAGGTCAAATCACAGTAATGCAAACTCAGTCAGAGACATAGATTTTCACTTGCAACTTGCTTTAACATGTTTAACAGTGCATGAATTGTTGTCTAAAACAAAAAAGAATGATGCATTTTATGGCTGGATCTGGTTTTATCACATTCTGAATTGAACGTTGAAAATGAGCTTTTCAGAGCCAGCAGAGGTCAAAATAAGCAGTAATGCAAACTCAGTCAGAGACATAGATTTTCACTTGCAACTTGCTTTAACATGTTTAACAGTGCATGAAATGTTGTCTAAAACAAAAAAGAATGGTGCATTTTATGGCTGGATCTGTTTTTATCACTTTCTGAATTGGACGTTGAAAATGAGCTTATCTCAGCGAGCAGAGAGGTCAAATCACAGTAATGCAAACTCAGTCAGAGACATAGATTTTCACCTGCAACTTGCTTTAACATGTTTAACAGTGCATGAAATGTTGTCTAAAACAAAAAAGAATGATGCATTTTATGGCTGGATCTGTTTTATGACTTTCTGAATTGGACGTTGAAAATGAGCTTATCTCAGCGAGCAGAGAGGTCAAATCACAGTAATGCAAACTCAGTCAGAGACATAGATTTTCACCTGCAACTTGCTTTAACATGTTTAACAGTGCATGAAATGTTGTCTAAAACAAAAAAGAATGATGCATTTTATGGCTGGATCTGTTTTATCACTTTCTGAATTGGACGTTGAAAATGAGCTTATCTCAGCCAGCAGAGAGGTCAAATCACAGTAATGCAAACTCAGTCAGAGACAAAGATTTTCACTTGCAACTTGCTTTAACATGTTTAACAGTGCATGAATTGTTGTCTTAAACAAAAAAGAATGATGCATTATATGGCTGGATCTGTTTTATCACTTTCTGAATTGCACGTTGAAAATGAGCTTATCTCAGCCAGCAGAGAGGTCAAATCACAGTAATGCAAACTCAGTCAGAGACATAGATTTTCACTTGCAACTTGCTTTAACATGTTTAACAGTGCATGAATTGTTGTCTAAAACAAAAAAGAATGATGCATTTTATGGCTGGATCTGTTTTTATCACTTTCTGAATTGCACGTTGAAAATGAGCTTATCTCAGCCAGCAGAGAGGTCAAATCACAGTAATGCAAACTCAGTCAGAGACATAGATTTTCACTTGCAACTTGCTTTAACATGTTTAACAGTGCATGAATTGTTGTCTAAAACAAAAAAGAATGATGCATTTTATGGCTGGATCTGGTTTTATCACATTCTGAATTGAACGTTGAAAATGAGCTTTTCAGAGCCAGCAGAGGTCAAAATAAGCAGTAATGCAAACTCAGTCAGAGACATAGATTTTCACTTGCAACTTGCTTTAACATGTTTAACAGTGCATGAATTGTTGTCTAAAACAAAAAAGAATGATGCATTGTATGGCTGGATCTGGTTTTATCACATTCTGAATTGAACGTTGAAAATGAGCTTTTCAGAGCCAGCAGAGGTCAAAATAAGCAGTAATGCAAACTCAGTCAGAGACGTAGATTTTCACTTGCAACTTGCTTTAACATGTTTAACAGTGCATGAATTGTTGTCTAAAACAAAAAAGAATGATGCATTTTATGGCTGGATCTGGTTTTATCACATTCTGAATTGAACGTTGAAAATGAGCTTTTCAGAGCCAGCAGAGGTCAAAATAATTAGTAATGCAAACTCAGTCAGAGACATAGATTTTTACTTGCAACTTGCTTTAACATGTTTAACAGTGCATGAATTGTTGTCTAAAACAAAAAAGAATGATGCATTTTATGGCTGGATCTGTTTTATGACTTTCTGAATTGGACGTTGAAAATGAGCTTATCTCAGCCAGCAGAGAGGTCAAATCACAGTAATGCAAACTCAGTCAGAGACATAGATTTTCACTTGCAACTTGCTTTAACATGTTTAACAGTGCATGAATTTTTGTCTAAAACAAAAAAGAATGATGCATTTTATGGCTGAATCTGTTTTATCACTTTCTGAATTGCACGTTGAAAATAAGCTTATCTCAGCCAGCAGAGAGGTCAAATCACAGTAATGCAAACTCAGTCAGAGACATAGATTTTCACTTGCAACTTGCTTTAACATGTTTAACAGTGCATGAATTGTTGTCTAAAACAAAAAAGAATGATGCATTTTATGGCTGGATCTGTTTTTATCACTTTCTGAATTGGACGTTGAAAATGAGCTTATCTCAGCCAGCAGAGAGGTCAAATCACAGTAATGCAAACTCAGTCAGAGACATAGATTTTCACTTGCAACTTGCTTTAACATGTTTAACAGTGCATGAATTGTTGTCTAAAACAAAAAAGAATGATGCATTTTATGGCTGGATCTGGTTTTATCACATTCTGAATTGAACGTTGAAAATGAGCTTTTCAGAGCCAGCAGAGGTCAAAATAAGCAGTAATGCAAACTCAGTCAGAGACATAGATTTTCACTTGCAACTTGCTTTAACATGTTTAACAGTGCATGAAATGTTGTCTAAAACAAAAAAGAATGGTGCATTTTATGGCTGGATCTGTTTTTATCACTTTCTGAATTGGACGTTGAAAATGAGCTTATCTCAGCGAGCAGAGAGGTCAAATCACAGTAATGCAAACTCAGTCAGAGACATAGATTTTCACCTGCAACTTGCTTTAACATGTTTAACAGTGCATGAAATGTTGTCTAAAACAAAAAAGAATGATGCATTTTATGGCTGGATCTGTTTTATCACTTTCTGAATTGGACGTTGAAAATGAGCTTATCTCAGCCAGCAGAGAGGTCAAATCACAGTAATGCAAACTCAGTCAGAGACATAGATTTTCACTTGCAACTTGCTTTAACATGTTTAACAGTGCATGAATTGTTGTCTAAAACAAAAAAGAATGATGCATTTTATGGCTGGATCTGTTTTTATCACTTTCTGAATTGCACGTTGAAAATGAGCTTATCTCAGTCAGCAGAGAGGTCAAATCACAGTAATGCAAACTCAGTCAGAGACATAGATTTTCACTTGCAACTTGCTTTAACATGTTTAACAGTGCATGAATTGTTGTCTAAAACAAAAAAGAATGATGCATTTTATGGCTGGATCTGGTTTTATCACATTCTGAATTGAACGTTGAAAATGAGCTTTTCAGAGCCAGCAGAGGTCAAAATAAGCAGTAATGCAAACTCAGTCAGAGACGTAGATTTTCACTTGCAACTTGCTTTAACATGTTTAACAGTGCATAAATTGTTGTCTAAAACAAAAAAGAATGATGCATTTTATGGATGGACCTGGTTTTATCACATTCTGAATTGAACGTTGAAAATGAGCTTTTCAGAGCCAGCAGAGGTCAAAATAAGCAGTAATGCAAACTCAGTCAGAGACATAGATTTTCACTTGCAACTTGCTTTAACATGTTTAACAATGCATAAATTGTTGTCTAAAACAAAAAAGAATGATGCATTTTATGGCTGGACCTGGTTTTATCACATTTTGAATTGAACGTTGAAAATGAGCTTTTCAGAGCCAGCAGAGGTCAAAATAAGCAGTAATGCAAACTCAGTCAGAGACATAGATTTTCACTTGCAACTTGCTTTAACATGTTTACAGTGCATGAAATGTTGTCTAAAACAAAAAAGTATGGTGCATTTTATGGCTGGATCTGGTTTTATCACATTCTGAATTGAACGTTGAAAATGAGCTTTTCAGAGCCAGCAGAGGTCAAAATAAGCAGTAATGCAAACTCAGTCAGAGACATAGATTTTCACTTGCAACTTGCTTTAACATGTTTAACAGTGCATGAATTGTTGTTTAAAACAAAAAAGAATGATGCATTTTATGGCTGGATCTGTTTTATCACTTTCTGAATTGGACGTTGAAAATGAGCTTATCTCAGCCAGCAGAGAGGTCAAATCACAGTAATGCAAACTCAGTCAGAGACAAAGATATTCACTTGCAACTTGCTTTAACATGTTTAACAGTGCATGAATTGTTGTCTAAAACAAAAAAGAATGATGCATTTTATGGCTGGATCTGGTTTTATCACATTCTGAATTGAACGTTGAAAATGAGCTTTTCAGAGCCAGCAGAGGTCAAAATAAGCAGTAATGCAAACTCAGTCAGAGACGTAGATTTTCACTTGCAACTTGCTTTAACATGTTTAACAGTGCATAAATTGTTGTCTAAAACAAAAAAGAATGATGCATTTTATGGCTGGATCTGGTTTTATCACATTCTGAATTGAACGTTGAAAATGAGCTTTTCAGAGCCAGCAGAGGTCAAAATAAGCAGTAATGCAAACTCAGTCAGAGACATAGATTTTCACTTGCAACTTGCTTTAACATGTTTAACAGTGCATGAAATGTTGTCTAAAACAAAAAAGAATGGTGCATTTTATGGCTGGATCTGTTTTTATCACTTTCTGAATTGGACGTTGAAAATGAGCTTATCTCAGCGAGCAGAGAGGTCAAATCACAGTAATGCAAACTCAGTCAGAGACATAGATTTTCACCTGCAACTTGCTTTAACATGTTTAACAGTGCATGAAATGTTGTCTAAAACAAAAAAGAATGATGCATTTTATGGCTGGATCTGTTTTATCACTTTCTGAATTGGACGTTGAAAATGAGCTTATCTCAGCCAGCAGAGAGGTCAAATCACAGTAATGCAAACTCAGTCAGAGACATAGATTTTCACTTGCAACTTGCTTTAACATGTTTAACAGTGCATGAATTGTTGTCTTAAACAAAAAAGAATGATGCATTATATGGCTGGATCTGTTTTATCACTTTCTGAATTGCACGTTGAAAATGAGCTTATCTCAGCCAGCAGAGAGGTCAAATCACAGTAATGCAAACTCAGTCAGAGACATAGATTTTCACTTGCAACTTGCTTTAACATGTTTAACAGTGCATGAATTGTTGTCTAAAACAAAAAAGAATGATGCATTTTATGGCTGGATCTGTTTTTATCACTTTCTGAATTGCACGTTGAAAATGAGCTTATCTCAGCCAGCAGAGAGGTCAAATCACAGTAATGCAAACTCAGTCAGAGACATAGATTTTCACTTGCAACTTGCTTTAACATGTTTAACAGTGCATGAATTGTTGTCTAAAACAAAAAAGAATGATGCATTTTATGGCTGGATCTGGTTTTATCACATTCTGAATTGAACGTTGAAAATGAGCTTTTCAGAGCCAGCAGAGGTCAAAATAAGCAGTAATGCAAACTCAGTCAGAGACATAGATTTTCACTTGCAACTTGCTTTAACATGTTTAACAGTGCATGAATTGTTGTCTAAAACAAAAAAGAATGATGCATTTTATGGCTGGATCTGTTTTATCACTTTCTGAATTGCACGTTGAAAATGAGCTTATCTCAGCCAGCAGAGAGGTCAAATCACAGTAATGCAAACTCAGTCAGAGACATAGATTTTCACTTGCAACTTGCTTTAACATGTTTAACAGTGCATGAATTGTTGTCTAAAACAAAAAAGAATGATGCATTTTATGGCTGGATCTGTTTTATGACTTTCTGAATTGGACGTTGAAAATGAGCTTATCTCAGCCAGCAGAGAGGTCAAATCACAGTAATGCAAACTCAGTCAGAGACATAGATTTTCACTTGCAACTTGCTTTAACATGTTTAACAGTGCATGAATTTTTGTCTAAAACAAAAAAGAATGATGCATTTTATGGCTGAATCTGTTTTATCACTTTCTGAATTGCACGTTGAAAATAAGCTTATCTCAGCCAGCAGAGAGGTCAAATCACAGTAATGCAAACTCAGTCAGAGACATAGATTTTCACTTGCAACTTGCTTTAACATGTTTAACAGTGCATGAATTGTTGTCTAAAACAAAAAAGAATGATGCATTTTATGGCTGGATCTGTTTTTATCACTTTCTAAATTGGACGTTGAAAATGAGCTTATCTCAGCCAGCAGAGAGGTCAAATCACAGTAATGCAAACTCAGTCAGAGACATAGATTTTCACTTGCAACTTGCTTTAACATGTTTAACAGTGCATGAATTGTTGTCTAAAACAAAAAAGAATGATGCATTTTATGGCTGGATCTGGTTTTATCACATTCTGAATTGAACGTTGAAAATGAGCTTTTCAGAGCCAGCAGAGGTCAAAATAAGCAGTAATGCAAACTCAGTCAGAGACATAGATTTTCACTTGCAACTTGCTTTAACATGTTTAACAGTGCATGAAATGTTGTCTAAAACAAAAAAGAATGGTGCATTTTATGGCTGGATCTGTTTTTATCACTTTCTGAATTGGACGTTGAAAATGAGCTTATCTCAGCGAGCAGAGAGGTCAAATCACAGTAATGCAAACTCAGTCAGAGACATAGATTTTCACCTGCAACTTGCTTTAACATGTTTAACAGTGCATGAAATGTTGTCTAAAACAAAAAAGAATGATGCATTTTATGGCTGGATCTGTTTTATCACTTTCTGAATTGGACGTTGAAAATGAGCTTATCTCAGCCAGCAGAGAGGTCAAATCACAGTAATGCAAACTCAGTCAGAGACATAGATTTTCACTTGCAACTTGCTTTAACATGTTTAACAGTGCATGAATTGTTGTCTAAAACAAAAAAGAATGATGCATTTTATGGCTGGATCTGTTTTTATCACTTTCTGAATTGCACGTTGAAAATGAGCTTATCTCAGCCAGCAGAGAGGTCAAATCACAGTAATGCAAACTCAGTCAGAGACATAGATTTTCACTTGCAACTTGCTTTAACATGTTTAACAGTGCATGAATTGTTGTCTAAAACAAAAAAGAATGATGCATTTTATGGCTGGATCTGGTTTTATCACATTCTGAATTGAACGTTGAAAATGAGCTTTTCAGAGCCAGCAGAGGTCAAAATAAGCAGTAATGCAAACTCAGTCAGAGACATAGATTTTCACTTGCAACTTGCTTTAACATGTTTAACAGTGCATGAATTGATGTCTAAAACAAAAAAGAATGATGCATTGTATGGCTGGATCTGGTTTTATCACATTCTGAATTGAACGTTGAAAATGAGCTTTTCAGAGCCAGCAGAGGTCAAAATAAGCAGTAATGCAAACTCAGTCAGAGACGTAGATTTTCACTTGCAACTTGCTTTAACATGTTTAACAGTGCATAAATTGTTGTCTAAAACAAAAAAGAATGATGCATTTTATGGCTGGACCTGGTTTTATCACTTTCTGAATTGAACGTTGAAAATGAGCTTTTCAGAGCCAGCAGAGGTCAAAATAAGCAGTAATGCAAACTCAGTCAGAGACATAGATTTTCACTTGCAACTTGCTTTAACATGTTTAACAATGCATAAATTGTTGTCTAAAACAAAAAAGAATGATGCATTTTATGGCTGGACCTGGTTTTATCACATTCTGAATTGAACGTTGAAAATGAGCTTTTCAGAGCCAGCAGAGGTCAAAATAAGCAGTAATGCAAACTCAGTCAGAGACATAGATTTTCACTTGCAACTTGCTTTAACATGTTTACAGTGCATGAAATGTTGTCTAAAACAAAAAAGTATGGTGCATTTTATGGCTGGATCTGGTTTTATCACATTCTGAATTGAACGTTGAAAATGAGCTTTTCAGAGCCAGCAGAGGTCAAAATAAGCAGTAATGCAAACTCAGTCAGAGACATAGATTTTCACTTGCAACTTGCTTTAACATGTTTAACAGTGCATGAATTGTTGTTTAAAACAAAAAAGAATAATGCATTTTATGGCTGGATCTGTTTTATCACTTTCTGAATTGGACGTTGAAAATGAGCTTATCTCAGCCAGCAGAGAGGTCAAATCACAGTAATGCAAACTCAGTCAGAGACAAAGATTTTCACTTGCAACTTGCTTTAACATGTTTAACAGTGCATGAATTGTTGTCTAAAACAAAAAAGAATGATGCATTTTATGGCTGGATCTGGTTTTATCACATTCTGAATTGAACGTTGAAAATGAGCTTTTCAGAGCCAGCAGAGGTCAAAATAAGCAGTAATGCAAACTCAGTCAGAGACGTAGATTTTCACTTGCAACTTGCTTTAACATGTTTAACAGTGCATAAATTGTTGTCTAAAACAAAAAAGAATGATGCATTTTATGGCTGGATCTGGTTTTATCACATTCTGAATTGAACGTTGAAAATGAGCTTTTCAGAGCCAGCAGAGGTCAAAATAAGCAGTAATGCAAACTCAGTCAGAGAAATAGATTTTCACTTGCAACTTGCTTTAACATGTTTAACAGTGCATGAATTGTTGTTTAAAACAAAAAAGAATAATGCATTTTATGGCTGGATCTGTTTTATCACTTTCTGAATTGGACGTTGAAAATGAGCTTATCTCAGCCAGCAGAGAGGTCAAATCACAGTAATGCAAACTTAGTCAGAGACAAAGATTTTCACTTGCAACTTGCTTTAACATGTTTAACAGTGCATGAATTGTTGTCTAAAACAAAAAAGAATGATGCATTTTATGGCTGGATCTGGTTTTATCACATTCTGAATTGAACGTTGAAAATGAGCTTTTCAGAGCCAGCAGAGGTCAAAATAAGCAGTAATGCAAACTCAGTCAGAGACGTAGATTTTCACTTGCAACTTGCTTTAACATGTTTAACAGTGCATAAATTGTTGTCTAAAACAAAAAAGAATGATGCATTTTATGGCTGGATCTGGTTTTATCACATTCTGAATTGAACGTTGAAAATGAGCTTTTCAGAGCCAGCAGAGGTCAAAATAAGCAGTAATGCAAACTCAGTCAGAGACATAGATTTTCACTTGCAACTTGCTTTAACATGTTTAACAATGCATGAATTGTTGTCTAAAACAAAAAAGAATGATGCATTTTATGGCTGGATCTGTTTTATCACTTTCTGAATTGGACGTTGAAAATGAGCTTATCTCAGCCAGCAGAGAGGTCAAATCACAGTAATGCAAACTCAGTCAGAGACATAGATTTTCACTTGCAACTTGCTTTAACATGTTTAACAGTGCATGAAATGTTGTCTAAAACAAAAAAGTATGGTGCATTTTATGGCTGGATCTGGTTTTATCACATTCTGAATTGAACGTTGAAAATGAGCTTTTCAGAGCCAGCAGAGGTCAAAATAAGCAGTAATGCAAACTCAGTCAGAGACATAGATTTTCACTTGCAACTTGCTTTAACATGTTTAACAGTGCATGAATTGTTGTTTAAAACAAAAAAGAATAATGCATTTTATGGCTGGATCTGTTTTATCACTTTCTGAATTGGACGTTGAAAATGAGCTTATCTCAGCCAGCAGAGAGGTCAAATCACAGTAATGCAAACTCAGTCAGAGACAAAGATTTTCACTTGCAACTTGCTTTAACATGTTTAACAGTGCATGAATTGTTGTCTAAAACAAAAAAGAATGATGCATTTTATGGCTGGATCTGGTTTTATCACATTCTGAATTGAACGTTGAAAATGAGCTTTTCAGAGCCAGCAGAGGTCAAAATAAGCAGTAATGCAAACTCAGTCAGAGACGTAGATTTTCACTTGCAACTTGCTTTAACATGTTTAACAGTGCATAAATTGTTGTCTAAAACAAAAAAGAATGATGCATTTTATGGCTGGATCTGGTTTTATCACATTCTGAATTGAACGTTGAAAATGAGCTTTTCAGAGCCAGCAGAGGTCAAAATAAGCAGTAATGCAAACTCAGTCAGAGACATAGATTTTCACTTGCAACTTGCTTTAACATGTTTAACAATGCATGAATTGTTGTCTAAAACAAAAAAGAATGATGCATTTTATGGCTGGATCTGTTTTATCACTTTCTGAATTGGACGTTGAAAATGAGCTTATCTCAGCCAGCAGAGAGGTCAAATCACAGTAATGCAAACTCAGTCAGAGACATAGATTTTCACTTGCAACTTGCTTTAACATGTTTAACAGTGCATGAAATGTTGTCTAAAACAAAAAAGTATGGTGCATTTTATGGCTGGATCTGGTTTTATCACATTCTGAATTGAACGTTGAAAATGAGCTTTTCAGAGTCAGCAGAGGTCAAAATAAGCAGTAATGCAAACTCAGTCAGAGACATAGATTTTCACTTGCAACTTGCTTTAACATGTTTAACAGTGCATGAATTGTTGTTTAAAACAAAAAAGAATGATGCATTTTATGGCTGAATCTGTTTTATCACTTTCTGAATTGCACGTTGAAAATAAGCTTATCTCAGCCAGCAGAGAGGTCAAATCACAGTAATGCAAACTCAGTCAGAGACATAGATTTTCACTTGCAACTTGCTTTAACATGTTTAACAGTGCATGAATTGTGGTCTAAAACAAAAAAGAATGATGCATTTTATGGCTGGATCTGTTTTTATCACTTTCTGAATTGGACGTTGAAAATGAGCTTATCTCAGCCAGCAGAGAGGTCAAATCACAGTAATGCAAACTCAGTCAGAGACATAGATTTTCACTTGCAACTTGCTTTAACATGTTTAACAGTGCATGAATTGTTGTCTAAAACAAAAAAGAATGATGCATTTTATGGCTGGATCTGGTTTTATCACATTCTGAATTGAACGTTGAAAATGAGCTTTTCAGAGCCAGCAGAGGTCAAAATAAGCAGTAATGCAAACTCAGTCAGAGACATAGATTTTCACCTGCAACTTGCTTTAACATGTTTAACAGTGCATGAATTGTTGTCTAAAACAAAAAATAATGATGCATTTTATGGCTGGATCTGTTTTATCACTTTCTGAATTGCACGTTGAAAATGAGCTTATCTCAGCCAGCAGAGAGGTCAAATCACAGTAATGCAAACTCAGTCAGAGACATAGATTTTCACTTGCAACTTGCTTTAACATGTTTAACAGTGCATGAATTGTTGTCTAAAACAAAAAAGAATGATGCATTTTATGGCTGGATCTGTTTTTATCACTTTCTGAATTGGACGTTGAAAATGAGCTTATCTCAGCCAGCAGAGAGGTTAAATCACAGTAATGCAAACTCAGTCAGAGACATAGATTTTCACTTGCAACTTGCTTTAACATGTTTAACAGTGCATGAATTGTTGTCTAAAACAAAAAAGAATGATGCATTTTATGGCTGGATCTGGTTTTATCACATTCTGAATTGAACGTTGAAAATGAGCTTTTCAGAGCCAGCAGAGGTCAAAATAAGCAGTAATGCAAACTCAGTCAGAGACATAGATTTTCACTTGCAACTTGCTTTAACATGTTTAACAGTGCATGAATTGTTGTCTAAAACAAAAAAGAATGATGCATTTTATGGCTGGATCTGTTTTATCACTTTCAGAATTGGACGTTGAAAATGAGCTTATCTCAGCCAGCAGAGAGGTCAAATCACAGTAATGCAAACTCAGTCAGAGACATAGATTTTCACTTGCAACTTGCTTTAACATGTTTAACAGTGCATGAATTGTTGTCTAAAACAAAAAAGAATGATGCATTTTATGGCTGGATCTGTTTTATCACTTTCTGAATTGCACGTTGAAAATGAGCTTATCTCAGCCAGCAGAGAGGTCAAATCACAGTAATGCAAACTCAGTCAGAGACATAGATTTTCACTTGCAACTTGCTTTAACATGTTTAACAGTGCATGAATTGTTGTCTAAAACAAAAAAGAATGATGCATTGTATGGCTGGATCTGGTTTTATCACATTCTGAATTGAACGTTGAAAATGAGCTTTTCAGAGCCAGCAGAGGTCAAAATAAGCAGTAATGCAAACTCAGTCAGAGACGTAGATTTTCACTTGCAACTTGCTTTAACATGTTTAACAGTGCATAAATTGTTGTCTAAAACAAAAAAGAATGATGCATTTTATGGCTGGATCTGGTTTTATCACATTCTGAATTGAACGTTGAAAATGAGCTTTTCAGAGCCAGCAGAGGTCAAAATAAGCAGTAATGCAAACTCAGTCAGAGACATAGATTTTCACTTGCAACTTGCTTTAAAATGTTTAACAATGCATGAATTGTTGTCTAAAACAAAAAAGAATGATGCATTTTATGGCTGGATCTGTTTTATCACTTTCTGAATACGACGTTGAAAATGAGCTTATCTCAGCCAGCAGAGAGGTCAAATCACAGTAATGCAAACTCAGTCAGAGACATAGATTTTCACTTGCAACTTGCTTTAACATGTTTAACAGTGCATGAAATGTTGTCTAAAACAAAAAAGTATGGTGCATTTTATGGCTGGATCTGGTTTTATCACATTCTGAATTGAACGTTGAAAATGAGCTTTTCAGAGCCAGCAGAGGTCAAAATAAGCAGTAATGCAAACTCAGTCAGAGACATAGATTTTCACTTGCAACTTGCTTTAACATGTTTAACAGTGCATGAAATGTTGTCTAAAACAAAAAAGAATGGTGCATTTTATGGCTGGATCTGTTTTTATCACTTTCTGAATTGGACGTTGAAAATGAGCTTATCTCAGCGAGCAGAGAGGTCAAATCACAGTAATACAAACTCAGTCAGAGACATAGATTTTCACCTGCAACTTGCTTTAACATGTTTAACAGTGCATGAAATGTTGTCTAAAACAAAAAAGAATGATGCATTTTATGGCTGGATCTGTTTTATCACTTTCTGAATTGGACGTTGAAAATGAGCTTATCTCAGCCAGCAGAGAGGTCAAATCACAGTAATGCAAACTCAGTCAGAGACATAGATTTTCACTTGCAACTTGCTTTAACATGTTTAACAGTGCATGAATTGTTGTCTTAAACAAAAAAGAATGATGCATTATATGGCTGGATCTGTTTTATCACTTTCTGAATTGCACGTTGAAAATGAGCTTATCTCAGCCAGCAGAGAGGTCAAATCACAGTAATGCAAACTCAGTCAGAGACATAGATTTTCACTTGCAACTTGCTTTAACATGTTTAACAGTGCATGAATTGTTGTCTAAAACAAAAAAGAATGATGCATTTTATGGCTGGATCTGTTTTTATCACTTTCTGAATTGCACGTTGAAAATGAGCTTATCTCAGCCAGCAGAGAGGTCAAATCACAGTAATGCAAACTCAGTCAGAGACATAGATTTTCACTTGCAACTTGCTTTAACATGTTTAACAGTGCATGAATTGTTGTCTAAAACAAAAAAGAATGATGCATTTTATGGCTGGATCTGGTTTTATTACATTCTGAATTGAACGTTGAAAATGAGCTTTTCAGAGCCAGCAGAGGTCAAAATAAGCAGTAATGCAAACTCAGTCAGAGACGTAGATTTTCACTTGCAACTTGCTTTAACATGTTTAACAGTGCATGAATTGTTGTCTAAAACAAAAAAGAATGATGCATTTTATGGCTGGATCTGGTTTTATCACATTCTGAATTGAACGTTGAAAATGAGCTTTTCAGAGCCAGCAGAGGTCAAAATAATTAGTAATGCAAACTCAGTCAGAGACATAGATTTTCACTTGCAACTTGCTTTAACATGTTTAACAATGCATGAATTGTTGTCTAAAACAAAAAAGAATGATGCATTTTATGGCTGGATCTGTTTTATCACTTTCTGAATTGGACGTTGAAAATGAGCTTATCTCAGCCAGCAGAGAGGTCAAATCACAGTAATGCAAACTCAGTCAGAGACATAGATTTTCTCTTGCAACTTGCTTTAACATGTTTAACAGTGCATGAAATGTTGTCTAAAACAAAAAAGTATGGTGCATTTTATGGCTGGATCTGGTTTTATCACATTCTGAATTGAACGTTGAAAATGAGCTTTTCAGAGCCAGCAGAGGTCAAAATAAGCAGTAATGCAAACTCAGTCAGAGACATAGATTTTCACTTGCAACTTGCTTTAACATGTTTAACAGTGCATGAATTGTTGTCTAAAACAAAAAATAATGATGCATTTTATGGCTGGATCTGTTTTATCACTTTCTGAATTGCACGTTGAAAATGAGCTTATCTCAGCCAGCAGAGAGGTCAAATCACAGTAATGCAAACTCAGTCAGAGACATAGATTTTCACTTGCAACTTGCTTTAACATGTTTAACAGTGCATGAATTGTTGTCTAAAACAAAAAAGAATGATGCATTTTATGGCTGGATCTGTTTTTATCACTTTCTGAATTGGACGTTGAAAATGAGCTTATCTCAGCCAGCAGAGAGGTTAAATCACAGTAATGCAAACTCAGTCAGAGACATAGATTTTCACTTGCAACTTGCTTTAACATGTTTAACAGTGCATGAATTGTTGTCTAAAACAAAAAAGAATGATGCATTTTATGGCTGGATCTGGTTTTATCACATTCTGAATTGAACGTTGAAAATGAGCTTTTCAGAGCCAGCAGAGGTCAAAATAAGCAGTAATGCAAACTCAGTCAGAGACATAGATTTTCACTTGCAACTTGCTTTAACATGTTTAACAGTGCATGAATTGATGTCTAAAACAAAAAAGAATGATGCATTGTATGGCTGGATCTGGTTTTATCACATTCTGAATTGAACGTTGAAAATGAGCTTTTCAGAGCCAGCAGAGGTCAAAATAAGCAGTAATGCAAACTCAGTCAGAGACGTAGATTTTCACTTGCAACTTGCTTTAACATGTTTAACAGTGCATAAATTGTTGTCTAAAACAAAAAAGAATGATGCATTTTATGGCTGGACCTGGTTTTATCACATTCTGAATTGAACGTTGAAAATGAGCTTTTCAGAGCCAGCAGAGGTCAAAATAAGCAGTAATGCAAACTCAGTCAGAGACATAGATTTTCACTTGCAACTTGCTTTAACATGTTTAACAATGCATGAATTGTTGTCTAAAACAAAAAAGAATGATGCATTTTATGGCTGGATCTGTTTTATCACTTTCTGAATTGGACGTTGAAAATGAGCTTATCTCAGCCAGCAGAGAGGTCAAATCACAGTAATGCAAACTCAGTCAGAGACAAAGATTTTCACTTGCAACTTGCTTTAACATGTTTAACAATGCATGAATTGTTGTCTAAAACAAAAAAGAATGATGCATTTTATGGCTGGATCTGTTTTATCACTTTCTGAGTTGGACGTTGAAAATGAGCTTATCTCAGCCAGCAGAGAGGTCAAATCACAGTAATGCAAACTCAGTCAGAGACATAGATTTTCACTTGCAACTTGCTTTAACATGTTTAACAGTGCATGAAATGTTGTCTAAAACAAAAAAGTATGGTGCATTTTATGGCTGGATCTGGTTTTATCACATTCTGAATTGAACGTTGAAAATGAGCTTTTCAGAGCCAGCAGAGGTCAAAAAAAGCAGTAATGCAAACTCAGTCAGAGACATAGATTTTCACTTGCAACTTGCTTTAACATGTTTAACAGTGCATGAATTGTTGTTTAAAACAAAAAAGAATGATGCATTTTATGGCTGGATCTGTTTTATCACTTTCTGAATTGGACGTTGAAAATGAGCTTATCTCAGCCAGCAGAGAGGTCAAATCACAGTAATGCAAACTCAGTCAGAGACAAAGATTTTCACTTGCAACTTGCTTTAACATGTTTAACAGTGCATGAATTGTTTTCTAAAACAAAAAAGAATGATGCATTTTATGGCTGGATCTGGTTTTATCACATTCTGAATTGAACGTTGAAAATGAGCTTTTCAGAGCCAGCAGAGGTCAAAATAAGCAGTAATGCAAACTCAGTCAGAGACATAGATTTTCACTTGCAACTTGCTTTAACATGTTTAACAGTGCATGAATTGTTGTCTAAAACAAAAAAGAATGATGCATTTTATGGCTGGATCTGTTTTATCACTTTCTGAATTGGACGTTGAAAATGAGCTTATCTCAGCCAGCAGAGAGGTCAAATCACAGTAATGCAAACTCAGTCAGAGACAAAGATTTTCACTTGCAACTTGCTTTAACATGTTTAACAGTGCATGAATTGTTGTCTAAAACAAAAAAGAATGATGCATTTTATGGCTGGATCTGGTTTTATCACATTCTGAATTGAACGTTGAAAATGAGCTTTTCAGAGCCAGCAGAGGTCAAAAAAAGCAGTAATGCAAACTCAGTCAGAGACGTAGATTTTCACTTGCAACTTGCTTTAACATGTTTAACAGTGCATAAATTGTTGTCTAAAACAAAAAAGAATGATGCATTTTATGGCTGGATCTAGTTTTATCACATTCTGAATTGAACGTTGAAAATGAGCTTTTCAGAGCCAGCAGAGGTCAAAATAAGCAGTAATGCAAACTCAGTCAGAGACATAGATTTTCACTTGCAACTTGCTTTAACATGTTTAACAATGCATGAATTGTTGTCTAAAACAAAAAAGAATGATGCATTTTATGGCTGGATCTGTTTTATCACTTTCTGAATTGGACGTTGAAAATGAGCTTATCTCAGCCAGCAGAGAGTTCAAATCACAGTAATGCAAACTCAGTCAGAGACATAGATTTTCACTTGCAACTTGCTTTAACATGTTTAACAGTGCATGAATTGTGGTCTAAAACAAAAAAGAATGATGCATTTTATGGCTGGATCTGTTTTTATCACTTTCTGAATTGGACGTTGAAAATGAGCTTATCTCAGCCAGCAGAGAGGTCAAATCACAGTAATGCAAACTCAGTCAGAGACATAGATTTTCACTTGCAACTTGCTTTAACATGTTTAACAGTGCATGAATTGTTGTCTAAAACAAAAAAGAATGATGCATTTTATGGCTGGATCTGGTTTTATCACATTCTGAATTGAACGTTGAAAATGAGCTTTTCAGAGCCAGCAGAGGTCAAAATAAGCAGTAATGCAAACTCAGTCAGAGACATAGATTTTCACCTGCAACTTGCTTTAACATGTTTAACAGTGCATGAATTGTTGTCTAAAACAAAAAATAATGATGCATTTTATGGCTGGATCTGTTTTATCACTTTCTGAATTGCACGTTGAAAATGAGCTTATCTCAGCCAGCAGAGAGGTCAAATCACAGTAATGCAAACTCAGTCAGAGACATAGATTTTCACTTGCAACTTGCTTTAACATGTTTAACAGTGCATGAATTGTTGTCTAAAACAAAAAAGAATGATGCATTTTATGGCTGGATCTGTTTTTATCACTTTCTGAATTGGACGTTGAAAATGAGCTTATCTCAGCCAGCAGAGAGGTTAAATCACAGTAATGCAAACTCAGTCAGAGACATAGATTTTCACTTGCAACTTGCTTTAACATGTTTAACAGTGCATGAATTGTTGTCTAAAACAAAAAAGAATGATGCATTTTATGGCTGGATCTGGTTTTATCACATTCTGAATTGAACGTTGAAAATGAGCTTTTCAGAGCCAGCAGAGGTCAAAATAAGCAGTAATGCAAACTCAGTCAGAGACATAGATTTTCACTTGCAACTTGCTTTAACATGTTTAACAGTGCATGAATTGATGTCTAAAACAAAAAAGAATGATGCATTGTATGGCTGGATCTGGTTTTATCACATTCTGAATTGAACGTTGAAAATGAGCTTTTCAGAGCCAGCAGAGGTCAAAATAAGCAGTAATGCAAACTCAGTCAGAGACGTAGATTTTCACTTGCAACTTGCTTTAACATGTTTAACAGTGCATAAATTGTTGTCTAAAACAAAAAAGAATGATGCATTTTATGGCTGGACCTGGTTTTATCACATTCTGAATTGAACGTTGAAAATGAGCTTTTCAGAGCCAGCAGAGGTCAAAATAAGCAGTAATGCAAACTCAGTCAGAGACATAGATTTTCACTTGCAACTTGCTTTAACATGTTTAACAATGCATGAATTGTTGTCTAAAACAAAAAAGAATGATGCATTTTATGGCTGGATCTGTTTTATCACTTTCTGAATTGGACGTTGAAAATGAGCTTATCTCAGCCAGCAGAGAGGTCAAATCACAGTAATGCAAACTCAGTCAGAGACAAAGATTTTCACTTGCAACTTGCTTTAACATGTTTAACAATGCATGAATTGTTGTCTAAAACAAAAAAGAATGATGCATTTTATGGCTGGATCTGTTTTATCACTTTCTGAGTTGGACGTTGAAAATGAGCTTATCTCAGCCAGCAGAGAGGTCAAATCACAGTAATGCAAACTCAGTCAGAGACATAGATTTTCACTTGCAACTTGCTTTAACATGTTTAACAGTGCATGAAATGTTGTCTAAAACAAAAAAGTATGGTGCATTTTATGGCTGGATCTGGTTTTATCACATTCTGAATTGAACGTTGAAAATGAGCTTTTCAGAGCCAGCAGAGGTCAAAATAAGCAGTAATGCAAACTCAGTCAGAGACATAGATTTTCACTTGCAACTTGCTTTAACATGTTTAACAGTGCATGAATTGTTGTTTAAAACAAAAAAGAATGATGCATTTTATGGCTGGATCTGTTTTATCACTTTCTGAATTGGACGTTGAAAATGAGCTTATCTCAGCCAGCAGAGAGGTCAAATCACAGTAATGCAAACTCAGTCAGAGACAAAGATTTTCACTTGCAACTTGCTTTAACATGTTTAACAGTGCATGAATTGTTTTCTAAAACAAAAAAGAATGATGCATTTTATGGCTGGATCTGGTTTTATCACATTCTGAATTGAACGTTGAAAATGAGCTTTTCAGAGCCAGCAGAGGTCAAAATAAGCAGTAATGCAAACTCAGTCAGAGACATAGATTTTCACTTGCAACTTGCTTTAACATGTTTAACAGTGCATGAATTGTTGTCTAAAACAAAAAAGAATGATGCATTTTATGGCTGGATCTGTTTTATCACTTTCTGAATTGGACGTTGAAAATGAGCTTATCTCAGCCAGCAGAGAGGTCAAATCACAGTAATGCAAACTCAGTCAGAGACATAGATTTTCACTTGCAACTTGCTTTAACATGTTTAACAGTGCATGAATTGTTGTTTAAAACAAAAAAGAATGATGCATTTTTTGGCTGGATCTGTTTTATCACTTTCTGAATTGGACGTTGAAAATGAGCTTATCTCAGCCAGCAGAGAGGTCAAATCACAGTAATGCAAATTCAGTCAGAGACATAGATTTTTACTTGCAACTTGCTTTAACATGTTTAACAATGCATGAATTGTTGTCTAAAACAAAAAAGAATGATGCATTTTTTGGCTGGATCTGTTTTATCACTTTCTGAATTGGACGTTGAAAATGAGCTTATCTCAGCCAGCAGAGAGGTCAAATCACAGTAATGCAAACTCAGTCAGAGACATAGATTTTTACTTGCAACTTGCTTTAACATGTTTAACAATGCATGAATTGTTGTCTAAAACAAAAAAGAATGATGCATTTTATGGCTGGATCTGTTTTATCACTTTCTGAATTGGACGTTGAAAATGAGCTTATCTCAGCCAGCAGAGAGGTCAAATCACAGTAATGCAAACTCAGTCAGAGACATAGATTTTCACTTGCAACTTGCTTTAACATGTTTAACAGTGCATGAATTGTTGTCTAAAACAAAAAAGAATGATGCATTTTATGGCTGGATCTGTTTTATGACTTTCTGAATTGGACGTTGAAAATGAGCTTATCTCAGCCAGCAGAGAGGTCAAATCACAGTAATGCAAACTCAGTCAGAGACATAGATTTTCACTTGCAACTTGCTTTAACATGTTTAACAGTGCATGAATTTTTGTCTAAAACAAAAAAGAATGATGCATTTTATGGCTGAATCTGTTTTATCACTTTCTGAATTGCACGTTGAAAATAAGCTTATCTCAGCCAGCAGAGAGGTCAAATCACAGTAATGCAAACTCAGTCAGAGACATAGATTTTCACTTGCAACTTGCTTTAACATGTTTAACAGTGCATGAATTGTTGTCTAAAACAAAAAAGAATGATGCATTTTATGGCTGGATCTGTTTTTATCACTTTCTGAATTGGACGTTGAAAATGAGCTTATCTCAGCCAGCAGAGAGGTCAAATCACAGTAATGCAAACTCAGTCAGAGACATAGATTTTCACTTGCAACTTGCTTTAACATGTTTAACAGTGCATGAATTGTTGTCTAAAACAAAAAAGAATGATGCATTTTATGGCTGGATCTGGTTTTATCACATTCTGAATTGAACGTTGAAAATGAGCTTTTCAGAGCCAGCAGAGGTCAAAATAAGCAGTAATGCAAACTCAGTCAGAGACATAGATTTTCACTTGCAACTTGCTTTAACATGTTTAACAGTGCATGAAATGTTGTCTAAAACAAAAAAGTATGGTGCATTTTATGGCTGGATCTGGTTTTATCACATTCTGAATTGAACGTTGAAAATGAGCTTTTCAGAGCCAGCAGAGGTCAAAATAAGCAGTAATGCAAACTCAGTCAGAGACATAGATTTTCACTTGCAACTTGCTTTAACATGTTTAACAGTGCATGAATTGTTGTTTAAAACAAAAAAGAATAATGCATTTTATGGCTGGATCTGTTTTATCACTTTCTGAATTGGACGTTGAAAATGAGCTTATCTCAGCCAGCAGAGAGGTCAAATCACAGTAATGCAAACTCAGTCAGAGACAAAGATTTTCACTTGCAACTTGCTTTAACATGTTTAACAGTGCATGAATTGTTGTCTAAAACAAAAAAGAATGATGCATTTTATGGCTGGATCTGGTTTTATCACATTCTGAATTGAACGTTGAAAATTAGCTTTTCAGAGCCAGCAGAGGTCAAAATAAGCAGTAATGCAAACTCAGTCAGAGACGTAGATTTTCACTTGCAACTTGCTTTAACATGTTTAACAGTGCATAAATTGTTGTCTAAAACAAAAAAGAATGATGCATTTTATGGCTGGATCTGGTTTTATCACATTCTGAATTGAACGTTGAAAATGAGCTTTTCAGAGCCAGCAGAGGTCAAAATAAGCAGTAATGCAAACTCAGTCAGAGACATAGATTTTCACTTGCAACTTGCTTTAACATGTTTAACAATGCATGAATTGTTGTCTAAAACAAAAAAGAATGATGCATTTTATGGCTGGATCTGTTTTATCACTTTCTGAATTGGACGTTGAAAATGAGCTTATCTCAGCCAGCAGAGAGGTCAAATCACAGTAATGCAAACTCAGTCAGAGACATAGATTTTCACTTGCAACTTGCTTTAACATGTTTAACAGTGCATGAAATGTTGTCTAAAACAAAAAAGTATGGTGCATTTTATGGCTGGATCTGGTTTTATCACATTCTGAATTGAACGTTGAAAATGAGCTTTTCAGAGCCAGCAGAGGTCAAAATAAGCAGTAATGCAAACTCAGTCAGAGACATAGATTTTCACTTGCAACTTGCTTTAACATGTTTAACAGTGCATGAATTGTTGTTTAAAACAAAAAAGAATGATGCATTTTATGGCTGGATCTGTTTTATCACTTTCTGAATTGGACGTTGAAAATGAGCTTATCTCAGCCAGCAGAGAGGTCAAATCACAGTAATGCAAACTCAGTCAGAGACAAAGATTTTCACTTGCAACTTGCTTTAACATGTTTAACAGTGCATGAATTGTTGTCTAAAACAAAAAAGAATGATGCATTTTATGGCTGGATCTGGTTTTATCACATTCTGAATTGAACGTTGAAAATGAGCTTTTCAGAGCCAGCAGAGGTCAAAATAAGCAGTAATGCAAACTCAGTCAGAGACATAGATTTTCACTTGCAACTTGCTTTAACATGTTTAACAGTGCATGAAATGTTGTCTAAAACAAAAAAGTATGGTGCATTTTATGGCTGGATCTGGTTTTATCACATTCTGAATTGAACGTTGAAAATGAGCTTTTCAGAGCCAGCAGAGGTCAAAATAAGCAGTAATGCAAACTCAGTCAGAGACATAGATTTTCACTTGCAACTTGCTTTAACATGTTTAACAGTGCATGAATTGTTGTTTAAAACAAAAAAGAATAATGCATTTTATGGCTGGATCTGTTTTATCACTTTCTGAATTGGACGTTGAAAATGAGCTTATCTCAGCCAGCAGAGAGGTCAAATCACAGTAATGCAAACTCAGTCAGAGACAAAGATTTTCACTTGCAACTTGCTTTAACATGTTTAACAGTGCATGAATTGTTGTCTAAAACAAAAAAGAATGATGCATTTTATGGCTGGATCTGGTTTTATCACATTCTGAATTGAACGTTGAAAATTAGCTTTTCAGAGCCAGCAGAGGTCAAAATAAGCAGTAATGCAAGCTCAGTCAGAGACGTAGATTTTCACTTGCAACTTGCTTTAACATGTTTAACAGTGCATAAATTGTTGTCTAAAACAAAAAAGAATGATGCATTTTATGGCTGGATCTGGTTTTATCACATTCTGAATTGAACGTTGAAAATGAGCTTTTCAGAGCCAGCAGAGGTCAAAATAAGCAGTAATGCAAACTCAGTCAGAGACATAGATTTTCACTTGCAACTTGCTTTAACATGTTTAACAATGCATGAATTGTTGTCTAAAACAAAAAAGAATGATGCATTTTATGGCTGGATCTGTTTTATCACTTTCTGAATTGGACGTTGAAAATGAGCTTATCTCAGCCAGCAGAGAGGTCAAATCACAGTAATGCAAACTCAGTCAGAGACATAGATTTTCACTTGCAACTTGCTTTAACATGTTTAACAGTGCATGAAATGTTGTCTAAAACAAAAAAGTATGGTGCATTTTATGGCTGGATCTGGTTTTATCACATTCTGAATTGAACGTTGAAAATGAGCTTTTCAGAGCCAGCAGAGGTCAAAATAAGCAGTAATGCAAACTCAGTCAGAGACATAGATTTTCACTTGCAACTTGCTTTAACATGTTTAACAGTGCATGAATTGTTGTTTAAAACAAAAAAGAATGATGCATTTTATGGCTGGATCTGTTTTATCACTTTCTGAATTGGACGTTGAAAATGAGCTTATCTCAGCCAGCAGAGAGGTCAAATCACAGTAATGCAAACTCAGTCAGAGACAAAGATTTTCACTTGCAACTTGCTTTAACATGTTTAACAGTGCATGAATTGTTGTCTAAAACAAAAAAGAATGATGCATTTTATGGCTGGATCTGGTTTTATCACATTCTGAATTGAACGTTGAAAATGAGCTTTTCAGAGCCAGCAGAGGTCAAAATAAGCAGTAATGCAAACTCAGTCAGAGACATAGATTTTCACTTGCAACTTGCTTTAACATGTTTAACAGTGCATGAATTGTTGTCTAAAACAAAAAAGAATGATGCATTTTATGGCTGGATCTGTTTTATCACTTTCTGAATTGGACGTTGAAAATGAGCTTATCTCAGCCAGCAGAGAGGTCAAATCACAGTAATGCAAACTCAGTCAGAGACATAGATTTTCACTTGCAACTTGCTTTAACATGTTTAACAGTGCATGAATTTTTGTCTAAAACAAAAAAGAATGATGCATTTTATGGCTGAATCTGTTTTATCACTTTCTGAATTGCACGTTGAAAATAAGCTTATCTCAGCCAGCAGAGAGTTCAAATCACAGTAATGCAAACTCAGTCAGAGACATAGATTTTCACTTGCAACTTGCTTTAACATGTTTAACAGTGCATGAATTGTGGTCTAAAACAAAAAAGAATGATGCATTTTATGGCTGGATCTGTTTTTATCACTTTCTGGATTGGACGTTGAAAATGAGCTTATCTCAGCCAGCAGAGAGGTCAAATCACAGTAATGCAAACTCAGTCAGAGACATAGATTTTCACTTGCAACTTGCTTTAACATGTTTAACAGTGCATAAAATGTTGTCTAAAACAAAAAAGTATGGTGCATTTTATGGCTGGATCTGGTTTTATCACATTCTGAATTGAACGTTGAAAATGAGCTTTTCAGAGCCAGCAGAGGTCAAAATAAGCAGTAATGCAAACTCAGTCAGAGACATAGATTTTCACTTGCAACTTGCTTTAACATGTTTAACAGTGCATGAATTGTTGTTTAAAACAAAAAAGAATAATGCATTTTATGGCTGGATCTGTTTTATCACTTTCTGAATTGGACGTTGAAAATGAGCTTATCTCAGCCAGCAGAGAGGTCAAATCACAGTAATGCAAACTCAGTCAGAGACAAAGATTTTCACTTGCAACTTGCTTTAACATGTTTAACAGTGCATGAATTGTTGTCTAAAACAAAAAAGAATGATGCATTTTATGGCTGGATCTGGTTTTATCACATTCTGAATTGAACGTTGAAAATTAGCTTTTCAGAGCCAGCAGAGGTCAAAATAAGCAGTAATGCAAACTCAGTCAGAGACGTAGATTTTCACTTGCAACTTGCTTTAACATGTTTAACAGTGCATAAATTGTTGTCTAAAACAAAAAAGAATGATGCATTTTATGGCTGGATCTGGTTTTATCACATTCTGAATTGAACGTTGAAAATGAGCTTTTCAGAGCCAGCAGAGGTCAAAATAAGCAGTAATGCAAACTCAGTCAGAGACATAGATTTTCACTTGCAACTTGCTTTAACATGTTTAACAATGCATGAATTGTTGTCTAAAACAAAAAAGAATGATGCATTTTATGGCTGGATCTGTTTTATCACTTTCTGAATTGGACGTTGAAAATGAGCTTATCTCAGCCAGCAGAGAGGTCAAATCACAGTAATGCAAACTCAGTCAGAGACATAGATTTTCACTTGCAACTTGCTTTAACATGTTTAACAGTGCATGAAATGTTGTCTAAAACAAAAAAGTATGGTGCATTTTATGGCTGGATCTGGTTTTATCACATTCTGAATTGAACGTTGAAAATGAGCTTTTCAGAGCCAGCAGAGGTCAAAATAAGCAGTAATGCAAACTCAGTCAGAGACATAGATTTTCACTTGCAACTTGCTTTAACATGTTTAACAGTGCATGAATTGTTGTTTAAAACAAAAAAGAATGATGCATTTTATGGCTGGATCTGTTTTATCACTTTCTGAATTGGACGTTGAAAATGAGCTTATCTCAGCCAGCAGAGAGGTCAAATCACAGTAATGCAAACTCAGTCAGAGACAAAGATTTTCACTTGCAACTTGCTTTAACATGTTTAACAGTGCATGAATTGTTGTCTAAAACAAAAAAGAATGATGCATTTTATGGCTGGATCTGGTTTTATCACATTCTGAATTGAACGTTGAAAATGAGCTTTTCAGAGCCAGCAGAGGTCAAAATAAGCAGTAATGCAAACTCAGTCAGAGACATAGATTTTCACTTGCAACTTGCTTTAACATGTTTAACAGTGCATGAATTGTTGTCTAAAACAAAAAAGAATGATGCATTTTATGGCTGGATCTGTTTTATCACTTTCTGAATTGGACGTTGAAAATGAGCTTATCTCAGCCAGCAGAGAGGTCAAATCACAGTAATGCAAACTCAGTCAGAGACATAGATTTTCACTTGCAACTTGCTTTAACATGTTTAACAGTGCATGAATTTTTGTCTAAAACAAAAAAGAATGATGCATTTTATGGCTGAATCTGTTTTATCACTTTCTGAATTGCACGTTGAAAATAAGCTTATCTCAGCCAGCAGAGAGTTCAAATCACAGTAATGCAAACTCAGTCAGAGACATAGATTTTCACTTGCAACTTGCTTTAACATGTTTAACAGTGCATGAATTGTGGTCTAAAACAAAAAAGAATGATGCATTTTATGGCTGGATCTGTTTTTATCACTTTCTGGATTGGACGTTGAAAATGAGCTTATCTCAGCCAGCAGAGAGGTCAAATCACAGTAATGCAAACTCAGTCAGAGACATAGATTTTCACTTGCAACTTGCTTTAACATGTTTAACAGTGCATGAATTGTTGTCTAAAACAAAAAAGAATGATGCATTTTATGGCTGGATCTGGTTTTATCACATTCTGAATTGAACGTTGAAAATGAGCTTTTCAGAGCCAGCAGAGGTCAAAATAAGCAGTAATGCAAACTCAGTCAGAGACATAGATTTTCACTTGCAACTTGCTTTAACATGTTTAACAGTGCATGAATTGTTGTCTAAAACAAAAAAGAATGATGCATTTTATGGCTGAATCTGTTTTATCACTTTCTGAATTGCACGTTGAAAATAAGCTTATCTCAGCCAGCAGAGAGGTCAAATCACAGTAATGCAAACTCAGTCAGAGACATAGATTTTCACTTGCAACTTGCTTTAACATGTTTAACAGTGCATGAATTGTTGTCTAAAACAAAAAAGAATGATGCATTTTATGGCTGGATCTGTTTTTATCACTTTCTGAATTGGACGTTGAAAATGAGCTTATCTCAGCCAGCAGAGAGGTCAAATCACAGTAATGCAAACTCAGTCAGAGACATAGATTTTCACTTGCAACTTGCTTTAACATGTTTAACAGTGCATGAATTGTTGTCTAAAACAAAAAAGAATGATGCATTTTATGGCTGGATCTGGTTTTATCACATTCTGAATTGAACGTTGAAAATGAGCTTTTCAGAGCCAGCAGAGGTCAAAATAAGCAGTAATGCAAACTCAGTCAGAGACATAGATTTTCACTTGCAACTTGCTTTAACATGTTTAACAGTGCATGAAATGTTGTCTAAAACAAAAAAGAATGGTGCATTTTATGGCTGGATCTGTTTTTATCACTTTCTGAATTGGACGTTGAAAATGAGCTTATCTCAGCGAGCAGAGAGGTCAAATCACAGTAATGCAAACTCAGTCAGAGACATAGATTTTCACCTGCAACTTGCTTTAACATGTTTAACAGTGCATGAAATGTTGTCTAAAACAAAAAAGAATGATGCATTTTATGGCTGGATCTGTTTTATCACTTTCTGAATTGGACGTTGAAAATGAGCTTATCTCAGCCAGCAGAGAGGTCAAATCACAGTAATGCAAACTCAGTCAGAGACATAGATTTTCACTTGCAACTTGCTTTAACATGTTTAACAGTGCATGAATTGTTGTCTAAAACAAAAAAGAATGATGCATTTTATGGCTGGATCTGTTTTTATCACTTTCTGAATTGCACGTTGAAAATGAGCTTATCTCAGCCAGCAGAGAGGTCAAATCACAGTAATGCAAACTCAGTCAGAGACATAGATTTTCACTTGCAACTTGCTTTAACATGTTTAACAGTGCATGAATTGTTGTCTAAAACAAAAAAGAATGATGCATTTTATGGCTGGATCTGTTTTATCACTTTCTGAATTGGACGTTGAAAATGAGCTTATCTCAGCCAGCAGAGAGGTCAAATCACAGTAATGCAAACTCAGTCAGAGACATAGATTTTCACTTGCAACTTGCTTTAACATGTTTAACAGTGCATGAATTTTTGTCTAAAACAAAAAAGAATGATGCATTTTATGGCTGAATCTGTTTTATCACTTTCTGAATTGCACGTTGAAAATAAGCTTATCTCAGCCAGCAGAGAGGTCAAATCACAGTAATGCAAACTCAGTCAGAGACATAGATTTTCACTTGCAACTTGCTTTAACATGTTTAACAGTGCATGAATTGTTGTCTAAAACAAAAAAGAATGATGCATTTTATGGCTGGATCTGTTTTTATCACTTTCTGAATTGGACGTTGAAAATGAGCTTATCTCAGCCAGCAGAGAGGTCAAATCACAGTAATGCAAACTCAGTCAGAGACATAGATTTTCACTTGCAACTTGCTTTAACATGTTTAACAGTGCATGAATTGTTGTCTAAAACAAAAAAGAATGATGCATTTTATGGCTGGATCTGGTTTTATCACATTCTGAATTGAACGTTGAAAATGAGCTTTTCAGAGCCAGCAGAGGTCAAAATAAGCAGTAATGCAAACTCAGTCAGAGACATAGATTTTCACTTGCAACTTGCTTTAACATGTTTAACAGTGCATGAAATGTTGTCTAAAACAAAAAAGAATGGTGCATTTTATGGCTGGATCTGTTTTTATCACTTTCTGAATTGGACGTTGAAAATGAGCTTATCTCAGCGAGCAGAGAGGTCAAATCACAGTAATGCAAACTCAGTCAGAGACATAGATTTTCACCTGCAACTTGCTTTAACATGTTTAACAGTGCATGAAATGTTGTCTAAAACAAAAAAGAATGATGCATTTTATGGCTGGATCTGTTTTATCACTTTCTGAATTGGACGTTGAAAATGAGCTTATCTCAGCCAGCAGAGAGGTCAAATCACAGTAATGCAAACTCAGTCAGAGACATAGATTTTCACTTGCAACTTGCTTTAACATGTTTAACAGTGCATGAATTGTTGTCTAAAACAAAAAAGAATGATGCATTTTATGGCTGGATCTGTTTTTATCACTTTCTGAATTGCACGTTGAAAATGAGCTTATCTCAGCCAGCAGAGAGGTCAAATCACAGTAATGCAAACTCAGTCAGAGACATAGATTTTCACTTGCAACTTGCTTTAACATGTTTAACAGTGCATGAATTGTTGTCTAAAACAAAAAAGAATGATGCATTTTATGGCTGGATCTGGTTTTATCACATTCTGAATTGAACGTTGAAAATGAGCTTTTCAGAGCCAGCAGAGGTCAAAATAAGCAGTAATGCAAACTCAGTCAGAGACATAGATTTTCACTTGCAACTTGCTTTAACATGTTTAACAGTGCATGAATTGATGTCTAAAACAAAAAAGAATGATGCATTGTATGGCTGGATCTGGTTTTATCACATTCTGAATTGAACGTTGAAAATGAGCTTTTCAGAGCCAGCAGAGGTCAAAATAAGCAGTAATGCAAACTCAGTCAGAGACGTAGATTTTCACTTGCAACTTGCTTTAACATGTTTAACAGTGCATAAATTGTTGTCTAAAACAAAAAAGAATGATGCATTTTATGGCTGGACCTGGTTTTATCACATTCTGAATTGAACGTTGAAAATGAGCTTTTCAGAGCCAGCAGAGGTCAAAATAAGCAGTAATGCAAACTCAGTCAGAGACATAGATTTTCACTTGCAACTTGCTTTAACATGTTTAACAATGCATAAATTGTTGTCTAAAACAAAAAAGAATGATGCATTTTATGGCTGGACCTGGTTTTATCACATTCTGAATTGAACGTTGAAAATGAGCTTTTCAGAGCCAGCAGAGGTCAAAATAAGCAGTAATGCAAACTCAGTCAGAGACATAGATTTTCACTTGCAACTTGCTTTAACATGTTTACAGTGCATGAAATGTTGTCTAAAACAAAAAAGTATGGTGCATTTTATGGCTGGATCTGGTTTTATCACATTCTGAATTGAACGTTGAAAATGAGCTTTTCAGAGCCAGCAGAGGTCAAAATAAGCAGTAATGCAAACTCAGTCAGAGACATAGATTTTCACTTGCAACTTGCTTTAACATGTTTAACAGTGCATGAATTGTTGTTTAAAACAAAAAAGAATGATGCATTTTATGGCTGGATCTGTTTTATCACTTTCTGAATTGGACGTTGAAAATGAGCTTATCTCAGCCAGCAGAGAGGTCAAATCACAGTAATGCAAACTCAGTCAGAGACAAAGATTTTCACTTGCAACTTGCTTTAACATGTTTAACAGTGCATGAATTGTTGTCTAAAACAAAAAAGAATGATGCATTTTATGGCTGGATCTGGTTTTATCACATTCTGAATTGAACGTTGAAAATGAGCTTTTCAGAGCCAGCAGAGGTCAAAATAAGCAGTAATGCAAACTCAGTCAGAGACGTAGATTTTCACTTGCAACTTGCTTTAACATGTTTAACAGTGCATAAATTGTTGTCTAAAACAAAAAAGAATGATGCATTTTATGGCTGGATCTGGTTTTATCACATTCTGAATTGAACGTTGAAAATGAGCTTTTCAGAGCCAGCAGAGGTCAAAATAAGCAGTAATGCAAACTCAGTCAGAGACATAGATTTTCACTTGCAACTTGCTTTAACATGTTTAACAATGCATGAATTGTTGTCTAAAACAAAAAAGAATGATGCATTTTATGGCTGGATCTGTTTTATCACTTTCTGAATTGGACGTTGAAAATGAGCTTATCTCAGCCAGCAGAGAGGTCAAATCACAGTAATGCAAACTCAGTCAGAGACATAGATTTTCACTTGCAACTTGCTTTAACATGTTTAACAGTGCATGAAATGTTGTCTAAAACAAAAAAGTATGGTGCATTTTATGGCTGGATCTGGTTTTATCACATTCTGAATTGAACGTTGAAAATGAGCTTTTCAGAGCCAGCAGAGGTCAAAATAAGCAGTAATGCAAACTCAGTCAGAGACATAGATTTTCACTTGCAACTTGCTTTAACATGTTTAACAGTGCATGAATTGTTGTTTAAAACAAAAAAGAATAATGCATTTTATGGCTGGATCTGTTTTATCACTTTCTGAATTGGACGTTGAAAATGAGCTTATCTCAGCCAGCAGAGAGGTCAAATCACAGTAATGCAAACTCAGTCAGAGACAAAGATTTTCACTTGCAACTTGCTTTAACATGTTTAACAGTGCATGAATTGTTGTCTAAAACAAAAAAGAATGATGCATTTTATGGCTGGATCTGGTTTTATCACATTCTGAATTGAACGTTGAAAATGAGCTTTTCAGAGCCAGCAGAGGTCAAAATAAGCAGTAATGCAAACTCAGTCAGAGACGTAGATTTTCACTTGCAACTTGCTTTAACATGTTTAACAGTGCATAAATTGTTGTCTAAAACAAAAAAGAATGATGCATTTTATGGCTGGATCTGGTTTTATCACATTCTGAATTGAACGTTGAAAATGAGCTTTTCAGAGCCAGCAGAGGTCAAAATAAGCAGTAATGCAAACTCAGTCAGAGACATAGATTTTCACTTGCAACTTGCTTTAACATGTTTAACAATGCATGAATTGTTGTCTAAAACAAAAAAGAATGATGCATTTTATGGCTGGATCTGTTTTATCACTTTCTGAATTGGACGTTGAAAATGAGCTTATCTCAGCCAGCAGAGAGGTCAAATCACAGTAATGCAAACTCAGTCAGAGACATAGATTTTCACTTGCAACTTGCTTTAACATGTTTAACAGTGCATGAAATGTTGTCTAAAACAAAAAAGTATGGTGCATTTTATGGCTGGATCTGGTTTTATCACATTCTGAATTGAACGTTGAAAATGAGCTTTTCAGAGCCAGCAGAGGTCAAAATAAGCAGTAATGCAAACTCAGTCAGAGACATAGATTTTCACTTGCAACTTGCTTTAACATGTTTAACAGTGCATGAATTGTTGTTTAAAACAAAAAAGAATGATGCATTTTATGGCTGAATCTGTTTTATCACTTTCTGAATTGCACGTTGAAAATAAGCTTATCTCAGCCAGCAGAGAGGTCAAATCACAGTAATGCAAACTCAGTCAGAGACATAGATTTTCACTTGCAACTTGCTTTAACATGTTTAACAGTGCATGAATTGTGGTCTAAAACAAAAAAGAATGATGCATTTTATGGCTGGATCTGTTTTTATCACTTTCTGAATTGGACGTTGAAAATGAGCTTATCTCAGCCAGCAGAGAGGTCAAATCACAGTAATGCAAACTCAGTCAGAGACATAGATTTTCACTTGCAACTTGCTTTAACATGTTTAACAGTGCATGAATTGTTGTCTAAAACAAAAAAGAATGATGCATTTTATGGCTGGATCTGGTTTTATCACATTCTGAATTGAACGTTGAAAATGAGCTTTTCAGAGCCAGCAGAGGTCAAAATAAGCAGTAATGCAAACTCAGTCAGAGACATAGATTTTCACCTGCAACTTGCTTTAACATGTTTAACAGTGCATGAATTGTTGTCTAAAACAAAAAATAATGATGCATTTTATGGCTGGATCTGTTTTATCACTTTCTGAATTGCACGTTGAAAATGAGCTTATCTCAGCCAGCAGAGAGGTCAAATCACAGTAATGCAAACTCAGTCAGAGACATAGATTTTCACTTGCAACTTGCTTTAACATGTTTAACAGTGCATGAATTGTTGTCTAAAACAAAAAAGAATGATGCATTTTATGGCTGGATCTGTTTTTATCACTTTCTGAATTGGACGTTGAAAATGAGCTTATCTCAGCCAGCAGAGAGGTTAAATCACAGTAATGCAAACTCAGTCAGAGACATAGATTTTCACTTGCAACTTGCTTTAACATGTTTAACAGTGCATGAATTGTTGTCTAAAACAAAAAAGAATGATGCATTTTATGGCTGGATCTGGTTTTATCACATTCTGAATTGAACGTTGAAAATGAGCTTTTCAGAGCCAGCAGAGGTCAAAATAAGCAGTAATGCAAACTCAGTCAGAGACATAGATTTTCACTTGCAACTTGCTTTAACATGTTTAACAGTGCATGAATTGTTGTCTAAAACAAAAAAGAATGATGCATTTTATGGCTGGATCTGTTTTATCACTTTCTGAATTGGACGTTGAAAATGAGCTTATCTCAGCCAGCAGAGAGGTCAAATCACAGTAATGCAAACTCAGTCAGAGACATAGATTTTCACTTGCAACTTGCTTTAACATGTTTAACAGTGCATGAATTGTTGTCTAAAACAAAAAAGAATGATGCATTTTATGGCTGGATCTGTTTTATCACTTTCTGAATTGCACGTTGAAAATGAGCTTATCTCAGCCAGCAGAGAGGTCAAATCACAGTAATGCAAACTCAGTCAGAGACATAGATTTTCACTTGCAACTTGCTTTAACATGTTTAACAGTGCATGAATTGTTGTCTAAAACAAAAAAGAATGATGCATTGTATGGCTGGATCTGGTTTTATCACATTCTGAATTGAACGTTGAAAATGAGCTTTTCAGAGCCAGCAGAGGTCAAAATAAGCAGTAATGCAAACTCAGTCAGAGACGTAGATTTTCACTTGCAACTTGCTTTAACATGTTTAACAGTGCATAAATTGTTGTCTAAAACAAAAAAGAATGATGCATTTTATGGCTGGATCTGGTTTTATCACATTCTGAATTGAACGTTGAAAATGAGCTTTTCAGAGCCAGCAGAGGTCAAAATAAGCAGTAATGCAAACTCAGTCAGAGACATAGATTTTCACTTGCAACTTGCTTTAACATGTTTAACAATGCATGAATTGTTGTCTAAAACAAAAAAGAATGATGCATTTTATGGCTGGATCTGTTTTATCACTTTCTGAATACGACGTTGAAAATGAGCTTATCTCAGCCAGCAGAGAGGTCAAATCACAGTAATGCAAACTCAGTCAGAGACATAGATTTTCACTTGCAACTTGCTTTAACATGTTTAACAGTGCATGAAATGTTGTCTAAAACAAAAAAGTATGGTGCATTTTATGGCTGGATCTGGTTTTATCACATTCTGAATTGAACGTTGAAAATGAGCTTTTCAGAGCCAGCAGAGGTCAAAATAAGCAGTAATGCAAACTCAGTCAGAGACATAGATTTTCACTTGCAACTTGCTTTAACATGTTTAACAGTGCATGAAATGTTGTCTAAAACAAAAAAGAATGGTGCATTTTATGGCTGGATCTGTTTTTATCACTTTCTGAATTGGACGTTGAAAATGAGCTTATCTCAGCGAGCAGAGAGGTCAAATCACAGTAATACAAACTCAGTCAGAGACATAGATTTTCACCTGCAACTTGCTTTAACATGTTTAACAGTGCATGAAATGTTGTCTAAAACAAAAAAGAATGATGCATTTTATGGCTGGATCTGTTTTATCACTTTCTGAATTGGACGTTGAAAATGAGCTTATCTCAGCCAGCAGAGAGGTCAAATCACAGTAATGCAAACTCAGTCAGAGACATAGATTTTCACTTGCAACTTGCTTTAACATGTTTAACAGTGCATGAATTGTTGTCTTAAACAAAAAAGAATGATGCATTATATGGCTGGATCTGTTTTATCACTTTCTGAATTGCACGTTGAAAATGAGCTTATCTCAGCCAGCAGAGAGGTCAAATCACAGTAATGCAAACTCAGTCAGAGACATAGATTTTCACTTGCAACTTGCTTTAACATGTTTAACAGTGCATGAATTGTTGTCTAAAACAAAAAAGAATGATGCATTTTATGGCTGGATCTGTTTTTATCACTTTCTGAATTGCACGTTGAAAATGAGCTTATCTCAGCCAGCAGAGAGGTCAAATCACAGTAATGCAAACTCAGTCAGAGACATAGATTTTCACTTGCAACTTGCTTTAACATGTTTAACAGTGCATGAATTGTTGTCTAAAACAAAAAAGAATGATGCATTTTATGGCTGGATCTGGTTTTATCACATTCTGAATTGAACGTTGAAAATGAGCTTTTCAGAGCCAGCAGAGGTCAAAATAAGCAGTAATGCAAACTCAGTCAGAGACATAGATTTTCACTTGCAACTTGCTTTAACATGTTTAACAGTGCATGAATTGTTGTCTAAAACAAAAAAGAATGATGCATTGTATGGCTGGATCTGGTTTTATCACATTCTGAATTGAACGTTGAAAATGAGCTTTTCAGAGCCAGCAGAGGTCAAAATAAGCAGTAATGCAAACTCAGTCAGAGACGTAGATTTTCACTTGCAACTTGCTTTAACATGTTTAACAGTGCATGAATTGTTGTCTAAAACAAAAAAGAATGATGCATTTTATGGCTGGATCTGGTTTTATCACATTCTGAATTGAACGTTGAAAATGAGCTTTTCAGAGCCAGCAGAGGTCAAAATAATTAGTAATGCAAACTCAGTCAGAGACATAGATTTTCACTTGCAACTTGCTTTAACATGTTTAACAATGCATGAATTGTTGTCTAAAACAAAAAAGAATGATGCATTTTATGGCTGGATCTGTTTTATCACTTTCTGAATTGGACGTTGAAAATGAGCTTATCTCAGCCAGCAGAGAGGTCAAATCACAGTAATGCAAACTCAGTCAGAGACATAGATTTTCTCTTGCAACTTGCTTTAACATGTTTAACAGTGCATGAAATGTTGTCTAAAACAAAAAAGTATGGTGCATTTTATGGCTGGATCTGGTTTTATCACATTCTGAATTGAACGTTGAAAATGAGCTTTTCAGAGCCAGCAGAGGTCAAAATAAGCAGTAATGCAAACTCAGTCAGAGACATAGATTTTCACTTGCAACTTGCTTTAACTTGTTTAACAGTGCATGAATTGTTGTCTAAAACAAAAAATAATGATGCATTTTATGGCTGGATCTGTTTTATCACTTTCTGAATTGCACGTTGAAAATGAGCTTATCTCAGCCAGCAGAGAGGTCAAATCACAGTAATGCAAACTCAGTCAGAGACATAGATTTTCACTTGCAACTTGCTTTAACATGTTTAACAGTGCATGAATTGTTGTCTAAAACAAAAAAGAATGATGCATTTTATGGCTGGATCTGTTTTTATCACTTTCTGAATTGGACGTTGAAAATGAGCTTATCTCAGCCAGCAGAGAGGTTAAATCACAGTAATGCAAACTCAGTCAGAGACATAGATTTTCACTTGCAACTTGCTTTAACATGTTTAACAGTGCATGAATTGTTGTCTAAAACAAAAAAGAATGATGCATTTTATGGCTGGATCTGGTTTTATCACATTCTGAATTGAACGTTGAAAATGAGCTTTTCAGAGCCAGCAGAGGTCAAAATAAGCAGTAATGCAAACTCAGTCAGAGACATAGATTTTCACTTGCAACTTGCTTTAACATGTTTAACAGTGCATGAATTGATGTCTAAAACAAAAAAGAATGATGCATTGTATGGCTGGATCTGGTTTTATCACATTCTGAATTGAACGTTGAAAATGAGCTTTTCAGAGCCAGCAGAGGTCAAAATAAGCAGTAATGCAAACTCAGTCAGAGACGTAGATTTTCACTTGCAACTTGCTTTAACATGTTTAACAGTGCATAAATTGTTGTCTAAAACAAAAAAGAATGATGCATTTTATGGCTGGACCTGGTTTTATCACATTCTGAATTGAACGTTGAAAATGAGCTTTTCAGAGCCAGCAGAGGTCAAAATAAGCAGTAATGCAAACTCAGTCAGAGACATAGATTTTCACTTGCAACTTGCTTTAACATGTTTAACAATGCATGAATTGTTGTCTAAAACAAAAAAGAATGATGCATTTTATGGCTGGATCTGTTTTATCACTTTCTGAATTGGACGTTGAAAATGAGCTTATCTCAGCCAGCAGAGAGGTCAAATCACAGTAATGCAAACTCAGTCAGAGACAAAGATTTTCACTTGCAACTTGCTTTAACATGTTTAACAATGCATGAATTGTTGTCTAAAACAAAAAAGAATGATGCATTTTATGGCTGGATCTGTTTTATCACTTTCTGAGTTGGACGTTGAAAATGAGCTTATCTCAGCCAGCAGAGAGGTCAAATCACAGTAATGCAAACTCAGTCAGAGACATAGATTTTCACTTGCAACTTGCTTTAACATGTTTAACAGTGCATGAAATGTTGTCTAAAACAAAAAAGTATGGTGCATTTTATGGCTGGATCTGGTTTTATCACATTCTGAATTGAACGTTGAAAATGAGCTTTTCAGAGCCAGCAGAGGTCAAAATAAGCAGTAATGCAAACTCAGTCAGAGACATAGATTTTCACTTGCAACTTGCTTTAACATGTTTAACAGTGCATGAATTGTTGTTTAAAACAAAAAAGAATGATGCATTTTATGGCTGGATCTGTTTTATCACTTTCTGAATTGGACGTTGAAAATGAGCTTATCTCAGCCAGCAGAGAGGTCAAATCACAGTAATGCAAACTCAGTCAGAGACAAAGATTTTCACTTGCAACTTGCTTTAACATGTTTAACAGTGCATGAATTGTTTTCTAAAACAAAAAAGAATGATGCATTTTATGGCTGGATCTGGTTTTATCACATTCTGAATTGAACGTTGAAAATGAGCTTTTCAGAGCCAGCAGAGGTCAAAATAAGCAGTAATGCAAACTCAGTCAGAGACATAGATTTTCACTTGCAACTTGCTTTAACATGTTTAACAGTGCATGAATTGTTGTCTAAAACAAAAAAGAATGATGCATTCTATGGCTGGATCTGTTTTATCACTTTCTGAATTGGACGTTGAAAATGAGCTTATCTCAGCCAGCAGAGAGGTCAAATCACAGTAATGCAAACTCAGTCAGAGACATAGATTTTCACTTGCAACTTGCTTTAACATGTTTAACAGTGCATGAAATGTTGTTTAAAACAAAAAAGAATGATGCATTTTATGGCTGGATCTGATTTATCACTTTCTGAATTGGACGTTGAAAATGAGCTTATCTCAGCCAGCAGAGAGGTCAAATCACAGTAATGCAAACTCAGTCAGAGACATAGATTTTTACTTGCAACTTGCTTTAACATGTTTAACAATGCATGAATTGTTGTCTAAAACAAAAAAGAATGATGCATTTTATGGCTGGATCTGTTTTATCACTTTCTGAATTGGACGTTGAAAATGAGCTTATCTCAGCCAGCAGAGAGGTCAAATCACAGTAATGCAAACTCAGTCAGAGACATAGATTTTCACTTGCAACTTGCTTTAACATGTTTAACAGTGCATGAATTGTTGTCTAAAACAAAAAAGAATGATGCATTTTATGGCTGGATCTGGTTTTATCACATTCTGAATTGAACGTTGAAAATGAGCTTTTCAGAGCCAGCAGAGGTCAAAATAAGCAGTAATGCAAACTCAGTCAGAGACATAGATTTTCACTTGCAACTTGCTTTAACATGTTTAACAGTGCATGAATTGTTGTCTAAAACAAAAAAGAATGATGCATTTTATGGCTGGATCTGTTTTATCACTTTCTGAATTGGACGTTGAAAATGAGCTTATCTCAGCCAGCAGAGAGGTCAAATCACAGTAATGCAAACTCAGTCAGAGACATAGATTTTCACTTGCAACTTGCTTTAACATGTTTAACAGTGCATAAAATGTTGTCTAAAACAAAAAAGTATGGTGCATTTTATGGCTGGATCTGGTTTTATCACATTCTGAATTGAACGTTGAAAATGAGCTTTTCAGAGCCAGCAGAGGTCAAAATAAGCAGTAATGCAAACTCAGTCAGAGACATAGATTTTCACTTGCAACTTGCTTTAACATGTTTAACAGTGCATGAATTGTTGTTTAAAACAAAAAAGAATAATGCATTTTATGGCTGGATCTGTTTTATCACTTTCTGAATTGGACGTTGAAAATGAGCTTATCTCAGCCAGCAGAGAGGTCAAATCACAGTAATGCAAACTCAGTCAGAGACAAAGATTTTCACTTGCAACTTGCTTTAACATGTTTAACAGTGCATGAATTGTTGTCTAAAACAAAAAAGAATGATGCATTTTATGGCTGGATCTGGTTTTATCACATTCTGAATTGAACGTTGAAAATGAGCTTTTCAGAGCCAGCAGAGGTCAAAAAAAGCAGTAATGCAAACTCAGTCAGAGACGTAGATTTTCACTTGCAACTTGCTTTAACATGTTTAACAGTGCATAAATTGTTGTCTAAAACAAAAAAGAATGATGCATTTTATGGCTGGATCTGGTTTTATCACATTCTGAATTGAACGTTGAAAATGAGCTTTTCAGAGCCAGCAGAGGTCAAAATAAGCAGTAATGCAAACTCAGTCAGAGACATAGATTTTCACTTGCAACTTGCTTTAACATGTTTAACAATGCATGAATTGTTGTTTAAAACAAAAAAGAATGATGCATTTTATGGCTGGATCTGTTTTATCACTTTCTGAATTGGACGTTGAAAATGAGCTTATCTCAGCCAGCAGAGAGGTCAAATCACAGTAATGCAAACTCAGTCAGAGACATAGATTTTCACTTGCAACTTGCTTTAACATGTTTAACAGTGCATGAAATGTTGTCTAAAACAAAAAAGTATGGTGCATTTTATGGCTGGATCTGGTTTTATCACATTCTGAATTGAACGTTGAAAATGAGCTTTTCAGAGCCAGCAGAGGTCAAAATAAGCAGTAATGCAAACTCAGTCAGAGACATAGATTTTCACTTGCAACTTGCTTTAACATGTTTAACAGTGCATGAATTGTTGTTTAAAACAAAAAAGAATGATGCATTTTATGGCTGGATCTGTTTTATCACTTTCTGAATTGGACGTTGAAAATGAGCTTATCTCAGCCAGCAGAGAGGTCAAATCACAGTAATGCAAACTCAGTCAGAGACAAAGATTTTCACTTGCAACTTGCTTTAACATGTTTAACAGTGCATGAATTGTTGTCTAAAACAAAAAAGAATGATGCATTTTATGGCTGGATCTGGTTTTATCACATTCTGAATTGAACGTTGAAAATGAGCTTTTCAGAGCCAGCAGAGGTCAAAATAAGCAGTAATGCAAACTCAGTCAGAGACATAGATTTTCACTTGCAACTTGCTTTAACATGTTTAACAGTGCATGAATTGTTGTCTAAAACAAAAAAGAATGATGCATTTTATGGCTGGATCTGTTTTATCACTTTCTGAATTGGACGTTGAAAATGAGCTTATCTCAGCCAGCAGAGAGGTCAAATCACAGTAATGCAAACTCAGTCAGAGACATAGATTTTCACTTGCAACTTGCTTTAACATGTTTAACAGTGCATGAATTTTTGTCTAAAACAAAAAAGAATGATGCATTTTATGGCTGAATCTGTTTTATCACTTTCTGAATTGCACGTTGAAAATAAGCTTATCTCAGCCAGCAGAGAGTTCAAATCACAGTAATGCAAACTCAGTCAGAGACATAGATTTTCACTTGCAACTTGCTTTAACATGTTTAACAGTGCATGAATTGTGGTCTAAAACAAAAAAGAATGATGCATTTTATGGCTGGATCTGTTTTTATCACTTTCTGAATTGGACGTTGAAAATGAGCTTATCTCAGCCAGCAGAGAGGTCAAATCACAGTAATGCAAACTCAGTCAGAGACATAGATTTTCACTTGCAACTTGCTTTAACATGTTTAACAGTGCATGAATTGTTGTCTAAAACAAAAAAGAATGATGCATTTTATGGCTGGATCTGGTTTTATCACATTCTGAATTGAACGTTGAAAATGAGCTTTTCAGAGCCAGCAGAGGTCAAAATAAGCAGTAATGCAAACTCAGTCAGAGACATAGATTTTCACCTGCAACTTGCTTTAACATGTTTAACAGTGCATGAATTGTTGTCTAAAACAAAAAATAATGATGCATTTTATGGCTGGATCTGTTTTATCACTTTCTGAATTGCACGTTGAAAATGAGCTTATCTCAGCCAGCAGAGAGGTCAAATCACAGTAATGCAAACTCAGTCAGAGACATAGATTTTCACTTGCAACTTGCTTTAACATGTTTAACAGTGCATGAATTGTTGTCTAAAACAAAAAAGAATGATGCATTTTATGGCTGGATCTGTTTTTATCACTTTCTGAATTGGACGTTGAAAATGAGCTTATCTCAGCCAGCAGAGAGGTTAAATCACAGTAATGCAAACTCAGTCAGAGACATAGATTTTCACTTGCAACTTGCTTTAACATGTTTAACAGTGCATGAATTGTTGTCTAAAACAAAAAAGAATGATGCATTTTATGGCTGGATCTGGTTTTATCACATTCTGAATTGAACGTTGAAAATGAGCTTTTCAGAGCCAGCAGAGGTCAAAATAAGCAGTAATGCAAACTCAGTCAGAGACATAGATTTTCACTTGCAACTTGCTTTAACATGTTTAACAGTGCATGAATTGTTGTCTAAAACAAAAAAGAATGATGCATTTTATGGCTGGATCTGTTTTATCACTTTCTGAATTGGACGTTGAAAATGAGCTTATCTCAGCCAGCAGAGAGGTCAAATCACAGTAATGCAAACTCAGTCAGAGACATAGATTTTCACTTGCAACTTGCTTTAACATGTTTAACAGTGCATGAATTGTTGTCTAAAACAAAAAAGAATGATGCATTTTATGGCTGGATCTGTTTTATCACTTTCTGAATTGCACATTGAAAATGAGCTTATCTCAGCCAGCAGAGAGGTCAAATCACAGTAATGCAAACTCAGTCAGAGACATAGATTTTCACTTGCAACTTGCTTTAACATGTTTAACAGTGCATGAATTGTTGTCTAAAACAAAAAAGAATGATGCATTGTATGGCTGGATCTGGTTTTATCACATTCTGAATTGAACGTTGAAAATGAGCTTTTCAGAGCCAGCAGAGGTCAAAATAAGCAGTAATGCAAACTCAGTCAGAGACGTAGATTTTCACTTGCAACTTGCTTTAACATGTTTAACAGTGCATGAATTGTTGTCTAAAACAAAAAAGAATGATGCATTTTATGGCTGGATCTGGTTTTATCACATTCTGAATTGAACGTTGAAAATGAGCTTTTCAGAGCCAGCAGAGGTCAAAATAATTAGTAATGCAAACTCAGTCAGAGACATAGATTTTCACTTGCAACTTGCTTTAACATGTTTAACAATGCATGAATTGTTGTCTAAAACAAAAAAGAATGATGCATTTTATGGCTGGATCTGTTTTATCACTTTCTGAATTGGACGTTGAAAATGAGCTTATCTCAGCCAGCAGAGAGGTCAAATCACAGTAATGCAAACTCAGTCAGAGACATAGATTTTCTCTTGCAACTTGCTTTAACATGTTTAACAGTGCATGAAATGTTGTCTAAAACAAAAAAGTATGGTGCATTTTATGGCTGGATCTGGTTTTATCACATTCTGAATTGAACGTTGAAAATGAGCTTTTCAGAGCCAGCAGAGGTCAAAATAAGCAGTAATGCAAACTCAGTCAGAGACATAGATTTTCACTTGCAACTTGCTTTAACATGTTTAACAGTGCATGAATTGTTGTTTAAAACAAAAAAGAATGATGCATTTTATGGCTGGATCTGTTTTATCACTTTCTGAATTGGACGTTGAAAATGAGCTTATCTCAGCCAGCAGAGAGGTCAAATCACAGTAATGCAAACTCAGTCAGAGACATAGATTTTTACTTGCAACTTGCTTTAACATGTTTAACAATGCATGAATTGTTGTCTAAAACAAAAAAGAATGATGCATTTTATGGCTGGATCTGTTTTATCACTTTCTGAATTGGACGTTGAAAATGAGCTTATCTCAGCCAGCAGAGAGGTCAAATCACAGTAATGCAAACTCAGTCAGAGACATAGATTTTCATTTGCAACTTGCTTTAACATGTTTAACAGTGCATGAATTGTTGTCTAAAACAAAAAAGAAGGATGCATTTTATGGCTGGATCTGTTTTATGACTTTCTGAATTGGACGTTGAAAATGAGCTTATCTCAGCCAGCAGAGAGGTCAAATCACAGTAATGCAAACTCAGTCAGAGACATAGATTTTCACTTGCAACTTGCTTTAACATGTTTAACAGTGCATGAATTTTTGTCTAAAACAAAAAAGAATGATGCATTTTATGGCTGAATCTGTTTTATCACTTTCTGAATTGCACGTTGAAAATAAGCTTATCTCAGCCAGCAGAGAGGTCAAATCACAGTAATGCAAACTCAGTCAGAGACATAGATTTTCACTTGCAACTTGCTTTAACATATTTAACAGTGCATGAATTGTTGTCTAAAACAAAAAAGAATGATGCATTTTATGGCTGGATCTGTTTTTATCACTTTCTGAATTGGACGTTGAAAATGAGCTTATCTCAGCCAGCAGAGAGGTCAAATCACAGTAATGCAAACTCAGTCAGAGACATAGATTTTCACTTGCAACTTGCTTTAACATGTTTAACAGTGCATGAATTGTTGTCTAAAACAAAAAAGAATGATGCATTTTATGGCTGGATCTGGTTTTATCACATTCTGAATTGAACGTTGAAAATGAGCTTTTCAGAGCCAGCAGAGGTCAAAATAAGCAGTAATGCAAACTCAGTCAGAGACATAGATTTTCACTTGCAACTTGCTTTAACATGTTTAACAGTGCATGAAATGTTGTCTAAAACAAAAAAGAATGGTGCATTTTATGGCTGGATCTGTTTTTATCACTTTCTGAATTGGACGTTGAAAATGAGCTTATCTCAGCGAGCAGAGAGGTCAAATCACAGTAATGCAAACTCAGTCAGAGACATAGATTTTCACCTGCAACTTGCTTTAACATGTTTAACAGTGCATGAAATGTGGTCTAAAACAAAAAAGAATGGTGCATTTTATGGCTGGATCTGTTTTTATCACTTTCTGAATTGGACGTTGAAAATGAGCTTATCTCAGCGAGCAGAGAGGTCAAATCACAGTAATGCAAACTCAGTCAGAGACATTAATTTTCACCTGCAACTTGCTTTATCATGTTTAACAGTGCATGAAATGTTGTCTAAAACAAAAAAGAATGATGCATTTTATGGCTGGATCTGTTTTATCACTTTCTGAATTGGACGTTGAAAATGAGCTTATCTCAGCCAGCAGAGAGGTCAAATCACAGTAATGCAAACTCAGTCAGAGACATAGATTTTCACTTGCAACTTGCTTTAACATGTTTAACAGTGCATGAATTGTTGTCTAAAACAAAAAAGAATGATGCATTTTATGGCTGGATCTGGTTTTATCACATTCTGAATTGAACGTTGAAAATGAGCTTTTCAGAGCCAGCAGAGGTCAAAATAAGGAGTAATGCAAACTCAGTCAGAGACATAGATTTTCACTTGCAACTTGCTTTAACATGTTTAACAGTGCATGAATTGTTGTTTAAAACAAAAAAGAATGATGCATTTTATGGCTGGATCTGTTTTATCACTTTCTGAATTGGACGTTGAAAATGAGCTTATCTCAGCCAGCAGAGAGGTCAAATCACAGTAATGCAAACTCAGTCAGAGACATAGATTTTCACTTGCAACTTGCTTTAACATGTTTAACAGTGCATGAATTGTTGTTTAAAACAAAAAAGAATGATGCATTTTATGGCTGGATCTGTTTTATCACTTTCTGAATTGGACGTTGAAAATGAGCTTATCTCAGCCAGCAGAGAGGTCAAATCACAGTAATGCAAACTCAGTCAGAGACATAGATTTTCACTTGCAACTTGCTTTAACATGTTTAACAGTGCATGAATTGTTGTCTAAAACAAAAAAGAATGATGCATTTTATGGCTGGATCTGGTTTTATCACATTCTGAATTGACTATTGAAAATGAGCTTTTCAGAGCCAGCAGAGGTCAAAATAAGCAGTAATGCAAACTCAGTCAGAGACATAGATTTTCACTTGCAACTTGCTTTAACATGTTTAACAATGCATGAATTGTTGTCTAAAACAAAAAAGAATGATGCATTTTATGGCTGGATCTGTTTTTATCACTTTCTGAATTGGACGTTGAAAATGAGCTTATCTCAGCCAGCAGAGAGGTCAAATCACAGTAATGCAAACTCAGTCAGAGACATAGATTTTCACTTGCAACTTGCTTTAACATGTTTAACAGTGCATGAATTGTTGTCTAAAACAAAAAAGAATGATGCATTTTATGGCTGGATCTGTTTTATCACTTTCTGAATTGGACGTTGAAAATGAGCTTATCTCAGCCAGCAGAGAGATCAAATCACAGTAATGCAAACTCAGTCAGAGACAAAGATTTTCACTTGCAACTTGCTTTAACATGTTTAACAGTGCATGAATTGTTGTCTAAAACAAAAAAGAATGATGCATTTTATGGCTGGATCTGTTTTTATCACTTTCTGAATTGGACGTTGAAAATGAGCTTATCTCAGCCAGCAGAGAGGTCAAATCACAGTAATGCAAACTCAGTCAGAGACATAGATTTTCACTTGCAACTTGCTTTAACATGTTTAACAGTGCATGAATTGTTGTCTAAAACAAAAAAGAATGATGCATTTTATGGCTGGATCTGGTTTTATCACATTCTGAATTGAATGTTGAAAATGAGCTTTTCAGAGCCAGCAGAGGTCAAAATAAGCAGTATTGCAAACTCAGTCAGAGACATAGATTTTCACTTGCAACTTGCTTTAACATGTTTAACAATGCATGAATTGTTGTCTAAAACAAAAAAGAATGATGCATTTTATGGCTGGATCTGTTTTATCACTTTCTGAATTGGACGTTGAAAATGAGCTTATCTCAGCCAGCAGAGAGGTCAAATCACAGTAATGCAAACTCAGTCAGAGACATAGATTTTCACTTGCAACTTGCTTTAACATGTTTAACAGTGCATGAATTGTTGTCTAAAACAAAAAAGAATGATGCATTTTATGGCTGGATCTGTTTTATCACTTTCTGAATTGCACGTTGAAAATGAGCTTATCTCAGCCAGCAGAGAGGTCAAATCACAGTAATGCAAACTCAGTCAGAGACATAGATTTTCACTTGCAACTTGCTTTAACATGTTTAACAGTGCATGAATTGTTGTCTAAAACAAAAAAGAATGATGCATTTTATGGCTGGATCTGGTTTTATCACATTCTGAATTGAACGTTGAAAATGAGCTTTTCAGAGCCAGCAGAAGTCAAAATAAGCAGTAATGCAAACTCAGTCAGAGACATAGATTTTCACTTGCAACTTGCTTTAACATGTTTAACAGTGCATGAATTGTTGTCTAAAACAAAAAAGAATGATGCATTTTATGGCTGGATCTGTTTTATGACTTTCTGAATTGGACGTTGAAAATGAGCTTATCTCAGCCAGCAGAGAGGTCAAATCACAGTAATGCAAACTCAGTCAGAGACATAGATTTTCACTTGCAACTTGCTTTAACATGTTTAACAGTGCATGAATTGTTGTCTAAAACAAAAAAGAATGATGCATTTTATGGCTGAATCTGTTTTATCACTTTCTGAATTGCACGTTGAAAATAAGCTTATCTCAGCCAGCAGAGAGGTCAAATCACAGTAATGCAAACTCAGTCAGAGACATAGATTTTCACTTGCAACTTGCTTTAACATGTTTAACAGTGCATGAATTGTTGTCTAAAACAAAAAAGAATGATGCATTTTATGGCTGGATCTGTTTTTATCACTTTCTGAATTGGACGTTGAAAATGAGCTTATCTCAGCCAGCAGAGAGGTCAAATCACAGTAATGCAAACTCAGTCAGAGACATAGATTTTCACTTGCAACTTGCTTTAACATGTTTAACAGTGCATAAATTGTTGTCTAAAACAAAAAAAGAATGATGCATTTTATGGCTGGATCTGGTTTTATCACATTCTGAATTGAACGTTGAAAATGAGCTTTTCAGAGCCAGCAGAGGTCAAAATAAGCAGTAATGCAAACTCAGTCAGAGACATAGATTTTCACTTGCAACTTGCTTTAACATGTTTAACAATGCATAAATTGTTGTCTAAAACAAAAAAGAATGATGCATTTTATGGCTGGATCTGTTTTATCACTTTCTGAATTGGACGTTGAAAATGAGCTTATCTCAGCCAGCAGAGAGGTCAAATCACAGTAATGCAAACTCAGTCAGAGACAAAGATTTTCACTTGCAACTTGCTTTAACATGTTTACAGTGCATGAAATGTTGTCTAAAACAAAAAAGTATGGTGCATTTTATGGCTGGATCTGGTTTTATCACATTCTGAATTGAACGTTGAAAATGAGCTTTTCAGAGCCAGCAGAGGTCAAAATAAGCAGTAATGCAAACTCAGTCAGAGACATAGATTTTCACTTGCAACTTGCTTTAACATGTTTAACAGTGCATGAATTGTTGTTTAAAACAAAAAAGAATGATGCATTTTATGGCTGGATCTGTTTTATCACTTTCTGAATTGGACGTTGAAAATGAGCTTATCTCAGCCAGCAGAGAGGTCAAATCACAGTAATGCAAACTCAGTCAGAGACATAGATTTTCACTTGCAACTTGCTTTAACATGTTTAACAGTGCATGAATTGTTGTCTAAAACAAAAAAGAATGATGCATTTTATGGCTGGATCTGGTTTTATCACATTCTGAATTGAACGTTGAAAATGAGCTTTTCAGAGCCAGCAGAGGTCAAAATAAGCAGTAATGCAAACTCAGTCAGAGACGTAGATTTTCACTTGCAACTTGCTTTAACATGTTTAACAGTGCATAAATTGTTGTCTAAAACAAAAAAGAATGATGCATTTTATGGCTGGACCTGGTTTTATCACATTCTGAATTGAACGTTGAAAATGAGCTTTTCAGAGCCAGCAGAGGTCAAAATAAGCAGTAATGCAAACTCAGTCAGAGACATAGATTTTCACTTGCAACTTGCTTTAACATGTTTAACAATGCATAAATTGTTGTCTAAAACAAAAAAGAATGATGCATTTTATGGCTGGATCTGTTTTATCACTTTCTGAATTGGACGTTGAAAATGAGCTTATCTCAGCCAGCAGAGAGGTCAAATCACAGTAATGCAAACTCAGTCAGAGACAAAGATTTTCACTTGCAACTTGCTTTAACATGTTTACAGTGCATGAAATGTTGTCTAAAACAAAAAAGTATGGTGCATTTTATGGCTGGATCTGGTTTTATCACATTCTGAATTGAACGTTGAAAATGAGCTTTTCAGAGCCAGCAGAGGTCAAAATAAGCAGTAATGCAAACTCAGTCAGAGACATAGATTTTCACTTGCAACTTGCTTTAACATGTTTAACAGTGCATGAATTGTTGTTTAAAACAAAAAAGAATGATGCATTTTATGGCTGGATCTGTTTTATCACTTTCTGAATTGGACGTTGAAAATGAGCTTATCTCAGCCAGCAGAGAGGTCAAATCACAGTAATGCAAACTCAGTCAGAGACAAAGATTTTCACTTGCAACTTGCTTTAACATGTTTAACAGTGCATGAATTGTTGTCTAAAACAAAAAAGAATGATGCATTTTATGGCTGGATCTGGTTTTATCACATTCTGAATTGAACGTTGAAAATGAGCTTTTCAGAGCCAGCAGAGGTCAAAATAAGCAGTAATGCAAACTCAGTCAGAGACGTAGATTTTCACTTGCAACTTGCTTTAACATGTTTAACAGTGCATAAATTGTTGTCTAAAACAAAAAAGAATGATGCATTTTATGGCTGGATCTGGTTTTATCACATTCTGAATTGAACGTTGAAAATGAGCTTTTCAGAGCCAGCAGAGGTCAAAATAAGCAGTAATGCAAACTCAGTCAGAGACATAGATTTTCACTTGCAACTTGCTTTAACATGTTTAACAATGCATGAATTGTTGTCTAAAACAAAAAAGAATGATGCATTTTATGGCTGGATCTGTTTTATCACTTTCTGAATTGGACGTTGAAAATGAGCTTATCTCAGCCAGCAGAGAGGTCAAATCACAGTAATGCAAACTCAGTCAGAGACATAGATTTTCACTTGCAACTTGCTTTAACATGTTTAACAGTGCATGAAATGTTGTCTAAAACAAAAAAGTATGGTGCATTTTATGGCTGGATCTGGTTTTATCACATTCTGAATTGAACGTTGAAAATGAGCTTTTCAGAGCCAGCAGAGGTCAAAATAAGCAGTAATGCAAACTCAGTCAGAGACATAGATTTTCACTTGCAACTTGCTTTAACATGTTTAACAGTGCATGAATTGTTGTTTAAAACAAAAAAGAATGATGCATTTTATGGCTGGATCTGTTTTATCACTTTCTGAATTGGACGTTGAAAATGAGCTTATCTCAGCCAGCAGAGAGGTCAAATCACAGTAATGCAAACTCAGTCAGAGACAAAGATTTTCACTTGCAACTTGCTTTAACATGTTTAACAGTGCATGAATTGTTGTCTAAAACAAAAAAGAATGATGCATTTTATGGCTGGATCTGGTTTTATCACATTCTGAATTGAACGTTGAAAATGAGCTTTTCAGAGCCAGCAGAGGTCAAAATAAGCAGTAATGCAAACTCAGTCAGAGACATAGATTTTCACTTGCAACTTGCTTTAACATGTTTAACAGTGCATGAATTGTTGTCTAAAACAAAAAAGAATGATGCATTTTATGGCTGGATCTGTTTTATCACTTTCTGAATTGGACGTTGAAAATGAGCTTATCTCAGCCAGCAGAGAGGTTAAATCACAGTAATGCAAACTCAGTCAGAGACATAGATTTTCACTTGCAACTTGCTTTAACATGTTTAACAGTGCATGAATTGTTGTCTAAAACAAAAAAGAATGATGCATTTTATGGCTGGATCTGGTTTTATCACATTCTGAATTGAACGTTGAAAATGAGCTTTTCAGAGCCAGCAGAGGTCAAAATAAGCAGTAATGCAAACTCAGTCAGAGACATAGATTTTCACTTGCAACTTGCTTTAACATGTTTAACAGTGCATGAATTGTTGTCTAAAACAAAAAAGAATGATGCATTTTATGGCTGGATCTGTTTTATCACTTTCTGAATTGGACGTTGAAAATGAGCTTATCTCAGCCAGCAGAGAGGTCAAATCACAGTAATGCAAACTCAGTCAGAGACATAGATTTTCACTTGCAACTTGCTTTAACATGTTTAACAGTGCATGAATTGTTGTCTAAAACAAAAAAGAATGATGCATTTTATGGCTGGATCTGGTTTTATCACATTCTGAATTGAACGTTGAAAATGAGCTTTTCAGAGCCAGCAGAGGTCAAAATAAGCAGTAATGCAAACTCAGTCAGAGACATAGATTTTCACTTGCAACTTGCTTTAACATGTTTAACAATGCATGAATTGTTGTCTAAAACAAAAAAGAATGATGCATTTTATGGCTGGATCTGTTTTATCACTTTCTGAATTGGACGTTGAAAATGAGCTTATCTCAGCCAGCAGAGAGGTCAAATCACAGTAATGCAAACTCAGTCAGAGACATAGATTTTCACTTGCAACTTGCTTTAACATGTTTAACAGTGCATGAAATGTTGTCTAAAACAAAAAAGTATGGTGCATTTTATGGCTGGATCTGGTTTTATCACATTCTGAATTGAACGTTGAAAATGAGCTTTTCAGAGCCAGCAGAGGTCAAAATAAGCAGTAATGCAAACTCAGTCAGAGACATAGATTTTCACTTGCAACTTGCTTTAACATGTTTAACAGTGCATGAATTGTTGTTTAAAACAAAAAAGAATGATGCATTTTATGGCTGGATCTGTTTTATCACTTTCTGAATTGGACGTTGAAAATGAGCTTATCTCAGCCAGCAGAGAGGTCAAATCACAGTAATGCAAACTCAGTCAGAGACAAAGATTTTCACTTGCAACTTGCTTTAACATGTTTAACAGTGCATGAATTGTTGTCTAAAACAAAAAAGAATGATGCATTTTATGGCTGGATCTGGTTTTATCACATTCTGAATTGAACGTTGAAAATGAGCTTTTCAGAGCCAGCAGAGGTCAAAATAAGCAGTAATGCAAACTCAGTCAGAGACATAGATTTTCACTTGCAACTTGCTTTAACATGTTTAACAGTGCATGAATTGTTGTCTAAAACAAAAAAGAATGATGCATTTTATGGCTGGATCTGTTTTATCACTTTCTGAATTGGACGTTGAAAATGAGCTTATCTCAGCCAGCAGAGAGGTTAAATCACAGTAATGCAAACTCAGTCAGAGACATAGATTTTCACTTGCAACTTGCTTTAACATGTTTAACAGTGCATGAATTGTTGTCTAAAACAAAAAAGAATGATGCATTTTATGGCTGGATCTGGTTTTATCACATTCTGAATTGAACGTTGAAAATGAGCTTTTCAGAGCCAGCAGAGGTCAAAATAAGCAGTAATGCAAACTCAGTCAGAGACATAGATTTTCACTTGCAACTTGCTTTAACATGTTTAACAGTGCATGAATTGTTGTCTAAAACAAAAAAGAATGATGCATTTTATGGCTGGATCTGTTTTATCACTTTCTGAATTGGACGTTGAAAATGAGCTTATCTCAGCCAGCAGAGAGGTCAAATCACAGTAATGCAAACTCAGTCAGAGACATAGATTTTCACTTGCAACTTGCTTTAACATGTTTAACAGTGCATGAATTGTTGTCTAAAACAAAAAAGAATGATGCATTTTATGGCTGGATCTGTTTTATCACTTTCTGAATTGCACGTTGAAAATGAGCTTATCTCAGCCAGCAGAGAGGTCAAATCACAGTTATGCAAACTCAGTCAGAGACATAGATTTTCACTTGCAACTTGCTTTAACATGTTTAACAGTGCATGAATTGTTGTCTAAAACAAAAAAGAATGATGCATTGTATGGCTGGATCTGGTTTTAACACATTCTGAATTGAACGTTGAAAATGAGCTTTTCAGAGCCAGCAGAGGTCAAAATAAGCAGTAATGCAAACTCAGTCAGAGGCGTAGATTTTCACTTGCAACTTGCTTTAACATGTTTAACAGTGCATAAATTGTTGTCTAAAACAAAAAAGAATGATGCATTTTATGGCTGGATCTGGTTTTATCACATTCTGAATTGAACGTTGAAAATGAGCTTTTCAGAGCCAGCAGAAGTCAAAATAAGCAGTAATGCAAACTCAGTCAGAGACATAGATTTTCACTTGCAACTTGCTTTAACATGTTTAACAATGCATGAATTGTTGTCTAAAACAAAAAAGAATGATGCATTTTATGGCTGGATCTGTTTTATCACTTTCTGAATACGACGTTGAAAATGAGCTTATCTCAGCGAGCAGAGAGGTCAAATCACAGTAATGCAAACTCAGTCAGAGACATAGATTTTCACTTGCAACTTGCTTTAACATGTTTAACAGTGCATGAAATGTTGTCTAAAACAAAAAAGTATGGTGCATTTTATGGCTGGATCTGGTTTTATCACATTCTGAATTGAACGTTGAAAATGAGCTTTTCAGAGCCAGCAGAGGTCAAAATAAGCAGTAATGCAAACTCAGTCAGAGACATAGATTTTCACTTGCAACTTGCTTTAACATGTTTAACAGTGCATGAAATGTTGTCTAAAACAAAAAAGAATGGTGCATTTTATGGCTGGATCTGTTTTTATCACTTTCTGAATTGGACGTTGAAAATGAGCTTATCTCAGCGAGCAGAGAGGTCAAATCACAGTAATGCAAACTCAGTCAGAGACATAGATTTTCACCTGCAACTTGCTTTAACATGTTTAACAGTGCATGAAATGTTGTCTAAAACAAAAAAGAATGATGCATTTTATGGCTGGATCTGTTTTATCACTTTCTGAATTGGACGTTGAAAATGAGCTTATCTCAGCCAGCAGAGAGGTCAAATCACAGTAATGCAAACTCAGTCAGAGACATAGATTTTCACTTGCAACTTGCTTTAACATGTTTAACAGTGCATGAATTGTTGTCTTAAACAAAAAAGAATGATGCATTATATGGCTGGATCTGTTTTATCACTTTCTGAATTGCACGTTGAAAATGAGCTTATCTCAGCCAGCAGAGAGGTCAAATCACAGTAATGCAAACTCAGTCAGAGACATAGATTTTCACTTGCAACTTGCTTTAACATGTTTAACAGTGCATGAATTGTTGTCTAAAACAAAAAAGAATGATGCATTTTATGGCTGGATCTGTTTTTATCACTTTCTGAATTGCACGTTGAAAATGAGCTTATCTCAGCCAGCAGAGAGGTCAAATCACAGTAATGCAAACTCAGTCAGAGACATAGATTTTCACTTGCAACTTGCTTTAACATGTTTAACAGTGCATGAATTGTTGTCTAAAACAAAAAAGAATGATGCATTGTATGGCTGGATCTGGTTTTATCACATTCTGAATTGAACGTTGAAAATGAGCTTTTCAGAGCCAGCAGAGGTCAAAATAAGCAGTAATGCAAACTCAGTCAGAGACGTAGATTTTCACTTGCAACTTGCTTTAACATGTTTAACAGTGCATAAATTGTTGTCTAAAACAAAAAAGAATGATGCATTTTATGGCTGGATCTGGTTTTATCACATTCTGAATTGAACGTTGAAAATGAGCTTTTCAGAGCCAGCAGAGGTCAAAATAAGCAGTAATGCAAACTCAGTCAGAGACATAGATTTTCACTTGCAACTTGCTTTAACATGTTTAACAATGCATGAATTGTTGTCTAAAACAAAAAAGAAAGATGCATTTTATGGCTGGATCTGTTTTATCACTTTCTGAATACGACGTTGAAAATGAGCTTATCTCAGCCAGCAGAGAGGTCAAATCACAGTAATGCAAACTCAGTCAGAGACATAGATTTTCACTTGCAACTTGCTTTAACATGTTTAACAGTGCATGAAATGTTGTCTAAAACAAAAAAGTATGGTGCATTTTATGGCTGGATCTGGTTTTATCACATTCTGAATTGAACGTTGAAAATGAGCTTTTCAGAGCCAGCAGAGGTCAAAATAAGCAGTAATGCAAACTCAGTCAGAGACATAGATTTTCACTTGCAACTTGCTTTAACATGTTTAACAGTGCATGAAATGTTGTCTAAAACAAAAAAGAATGGTGCATTTTATGGCTGGATCTGTTTTTATCACTTTCTGAATTGGACGTTGAAAATGAGCTTATCTCAGCGAGCAGAGAGGTCAAATCACAGTAATGCAAACTCAGTCAGAGACATAGATTTTCACCTGCAACTTGCTTTAACATGTTTAACAGTGCATGAAATGTTGTCTAAAACAAAAAAGAATGATGCATTTTATGGCTGGATCTGTTTTATCACTTTCTGAATTGGACGTTGAAAATGAGCTTATCTCAGCCAGCAGAGAGGTCAAATCACAGTAATGCAAACTCAGTCAGAGACATAGATTTTCACTTGCAACTTGCTTTAACATGTTTAACAGTGCATGAATTGTTGTCTTAAACAAAAAAGAATGATGCATTATATGGCTGGATCTGTTTTATCACTTTCTGAATTGCACGTTGAAAATGAGCTTATCTCAGCCAGCAGAGAGGTCAAATCACAGTAATGCAAACTCAGTCAGAGACATAGATTTTCACTTGCAACTTGCTTTAACATGTTTAACAGTGCATGAATTGTTGTCTAAAACAAAAAAGAATGATGCATTTTATGGCTGGATCTGTTTTTATCACTTTCTGAATTGCACGTTGAAAATGAGCTTATCTCAGCCAGCAGAGAGGTCAAATCACAGTAATGCAAACTCAGTCAGAGACATAGATTTTCACTTGCAACTTGCTTTAACATGTTTAACAGTGCATGAATTGTTGTCTAAAACAAAAAAGAATGATGCATTTTATGGCTGGATCTGGTTTTATCACATTCTGAATTGAACGTTGAAAATGAGCTTTTCAGAGCCAGCAGAGGTCAAAATAAGCAGTAATGCAAACTCAGTCAGAGACATAGATTTTCACTTGCAACTTGCTTTAACATGTTTAACAGTGCATGAATTGTTGTCTAAAACAAAAAAGAATGATGCATTGTATGGCTGGATCTGGTTTTATCACATTCTGAATTGAACGTTGAAAATGAGCTTTTCAGAGCCAGCAGAGGTCAAAATAAGCAGTAATGCAAACTCAGTCAGAGACGTAGATTTTCACTTGCAACTTGCTTTAACATGTTTAACAGTGCATGAATTGTTGTCTAAAACAAAAAAGAATGATGCATTTTATGGCTGGATCTGGTTTTATCACATTCTGAATTGAACGTTGAAAATGAGCTTTTCAGAGCCAGCAGAAGTCAAAATAATTAGTAATGCAAACTCAGTCAGAGACATAGATTTTCACTTGCAACTTGCTTTAACATGTTTAACAATGCATGAATTGTTGTCTAAAACAAAAAAGAATGATGCATTTTATGGCTGGATCTGTTTTATCACTTTCTGAATTGGACGTTGAAAATGAGCTTATCTCAGCCAGCAGAGAGGTCAAATCACAGTAATGCAAACTCAGTCAGAGACATAGATTTTCACTTGCAACTTGCTTTAACATGTTTAACAGTGCATGAAATGTTGTCTAAAACAAAAAAGTATGGTGCATTTTATGGCTGGATCTGGTTTTATCACATTCTGAATTGAACGTTGAAAATGAGCTTTTCAGAGCCAGCAGAGGTCAAAATAAGCAGTAATGCAAACTCAGTCAGAGACATAGATTTTCACTTGCAACTTGCTTTAACATGTTTAACAGTGCATGAATTGTTGTTTAAAACAAAAAAGAATGATGCATTTTATGGCTGGATCTGTTTTATCACTTTCTGAATTGGACGTTGAAAATGAGCTTATCTCAGCCAGCAGAGAGGTCAAATCACAGTAATGCAAACTCAGTCAGAGACATAGATTTTTACTTGCAACTTGCTTTAACATGTTTAACAATGCATGAATTGTTGTCTAAAACAAAAAAGAATGATGCATTTTATGGCTGGATCTGTTTTATCACTTTCTGAATTGGACGTTGAAAATGAGCTTATCTCAGCCAGCAGAGAGGTCAAATCACAGTAATGCAAACTCAGTCAGAGACATAGATTGTCACTTGCAACTTGCTTTAACATGTTTAACAGTGCATGAATTGTTGTCTAAAACAAAAAAGAATGATGCATTTTATGGCTGGATCTGTTTTATGACTTTCTGAATTGGACGTTGAAAATGAGCTTATCTCAGCCAGCAGAGAGGTCAAATCACAGTAATGCAAACTCAGTCAGAGACATAGATTTTCACTTGCAACTTGCTTTAACATGTTTAACAGTGCATGAATTTTTGTCTAAAACAAAAAAGAATGATGCATTTTATGGCTGAATCTGTTTTATCACTTTCTGAATTGCACGTTGAAAATAAGCTTATCTCAGCCAGCAGAGAGGTCAAATCACAGTAATGCAAACTCAGTCAGAGACATAGATTTTCACTTGCAACTTGCTTTAACATGTTTAACAGTGCATGAATTGTTGTCTAAAACAAAAAAGAATGATGCATTTTATGGCTGGATCTGTTTTTATCACTTTCTGAATTGGACGTTGAAAATGAGCTTATCTCAGCCAGCAGAGAGGTCAAATCACAGTAATGCAAACTCAGTCAGAGACATAGATTTTCACTTGCAACTTGCTTTAACATGTTTAACAGTGCATGAATTGTTGTCTAAAACAAAAAAGAATGATGCATTTTATGGCTGGATCTGGTTTTATCACATTCTGAATTGAACGTTGAAAATGAGCTTTTCAGAGCCAGCAGAGGTCAAAATAAGCAGTAATGCAAACTCAGTCAGAGACATAGATTTTCACTTGCAACTTGCTTTAACATGTTTAACAGTGCATGAAATGTTGTCTAAAACAAAAAAGAATGGTGCATTTTATGGCTGGATCTGTTTTTATCACTTTCTGAATTGGACGTTTAAAATGAGCTTATCTCAGCGAGCAGAGAGGTCAAATCACAGTAATGCAAACTCAGTCAGAGACATAGATTTTCACCTGCAACTTGCTTTAACATGTTTAACAGTGCATGAAATGTGGTCTAAAACAAAAAAGAATGGTGCATTTTATGGCTGGATCTGTTTTTATCACTTTCTGAATTGGACGTTGAAAATGAGCTTATCTCAGCGAGCAGAGAGGTCAAATCACAGTAATGCAAACTCAGTCAGAGACATTAATTTTCACCTGCAACTTGCTTTAACATGTTTAACAGTGCATGAAATGTTGTCTAAAACAAAAAAGAATGATGCATTTTATGGCTGGATCTGTTTTATCACTTTCTGAATTGGACGTTGAAAATGAGCTTATCTCAGCCAGCAGAGAGATCAAATCACAGTAATGCAAACTCAGTCAGAGACAAAGATTTTCACTTGCAACTTGCTTTAACATGTTTAACAGTGCATGAATTGTTGTCTAAAACAAAAAAGAATGATGCATTTTATGGCTGGATCTGTTTTTATCACTTTCTGAATTGGACGTTGAAAATGAGCTTATCTCAGCCAGCAGAGAGGTCAAATCACATTAATGCAAACTCAGTCAGAGACATAGATTTTCACTTGCAACTTGCTTTAACATGTTTAACAGTGCATGAATTGTTGTCTAAAACAAAAAAGAATGATGCATTTTATGGCTGGATCTGGTTTTATCACATTCTGAATTGAATGTTGAAAATGAGCTTTTCAGAGCCAGCAGAGGTCAAAATAAGCAGTATTGCAAACTCAGTCAGAGACATAGATTTTCACTTGCAACTTGCTTTAACATGTTTAACAATGCATGAATTGTTGTCTAAAACAAAAAAGAATGATGCATTTTATGGCTGGATCTGTTTTATCACTTTCTGAATTGGACGTTGAAAATGAGCTTATCTCAGCCAGCAGAGAGGTCAAATCACAGTAATGCAAACTCAGTCAGAGACATAGATTTTCACTTGCAACTTGCTTTAACATGTTTAACAGTGCATGAATTGTTGTCTAAAACAAAAAAGAATGATGCATTTTATGGCTGGATCTGTTTTATCACTTTCTGAATTGCACGTTGAAAATGAGCTTATCTCAGCCAGCAGAGAGGTCAAATCACAGTAATGCAAACTCAGTCAGAGACATAGATTTTCTCTTGCAACTTGCTTTAACATGTTTAACAGTGCATGAATTGTTGTCTAAAACAAAAAAGAATGATGCATTTTATGGCTGGATCTGGTTTTATCACATTCTGAATTGAACGTTGAAAATGAGCTTTTCAGAGCCAGCAGAAGTCAAAATAAGCAGTAATGCAAACTCAGTCAGAGACATAGATTTTTACTTGCAACTTGCTTTAACATGTTTAACAGTGCATGAATTGTTGTCTAAAACAAAAAAGAATGATGCATTTTATGGCTGGATCTGTTTTATGACTTTCTGAATTGGACGTTGAAAATGAGCTTATCTCAGCCAGCAGAGAGGTCAAATCACAGTAATGCAAACTCAGTCAGAGACATAGATTTTCACTTGCAACTTGCTTTAACATGTTTAACAGTGCATGAATTGTTGTCTAAAACAAAAAAGAATGATGCATTTTATGGCTGAATCTGTTTTATCACTTTCTGAATTGCACGTTGAAAATAAGCTTATCTCAGCCAGCAGAGAGGTCAAATCACAGTAATGCAAACTCAGTCAGAGACATAGATTTTCACTTGCAACTTGCTTTAACATGTTTAACAGTGCATGAATTGTTGTCTAAAACAAAAAAGAATGATGCATTTTATGGCTGGATCTGTTTTTATCACTTTCTGAATTGGACGTTGAAAATGAGCTTATCTCAGCCAGCAGAGAGGTCAAATCACAGTAATGCAAACTCAGTCAGAGACATAGATTTTTACTTGCAACTTGCTTTAACATGTTTAACAGTGCATGAATTGTTGTCTAAAACAAAAAAGAATGATGCATTTTATGGCTGGATCTGTTTTATGACTTTCTGAATTGGACGTTGAAAATGAGCTTATCTCAGCCAGCAGAGAGGTCAAATCACAGTAATGCAAACTCAGTCAGAGACATAGATTTTCACTTGCAACTTGCTTTAACATGTTTAACAGTGCATGAATTGTTGTCTAAAACAAAAAAGAATGATGCATTTTATGGCTGAATCTGTTTTATCACTTTCTGAATTGCACGTTGAAAATAAGCTTATCTCAGCCAGCAGAGAGGTCAAATCACAGTAATGCAAACTCAGTCAGAGACATAGATTTTCACTTGCAACTTGCTTTAACATGTTTAACAGTGCATGAATTGTTGTCTAAAACAAAAAAGAATGATGCATTTTATGGCTGGATCTGTTTTTATCACTTTCTGAATTGGACGTTGAAAATGAGCTTATCTCAGCCAGCAGAGAGGTCAAATCACAGTAATGCAAACTCAGTCAGAGACATAGATTTTCACTTGCAACTTGCTTTAACATGTTTAACAGTGCATGAATTGTTGTCTAAAACAAAAAAGAATGATGCATTTTATGGCTGGATCTGGTTTTATCACATTCTGAATTGAACGTTGAAAATGAGCTTTTCAGAGCCAGCAGAGGTCAAAATAAGCAGTAATGCAAACTCAGTCAGAGACATAGATTTTCACTTGCAACTTGCTTTAACATGTTTAACAGTGCATGAAATGTTGTCTAAAACAAAAAAGAATGGTGCATTTTATGGCTGGATCTGTTTTTATCACTTTCTGAATTGGACGTTGAAAGTGAGCTTATCTCAGCGAGCAGAGAGGTCAAATCACAGTAATGCAAACTCAGTCAGAGACATAGATTTTCACTTGCAACTTGCTTTAACATGTTTAACAGTGCATGAATTGTTGTCTAAAACAAAAAAGAATGATGCATTTTATGGCTGGATCTGGTTTTATCACATTCTGAATTGAACGTTGAAAATGAGCTTTTCAGAGCCAGCAGAGGTCAAAATAAGCAGTAATGCAAACTCAGTCAGAGACGTAGATTTTCACTTGCAACTTGCTTTAACATGTTTAACAGTGCATAAATTGTTGTCTAAAACAAAAAAGAATGATGCATTTTATGGCTGGACCTGGTTTTATCACATTCTGAATTGAACGTTGAAAATGAGCTTTTCAGAGCCAGCAGAGGTCAAAATAAGCAGTAATGCAAACTCAGTCAGAGACATAGATTTTCACTTGCAACTTGCTTTAACATGTTTAACAATGCATAAATTGTTGTCTAAAACAAAAAAGAATGATGCATTTTATGGCTGGATCTGTTTTATCACTTTCTGAATTGGACGTTGAAAATGAGCTTATCTCAGCCAGCAGAGAGGTCAAATCACAGTAATGCAAACTCAGTCAGAGACAAAGATTTTCACTTGCAACTTGCTTTAACATGTTTACAGTGCATGAAATGTTGTCTAAAACAAAAAAGTATGGTGCATTTTATGGCTGGATCTGGTTTTATCACATTCTGAATTGAACGTTGAAAATGAGCTTTTCAGAGCCAGCAGAGGTCAAAATAAGCAGTAATGCAAACTCAGTCAGAGACATACATTTTCACTTGCAACTTGCTTTAACATGTTTAACAGTGCATGAATTGTTGTTTAAAACAAAAAAGAATGATGCATTTTATGGCTGGATCTGTTTTATCACTTTCTGAATTGGACGTTGAAAATGAGCTTATCTCAGCCAGCAGAGAGGTCAAATCACAGTAATGCAAACTCAGTCAGAGACATAGATTTTCACTTGCAACTTGCTTTAACATGTTTAACAGTGCATGAATTGTTGTCTAAAACAAAAAAGAATGATGCATTTTATGGCTGGATCTGGTTTTATCACATTCTGAATTGAACGTTGAAAATGAGCTTTTCAGAGCCAGCAGAGGTCAAAATAAGCAGTAATGCAAACTCAGTCAGAGACGTAGATTTTCACTTGCAACTTGCTTTAACATGTTTAACAGTGCATAAATTGTTGTCTAAAACAAAAAAGAATGATGCATTTTATGGCTGGACCTGGTTTTATCACATTCTGAATTGAACGTTGAAAATGAGCTTTTCAGAGCCAGCAGAGGTCAAAATAAGCAGTAATGCAAACTCAGTCAGAGACATACATTTTCACTTGCAACTTGCTTTAACATGTTTAACAGTGCATGAATTGTTGTTTAAAACAAAAAAGAATGATGCATTTTATGGCTGGATCTGTTTTATCACTTTCTGAATTGGACGTTGAAAATGAGCTTATCTCAGCCAGCAGAGAGGTCAAATCACAGTAATGCAAACTCAGTCAGAGACATAGATTTTCACTTGCAACTTGCTTTAACATGTTTAACAGTGCATGAATTGTTGTCTAAAACAAAAAAGAATGATGCATTTTATGGCTGGATCTGGTTTTATCACATTCTGAATTGAACGTTGAAAATGAGCTTTTCAGAGCCAGCAGAGGTCAAAATAAGCAGTAATGCAAACTCAGTCAGAGACATAGATTTTCACTTGCAACTTGCTTTAACATGTTTAACAGTGCATAAATTGTTGTCTAAAACAAAAAAGAATGATGCATTTTATGGCTGGACCTGGTTTTATCACATTCTGAATTGAACGTTGAAAATGAGCTTTTCAGAGCCAGCAGAGGTCAAAATAAGCAGTAATGCAAACTCAGTCAGAGACATAGATTTTCACTTGCAACTTGCTTTAACATGTTTAACAATGCATAAATTGTTGTCTAAAACAAAAAAGAATGATGCATTTTATGGCTGGATCTGTTTTATCACTTTCTGAATTGGACGTTGAAAATGAGCTTATCTCAGCCAGCAGAGAGGTCAAATCACAGTAATGCAAACTCAGTCAGAGACAAAGATTTTCACTTGCAACTTGCTTTAACATGTTTACAGTGCATGAAATGTTGTCTAAAACAAAAAAGTATGGTGCATTTTATGGCTGGATCTGGTTTTATCACATTCTGAATTGAACGTTGAAAATGAGCTTTTCAGAGCCAGCAGAGGTCAAAATAAGCAGTAATGCAAACTCAGTCAGAGACATAGATTTTCACTTGCAACTTGCTTTAACATGTTTAACAGTGCATGAATTGTTGTTTAAAACAAAAAAGAATGATGCATTTTATGGCTGGATCTGTTTTATCACTTTCTGAATTGGATGTTGAAAATGAGCTTATCTCAGCCAGCAGAGAGGTCAAATCACAGTAATGCAAACTCAGTCAGAGACAAAGATTTTCACTTGCAACTTGCTTTAACATGTTTAACAGTGCATGAATTGTTGTCTAAAACAAAAAAGAATGATGCATTTTATGGCTGGATCTGTTTTATCACTTTCTGAATTGGACGTTGAAAATGAGCTTATCTCAGCCAGCAGAGAGGTCAAATCACAGTAATGCAAACTCAGTCAGAGACAAAGATTTTCACTTGCAACTTGCTTTAACATGTTTACAGTGCATGAAATGTTGTCTAAAACAAAAAAGTATGGTGCATTTTATGGCTGGATCTGGTTTTATCACATTCTGAATTGAACGTTGAAAATGAGCTTTTCAGAGCCAGCAGAGGTCAAAATAAGCAGTAATGCAAACTCAGTCAGAGACATAGATTTTCACTTGCAACTTGCTTTAACATGTTTAACAGTGCATGAATTGTTGTCTAAAACAAAAAAGAATGATGCATTTTATGGCTGGATCTGGTTTTATCACATTCTGAATTGAACGTTGAAAATGAGCTTTTCAGAGCCAGCAGAGGTCAAAATAAGCAGTAATGCAAACTCAGTCAGAGACGTAGATTTTCACTTGCAACTTGCTTTAACATGTTTAACAGTGCATAAATTGTTGTCTAAAACAAAAAAGAATGATGCATTTTATGGCTGGATCTGGTTTTATCACATTCTGAATTGAACGTTGAAAATGAGCTTATCTCAGCCAGCAGAGAGGTCAAATCACAGTAATGCAAACTCAGTCAGAGACAAAGATTTTCACTTGCAACTTGCTTTAACATGTTTAACAGTGCATGAATTGTTGTCTAAAACAAAAAAGAATGATGCATTTTATGGCTGGATCTGGTTTTATCACATTCTGAATTGAACGTTGAAAATGAGCTTTTCAGAGCCAGCAGAGGTCAAAATAAGCAGTAATGCAAACTCAGTCAGAGACATAGATTTTCACTTGCAACTTGCTTTAACATGTTTAACAGTGCATGAATTGTTGTCTAAAACAAAAAAGAATGATGCATTTTATGGCTGGATCTGTTTTATCACTTTCTGAATTGGACGTTGAAAATGAGCTTATCTCAGCCAGCAGAGAGGTTAAATCACAGTAATGCAAACTCAGTCAGAGACATAGATTTTCACTTGCAACTTGCTTTAACATGTTTAACAGTGCATGAATTGTTGTCTAAAACAAAAAAGAATGATGCATTTTATGGCTGGATCTGTTTTATCACTTTCTGAATTGCACGTTGAAAATGAGCTTATCTCAGCCAGCAGAGAGGTCAAATCACAGTAATGCAAACTCAGTCAGAGACATAGATTTTCACTTGCAACTTGCTTTAACATGTTTAACAGTGCATGAATTGTTGTCTAAAACAAAAAAGAATGATGTATTGTATGGCTGGATCTGGTTTTATCACATTCTGAATTGAACGTTGAAAATGAGCTTTTCAGAGCCAGCAGAGGTCAAAATAAGCAGTAATGCAAACTCAGTCAGAGACGTAGATTTTCACTTGCAACTTGCTTTAACATGTTTAACAGTGCATAAATTGTTGTCTAAAACAAAAAAGAATGATGCATTTTATGGCTGGATCTGGTTTTATCACATTCTGAATTGAACGTTGAAAATGAGCTTTTCAGAGCCAGCAGAAGTCAAAATAAGCAGTAATGCAAACTCAGTCAGAGACATAGATTTTCACTTGCAACTTGCTTTAACATGTTTAACAATGCATGAATTGTTGTCTAAAACAAAAAAGAATGATGCATTTTATGGCTGGATCTGTTTTATCACTTTCTGAATACGACGTTGAAAATGAGCTTATCTCAGCCAGCAGAGAGGTCAAATCACAGTAATGCAAACTCAGTCAGAGACATAGATTTTCACTTGCAACTTGCTTTAACATGTTTAACAGTGCATGAAATGTTGTCTAAAACAAAAAAGTATGGTGCATTTTATGGCTGGATCTGGTTTTATCACATTTTGAATTGAACGTTGAAAATGAGCTTTTCAGAGCCAGCAGAGGTCAAAATAAGCAGTAATGCAAACTCAGTCAGAGACATAGATTTTCACTTGCAACTTGCTTTAACATGTTTAACAGTGCATGAAATGTTGTCTAAAACAAAAAAGAATGGTGCATTTTATGGCTGGATCTGTTTTTATCACTTTCTGAATTGGACGTTGAAAATGAGCTTATCTCAGCGAGCAGAGAGGTCAAATCACAGTAATGCAAACTCAGTCAGAGACATAGATTTTCACCTGCAACTTGCTTTAACATGTTTAACAGTGCATGAAATGTGGTCTAAAACAAAAAAGAATGGTGCATTTTATGGCTGGATCTGTTTTTATCACTTTCTGAATTGGACGTTGAAAATGAGCTTATCTCAGCGAGCAGAGAGGTCAAATCACAGTAATGCAAACTCAGTCAGAGACATTAATTTTCACCTGCAACTTGCTTTAACATGTTTAACAGTGCATGAAATGTTGTCTAAAACAAAAAAGAATGATGCATTTTATGGCTGGATCTGTTTTATCACTTTCTGAATTGGACGTTGAAAATGAGCTTATCTCAGCCAGCAGAGAGGTCAAATCACAGTAATGCAAACTCAGTCAGAGACATAGATTTTCACTTGCAACTTGCTTTAACATGTTTAACAGTGCATGAATTGTTGTCTAAAACAAAAAAGAATGATGCATTTTATGGCTGGATCTGTTTTTATCACTTTCTGAATTGGACGTTGAAAATGAGCTTATCTCAGCCAGCAGAGAGGTCAAATCACAGTAATGCAAACTCAGTCAGAGACATAGATTTTCACTTGCAACTTGCTTTAACATGTTTAACAGTGCATGAATTGTTGTCTAAAACAAAAAAGAATGATGCATTTTATGGCTGGATCTGGTTTTATCACATTCTGAATTGAACGTTGAAAATGAGCTTTTCAGAGCCAGCAGAGGTCAAAATAAGGAGTAATGCAAACTCAGTCAGAGACATAGATTTTCACTTGCAACTTGCTTTAACATGTTTAACAGTGCATGAATTGTTGTTTAAAACAAAAAAGAATGATGCATTTTATGGCTGGATCTGTTTTATCACTTTCTGAATTGGACGTTGAAAATGAGCTTATCTCAGCCAGCAGAGAGGTCAAATCACAGTAATGCAAACTCAGTCAGAGACATAGATTTTCACTTGCAACTTGCTTTAACATGTTTAACAGTGCATGAATTGTTGTCTAAAACAAAAAAGAATGATGCATTTTATGGCTGGATCTGGTTTTATCACATTCTGAATTGACTATTGAAAATGAGCTTTTCAGAGCCAGCAGAGGTCAAAATAAGCAGTAATGCAAACTCAGTCAGAGACATAGATTTTCACTTGCAACTTGCTTTAACATGTTTAACAATGCATGAATTGTTGTCTAAAACAAAAAAGAATGATGCATTTTATGGCTGGATCTGTTTTTATCACTTTCTGAATTGGACGTTGAAAATGAGCTTATCTCAGCCAGCAGAGAGGTCAAATCACAGTAATGCAAACTCAGTCAGAGACATAGATTTTCACTTGCAACTTGCTTTAACATGTTTAACAGTGCATGAATTGTTGTCTAAAACAAAAAAGAATGATGCATTTTATGGCTGGATCTGTTTTATCACTTTCTTAATTGGACGTTGAAAATGAGCTTATCTCAGCCAGCAGAGAGATCAAATCACAGTAATGCAAACTCAGTCAGAGACAAAGATTTTCACTTGCAATTTGCTTTAACATGTTTAACAGTGCATGAATTGTTGTTTAAAACAAAAAAGAATGATGCATTTTATGGCTGGATCTGTTTTTATCACTTTCTGAATTGGACGTTGAAAATGAGCTTATCTCAGCCAGCAGAGAGGTCAAATCACATTAATGCAAACTCAGTCAGAGACATAGATTTTCACTTGCAACTTGCTTTAACATGTTTAACAGTGCATGAATTGTTGTCTAAAACAAAAAAGAATGATGCATTTTATGGCTGGATCTGGTTTTATCACATTCTGAATTGAATGTTGAAAATGAGCTTTTCAGAGCCAGCAGAGGTCAAAATAAGCAGTATTGCAAACTCAGTCAGAGACATAGATTTTCACTTGCAACTTGCTTTAACATGTTTAACAATGCATGAATTGTTGTCTAAAACAAAAAAGATTGATGCATTTTATGGCTGGATCTGTTTTATCACTTTCTGAATTGGACGTTGAAAATGAGCTTATCTCAGCCAGCAGAGAGGTCAAATCACAGTAATGCAAACTCAGTCAGAGACATAGATTTTCACTTGCAACTTGCTTTAACATGTTTAACAGTGCATGAATTGTTGTCTAAAACAAAAAAGAATGATGCATTTTATGGCTGGATCTGTTTTATCACTTTCTGAATTGCACGTTGAAAATGAGCTTATCTCAGCCAGCAGAGAGGTCAAATCACAGTAATGCAAACTCAGTCAGAGACATAGATTTTCACTTGCAACTTGCTTTAACATGTTTAACAGTGCATGAATTGTTGTCTAAAACAAAAAAGAATGATGCATTTTATGGCTGGATCTGGTTTTATCACATTCTGAATTGAACGTTGAAAATGAGCTTTTCAGAGCCAGCAGAAGTCAAAATAAGCAGTAATGCAAACTCAGTCAGAGACATAGATTTTTACTTGCAACTTGCTTTAACATGTTTAACAGTGCATGAATTGTTGTCTAAAACAAAAAAGAATGATGCATTTTATGGCTGGATCTGTTTTATGACTTTCTGAATTGGACGTTGAAAATGAGCTTATCTCAGCCAGCAGAGAGGTCAAATCACAGTAATGCAAACTCAGTCAGAGACATAGATTTTCACTTGCAACTTGCTTTAACATGTTTAACAGTGCATGAATTGTTGTCTAAAACAAAAAAGAATGATGCATTTTATGGCTGAATCTGTTTTATCACTTTCTGAATTGCACGTTGAAAATAAGCTTATCTCAGCCAGCAGAGAGGTCAAATCACAGTAATGCAAACTCAGTCAGAGACATAGATTTTCACTTGCAACTTGCTTTAACATGTTTAACAGTGCATGAATTGTTGTCTAAAACAAAAAAGAATGATGCATTTTATGGCTGGATCTGTTTTTATCACTTTCTGAATTGGACGTTGAAAATGAGCTTATCTCAGCCAGCAGAGAGGTCAAATCACAGTAATGCAAACTCAGTCAGAGACATAGATTTTCACTTGCAACTTGCTTTAACATGTTTAACAGTGCATGAATTGTTGTCTAAAACAAAAAAGAATGATGCATTTTATGGCTGGATCTGGTTTTATCACATTCTGAATTGAACGTTGAAAATGAGCTTTTCAGAGCCAGCAGAGGTCAAAATAAGCAGTAATGCAAACTCAGTCAGAGACATAGATTTTCACTTGCAACTTGCTTTAACATGTTTAACAGTGCATGAAATGTTGTCTAAAACAAAAAAGAATGGTGCATTTTATGGCTGGATCTGTTTTTATCACTTTCTGAATTGGACGTTGAAAATGAGCTTATCTCAGCGAGCAGAGAGGTCAAATCACAGTAATGCAAACTCAGTCAGAGACATAGATTTTCACCTGCAACTTGCTTTAACATGTTTAACAATTCATGAAATGTTGTCTAAAACAAAAAAGAATGATGCATTTTATGGCTGGATCTGTTTTATCACTTTCTGAATTGGACGTTGAAAATGAGCTTATCTCAGCCAGCAGAGAGGTCAAATCACAGTAATGCAAACTCAGTCAGAGACATAGATTTTCACTTGCAACTTGCTTTAACATGTTTAACAGTGCATGAATTGTTGTCTAAAACAAAAAAGAATGATGCATTTTATGGCTGGATCTGTTTTTATCACTTTCTGAATTGCACGTTGAAAATGAGCTTATCTCAGCCAGCAGAGAGGTCAAATCACAGTAATGCAAACTCAGTCAGAGACATAGATTTTCACTTGCAACTTGCTTTAACATGTTTAACAGTGCATGAATTGTTGTCTAAAACAAAAAAGAATGATGCATTTTATGGCTGGATCTGGTTTTATCACATTCTGAATTGAACGTTGAAAATGAGCTTTTCAGAGCCAGCAGAGGTCAAAATAAGCAGTAATGCAAACTCAGTCAGAGACGTAGATTTTCACTTGCAACTTGCTTTAACATGTTTAACAGTGCATAAATTGTTGTCTAAAACAAAAAAGAATGATGCATTTTATGGCTGGACCTGGTTTTATCACATTCTGAATTGAACGTTGAAAATGAGCTTTTCAGAGCCAGCAGAGGTCAAAATAAGCAGTAATGCAAACTCAGTCAGAGACATAGATTTTCACTTGCAACTTGCTTTAACATGTTTAACAATGCATAAATTGTTGTCTAAAACAAAAAAGAATGATGCATTTTATGGCTGGATCTGTTTTATCACTTTCTGAATTGGACGTTGAAAATGAGCTTATCTCAGCCAGCAGAGAGGTCAAATCACAGTAATGCAAACTCAGTCAGAGACAAAGATTTTCACTTGCAACTTGCTTTAACATGTTTACAGTGCATGAAATGTTGTCTAAAACAAAAAAGTATGGTGCATTTTATGGCTGGATCTGGTTTTATCACATTCTGAATTGAACGTTGAAAATGAGCTTTTCAGAGCCAGCAGAGGTCAAAATAAGCAGTAATGCAAACTCAGTCAGAGACATACATTTTCACTTGCAACTTGCTTTAACATGTTTAACAGTGCATGAATTGTTGTTTAAAACAAAAAAGAATGATGCATTTTATGGCTGGATCTGTTTTATCACTTTCTGAATTGGACGTTGAAAATGAGCTTATCTCAGCCAGCAGAGAGGTCAAATCACAGTAATGCAAACTCAGTCAGAGACATAGATTTTCACTTGCAACTTGCTTTAACATGTTTAACAGTGCATGAATTGTTGTCTAAAACAAAAAAGAATGATGCATTTTATGGCTGGATCTGGTTTTATCACATTCTGAATTGAACGTTGAAAATGAGCTTTTCAGAGCCAGCAGAGGTCAAAATAAGCAGTAATGCAAACTCAGTCAGAGACGTAGATTTTCTCTTGCAACTTGCTTTAACATGTTTAACAGTGCATAAATTGTTGTCTAAAACAAAAAAGAATGATGCATTTTATGGCTGGACCTGGTTTTATCACATTCTGAATTGAACGTTGAAAATGAGCTTTTCAGAGCCAGCAGAGGTCAAAATAAGCAGTAATGCAAACTCAGTCAGAGACATACATTTTCACTTGCAACTTGCTTTAACATGTTTAACAGTGCATGAATTGTTGTTTAAAACAAAAAAGAATGATGCATTTTATGGCTGGATCTGTTTTATCACTTTCTGAATTGGACGTTGAAAATGAGCTTATCTCAGCGAGCAGAGAGGTCAAATCACAGTAATGCAAACTCAGTCAGAGACATAGATTTTCACCTGCAACTTGCTTTAACATGTTTAACAATTCATGAAATGTTGTCTAAAACAAAAAAGAATGATGCATTTTATGGCTGGATCTGTTTTATCACTTTCTGAATTGGACGTTGAAAATGAGCTTATCTCAGCCAGCAGAGAGGTCAAATCACAGTAATGCAAACTCAGTCAGAGACATAGATTTTCACTTGCAACTTGCTTTAACATGTTTAACAGTGCATGAATTGTTGTCTAAAACAAAAAAGAATGATGCATTTTATGGCTGGATCTGTTTTTATCACTTTCTGAATTGCACGTTGAAAATGAGCTTATCTCAGCCAGCAGAGAGGTCAAATCACAGTAATGCAAACTCAGTCAGAGACATAGATTTTCACTTGCAACTTGCTTTAACATGTTTAACAGTGCATGAATTGTTGTCTAAAACAAAAAAGAATGATGCATTTTATGGCTGGATCTGGTTTTATCACATTCTGAATTGAACGTTGAAAATGAGCTTTTCAGAGCCAGCAGAGGTCAAAATAAGCAGTAATGCAAACTCAGTCAGAGACGTAGATTTTCACTTGCAACTTGCTTTAACATGTTTAACAGTGCATAAATTGTTGTCTAAAACAAAAAAGAATGATGCATTTTATGGCTGGACCTGGTTTTATCACATTCTGAATTGAACGTTGAAAATGAGCTTTTCAGAGCCAGCAGAGGTCAAAATAAGCAGTAATGCAAACTCAGTCAGAGACATAGATTTTCACTTGCAACTTGCTTTAACATGTTTAACAATGCATAAATTGTTGTCTAAAACAAAAAAGAATGATGCATTTTATGGCTGGATCTGTTTTATCACTTTCTGAATTGGACGTTGAAAATGAGCTTATCTCAGCCAGCAGAGAGGTCAAATCACAGTAATGCAAACTCAGTCAGAGACAAAGATTTTCACTTGCAACTTGCTTTAACATGTTTACAGTGCATGAAATGTTGTCTAAAACAAAAAAGTATGGTGCATTTTATGGCTGGATCTGGTTTTATCACATTCTGAATTGAACGTTGAAAATGAGCTTTTCAGAGCCAGCAGAGGTCAAAATAAGCAGTAATGCAAACTCAGTCAGAGACATACATTTTCACTTGCAACTTGCTTTAACATGTTTAACAGTGCATGAATTGTTGTTTAAAACAAAAAAGAATGATGCATTTTATGGCTGGATCTGTTTTATCACTTTCTGAATTGGACGTTGAAAATGAGCTTATCTCAGCCAGCAGAGAGGTCAAATCACAGTAATGCAAACTCAGTCAGAGACATAGATTTTCACTTGCAACTTGCTTTAACATGTTTAACAGTGCATGAATTGTTGTCTAAAACAAAAAAGAATGATGCATTTTATGGCTGGATCTGGTTTTATCACATTCTGAATTGAACGTTGAAAATGAGCTTTTCAGAGCCAGCAGAGGTCAAAATAAGCAGTAATGCAAACTCAGTCAGAGACGTAGATTTTCTCTTGCAACTTGCTTTAACATGTTTAACAGTGCATAAATTGTTGTCTAAAACAAAAAAGAATGATGCATTTTATGGCTGGACCTGGTTTTATCACATTCTGAATTGAACGTTGAAAATGAGCTTTTCAGAGCCAGCAGAGGTCAAAATAAGCAGTAATGCAAACTCAGTCAGAGACATACATTTTCACTTGCAACTTGCTTTAACATGTTTAACAGTGCATGAATTGTTGTTTAAAACAAAAAAGAATGATGCATTTTATGGCTGGATCTGTTTTATCACTTTCTGAATTGGACGTTGAAAATGAGCTTATCTCAGCCAGCAGAGAGGTCAAATCACAGTAATGCAAACTCAGTCAGAGACATAGATTTTCACTTGCAACTTGCTTTAACATGTTTAACAGTGCATGAATTGTTGTCTAAAACAAAAAAGAATGATGCATTTTATGGCTGGATCTGGTTTTATCACATTCTGAATTGAACGTTGAAAATGAGCTTTTCAGAGCCAGCAGAGGTCAAAATAAGCAGTAATGCAAACTCAGTCAGAGACGTAGATTTTCACTTGCAACTTGCTTTAACATGTTTAACAGTGCATAAATTGTTGTCTAAAACAAAAAAGAATGATGCATTTTATGGCTGGACCTGGTTTTATCACATTCTGAATTGAACGTTGAAAATGAGCTTTTCAGAGCCAGCAGAGGTCAAAATAAGCAGTAATGCAAACTCAGTCAGAGACATAGATTTTCACTTGCAACTTGCTTTAACATGTTTAACAATGCATAAATTGTTGTCTAAAACAAAAAAGAATGATGCATTTTATGGCTGGATCTGTTTTTATCACTTTCTGAATTGCACGTTGAAAATGAGCTTATCTCAGCCAGCAGAGAGGTCAAATCACAGTAATGCAAACTCAGTCAGAGACATAGATTTTCACTTGCAACTTGCTTTAACATGTTTAACAGTGCATGAATTGTTGTCTAAAACAAAAAAGAATGATGCATTTTATGGCTGGATCTGGTTTTATCACATTCTGAATTGAACGTTGAAAATGAGCTTTTCAGAGCCAGCAGAGGTCAAAATAAGCAGTAATGCAAACTCAGTCAGAGACGTAGATTTTCACTTGCAACTTGCTTTAACATGTTTAACAGTGCATAAATTGTTGTCTAAAACAAAAAAGAATGATGCATTTTATGGCTGGACCTGGTTTTATCACATTCTGAATTGAACGTTGAAAATGAGCTTTTCAGAGCCAGCAGAGGTCAAAATAAGCAGTAATGCAAACTCAGTCAGAGACATAGATTTTCACTTGCAACTTGCTTTAACATGTTTAACAATGCATAAATTGTTGTCTAAAACAAAAAAGAATGATGCATTTTATGGCTGGATCTGTTTTATCACTTTCTGAATTGGACGTTGAAAATGAGCTTATCTCAGCCAGCAGAGAGGTCAAATCACAGTAATGCAAACTCAGTCAGAGACAAAGATTTTCACTTGCAACTTGCTTTAACATGTTTACAGTGCATGAAATGTTGTCTAAAACAAAAAAGTATGGTGCATTTTATGGCTGGATCTGGTTTTATCACATTCTGAATTGAACGTTGAAAATGAGCTTTTCAGAGCCAGCAGAGGTCAAAATAAGCAGTAATGCAAACTCAGTCAGAGACATACATTTTCACTTGCAACTTGCTTTAACATGTTTAACAGTGCATGAATTGTTGTTTAAAACAAAAAAGAATGATGCATTTTATGGCTGGATCTGTTTTATCACTTTCTGAATTGGACGTTGAAAATGAGCTTATCTCAGCCAGCAGAGAGGTCAAATCACAGTAATGCAAACTCAGTCAGAGACATAGATTTTCACTTGCAACTTGCTTTAACATGTTTAACAGTGCATGAATTGTTGTCTAAAACAAAAAAGAATGATGCATTTTATGGCTGGATCTGGTTTTATCACATTCTGAATTGAACGTTGAAAATGAGCTTTTCAGAGCCAGCAGAGGTCAAAATAAGCAGTAATGCAAACTCAGTCAGAGACGTAGATTTTCTCTTGCAACTTGCTTTAACATGTTTAACAGTGCATAAATTGTTGTCTAAAACAAAAAAGAATGATGCATTTTATGGCTGGACCTGGTTTTATCACATTCTGAATTGAACGTTAAAAATGAGCTTTTCAGAGCCAGCAGAGGTCAAAATAAGCAGTAATGCAAACTCAGTCAGAGACATACATTTTCACTTGCAACTTGCTTTAACATGTTTAACAGTGCATGAATTGTTGTTTAAAACAAAAAAAGAATGATGCATTTTATGGCTGGATCTGTTTTATCACTTTCTGAATTGGACGTTGAAAATGAGCTTATCTCAGCCAGCAGAGAGGTCAAATCACAGTAATGCAAACTCAGTCAGAGACATAGATTTTCACTTGCAACTTGCTTTAACATGTTTAACAGTGCATGAATTGTTGTCTAAAACAAAAAAGAATGATGCATTTTATGGCTGGATCTGGTTTTATCACATTCTGAATTGAACGTTGAAAATGAGCTTTTCAGAGCCAGCAGAGGTCAAAATAAGCAGTAATGCAAACTCAGTCAGAGACGTAGATTTTCACTTGCAACTTGCTTTAACATGTTTAACAGTGCATAAATTGTTGTCTAAAACAAAAAAGAATGATGCATTTTATGGCTGGACCTGGTTTTATCACATTCTGAATTGAACGTTGAAAATGAGCTTTTCAGAGCCAGCAGAGGTCAAAATAAGCAGTAATGCAAACTCAGTCAGAGACATAGATTTTCACTTGCAACTTGCTTTAACATGTTTAACAATGCATAAATTGTTGTCTAAAACAAAAAAGAATGATGCATTTTATGGCTGGATCTGTTTTATCACTTTCTGAATTGGACGTTGAAAATGAGCTTATCTCAGCCAGCAGAGAGGTCAAATCACAGTAATGCAAACTCAGTCAGAGACAAAGATTTTCACTTGCAACTTGCTTTAACATGTTTACAGTGCATGAAATGTTGTCTAAAACAAAAAAGTATGGTGCATTTTATGGCTGGATCTGGTTTTATCACATTCTGAATTGAACGTTGAAAATGAGCTTTTCAGAGCCAGCAGAGGTCAAAATAAGCAGTAATGCAAACTCAGTCAGAGACATATATTTTCACTTGCAACTTGCTTTAACATGTTTAACAGTGCATGAATTGTTGTTTAAAACAAAAAAGAATGATGCATTTTATGGCTGGATCTGTTTTATCACTTTCTGAATTGGACGTTGAAAATGAGCTTATCTCAGCCAGCAGAGAGGTCAAATCACAGTAATGCAAACTCAGTCAGAGACATAGATTTTCACTTGCAACTTGCTTTAACATGTTTAACAGTGCATGAATTGTTGTCTAAAACAAAAAAGAATGATGCATTTTATGGCTGGATCTGGTTTTATCACATTCTGAATTGAACGTTGAAAATGAGCTTTTCAGAGCCAGCAGAGGTCAAAATAAGCAGTAATGCAAACTCAGTCAGAGACGTAGATTTTCTCTTGCAACTTGCTTTAACATGTTTAACAGTGCATAAATTGTTGTCTAAAACAAAAAAGAATTATGCATTTTATGGCTGGACCTGGTTTTATCACATTCTGAATTGAACGTTGAAAATGAGCTTTTCAGAGCCAGCAGAGGTCAAAATAAGCAGTAATGCAAACTCAGTCAGAGACATACATTTTCACTTGCAACTTGCTTTAACATGTTTAACAGTGCATGAATTGTTGTTTAAAACAAAAAAGAATGATGCATTTTATGGCTGGATCTGTTTTATCACTTTCTGAATTGGACGTTGAAAATGAGCTTATCTCAGCCAGCAGAGAGGTCAAATCACAGTAATGCAAACTCAGTCAGAGACATAGATTTTCACTTGCAACTTGCTTTAACATGTTTAACAGTGCATGAATTGTTGTCTAAAACAAAAAAGAATGATGCATTTTATGGCTGGATCTGGTTTTATCACATTCTGAATTGAACGTTGAAAATGAGCTTTTCAGAGCCAGCAGAGGTCAAAATAAGCAGTAATGCAAACTCAGTCAGAGACGTAGATTTTCACTTGCAACTTGCTTTAACATGTTTAACAGTGCATAAATTGTTGTCTAAAACAAAAAAGAATGATGCATTTTATGGCTGGACCTGGTTTTATCACATTCTGAATTGAACGTTGAAAATGAGCTTTTCAGAGCCAGCAGAGGTCAAAATAAGCAGTAATGCAAACTCAGTCAGAGACATAGATTTTCACTTGCAACTTGCTTTAACATGTTTAACAATGCATAAATTGTTGTCTAAAACAAAAAAGAATGATGCATTTTATGGCTGGATCTGTTTTATCACTTTCTGAATTGGACGTTGAAAATGAGCTTATCTCAGCCAGCAGAGAGGTCAAATCACAGTAATGCAAACTCAGTCAGAGACAAAGATTTTCACTTGCAACTTGCTTTAACATGTTTACAGTGCATGAAATGTTGTCTAAAACAAAAAAGTATGGTGCATTTTATGGCTGGATCTGGTTTTATCACATTCTGAATTGAACGTTGAAAATGAGCTTTTCAGAGCCAGCAGAGGTCAAAATAAGCAGTAATGCAAACTCAGTCAGAGACATAGATTTTCACTTGCAACTTGCTTTAACATGTTTAACAGTGCATGAATTGTTGTTTAAAACAAAAAAGAATGATGCATTTTATGGCTGGATCTGTTTTATCACTTTCTGAATTGGACGTTGAAAATGAGCTTATCTCAGCCAGCAGAGAGGTCAAATCACAGTAATGCAAACTCAGTCAGAGACAAAGATTTTCACTTGCAACTTGCTTTAACATGTTTAACAGTGCATGAATTGTTGTCTAAAACAAAAAAGAATGATGCATTTTATGGCTGGATCTGGTTTTATCACATTCTGAATTGAACGTTGAAAATGAGCTTTTCAGAGCCAGCAGAGGTCAAAATAAGCAGTAATGCAAACTCAGTCAGAGACGTAGATTTTCACTTGCAACTTGCTTTAACATGTTTAACAGTGCATAAATTGTTGTCTAAAACAAAAAAGAATGATGCATTTTATGGCTGGATCTGGTTTTATCACATTCTGAATTGAACGTTGAAAATGAGCTTTTCAGAGCCAGCAGAGGTCAAAATAAGCAGTAATGCAAACTCAGTCAGAGACATAGATTTTCACTTGCAACTTGCTTTAACATGTTTAACAATGCATGAATTGTTGTCTAAAACAAAAAAGAATGATGCATTTTATGGCTGGATCTGTTTTATCACTTTCTGAATTGGACGTTGAAAATGAGCTTATCTCAGCCAGCAGAGAGGTCAAATCACAGTAATGCAAACTCAGTCAGAGACATAGATTTTCACTTGCAACTTGCTTTAACATGTTTAACAGTGCATGAAATGTTGTCTAAAACAAAAAAGTATGGTGCATTTTATGGCTGGATCTGGTTTTATCACATTCTGAATTGAACGTTGAAAATGAGCTTTTCAGAGCCAGCAGAGGTCAAAATAAGCAGTAATGCAAACTCAGTCAGAGACATAGATTTTCACTTGCAACTTGCTTTAACATGTTTAACAGTGCATGAATTGTTGTTTAAAACAAAAAAGAATGATGCATTTTATGGCTGGATCTGTTTTATCACTTTCTGAATTGGACGTTGAAAATGAGCTTATCTCAGCCAGCAGAGAGGTCAAATCACAGTAATGCAAACTCAGTCAGAGACAAAGATTTTCACTTGCAACTTGCTTTAACATGTTTAACAGTGCATGAATTGTTGTCTAAAACAAAAAAGAATGATGCATTTTATGGCTGGATCTGGTTTTATCACATTCTGAATTGAACGTTGAAAATGAGCTTTTCAGAGCCAGCAGAGGTCAAAATAAGCAGTAATGCAAACTCAGTCAGAGACATAGATTTTCACTTGCAACTTGCTTTAACATGTTTAACAGTGCATGAATTGTTGTCTAAAACAAAAAAGAATGATGCATTTTATGGCTGGATCTGTTTTATCACTTTCTGAATTGGACGTTGAAAATGAGCTTATCTCAGCCAGCAGAGAGGTTAAATCACAGTAATGCAAACTCAGTCAGAGACATAGATTTTCACTTGCAACTTGCTTTAACATGTTTAACAGTGCATGAATTGTTGTCTAAAACAAAAAAGAATGATGCATTTTATGGCTGGATCTGGTTTTATCACATTCTGAATTGAACGTTGAAAATGAGCTTTTCAGAGCCAGCAGAGGTCAAAATAAGCAGTAATGCAAACTCAGTCAGAGACATAGATTTTCACTTGCAACTTGCTTTAACATGTTTAACAGTGCATGAATTGTTGTCTAAAACAAAAAAAGAATGATGCATTTTATGGCTGGATCTGTTTTATCACTTTCTGAATTGGACGTTGAAAATGAGCTTATCTCAGCCAGCAGAGAGGTCAAATCACAGTAATGCAAACTCAGTCAGAGACATAGATTTTCACTTGCAACTTGCTTTAACATGTTTAACAGTGCATGAATTGTTGTCTAAAACAAAAAAGAATGATGCATTTTATGGCTGGATCTGTTTTATCACTTTCTGAATACGACGTTGAAAATGAGCTTATCTCAGCCAGCAGAGAGGTCAAATCACAGTAATGCAAACTCAGTCAGAGACATAGATTTTCACTTGCAACTTGCTTTAACATGTTTAACAGTGCATGAAATGTTGTCTAAAACAAAAAAGTATGGTGCATTTTATGGCTGGATCTGGTTTTATCACATTCTGAATTGAACGTTGAAAATGAGCTTTTCAGAGCCAGCAGAGGTCAAAATAAGCAGTAATGCAAACTCAGTCAGAGACATAGATTTTCACTTGCAACTTGCTTTAACATGTTTAACAGTGCATGAAATGTTGTCTAAAACAAAAAAGAATGGTGCATTTTATGGCTGGATCTGTTTTCATCACTTTCTGAATTGGACGTTGAAAATGAGCTTATCTCAGCGAGCAGAGAGGTCAAATCACAGTAATGCAAACTCAGTCAGAGACATAGATTTTCACCTGCAACTTGCTTTAACATGTTTAACAGTGCATGAAATGTTGTCTAAAACAAAAAAGAATGATGCATTTTATGGCTGGATCTGTTTTATCACTTTCTGAATTGGACGTTGAAAATGAGCTTATCTCAGCCAGCAGAGAGGTCAAATCACAGTAATGCAAACTCAGTCAGAGACATAGATTTTCACTTGCAACTTGCTTTAACATGTTTAACAGTGCATGAATTGTTGTCTTAAACAAAAAAGAATGATGCATTATATGGCTGGATCTGTTTTATCACTTTCTGAATTGCACGTTGAAAATGAGCTTATCTCAGCCAGCAGAGAGGTCAAATCACAGTAATGCAAACTCAGTCAGAGACATAGATTTTCACTTGCAACTTGCTTTAACATGTTTAACAGTGCATGAATTGTTGTCTAAAACAAAAAAGAATGATGCATTTTATGGCTGGATCTGTTTTTATCACTTTCTGAATTGCACGTTGAAAATGAGCTTATCTCAGCCAGCAGAGAGGTCAAATCACAGTAATGCAAACTCAGTCAGAGACATAGATTTTCACTTGCAACTTGCTTTAACATGTTTAACAGTGCATGAATTGTTGTCTAAAACAAAAAAGAATGATGCATTTTATGGCTGGATCTGGTTTTATCACATTCTGAATTGAACATTGAAAATGAGCTTTTCAGAGCCAGCAGAGGTCGAAATAAGCAGTAATGCAAACTCAGTCAGAGACATAGATTTTCACTTGCAACTTGCTTTAACATGTTTAACAGTGCATGAATTGTTGTCTAAAACAAAAAAGAATGATGCATTGTATGGCTGGATCTGGTTTTATCACATTCTGAATTGAACGTTGAAAATGAGCTTTTCAGAGCCAGCAGAGGTCAAAATAAGCAGTAATGCAAACTCAGTCAGAGACGTAGATTTTCACTTGCAACTTGCTTTAACATGTTTAACAGTGCATGAATTGTTGTCTAAAACAAAAAAGAATGATGCATTTTATGGCTGGATCTGTTTTATCACTTTCTGAATTGGACGTTGAAAATGAGCTTATCTCAGCCAGCAGAGAGGTCAAATCACAGTAATGCAAACTCAGTCAGAGACATAGATTTTCACTTGCAACTTGCTTTAACATGTTTAACAGTGCATGAATTGTTGTCTTAAACAAAAAAGAATGATGCATTATATGGCTGGATCTGTTTTATCACATTCTGAATTGAACGTTGAAAATGAGCTTTTCAGAGCCAGCAGAGGTCAAAATAAGCAGTAATGCAAACTCAGTCAGAGACGTAGATTTTCACTTGCAACTTGCTTTAACATGTTTAACAGTGCATGAATTGTTGTCTAAAACAAAAAAGAATGATGCATTTTATGGCTGGATCTGGTTTTATCACATTCTGAATTGAACGTTGAAAATGAGCTTTTCAGAGCCAGCAGAGGTCAAAATAATTAGTAATGCAAACTCAGTCAGAGACATAGATTTTCACTTGCAACTTGCTTTAACATGTTTAACAATGCATGAATTGTTGTCTAAAACAAAAAAGAATGATGCATTTTATGGCTGGATCTGTTTTATCACTTTCTGAATTGGACGTTGAAAATGAGCTTATCTCAGCCAGCAGAGAGGTCAAATCACAGTAATGCAAACTCAGTCAGAGACATAGATTTTCACTTGCAACTTGCTTTAACATGTTTAACAGTGCATGAATTGTTGTCTAAAACAAAAAAGAATGATGCATTTTATGGCTGGATCTGTTTTATCACTTTCTGAATTGCACGTTGAAAATGAGCTTATCTCAGCCAGCAGAGAGGTCAAATCACAGTAATGCAAACTCAGTCAGAGACATAGATTTTCACTTGCAACTTGCTTTAACATGTTTAACAGTGCATGAATTGTTGTCTAAAACAAAAAAGAATGATGCATTGTATGGCTGGATCTGGTTTTATCACATTCTGAATTGAACGTTGAAAATGAGCTTTTCAGAGCCAGCAGAGGTCAAAATAAGCAGTAATGCAAACTCAGTCAGAGACGTAGATTTTCACTTGCAACTTGCTTTAACATGTTTAACAGTGCATAAATTGTTGTCTAAAACAAAAAAGAATGATGCATTTTATGGCTGGATCTGGTTTTATCACATTCTGAATTGAACGTTGAAAATGAGCTTTTCAGAGCCAGCAGAGGTCAAAATAAGCAGTAATGCAAACTCAGTCAGAGACATAGATTTTCACTTGCAACTTGCTTTAACATGTTTAACAATGCATGAATTGTTGTCTAAAACAAAAAAGAATGATGCATTTTATGGCTGGATCTGTTTTATCACTTTCTGAATACGACGTTGAAAATGAGCTTATCTCAGCCAGCAGAGAGGTCAAATCACAGTAATGCAAACTCAGTCAGAGACATAGATTTTCACTTGCAACTTGCTTTAACATGTTTAACAGTGCATGAAATGTTGTCTAAAACAAAAAAGTATGGTGCATTTTATGGCTGGATCTGGTTTTATCACATTCTGAATTGAACGTTGAAAATGAGCTTTTCAGAGCCAGCAGAGGTCAAAATAAGCAGTAATGCAAACTCAGTCAGAGACATAGATTTTCACTTGCAACTTGCTTTAACATGTTTAACAGTGCATGAAATGTTGTCTAAAACAAAAAAGAATGGTGCATTTTATGGCTGGATCTGTTTTTATCACTTTCTGAATTGGACGTTGAAAATGAGCTTATCTCAGCGAGCAGAGAGGTCAAATCACAGTAATGCAAACTCAGTCAGAGACATAGATTTTCACCTGCAACTTGCTTTAACATGTTTAACAGTGCATGAAATGTTGTCTAAAACAAAAAAGAATGATGCATTTTATGGCTGGATCTGTTTTATCACTTTCTGAATTGGACGTTGAAAATGAGCTTATCTCAGCCAGCAGAGAGGTCAAATCACAGTAATGCAAACTCAGTCAGAGACATAGATTTTCACTTGCAACTTGCTTTAACATGTTTAACAGTGCATGAATTGTTGTCTTAAACAAAAAAGAATGATGCATTATATGGCTGGATCTGTTTTATCACTTTCTGAATTGCACGTTGAAAATGAGCTTATCTCAGCCAGCAGAGAGGTCAAATCACAGTAATGCAAACTCAGTCAGAGACATAGATTTTCACTTGCAACTTGCTTTAACATGTTTAACAGTGCATGAATTGTTGTCTTAAACAAAAAAGAATGATGCATTTTATGGCTGGATCTGTTTTTATCACTTTCTGAATTGCACGTTGAAAATGAGCTTATCTCAGCCAGCAGAGAGGTCAAATCACAGTAATGCAAACTCAGTCAGAGACATAGATTTTCACTTGCAACTTGCTTTAACATGTTTAACAGTGCATGAATTGTTGTCTAAAACAAAAAAGAATGATGCATTTTATGGCTGGATCTGTTTTTATCACTTTCTGAATTGCACGTTGAAAATGAGCTTATCTCAGCCAGCAGAGAGGTCAAATCACAGTAATGCAAACTCAGTCAGAGACATAGATTTTCACTTGCAACTTGCTTTAACATGTTTAACAGTGCATGAATTGTTGTCTAAAACAAAAAAGAATGATGCATTTTATGGCTGGATCTGGTTTTATCACATTCTGAATTGAACGTTGAAAATGAGCTTTTCAGAGCCAGCAGAGGTCAAAATAAGCAGTAATGCAAACTCAGTCAGAGACATAGATTTTCACTTGCAACTTGCTTTAACATGTTTAACAGTGCATGAATTGTTGTCTAAAACAAAAAAGAATGATGCATTGTATGGCTGGATCTGGTTTTATCACATTCTGAATTGAACGTTGAAAATGAGCTTTTCAGAGCCAGCAGAGGTCAAAATAAGCAGTAATGCAAACTCAGTCAGAGACGTAGATTTTCACTTGCAACTTGCTTTAACATGTTTAACAGTGCATGAATTGTTGTCTTAAACAAAAAAGAATGATGCATTTTATGGCTGGATCTGTTTTTATCACTTTCTGAATTGCACGTTGAAAATGAGCTTATCTCAGCCAGCAGAGAGGTCAAATCACAGTAATGCAAACTCAGTCAGAGACATAGATTTTCACTTGCAACTTGCTTTAACATGTTTAACAGTGCATGAATTGTTGTCTAAAACAAAAAAGAATGATGCATTTTATGGCTGGATCTGTTTTTATCACTTTCTGAATTGCACGTTGAAAATGAGCTTATCTCAGCCAGCAGAGAGGTCAAATCACAGTAATGCAAACTCAGTCAGAGACATAGATTTTCACTTGCAACTTGCTTTAACATGTTTAACAGTGCATGAATTGTTGTCTAAAACAAAAAAGAATGATGCATTTTATGGCTGGATCTGGTTTTATCACATTCTGAATTGAACGTTGAAAATGAGCTTTTCAGAGCCAGCAGAGGTCAAAATAAGCAGTAATGCAAACTCAGTCAGAGACATAGATTTTCACTTGCAACTTGCTTTAACATGTTTAACAGTGCATGAATTGTTGTCTAAAACAAAAAAGAATGATGCATTGTATGGCTGGATCTGGTTTTATCACATTCTGAATTGAACGTTGAAAATGAGCTTTTCAGAGCCAGCAGAGGTCAAAATAAGCAGTAATGCAAACTCAGTCAGAGACGTAGATTTTCACTTGCAACTTGCTTTAACATGTTTAACAGTGCATGAATTGTTGTCTAAAACAAAAAAGAATGATGCATTTTATGGCTGGATCTGGTTTTATCACATTCTGAATTGAACGTTGAAAATGAGCTTTTCAGAGCCAGCAGAGGTCAAAATAATTAGTAATGCAAACTCAGTCAGAGACATAGATTTTCACTTGCAACTTGCTTTAACATGTTTAACAATGCATGAATTGTTGTCTAAAACAAAAAAGAATGATGCATTTTATGGCTGGATCTGTTTTATCACTTTCTGAATTGGACGTTGAAAATGAGCTTATCTCAGCCAGCAGAGAGGTCAAATCACAGTAATGCAAACTCAGTCAGAGACATAGATTTTCACTTGCAACTTGCTTTAACATGTTTAACAGTGCATGAAATGTTGTCTAAAACAAAAAAGTATGGTGCATTTTATGGCTGGATCTGGTTTTATCACTTTCTGAATTGAACGTTGAAAATGAGCTTTTCAGAGCCAGCAGAGGTCAAAATAAGCAGTAATGCAAACTCAGTCAGAGACATAGATTTTCACTTGCAACTTGCTTTAACATGTTTAACAGTGCATGAATTGTTGTTTAAAACAAAAAAGAATGATGCATTTTATGGCTGGATCTGTTTTATTACTTTCTGAATTGGACGTTGAAAATGAGCTTATCTCAGCCAGCAGAGAGGTCAAATCACAGTAATGCAAACTCAGTCAGAGACATAGATTTTTACTTGCAACTTGCTTTAACATGTTTAACAATGCATGAATTGTTGTCTAAAACAAAAAAGAATGATGCATTTTATGGCTGGATCTGTTTTATCACTTTCTGAATTGGACGTTGAAAATGAGCTTATCTCAGCCAGCAGAGAGGTCAAATCACAGTAATGCAAACTCAGTCAGAGACATAGATTTTCACTTGCAACTTGCTTTAACATGTTTAACAGTGCATGAATTGTTGTCTAAAACAAAAAAGAATGATGCATTTTATGGCTGGATCTGTTTTATGACTTTCTGAATTGGACGTTGAAAATGAGCTTATCTCAGCCAGCAGAGAGGTCAAATCACAGTAATGCAAACTCAGTCAGAGACATAGATTTTCACTTGCAACTTGCTTTAACATGTTTAACAGTGCATGAATTTTTGTCTAAAACAAAAAAGAATGATGCATTTTATGGCTGAATCTGTTTTATCACTTTCTGAATTGCACGTTGAAAATAAGCTTATCTCAGCCAGCAGAGAGGTCAAATCACAGTAATGCAAACTCAGTCAGAGACATAGATTTTCACTTGCAACTTGCTTTAACATGTTTAACAGTGCATGAAATGTTGTCTAAAACAAAAAAGAATGGTGCATTTTATGGCTGGATCTGTTTTTATCACTTTCTGAATTGGACGTTGAAAATGAGCTTATCTCAGCGAGCAGAGAGGTCAAATCACAGTAATGCAAACTCAGTCAGAGACATAGATTTTCACCTGCAACTTGCTTTAACATGTTTAACAGTGCATGAAATGTGGTCTAAAACAAAAAAGAATGGTGCATTTTATGGCTGGATCTGTTTTTATCACTTTCTGAATTGGACGTTGAAAATGAGCTTATCTCAGCGAGCAGAGAGGTCAAATCACAGTAATGCAAACTCAGTCAGAGACATAGATTTTCACCTGCAACTTGCTTTAACATGTTTAACAGTGCATGAAATGTGGTCTAAAACAAAAAAGAATGGTGCATTTTATGGCTGGATCTGTTTTTATCACTTTCTGAATTGGACGTTGAAAATGAGCTTATCTCAGCGAGCAGAGAGGTCAAATCACAGTAATGCAAACTCAGTCAGAGACATTAATTTTCACCTGCAACTTGCTTTAACATGTTTAACAGTGCATGAAATGTTGTCTAAAACAAAAAAGAATGATGCATTTTATGGCTGGATTTGTTTTATCACTTTCTGAATTGGACGTTGAAAATGAGCTTATCTCAGCCAGCAGAGAGGTCAAATCACAGTAATGCAAACTCAGTCAGAGACATAGATTTTCACTTGCAACTTGCTTTAACATGTTTAACAGTGCATGAATTGTTGTCTAAAACAAAAAAGAATGATGCATTTTATGGCTGGATCTGTTTTTATCACTTTCTGAATTGGACGTTGAAAATGAGCTTATCTCAGCCAGCAGAGAGGTCAAATCACAGTAATGCAAACTCAGTCAGAGACATAGATTTTCACTTGCAACTTGCTTTAACATGTTTAACAGTGCATGAATTGTTGTCTAAAACAAAAAAGAATGATGCATTTTATGGCTGGATCTGGTTTTATCACATTCTGAATTGAACGTTGAAAATGAGCTTTTCAGAGCCAGCAGAGGTCAAAATAAGCAGTAATGCAAACTCAGTCAGAGACATAGATTTTCACTTGCAACTTGCTTTAACATGTTTAACAGTGCATGAAATGTTGTCTAAAACAAAAAAGAATGGTGCATTTTATGGCTGGATCTGTTTTTATCACTTTCTGAATTGGACGTTGAAAATGAGCTTATCTCAGCGAGCAGAGAGGTCAAATCACAGTAATGCAAACTCAGTCAGAGACATAGATTTTCACCTGCAACTTGCTTTAACATGTTTAACAGTGCATGAAATGTTGTCTAAAACAAAAAAGAATGATGCATTTTATGGCTGGATCTGTTTTATCACTTTCTGAATTGGACGTTGAAAATGAGCTTATCTCAGCCAGCAGAGAGGTCAAATCACAGTAATGCAAACTCAGTCAGAGACATAGATTTTCACTTGCAACTTGCTTTAACATGTTTAACAGTGCATGAATTGTTGTCTAAAACAAAAAAGAATGATGCATTATATGGCTGGATCTGTTTTATCACTTTCTGAATTGCACGTTGAAAATGAGCTTATCTCAGCCAGCAGAGAGGTCAAATCACAGTAATGCAAACTCAGTCAGAGACATAGATTTTCACTTGCAACTTGCTTTAACATGTTTAACAGTGCATGAATTGTTGTCTAAAACAAAAAAGAATGATGCATTTTATGGCTGGATCTGTTTTTATCACTTTCTGAATTGCACGTTGAAAATGAGCTTATCTCAGCCAGCAGAGAGGTCAAATCACAGTAATGCAAACTCAGTCAGAGACATAGATTTTCACTTGCAACTTGCTTTAACATGTTTAACAGTGCATGAATTGTTGTCTAAAACAAAAAAGAATGATGCATTTTATGGCTGGATCTGGTTTTATCACATTCTGAATTGAACGTTGAAAATGAGCTTTTCAGAGCCAGCAGAGGTCAAAATAAGCAGTAATGCAAACTCAGTCAGAGACATAGATTTTCACTTGCAACTTGCTTTAACATGTTTAACAGTGCATGAAATGTTGTCTAAAACAAAAAAGAATGGTGCATTTTATGGCTGGATCTGTTTTTATCACTTTCTGAATTGGACGTTGAAAATGAGCTTATCTCAGCGAGCAGAGAGGTCAAATCACAGTAATGCAAACTCAGTCAGAGACATAGATTTTCACCTGCAACTTGCTTTAACATGTTTAACAGTGCATGAAATGTTGTCTAAAACAAAAAAGAATGATGCATTTTATGGCTGGATCTGTTTTATCACTTTCTGAATTGGACGTTGAAAATGAGCTTATCTCAGCCAGCAGAGAGGTCAAATCACAGTAATGCAAACTCAGTCAGAGACATAGATTTTCACTTGCAACTTGCTTTAACATGTTTAACAGTGCATGAATTGTTGTCTAAAACAAAAAAGAATGATGCATTATATGGCTGGATCTGTTTTATCACTTTCTGAATTGCACGTTGAAAATGAGCTTATCTCAGCCAGCAGAGAGGTCAAATCACAGTAATGCAAACTCAGTCAGAGACATAGATTTTCACTTGCAACTTGCTTTAACATGTTTAACAGTGCATGAATTGTTGTCTAAAACAAAAAAGAATGATGCATTTTATGGCTGGATCTGTTTTTATCACTTTCTGAATTGCACGTTGAAAATGAGCTTATCTCAGCCAGCAGAGAGGTCAAATCACAGTAATGCAAACTCAGTCAGAGACATAGATTTTCACTTGCAACTTGCTTTAACATGTTTAACAGTGCATGAATTGTTGTCTAAAACAAAAAAGAATGATGCATTTTATGGCTGGATCTGGTTTTATCACATTCTGAATTGAACGTTGAAAATGAGCTTTTCAGAGCCAGCAGAGGTCAAAATAAGCAGTAATGCAAACTCAGTCAGAGACATAGATTTTCACTTGCAACTTGCTTTAACATGTTTAACAGTGCATGAATTGTTGTCTAAAACAAAAAAGAATGATGCATTGTATGGCTGGATCTGGTTTTATCACATTCTGAATTGAACGTTGAAAATGAGCTTTTCAGAGCCAGCAGAGGTCAAAATAAGCAGTAATGCAAACTCAGTCAGAGACGTAGATTTTCACTTGCAACTTGCTTTAACATGTTTAACAGTGCATGAATTGTTGTCTAAAACAAAAAAGAATGATGCATTTTATGGCTGGATCTGGTTTTATCACATTCTGAATTGAACGTTGAAAATGAGCTTTTCAGAGCCAGCAGAGGTCAAAATAATTAGTAATGCAAACTCAGTCAGAGACATAGATTTTCACTTGCAACTTGCTTTAACATGTTTAACAATGCATGAATTGTTGTCTAAAACAAAAAAGAATGATGCATTTTATGGCTGGATCTGTTTTATCACTTTCTGAATTGGACGTTGAAAATGAGCTTATCTCAGCCAGCAGAGAGGTCAAATCACAGTAATGCAAACTCAGTCAGAGACATAGATTTTCACTTGCAACTTGCTTTAACATGTTTAACAGTGCATGAAATGTTGTCTAAAACAAAAAAGTATGGTGCATTTTATGGCTGGATCTGGTTTTATCACATTCTGAATTGAACGTTGAAAATGAGCTTTTCAGAGCCAGCAGAGGTCAAAATAAGCAGTAATGCAAACTCAGTCAGAGACATAGATTTTCACTTGCAACTTGCTTTAACATGTTTAACAGTGCATGAATTGTTGTTTAAAACAAAAAAGAATGATGCATTTTATGGCTGGATCTGTTTTATCACTTTCTGAATTGGACGTTGAAAATGAGCTTATCTCAGCCAGCAGAGAGGTCAAATCACAGTAATGCAAACTCAGTCAGAGACATAGATTTTTACTTGCAACTTGCTTTAACATGTTTAACAATGCATGAATTGTTGTCTAAAACAAAAAAGAATGATGCATTTTATGGCTGGATCTGTTTTATCACTTTCTGAATTGGACGTTGAAAATGAGCTTATCTCAGCCAGCAGAGAGGTCAAATCACAGTAATGCAAACTCAGTCAGAGACATAGATTTTCACTTGCAACTTGCTTTAACATGTTTAACAGTGCATGAATTGTTGTCTAAAACAAAAAAGAATGATGCATTTTATGGCTGGATCTGTTTTATGACTTTCTGAATTGGACGTTGAAAATGAGCTTATCTCAGCCAGCAGAGAGGTCAAATCACAGTAATGCAAACTCAGTCAGAGACATAGATTTTCACTTGCAACTTGCTTTAACATGTTTAACAGTGCATGAATTTTTGTCTAAAACAAAAAAGAATGATGCATTTTATGGCTGAATCTGTTTTATCACTTTCTGAATTGCACGTTGAAAATAAGCTTATCTCAGCCAGCAGAGAGGTCAAATCACAGTAATGCAAACTCAGTCAGAGACATAGATTTTCACTTGCAACTTGCTTTAACATGTTTAACAGTGCATGAATTGTTGTCTAAAACAAAAAAGAATGATGCATTTTATGGCTGGATCTGTTTTTATCACTTTCTGAATTGGACGTTGAAAATGAGCTTATCTCAGCCAGCAGAGAGGTCAAATCACAGTAATGCAAACTCAGTCAGAGACATAGATTTTCACTTGCAACTTGCTTTAACATGTTTAACAGTGCATGAATTGTTGTCTAAAACAAAAAAGAATGATGCATTGTATGGCTGGATCTGGTTTTATCACATTCTGAATTGAACGTTGAAAATGAGCTTTTCAGAGCCAGCAGAGGTCAAAATAAGCAGTAATGCAAACTCAGTCAGAGACGTAGATTTTCACTTGCAACTTGCTTTAACATGTTTAACAGTGCATGAATTGTTGTCTAAAACAAAAAAGAATGATGCATTTTATGGCTGGATCTGGTTTTATCACATTCTGAATTGAACGTTGAAAATGAGCTTTTCAGAGCCAGCAGAGGTCAAAATAATTAGTAATGCAAACTCAGTCAGAGACATAGATTTTCACTTGCAACTTGCTTTAACATGTTTAACAATGCATGAATTGTTGTCTAAAACAAAAAAGAATGATGCATTTTATGGCTGGATCTGTTTTATCACTTTCTGAATTGGACGTTGAAAATGAGCTTATCTCAGCCAGCAGAGAGGTCAAATCACAGTAATGCAAACTCAGTCAGAGACATAGATTTTCACTTGCAACTTGCTTTAACATGTTTAACAGTGCATGAAATGTTGTCTAAAACAAAAAAGTATGGTGCATTTTATGGCTGGATCTGGTTTTATCACATTCTGAATTGAACGTTGAAAATGAGCTTTTCAGAGCCAGCAGAGGTCAAAATAAGCAGTAATGCAAACTCAGTCAGAGACATAGATTTTCACTTGCAACTTGCTTTAACATGTTTAACAGTGCATGAATTGTTGTTTAAAACAAAAAAGAATGATGCATTTTATGGCTGGATCTGTTTTATCACTTTCTGAATTGGACGTTGAAAATGAGCTTATCTCAGCCAGCAGAGAGGTCAAATCACAGTAATGCAAACTCAGTCAGAGACATAGATTTTTACTTGCAACTTGCTTTAACATGTTTAACAATGCATGAATTGTTGTCTAAAACAAAAAAGAATGATGCATTTTATGGCTGGATCTGTTTTATCACTTTCTGAATTGGACGTTGAAAATGAGCTTATCTCAGCCAGCAGAGAGGTCAAATCACAGTAATGCAAACTCAGTCAGAGACATAGATTTTCACTTGCAACTTGCTTTAACATGTTTAACAGTGCATGAATTGTTGTCTAAAACAAAAAAGAATGATGCATTTTATGGCTGGATCTGTTTTATGACTTTCTGAATTGGACGTTGAAAATGAGCTTATCTCAGCCAGCAGAGAGGTCAAATCACAGTAATGCAAACTCAGTCAGAGACATAGATTTTCACTTGCAACTTGCTTTAACATGTTTAACAGTGCATGAATTTTTGTCTAAAACAAAAAAGAATGATGCATTTTATGGCTGAATCTGTTTTATCACTTTCTGAATTGCACGTTGAAAATAAGCTTATCTCAGCCAGCAGAGAGGTCAAATCACAGTAATGCAAACTCAGTCAGAGACATAGATTTTCACTTGCAACTTGCTTTAACATGTTTAACAGTGCATGAATTGTTGTCTAAAACAAAAAAGAATGATGCATTTTATGGCTGGATCTGTTTTTATCACTTTCTGAATTGGACGTTGAAAATGAGCTTATCTCAGCCAGCAGAGAGGTCAAATCACAGTAATGCAAACTCAGTCAGAGACATAGATTTTCACTTGCAACTTGCTTTAACATGTTTAACAGTGCATGAATTGTTGTCTAAAACAAAAAAGAATGATGCATTTTATGGCTGGATCTGGTTTTATCACATTCTGAATTGAACGTTGAAAATGAGCTTTTCAGAGCCAGCCGAGGTCAAAATAAGCAGTAATGCAAACTCAGTCAGAGACATAGATTTTCACTTGCAACTTGCTTTAACATGTTTAACAGTGCATGAAATGTTGTCTAAAACAAAAAAGAATGGTGCATTTTATGGCTGGATCTGTTTTTATCACTTTCTGAATTGGACGTTGAAAATGAGCTTATCTCAGCGAGCAGAGAGGTCAAATCACAGTAATGCAAACTCAGTCAGAGACATAGATTTTCACCTGCAACTTGCTTTAACATGTTTAACAGTGCATGAAATGTGGTCTAAAACAAAAAAGAATGGTGCATTTTATGGCTGGATCTGTTTTTATCACTTTCTGAATTGGACGTTGAAAATGAGCTTATCTCAGCGAGCAGAGAGGTCAAATCACAGTAATGCAAACTCAGTCAGAGACATTAATTTTCACCTGCAACTTGCTTTAACATGTTTAACAGTGCATGAAATGTTGTCTAAAACAAAAAAGAATGATGCATTTTATGGCTGGATTTGTTTTATCACTTTCTGAATTGGACGTTGAAAATGAGCTTATCTCAGCCAGCAGAGAGGTCAAATCACAGTAATGCAAACTCAGTCAGAGACATAGATTTTCACTTGCAACTTGCTTTAACATGTTTAACAGTGCATGAATTGTTGTCTAAAACAAAAAAGAATGATGCATTTTATGGCTGGATCTGTTTTTATCACTTTCTGAATTGGACGTTGAAAATGAGCTTATCTCAGCCAGCAGAGAGGTCAAATCACAGTAATGCAAACTCAGTCAGAGACATAGATTTTCACTTGCAACTTGCTTTAACATGTTTAACAGTGCATGAATTGTTGTCTAAAACAAAAAAGAATGATGCATTTTATGGCTGGATCTGGTTTTATCACATTCTGAATTGAACGTTGAAAATGAGCTTTTCAGAGCCAGCAGAGGTCAAAATAAGCAGTAATGCAAACTCAGTCAGAGACATAGATTTTCACTTGCAACTTGCTTTAACATGTTTAACAGTGCATGAAATGTTGTCTAAAACAAAAAAGAATGGTGCATTTTATGGCTGGATCTGTTTTTATCACTTTCTGAATTGGACGTTGAAAATGAGCTTATCTCAGCGAGCAGAGAGGTCAAATCACAGTAATGCAAACTCAGTCAGAGACATAGATTTTCACCTGCAACTTGCTTTAACATGTTTAACAGTGCATGAAATGTTGTCTAAAACAAAAAAGAATGGTGCATTTTATGGCTGGATCTGTTTTTATCACTTTCTGAATTGGACGTTGAAAATGAGCTTATCTCAGCGAGCAGAGAGGTCAAATCACAGTAATGCAAACTCAGTCAGAGACATAGATTTTCACCTGCAACTTGCTTTAACATGTTTAACAGTGCATGAAATGTTGTCTAAAACAAAAAAGAATGATGCATTTTATGGCTGGATCTGTTTTATCACTTTCTGAATTGGACGTTGAAAATGAGCTTATCTCAGCCAGCAGAGAGGTCAAATCACAGTAATGCAAACTCAGTCAGAGACATAGATTTTCACTTGCAACTTGCTTTAACATGTTTAACAGTGCATGAATTGTTGTCTTAAACAAAAAAGAATGATGCATTATATGGCTGGATCTGTTTTATCACTTTCTGAATTGCACGTTGAAAATGAGCTTATCTCAGCCAGCAGAGAGGTCAAATCACAGTAATGCAAACTCAGTCAGAGACATAGATTTTCACTTGCAACTTGCTTTAACATGTTTAACAGTGCATGAATTGTTGTCTAAAACAAAAAAGAATGATGCATTTTATGGCTGGATCTGTTTTTATCACTTTCTGAATTGCACGTTGAAAATGAGCTTATCTCAGCCAGCAGAGAGGTCAAATCACAGTAATGCAAACTCAGTCAGAGACATAGATTTTCACTTGCAACTTGCTTTAACATGTTTAACAGTGCATGAATTGTTGTCTAAAACAAAAAAGAATGATGCATTTTATGGCTGGATCTGGTTTTATCACATTCTGAATTGAACGTTGAAAATGAGCTTTTCAGAGCCAGCAGAGGTCAAAATAAGCAGTAATGCAAACTCAGTCAGAGACGTAGATTTTCACTTGCAACTTGCTTTAACATGTTTAACAGTGCATGAATTGTTGTCTAAAACAAAAAAGAATGATGCATTTTATGGCTGGATCTGTTTTTATCACTTTCTGAATTGCACGTTGAAAATGAGCTTATCTCAGCCAGCAGAGAGGTCAAATCACAGTAATGCAAACTCAGTCAGAGACATAGATTTTCACTTGCAACTTGCTTTAACATGTTTAACAGTGCATGAATTGTTGTCTAAAACAAAAAAGAATGATGCATTTTATGGCTGGATCTGGTTTTATCACATTCTGAATTGAACGTTGAAAATGAGCTTTTCAGAGCCAGCAGAGGTCAAAATAAGCAGTAATGCAAACTCAGTCAGAGACGTAGATTTTTACTTGCAACTTGCTTTAACATGTTTAACAGTGCATGAATTGTTGTCTAAAACAAAAAAGAATGATGCATTTTATGGCTGGATCTGGTTTTATCACATTCTGAATTGAACGTTGAAAATGAGCTTTTCAGAGCCAGCAGAGGTCAAAATAATTAGTAATGCAAACTCAGTCAGAGACATAGATTTTCACTTGCAACTTGCTTTAACATGTTTAACAATGCATGAATTGTTGTCTAAAACAAAAAAGAATGATGCATTTTATGGCTGGATCTGTTTTATCACTTTCTGAATTGGACGTTGAAAATGAGCTTATCTCAGCCAGCAGAGAGGTCAAATCACAGTAATGCAAACTCAGTCAGAGACATAGATTTTCACTTGCAACTTGCTTTAACATGTTTAACAGTGCATGAAATGTTGTCTAAAACAAAAAAGTATGGTGCATTTTATGGCTGGATCTGGTTTTATCACATTCTGAATTGAACGTTGAAAATGAGCTTTTCAGAGCCAGCAGAGGTCAAAATAAGCAGTAATGCAAACTCAGTCAGAGACATAGATTTTCACTTGCAACTTGCTTTAACATGTTTAACAGTGCATGAATTGTTGTTTAAAACAAAAAAGAATGATGCATTTTATGGCTGGATCTGTTTTATCACTTTCTGAATTGGACGTTGAAAATGAGCTTATCTCAGCCAGCAGAGAGGTCAAATCACAGTAATGCAAACTCAGTCAGAGACATAGATTTTTACTTGCAACTTGCTTTAACATGTTTAACAATGCATGAATTGTTGTCTAAAACAAAAAAGAATGATGCATTTTATGGCTGGATCTGTTTTATCACTTTCTGAATTGGACGTTGAAAATGAGCTTATCTCAGCCAGCAGAGAGGTCAAATCACAGTAACGCAAACTCAGTCAGAGACATAGATTTTCACTTGCAACTTGCTTTAACATGTTTAACAGTGCATGAATTGTTGTCTAAAACAAAAAAGAATGATGCATTTTATGGCTGGATCTGTTTTATGACTTTCTGAATTGGACGTTGAAAATGAGCTTATCTCAGCCAGCAGAGAGGTCAAATCACAGTAATGCAAACTCAGTCAGAGACATAGATTTTCACTTGCAACTTGCTTTAACATGTTTAACAGTGCATGAATTTTTGTCTAAAACAAAAAAGAATGATGCATTTTATGGCTGAATCTGTTTTATCACTTTCTGAATTGCACGTTGAAAATAAGCTTATCTCAGCCAGCAGAGAGGTCAAATCACAGTAATGCAAACTCAGTCAGAGACATAGATTTTCACTTGCAACTTGCTTTAACATGTTTAACAGTGCATGAATTGTTGTCTAAAACAAAAAAGAATGATGCATTTTATGGCTGGATCTGTTTTTATCACTTTCTGAATTGGACGTTGAAAATGAGCTTATCTCAGCCAGCAGAGAGGTCAAATCACAGTAATGCAAACTCAGTCAGAGACATAGATTTTCACTTGCAACTTGCTTTAACATGTTTAACAGTGCATGAATTGTTGTCTAAAACAAAAAAGAATGATGCATTTTATGGCTGGATCTGGTTTTATCACATTCTGAATTGAACGTTGAAAATGAGCTTTTCAGAGCCAGCAGAGGTCAAAATAAGCAGTAATGCAAACTCAGTCAGAGACATAGATTTTCACTTGCAACTTGCTTTAACATGTTTAACAGTGCATGAAATGTTGTCTAAAACAAAAAAGAATGGTGCATTTTATGGCTGGATCTGTTTTTATCACTTTCTGAATTGGACGTTGAAAATGAGCTTATCTCAGCGAGCAGAGAGGTCAAATCACAGTAATGCAAACTCAGTCAGAGACATAGATTTTCACCTGCAACTTGCTTTAACATGTTTAACAGTGCATGAAATGTGGTCTAAAACAAAAAAGAATGGTGCATTTTATGGCTGGATCTGTTTTTATCACTTTCTGAATTGGACGTTGAAAATGAGCTTATCTCAGCGAGCAGAGAGGTCAAATCACAGTAATGCAAACTCAGTCAGAGACATTAATTTTCACCTGCAACTTGCTTTAACATGTTTAACAGTGCATGAAATGTTGTCTAAAACAAAAAAGAATGATGCATTTTATGGCTGGATTTGTTTTATCACTTTCTGAATTGGACTTTGAAAATGAGCTTATCTCAGCCAGCAGAGAGGTCAAATCACAGTAATGCAAACTCAGTCAGAGACATAGATTTTCACTTGCAACTTGCTTTAACATGTTTAACAATGCATGAATTGTTGTCTAAAACAAAAAAGAATGATGCATTTTATGGCTGGATCTGTTTTTATCACTTTCTGAATTGGACGTTGAAAATGAGCTTATCTCAGCCAGCAGAGAGGTCAAATCACAGTAATGCAAACTCAGTCAGAGACATAGATTTTCACTTGCAACTTGCTTTAACATGTTTAACAGTGCATGAATTGTTGTCTAAAACAAAAAAGAATGATGCATTTTATGGCTGGATCTGGTTTTATCACATTCTGAATTGAACGTTGAAAATGAGCTTTTCAGAGCCAGCAGAGGTCAAAATAAGCAGTAATGCAAACTCAGTCAGAGACATAGATTTTCACTTGCAACTTGCTTTAACATGTTTAACAGTGCATGAAATGTTGTCTAAAACAAAAAAGAATGGTGCATTTTATGGCTGGATCTGTTTTTATCACTTTCTGAATTGGACGTTGAAAATGAGCTTATCTCAGCGAGCAGAGAGGTCAAATCACAGTAATGCAAACTCAGTCAGAGACATAGATTTTCACCTGCAACTTGCTTTAACATGTTTAACAGTGCATGAAATGTTGTCTAAAACAAAAAAGAATGATGCATTTTATGGCTGGATCTGTTTTATCACTTTCTGAATTGGACGTTGAAAATGAGCTTATCTCAGCCAGCAGAGAGGTCAAATCACAGTAATGCAAACTCAGTCAGAGACATAGATTTTCACTTGCAACTTGCTTTAACATGTTTAACAGTGCATGAATTGTTGTCTTAAACAAAAAAGAATGATGCATTATATGGCTGGATCTGTTTTATCACTTTCTGAATTGCACGTTGAAAATGAGCTTATCTCAGCCAGCAGAGAGGTCAAATCACAGTAATGCAAACTCAGTCAGAGACATAGATTTTCACTTGCAACTTGCTTTAACATGTTTAACAGTGCATGAATTGTTGTCTAAAACAAAAAAGAATGATGCATTTTATGGCTGGATCTGTTTTTATCACTTTCTGAATTGCACGTTGAAAATGAGCTTATCTCAGCCAGCAGAGAGGTCAAATCACAGTAATGCAAACTCAGTCAGAGACATAGATTTTCACTTGCAACTTGCTTTAACATGTTTAACAGTGCATGAATTGTTGTCTAAAACAAAAAAGAATGATGCATTTTATGGCTGGATCTGGTTTTATCACATTCTGAATTGAACGTTGAAAATGAGCTTTTCAGAGCCAGCAGAGGTCAAAATAAGCAGTAATGCAAACTCAGTCAGAGACGTAGATTTTCACTTGCAACTTGCTTTAACATGTTTAACAGTGCATGAATTGTTGTCTAAAACAAAAAAGAATGATGCATTTTATGGCTGGATCTGGTTTTATCACATTCTGAATTGAACGTTGAAAATGAGCTTTTCAGAGCCAGCAGAGGTCAAAATAATTAGTAATGCAAACTCAGTCAGAGACATAGATTTTCACTTGCAACTTGCTTTAACATGTTTAACAATGCATGAATTGTTGTCTAAAACAAAAAAGAATGATGCATTTTATGGCTGGATCTGTTTTATCACTTTCTGAATTGGACGTTGAAAATGAGCTTATCTCAGCCAGCAGAGAGGTCAAATCACAGTAATGCAAACTCAGTCAGAGACATAGATTTTCACTTGCAACTTGCTTTAACATGTTTAACAGTGCATGAAATGTTGTCTAAAACAAAAAAGTATGGTGCATTTTATGGCTGGATCTGGTTTTATCACATTCTGAATTGAACGTTGAAAATGAGCTTTTCAGAGCCAGCAGAGGTCAAAATAAGCAGTAATGCAAACTCAGTCAGAGACATAGATTTTCACTTGCAACTTGCTTTAACATGTTTAACAGTGCATGAATTGTTGTTTAAAACAAAAAAGAATGATGCATTTTATGGCTGGATCTGTTTTATCACTTTCTGAATTGGACGTTGAAAATGAGCTTATCTCAGCCAGCAGAGAGGTCAAATCACAGTAATGCAAACTCAGTCAGAGACATAGATTTTCACTTGCAACTTGCTTTAACATGTTTAACAGTGCATGAATTGTTGTCTAAAACAAAAAAGAATGATGCATTTTATGGCTGGATCTGTTTTATGACTTTCTGAATTGGACGTTGAAAATGAGCTTATCTCAGCCAGCAGAGAGGTCAAATCACAGTAATGCAAACTCAGTCAGAGACATAGATTTTCACTTGCAACTTGCTTTAACATGTTTAACAGTGCATGAATTTTTGTCTAAAACAAAAAAGAATGATGCATTTTATGGCTGAATCTGTTTTATCACTTTCTGAATTGCACGTTGAAAATAAGCTTATCTCAGCCAGCAGAGAGGTCAAATCACAGTAATGCAAACTCAGTCAGAGACATAGATTTTCACTTGCAACTTGCTTTAACATGTTTAACAGTGCATGAATTGTTGTCTAAAACAAAAAAGAATGATGCATTTTATGGCTGGATCTGTTTTTATCACTTTCTGAATTGGACGTTGAAAATGAGCTCATCTCAGCCAGCAGAGAGGTCAAATCACAGTAATGCAAACTCAGTCAGAGACATAGATTTTCACTTGCAACTTGCTTTAACATGTTTAACAGTGCATGAATTGTTGTCTAAAACAAAAAAGAATGATGCATTTTATGGCTGGATCTGGTTTTATCACATTCTGAATTGAACGTTGAAAATGAGCTTTTCAGAGCCAGCAGAGGTCAAAATAAGCAGTAATGCAAACTCAGTCAGAGACATAGATTTTCACTTGCAACTTGCTTTAACATGTTTAACAGTGCATGAAATGTTGTCTAAAACAAAAAAGAATGGTGCATTTTATGGCTGGATCTGTTTTTATCACTTTCTGAATTGGACGTTGAAAATGAGGTTATCTCAGCGAGCAGAGAGGTCAAATCACAGTAATGCAAACTCAGTCAGAGACATAGATTTTCACTTGCAACTTGCTTTAACATGTTTAACAGTGCATGAATTGTTGTCTAAAACAAAAAAGAATGATGCATTTTATGGCTGGATCTGTTTTTATCACTTTCTGAATTGCACGTTGAAAATGAGCTTATCTCAGCCAGCAGAGAGGTCAAATCACAGTAATGCAAACTCAGTCAGAGACATAGATTTTCACTTGCAACTTGCTTTAACATGTTTAACAGTGCATGAATTGTTGTCTAAAACAAAAAAGAATGATGCATTTTATGGCTGGATCTGGTTTTATCACATTCTGAATTGAACGTTGAAAATGAGCTTTTCAGAGCCAGCAGAGGTCAAAATAAGCAGTAATGCAAACTCAGTCAGAGACGTAGATTTTCACTTGCAACTTGCTTTAACATGTTTAACAGTGCATGAATTGTTGTCTAAAACAAAAAAGAATGATGCATTTTATGGCTGGATCTGGTTTTATCACATTCTGAATTGAACGTTGAAAATGAGCTTTTCAGAGCCAGCAGAGGTCAAAATAATTAGTAATGCAAACTCAGTCAGAGACATAGATTTTCACTTGCAACTTGCTTTAACATGTTTAACAGTGCATGAATTGTTGTCTAAAACAAAAAAGAATGATGCATTTTATGGCTGGATCTGGTTTTATCACATTCTGAATTGAACGTTGAAAATGAGCTTTTCAGAGCCAGCAGAGGTCAAAATAAGCAGTAATGCAAACTCAGTCAGAGACGTAGATTTTCACTTGCAACTTGCTTTAACATGTTTAACAGTGCATGAATTGTTGTCTAAAACAAAAAAGAATGATGCATTTTATGGCTGGATCTGGTTTTATCACATTCTGAATTGAACGTTGAAAATGAGCTTTTCAGAGCCAGCAGAGGTCAAAATAATTAGTAATGCAAACTCAGTCAGAGACATAGATTTTCACTTGCAACTTGCTTTAACATGTTTAACAATGCATGAATTGTTGTCTAAAACAAAAAAGAATGATGCATTTTATGGCTGGATCTGTTTTATCACTTTCTGAATTGGACGTTGAAAATGAGCTTATCTCAGCCAGCAGAGAGGTCAAATCACAGTAATGCAAACTCAGTCAGAGACATAGATTTTCACTTGCAACTTGCTTTAACATGTTTAACAGTGCATGAAATGTTGTCTAAAACAAAAAAGTATGGTGCATTTTATGGCTGGATCTGGTTTTATCACATTCTGAATTGAACGTTGAAAATGAGCTTTTCAGAGCCAGCAGAGGTCAAAATAAGCAGTAATGCAAACTCAGTCAGAGACATAGATTTTCACTTGCAACTTGCTTTAACATGTTTAACAGTGCATGAATTGTTGTTTAAAACAAAAAAGAATGATGCATTTTATGGCTGGATCTGTTTTATCACTTTCTGAATTGGACGTTGAAAATGAGCTTATCTCAGCCAGCAGAGAGGTCAAATCACAGTAATGCAAACTCAGTCAGAGACATAGATTTTCACTTGCAACTTGCTTTAACATGTTTAACAGTGCATGAATTGTTGTCTAAAACAAAAAAGAATGATGCATTTTATGGCTGGATCTGTTTTATGACTTTCTGAATTGGACGTTGAAAATGAGCTTATCTCAGCCAGCAGAGAGGTCAAATCACAGTAATGCAAACTCAGTCAGAGACATAGATTTTCACTTGCAACTTGCTTTAACATGTTTAACAGTGCATGAATTTTTGTCTAAAACAAAAAAGAATGATGCATTTTATGGCTGAATCTGTTTTATCACTTTCTGAATTGCACGTTGAAAATAAGCTTATCTCAGCCAGCAGAGAGGTCAAATCACAGTAATGCAAACTCAGTCAGAGACATAGATTTTCACTTGCAACTTGCTTTAACATGTTTAACAGTGCATGAATTGTTGTCTAAAACAAAAAAGAATGATGCATTTTATGGCTGGATCTGTTTTTATCACTTTCTGAATTGGACGTTGAAAATGAGCTCATCTCAGCCAGCAGAGAGGTCAAATCACAGTAATGCAAACTCAGTCAGAGACATAGATTTTCACTTGCAACTTGCTTTAACATGTTTAACAGTGCATGAATTGTTGTCTAAAACAAAAAAGAATGATGCATTTTATGGCTGGATCTGGTTTTATCACATTCTGAATTGAACGTTGAAAATGAGCTTTTCAGAGCCAGCAGAGGTCAAAATAAGCAGTAATGCAAACTCAGTCAGAGACATAGATTTTCACTTGCAACTTGCTTTAACATGTTTAACAGTGCATGAAATGTTGTCTAAAACAAAAAAGAATGGTGCATTTTATGGCTGGATCTGTTTTTATCACTTTCTGAATTGGACGTTGAAAATGAGGTTATCTCAGCGAGCAGAGAGGTCAAATCACAGTAATGCAAACTCAGTCAGAGACATAGATTTTCACCTGCAACTTGCTTTAACATGTTTAACAGTGCATGAAATGTGGTCTAAAACAAAAAAGAATGGTGCATTTTATGGCTGGATCTGTTTTTATCACTTTCTGAATTGGACGTTGAAATGAGCTTATCTCAGCGAGCAGAGAGGTCAAATCACAGTAATGCAAACTCAGTCAGAGACATTAATTTTCACCTGCAACTTGCTTTAACATGTTTAACAGTGCATGAAATGTTGTCTAAAACAAAAAAGAATGATGCATTTTATGGCTGGATTTGTTTTATCACTTTCTGAATTGGACGTTGAAAATGAGCTTATCTCAGCCAGCAGAGAGGTCAAATCACAGTAATGCAAACTCAGTCAGAGACATAGATTTTCACTTGCAACTTGCTTTAACATGTTTAACAGTGCATGAATTGTTGTCTAAAACAAAAAAGAATGATGCATTTTATGGCTGGATCTGTTTTTATCACTTTCTGAATTGGACGTTGAAAATGAGCTTATCTCAGCCAGCAGAGAGGTCAAATCACAGTAATGCAAACTCAGTCAGAGACATAGATTTTCACTTGCAACTTGCTTTAACATGTTTAACAGTGCATGAATTGTTGTCTAAAACAAAAAAGAATGATGCATTTTATGGCTGGATCTGGTTTTATCACATTCTGAATTGAACGTTGAAAATGAGCTTTTCAGAGCCAGCAGAGGTCAAAATAAGCAGTAATGCAAACTCAGTCAGAGACATAGATTTTCACTTGCAACTTGCTTTAACATGTTTAACAGTGCATGAAATGTTGTCTAAAACAAAAAAGAATGGTGCATTTTATGGCTGGATCTGTTTTTATCACTTTCTGAATTGGACGTTGAAAATGAGCTTATCTCAGCGAGCAGAGAGGTCAAATCACAGTAATGCAAACTCAGTCAGAGACATAGATTTTCACCTGCAACTTGCTTTAACATGTTTAACAGTGCATGAAATGTTGTCTAAAACAAAAAAGAATGATGCATTTTATGGCTGGATCTGTTTTATCACTTTCTGAATTGGACGTTGAAAATGAGCTTATCTCAGCCAGCAGAGAGGTCAAATCACAGTAATGCAAACTCAGTCAGAGACATAGATTTTCACTTGCAACTTGCTTTAACATGTTTAACAGTGCATGAATTGTTGTCTTAAACAAAAAAGAATGATGCATTATATGGCTGGATCTGTTTTATCACTTTCTGAATTGCACGTTGAAAATGAGCTTATCTCAGCCAGCAGAGAGGTCAAATCACAGTAATGCAAACTCAGTCAGAGACATAGATTTTCACTTGCAACTTGCTTTAACATGTTTAACAGTGCATGAATTGTTGTCTAAAACAAAAAAGAATGATGCATTTTATGGCTGGATCTGTTTTTATCACTTTCTGAATTGCACGTTGAAAATGAGCTTATCTCAGCCAGCAGAGAGGTCAAATCACAGTAATGCAAACTCAGTCAGAGACATAGATTTTCACTTGCAACTTGCTTTAACATGTTTAACAGTGCATGAATTGTTGTCTAAAACAAAAAAGAATGATGCATTTTATGGCTGGATCTGGTTTTATCACATTCTGAATTGAACGTTGAAAATGAGCTTTTCAGAGCCAGCAGAGGTCAAAATAAGCAGTAATGCAAACTCAGTCAGAGACGTAGATTTTCACTTGCAACTTGCTTTAACATGTTTAACAGTGCATGAATTGTTGTCTAAAACAAAAAAGAATGATGCATTTTATGGCTGGATCTGGTTTTATCACATTCTGAATTGAACGTTGAAAATGAGCTTTTCAGAGCCAGCAGAGGTCAAAATAATTAGTAATGCAAACTCAGTCAGAGACATAGATTTTCACTTGCAACTTGCTTTAACATGTTTAACAATGCATGCATTGTTGTCTAAAACAAAAAAGAATGATGCATTTTATGGCTGGATCTGTTTTATCACTTTCTGAATTGGACGTTGAAAATGAGCTTATCTCAGCCAGCAGAGAGGTCAAATCACAGTAATGCAAACTCAGTCAGAGACATAGAATTTCACTTGCAACTTGCTTTAACATGTTTAACAGTGCATGAAATGTTGTCTAAAACAAAAAAGTATGGTGCATTTTATGGCTGAATCTGGTTTTATCACATTCTGAATTGAACGTTGAAAATGAGCTTTTCAGAGCCAGCAGAGGTCAAAATAAGCAGTAATGCAAACTCAGTCAGAGACATAGATTTTCACTTGCAACTTGCTTTAACATGTTTAACAGTGCATGAATTGTTGTCTAAAACAAAAAAGAATGATGCATTTTATGGCTGGACCTGGTTTTATCACATTCTGAATTGAACGTTGAAAATGAGCTTTTCAGAGCCAGCAGAGGTCAAAATAAGCAGTAATGCAAACTCAGTCAGAGACATAGATTTTCACTTGCAACTTGCTTTAACATGTTTAACAATGCATAAATTGTTGTCTAAAACAAAAAAGAATGATGCATTTTATGGCTGGATCTGTTTTATCACTTTCTGAATTGGACGTTGAAAATGAGCTTATCTCAGCCAGCAGAGAGGTCAAATCACAGTAATGCAAACTCAGTCAGAGACAAAGATTTTCACTTGCAACTTGCTTTAACATGTTTACAGTGCATGAAATGTTGTCTAAAACAAAAAAGTATGGTACATTTTATGGCTGGATCTGGTTTTATCACATTCTGAATTGAACGTTGAAAATGAGCTTTTCAGAGCCAGCAGAGGTCAAAATAAGCAGTAATGCAAACTCAGTCAGAGACATAGATTTTCACTTGCAACTTGCTTTAACATGTTTAACAGTGCATGAATTGTTGTTTAAAACAAAAAAGAATGATGCATTTTATGGCTGGATCTGTTTTATCACTTTCTGAATTGGACGTTGAAAATGAGCTTATCTCAGCCAGCAGAGAGGTCAAATCACAGTAATGCAAACTCAGTCAGAGACATAGATTTTCACTTGCAACTTGCTTTAACATGTTTAACAGTGCATGAATTGTTGTCTAAAACAAAAAAGAATGATGCATTTTATGGCTGGATCTGGTTTTATCACATTCTGAATTGAACGTTGAAAATGAGCTTTTCAGAGCCAGCAGAGGTCAAAATAAGCAGTAATGCAAACTCAGTCAGAGACGTAGATTTTCACTTGCAACTTGCTTTAACATGTTTAACAGTGCATAAATTGTTGTCTAAAACAAAAAAGAATGATGCATTTTATGGCTGGACCTGGTTTTATCACATTCTGAATTGAACGTTGAAAATGAGCTTTTCAGAGCCAGCAGAGGTCAAAATAAGCAGTAATGCAAACTCAGTCAGAGACATAGATTTTCACTTGCAACTTGCTTTAACATGTTTAACAATGCATGAATTGTTGTCTAAAACAAAAAAGAATGATGCATTTTATGGCTGGATCTGTTTTATCACTTTCTGAATTGGACGTTGAAAATGAGCTTATCTCAGCCAGCAGAGAGGTCAAATCACAGTAATGCAAACTCAGTCAGAGACATAGATTTTCACTTGCAACTTGCTTTAACATGTTTAACAGTGCATGAAATGTTGTCTAAAACAAAAAAGTATGGTGCATTTTATGGCTGGATCTGGTTTTATCACATTCTGAATTGAACGTTGAAAATGAGCTTTTCAGAGCCAGCAGAGGTCAAAATAAGCAGTAATGCAAACTCAGTCAGAGACATAGATTTTCACTTGCAACTTGCTTTAACATGTTTAACAGTGCATGAATTGTTGTCTAAAACAAAAAAGAATGATGCATTTTATGGCTGGATCTGTTTTATCACTTTCTGAATTGGACGTTGAAAATGAGCTTATCTCAGCCAGCAGAGAGGTTAAATCACAGTAATGCAAACTCAGTCAGAGACATAGATTTTCACTTGCAACTTGCTTTAACATGTTTAACAGTGCATGAATTGTTGTCTAAAACAAAAAAGAATGATGCATTTTATGGCTGGATCTGGTTTTATCACATTCTGAATTGAACGTTGAAAATGAGCTTTTCAGAGCCAGCAGAGGTCAAAATAAGCAGTAATGCAAACTCAGTCAGAGACATAGATTTTCACTTGCAACTTGCTTTAACATGTTTAACAGTGCATGAATTGTTGTCTAAAACAAAAAAGAATGATGCATTTTATGGCTGGATCTGTTTTATCACTTTCTGAATTGGACGTTGAAAATGAGCTTATCTCAGCCAGCAGAGAGGTCAAATCACAGTAATGCAAACTCAGTCAGAGACATAGATTTTCACTTGCAACTTGCTTTAACATGTTTAACAGTGCATGAATTGTTGTCTAAAACAAAAAAGAATGATGCATTTTATGGCTGGATCTGTTTTATCACTTTCTGAATTGCACGTTGAAAATGAGCTTATCTCAGCCAGCAGAGAGGTCAAATCACAGTAATGCAAACTCAGTCAGAGACATAGATTTTCACTTGCAACTTGCTTTAACATGTTTAACAGTGCATGAATTGTTGTCTAAAACAAAAAAGAATGATGCATTGTATGGCTGGATCTGGTTTTATCACATTCTGAATTGAACGTTGAAAATGAGCTTTTCAGAGCCAGCAGAGGTCAAAATAAGCAGTAATGCAAACTCAGTCAGAGACGTAGATTTTCACTTGCAACTTGCTTTAACATGTTTAACAGTGCATAAATTGTTGTCTAAAACAAAAAAGAATGATGCATTTTATGGCTGGATCTGGTTTTATCACATTCTGAATTGAACGTTGAAAATGAGCTTTTCAGAGCCAGCAGAAGTCAAAATAAGCAGTAATGCAAACTCAGTCAGAGACATAGATTTTCACTTGCAACTTGCTTTAACATGTTTAACAATGCATGAATTGTTGTCTAAAACAAAAAAGAATGATGCATTTTATGGCTGGATCTGTTTTATCACTTTCTGAATACGACGTTGAAAATGAGCTTATCTCAGCCAGCAGAGAGGTCAAATCACAGTAATGCAAACTCAGTCAGAGACATAGATTTTCACTTGCAACTTGCTTTAACATGTTTAACAGTGCATGAAATGTTGTCTAAAACAAAAAAGTATGGTGCATTTTATGGCTGGATCTGGTTTTATCACATTCTGAATTGAACGTTGAAAATGAGCTTTTCAGAGCCAGCAGAGGTCAAAATAAGCAGTAATGCAAACTCAGTCAGAGACATAGATTTTCACTTGCAACTTGCTTTAACATGTTTAACAGTGCATGAATTGTTGTCTAAAACAAAAAAGAATGATGCATTTTATGGCTGGATCTGTTTTATCACTTTCTGAATTGGACGTTGAAAATGAGCTTATCTCAGCCAGCAGAGAGGTCAAATCACAGTAATGCAAACTCAGTCAGAGACATAGATTTTCACTTGCAACTTGCTTTAACATGTTTAACAGTGCATGAATTGTTGTCTAAAACAAAAAAGAATGATGCATTTTATGGCTGGATCTGTTTTATCACTTTCTGAATTGCACGTTGAAAATGAGCTTATCTCAGCCAGCAGAGAGGTCAAATCACAGTAATGCAAACTCAGTCAGAGACATAGATTTTCACTTGCAACTTGCTTTAACATGTTTAACAGTGCATGAATTGTTGTCTAAAACAAAAAAGAATGATGCATTGTATGGCTGGATCTGGTTTTATCACATTCTGAATTGAACGTTGAAAATGAGCTTTTCAGAGCCAGCAGAGGTCAAAATAAGCAGTAATGCAAACTCAGTCAGAGACGTAGATTTTCACTTGCAACTTGCTTTAACATGTTTAACAGTGCATAAATTGTTGTCTAAAACAAAAAAGAATGATGCATTTTATGGCTGGATCTGGTTTTATCACATTCTGAATTGAACGTTGAAAATGAGCTTTTCAGAGCCAGCAGAAGTCAAAATAAGCAGTAATGCAAACTCAGTCAGAGACATAGATTTTCACTTGCAACTTGCTTTAACATGTTTAACAATGCATGAATTGTTGTCTAAAACAAAAAAGAATGATGCATTTTATGGCTGGATCTGTTTTATCACTTTCTGAATACGACGTTGAAAATGAGCTTATCTCAGCCAGCAGAGAGGTCAAATCACAGTAATGCAAACTCAGTCAGAGACATAGATTTTCACTTGCAACTTGCTTTAACATGTTTAACAGTGCATGAAATGTTGTCTAAAACAAAAAAGTATGGTGCATTTTATGGCTGGATCTGGTTTTATCACATTCTGAATTGAACGTTGAAAATGAGCTTTTCAGAGCCAGCAGAGGTCAAAATAAGCAGTAATGCAAACTCAGTCAGAGACATAGATTTTCACTTGCAACTTGCTTTAACATGTTTAACAGTGCATGAATTGTTGTCTAAAACAAAAAAGAATGATGCATTTTATGGCTGGATCTGTTTTATCACTTTCTGAATTGGACGTTGAAAATGAGCTTATCTCAGCCAGCAGAGAGGTCAAATCACAGTAATGCAAACTCAGTCAGAGACATAGATTTTCACTTGCAACTTGCTTTAACATGTTTAACAGTGCATGAATTGTTGTCTAAAACAAAAAAGAATGATGCATTTTATGGCTGGATCTGTTTTATCACTTTCTGAATTGCACGTTGAAAATGAGCTTATCTCAGCCAGCAGAGAGGTCAAATCACAGTAATGCAAACTCAGTCAGAGACATAGATTTTCACTTGCAACTTGCTTTAACATGTTTAACAGTGCATGAATTGTTGTCTAAAACAAAAAAGAATGATGCATTGTATGGCTGGATCTGGTTTTATCACATTCTGAATTGAACGTTGAAAATGAGCTTTTCAGAGCCAGCAGAGGTCAAAATAAGCAGTAATGCAAACTCAGTCAGAGACGTAGATTTTCACTTGCAACTTGCTTTAACATGTTTAACAGTGCATAAATTGTTGTCTAAAACAAAAAAGAATGATGCATTTTATGGCTGGATCTGGTTTTATCACATTCTGAATTGAACGTTGAAAATGAGCTTTTCAGAGCCAGCAGAAGTCAAAATAAGCAGTAATGCAAACTCAGTCAGAGACATAGATTTTCACTTGCAACTTGCTTTAACATGTTTAACAATGCATGAATTGTTGTCTAAAACAAAAAAGAATGATGCATTTTATGGCTGGATCTGTTTTATCACTTTCTGAATACGACGTTGAAAATGAGCTTATCTCAGCCAGCAGAGAGGTCAAATCACAGTAATGCAAACTCAGTCAGAGACATAGATTTTCACTTGCAACTTGCTTTAACATGTTTAACAGTGCATGAAATGTTGTCTAAAACAAAAAAGTATGGTGCATTTTATGGCTGGATCTGGTTTTATCACATTCTGAATTGAACGTTGAAAATGAGCTTTTCAGAGCCAGCAGAGGTCAAAATAAGCAGTAATGCAAACTCAGTCAGAGACATAGATTTTCACTTGCAACTTGCTTTAACATGTATAACAGTGCATGAAATGTTGTCTAAAACAAAAAAGAATGGTGCATTTTATGGCTGGATCTGTTTTTATCACTTTCTGAATTGGACGTTGAAAATGAGCTTATCTCAGCGAGCAGAGAGGTCAAATCACAGTAATGCAAACTCAGTCAGAGACATAGATTTTCACCTGCAACTTGCTTTAACATGTTTAACAGTGCATGAAATGTTGTCTAAAACAAAAAAGAATGATGCATTTTATGGCTGGATCTGTTTTATCACTTTCTGAATTGGACGTTGAAAATGAGCTTATCTCAGCCAGCAGAGAGGTCAAATCACAGTAATGCAAACTCAGTCAGAGACATAGATTTTCACTTGCAACTTGCTTTAACATGTTTAACAGTGCATGAATTGTTGTCTTAAACAAAAAAGAATGATGCATTATATGGCTGGATCTGTTTTATCACTTTCTGAATTGCACGTTGAAAATGAGCTTATCTCAGCCAGCAGAGAGGTCAAATCACAGTAATGCAAACTCAGTCAGAGACATAGATTTTCACTTGCAACTTGCTTTAACATGTTTAACAGTGCATGAATTGTTGTCTAAAACAAAAAAGAATGATGCATTTTATGGCTGGATCTGTTTTTATCACTTTCTGAATTGCACGTTGAAAATGAGCTTATCTCAGCCAGCAGAGAGGTCAAATCACAGTAATGCAAACTCAGTCAGAGACATAGATTTTCACTTGCAACTTGCTTTAACATGTTTAACAGTGCATGAATTGTTGTCTAAAACAAAAAAGAATGATGCATTTTATGGCTGGATCTGGTTTTATCACATTCTGAATTGAACGTTGAAAATGAGCTTTTCAGAGCCAGCAGAGGTCAAAATAAGCAGTAATGCAAACTCAGTCAGAGACATAGATTTTCACTTGCAACTTGCTTTAACATGTTTAACAGGCATGAATTGTTGTCTAAAACAAAAAAGAATGATGCATTGTATGGCTGGATCTGGTTTTATCACATTCTGAATTGAACGTTGAAAATGAGCTTTTCAGAGCCAGCAGAGGTCAAAATAAGCAGTAATGCAAACTCAGTCAGAGACGTAGATTTTCACTTGCAACTTGCTTTAACATGTTTAACAGTGCATGAATTGTTGTCTAAAACAAAAAAGAATGATGCATTTTATGGCTGGATCTGGTTTTATCACATTCTGAATTGAACGTTGAAAATGAGCTTTTCAGAGCCAGCAGAGGTCAAAATAAGCAGTAATGCAAACTCAGTCAGAGACATAGATTTTCACTTGCAACTTGCTTTAACATGTTTAACAGTGCATGAATTGTTGTCTAAAACAAAAAAGAATGATGCATTTTATGGCTGGATCTGTTTTATCACTTTCTGAATTGGACGTTGAAAATGAGCTTATCTCAGCCAGCAGAGAGGTTAAATCACAGTAATGCAAACTCAGTCAGAGACATAGATTTTCACTTGCAACTTGCTTTAACATGTTTAACAGTGCATGAATTGTTGTCTAAAACAAAAAAGAATGATGCATTTTATGGCTGGATCTGGTTTTATCACATTCTGAATTGAACGTTGAAAATGAGCTTTTCAGAGCCAGCAGAGGTCAAAATAAGCAGTAATGCAAACTCAGTCAGAGACATAGATTTTCACTTGCAACTTGCTTTAACATGTTTAACAGTGCATGAATTGTTGTCTAAAACAAAAAAGAATGATGCATTTTATGGCTGGATCTGTTTTATCACTTTCTGAATTGGACGTTGAAAATGAGCTTATCTCAGCCAGCAGAGAGGTCAAATCACAGTAATGCAAACTCAGTCAGAGACATAGATTTTCACTTGCAACTTGCTTTAACATGTTTAACAGTGCATGAATTGTTGTCTAAAACAAAAAAGAATGATGCATTTTATGGCTGGATCTGTTTTATCACTTTCTGAATTGCACGTTGAAAATGAGCTTATCTCAGCCAGCAGAGAGGTCAAATAACAGTAATGCAAACTCAGTCAGAGACATAGATTTTCACTTGCAACTTGCTTTAACATGTTTAACAGTGCATGAATTGTTGTCTAAAACAAAAAAGAATGATGCATTGTATGGCTGGATCTGGTTTTATCACATTCTGAATTGAACGTTGAAAATGAGCTTTTCAGAGCCAGCAGAAGTCAAAATAAGCAGTAATGCAAACTCAGTCAGAGACATAGATTTTCACTTGCAACTTGCTTTAACATGTTTAACAATGCATGAATTGTTGTCTAAAACAAAAAAGAATGATGCATTTTATGGCTGGATCTGTTTAATCACTTTCTGAATACGACGTTGAAAATGAGCTTATCTCAGCCAGCAGAGAGGTCAAATCACAGTAATGCAAACTCAGTCAGAGACATAGATTTTCACTTGCAACTTGCTTTAACATGTTTAACAGTGCATGAAATGTTGTCTAAAACAAAAAAGTATGGTGCATTTTATGGCTGGATCTGGTTTTATCACATTCTGAATTGAACGTTGAAAATGAGCTTTTCAGAGCCAGCAGAGGTCAAAATAAGCAGTAATGCAAACTCAGTCAGAGACATAGATTTTCACTTGCAACTTGCTTTAACATGTTTAACAGTGCATGAAATGTTGTCTAAAACAAAAAAGAATGGTGCATTTTATGGCTGGATCTGTTTTTATCACTTTCTGAATTGGACGTTGAAAATGAGCTTATCTCAGCGAGCAGAGAGGTCAAATCACAGTAATGCAAACTCAGTCAGAGACATAGATTTTCACCTGCAACTTGCTTTAACATGTTTATAAGTGCATGAAATGTTGTCTAAAACAAAAAAGAATGATGCATTTTATGGCTGGATCTGTTTTATCACTTTCTGAATTGGACGTTGAAAATGAGCTTATCTCAGCCAGCAGAGAGGTCAAATCACAGTAATGCAAACTCAGTCAGAGACATAGATTTTCACTTGCAACTTGCTTTAACATGTTTAACAGTGCATGAATTGTTGTCTTAAACAAAAAAGAATGATGCATTATATGGCTGGATCTGTTTTATCACTTTCTGAATTGCACGTTGAAAATGAGCTTATCTCAGCCAGCAGAGAGGTCAAATCACAGTAATGCAAACTCAGTCAGAGACATAGATTTTCACTTGCAACTTGCTTTAACATGTTTAACAGTGCATGAATTGTTGTCTAAAACAAAAAAGAATGATGCATTTTATGGCTGGATCTGTTTTTATCACTTTCTGAATTGCACGTTGAAAATGAGCTTATCTCAGCCAGCAGAGAGGTCAAATCACAGTAATGCAAACTCAGTCAGAGACATAGATTTTCACTTGCAACTTGCTTTAACATGTTTAACAGTGCATGAATTGTTGTCTAAAACAAAAAAGAATGATGCATTTTATGGCTGGATCTGGTTTTATCACATTCTGAATTGAACGTTGAAAATGAGCTTTTCAGAGCCAGCAGAGGTCAAAATAAGCAGTAATGCAAACTCAGTCAGAGACATAGATTTTCACTTGCAACTTGCTTTAACATGTTTAACAGTGCATGAATTGTTGTCTAAAACAAAAAAGAATGATGCATTGTATGGCTGGATCTGGTTTTATCACATTCTGAATTGAACGTTGAAAATGAGCTTTTCAGAGCCAGCAGAGGTCAAAATAAGCAGTAATGCAAACTCAGTCAGAGACGTAGATTTTCACTTGCAACTTGCTTTAACATGTTTAACAGTGCATGAATTGTTGTCTAAAACAAAAAAGAATGATGCATTTTATGGCTGGATCTGGTTTTATCACATTCTGAATTGAACGTTGAAAATGAGCTTTTCAGAGCCAGCAGAGGTCAAAATAATTAGTAATGCAAACTCAGTCAGAGACATAGATTTTCACTTGCAACTTGCTTTAACATGTTTAACAATGCATGAATTGTTGTCTAAAACAAAAAAGAATGATGCATTTTATGGCTGGATCTGTTTTATCACTTTCTGAATTGGACGTTGAAAATGAGCTTATCTCAGCCAGCAGAGAGGTCAAATCACAGTAATGCAAACTCAGTCAGAGACATAGATTTTCACTTGCAACTTGCTTTAACATGTTTAACAGTGCATGAATTGTTGTCTAAAACAAAAAAGAATGATGCATTTTATGGCTGGATCTGTTTTATCACTTTCTGAATTGCACGTTGAAAATGAGCTTATCTCAGCCAGCAGAGAGGTCAAATCACAGTAATGCAAACTCAGTCAGAGACATAGATTTTCACTTGCAACTTGCTTTAACATGTTTAACAGTGCATGAATTGTTGTCTAAAACAAAAAAGAATGATGCATTGTATGGCTGGATCTGGTTTTATCACATTCTGAATTGAACGTTGAAAATGAGCTTTTCAGAGCCAGCAGAGGTCAAAATAAGCAGTAATGCAAACTCAGTCAGAGACGTAGATTTTCACTTGCAACTTGCTTTAACATGTTTAACAGTGCATAAATTGTTGTCTAAAACAAAAAAGAATGATGCATTTTATGGCTGGATCTGGTTTTATCACATTCTGAATTGAACGTTGAAAATGAGCTTTTCAGAGCCAGCAGAGGTCAAAATAAGCAGTAATGCAAACTCAGTCAGAGACATAGATTTTTACTTGCAACTTGCTTTAACATGTTTAACAATGCATGAATTGTTGTCTAAAACAAAAAAGAATGATGCATTTTATGGCTGGATCTGTTTTATCACTTTCTGAATACGACGTTGAAAATGAGCTTATCTCAGCCAGCAGAGAGGTCAAATCACAGTAATGCAAACTCAGTCAGAGACATAGATTTTCACTTGCAACTTGCTTTAACATGTTTAACAGTGCATGAAATGTTGTCTAAAACAAAAAAGTATGGTGCATTTTATGGCTGGATCTGGTTTTATCACATTCTGAATTGAACGTTGAAAATGAGCTTTTCAGAGCCAGCAGAGGTCAAAATAAGCAGTAATGCAAACTCAGTCAGAGACATAGATTTTCACTTGCAACTTGCTTTAACATGTTTAACAGTGCATGAAATGTTGTCTAAAACAAAAAAGAATGGTGCATTTTATGGCTGGATCTGTTTTTATCACTTTCTGAATTGGACGTTGAAAATGAGCTTATCTCAGCGAGCAGAGAGGTCAAATCACAGTAATGCAAACTCAGTCAGAGACATAGATTTTCACCTGCAACTTGCTTTAACATGTTTAACAGTGCATGAAATGTTGTCTAAAACAAAAAAGAATGATGCATTTTATGGCTGGATCTGTTTTATCACTTTCTGAATTGGACGTTGAAAATGAGCTTATCTCAGCCAGCAGAGAGGTCAAATCACAGTAATGCAAACTCAGTCAGAGACATAGATTTTCACTTGCAACTTGCTTTAACATGTTTAACAGTGCATGAATTGTTGTCTTAAACAAAAAAGAATGATGCATTATATGGCTGGATCTGTTTTATCACTTTCTGAATTGCACGTTGAAAATGAGCTTATCTCAGCCAGCAGAGAGGTCAATTCACAGTAATGCAAACTCAGTCAGAGACATAGATTTTCACTTGCAACTTGCTTTAACATGTTTAACAGTGCATGAATTGTTGTCTAAAACAAAAAAGAATGATGCATTGTATGGCTGGATCTGGTTTTATCACATTCTGAATTGAACGTTGAAAATGAGCTTTTCAGAGCCAGCAGAGGTCAAAATAAGCAGTAATGCAAACTCAGTCAGAGACGTAGATTTTCACTTGCAACTTGCTTTAACATGTTTAACAGTGCATGAATTGTTGTCTAAAACAAAAAAGAATGATGCATTTTATGGCTGGATCTGGTTTTATCACATTCTGAATTGAACGTTGAAAATGAGCTTTTCAGAGCCAGCAGAGGTCAAAATAATTAGTAATGCAAACTCAGTCAGAGACATAGATTTTCACTTGCAACTTGCTTTAACATGTTTAACAATGCATGAATTGTTGTCTAAAACAAAAAAGAATGATGCATTTTATGGCTGGATCTGTTTTATCACTTTCTGAATTGGACGTTGAAAATGAGCTTATCTCAGCCAGCAGAGAGGTCAAATCACAGTAATGCAAACTCAGTCAGAGACATAGATTTTCACTTGCAACTTGCTTTAACATGTTTAACAGTGCATGAAATGTTGTCTAAAACAAAAAAGTATGGTGCATTTTATGGCTGGATCTGGTTTTATCACATTCTGAATTGAACGTTGAAAATGAGCTTTTCAGAGCCAGCAGAGGTCAAAATAAGCAGTAATGCAAACTCAGTCAGAGACATAGATTTTCACTTGCAACTTGCTTTAACATGTTTAACAGTGCATGAATTGTTGTCTAAAACAAAAAAGAATGATGCATTTTATGGCTGGATCTGTTTTATCACTTTCTGAATTGGACGTTGAAAATGAGCTTATCTCAGCCAGCAGAGAGGTCAAATCACAGTAATGCAAACTCAGTCAGAGACATAGATTTTCACTTGCAACTTGCTTTAACATGTTTAACAGTGCATGAATTGTTGTCTAAAACAAAAAAGAATGATGCATTTTATGGCTGGATCTGTTTTATGACTTTCTGAATTGGACGTTGAAAATGAGCTTATCTCAGCCAGCAGAGAGGTCAAATCACAGTAATGCAAACTCAGTCAGAGACATAGATTTTCACTTGCAACTTGCTTTAACATGTTTAACAGTGCATGAATTTTTGTCTAAAACAAAAAAGAATGATGCATTTTATGGCTGAATCTGTTTTATCACTTTCTGAATTGCACGTTGAAAATAAGCTTATCTCAGCCAGCAGAGAGGTCAAATCACAGTAATGCAAACTCAGTCAGAGACATAGATTTTCACTTGCAACTTGCTTTAACATGTTTAACAGTGCATGAATTGTTGTCTAAAACAAAAAAGAATGATGCATTTTATGGCTGGATCTGTTTTTATCACTTTCTGAATTGGACGTTGAAAATGAGCTTATCTCAGCCAGCAGAGAGGTCAAATCACAGTAATGCAAACTCAGTCAGAGACATAGATTTTCACTTGCAACTTGCTTTAACATGTTTACAGTGCATGAAATGTTGTCTAAAACAAAAAAGTATGGTGCATTTTATGGCTGGATCTGGTTTTATCACATTCTGAATTGAACGTTGAAAATGAGCTTTTCAGAGCCAGCAGAGGTCAAAATAAGCAGTAATGCAAACTCAGTCAGAGACATAGATTTTCACTTGCAACTTGCTTTAACATGTTTAACAGTGCATGAATTGTTGTTTAAAACAAAAAAGAATGATGCATTTTATGGCTGGATCTGGTTTTATCACATTCTGAATTGAATGTTGAAAATGAGCTTTTCAGAGCCAGCAGAGGTCAAAATAAGCAGTATTGCAAACTCAGTCAGAGACATAGATTTTCACTTGCAACTTGCTTTAACATGTTTAACAGTGCATGAATTGTTGTCTAAAACAAAAAAGAATGATGCATTTTATGGCTGGATCTGTTTTTATCACTTTCTGAATTGCACGTTGAAAATGAGCTTATCTCAGCCAGCAGAGAGGTCAAATCACAGTAATGCAAACTCAGTCAGAGACATAGATTTTCACTTGCAACTTGCTTTAACATGTTTAACAGTGCATGAATTGTTGTCTAAAACAAAAAAGAATGATGCATTTTATGGCTGGATCTGGTTTTATCACATTCTGAATTGAACGTTGAAAATGAGCTTTTCAGAGCCAGCAGAGGTCAAAATAAGCAGTAATGCAAACTCAGTCAGAGACATAGATTTTCACTTGCAACTTGCTTTAACATGTTTAACAGTGCATGAAATGTTGTCTAAAACAAAAAAGAATGGTGCATTTTATGGCTGGATCAGTTTTTATCACTTTCTGAATTGGACGTTGAAAATGAGCTTATCTCAGCGAGCAGAGAGGTCAAATCACAGTAATGCAAACTCAGTCAGAGACATAGATTTTCACCTGCAACTTGCTTTAACATGTTTAACAGTGCATGAAATGTTGTCTAAAACAAAAAAGAATGATGCATTTTATGGCTGGATCTGTTTTATCACTTTCTGAATTGGACGTTGAAAATGAGCTTATCTCAGCCAGCAGAGAGGTCAAATCACAGTAATGCAAACTCAGTCAGAGACATAGATTTTCACTTGCAACTTGCTTTAACATGTTTAACAGTGCATGAATTGTTGTCTAAAACAAAAAAGAATGATGCATTTTATGGCTGGATCTGTTTTTATCACTTTCTGAATTGCACGTTGAAAATGAGCTTATCTCAGCCAGCAGAGAGGTCAAATCACAGTAATGCAAACTCAGTCAGAGACATAGATTTTCACTTGCAACTTGCTTTAACATGTTTAACAGTGCATGAATTGTTGTCTAAAACAAAAAAGAATGATGCATTTTATGGCTGGATCTGGTTTTATCACATTCTGAATTGAACGTTGAAAATGAGCTTTTCAGAGCCAGCAAAGGTCAAAAATAAGCAGTAATGCAAACTCAGTCAGAGACATAGATTTTCACTTGCAACTTGCTTTAACATGTTTAACAGTGCATGAATTGATGTCTAAAACAAAAAAGAATGATGCATTGTATGGCTGGATCTGGTTTTATCACATTCTGAATTGAACGTTGAAAATGAGCTTTTCAGAGCCAGCAGAGGTCAAAATAAGCAGTAATGCAAACTCAGTCAGAGACGTAGATTTTCACTTGCAACTTGCTTTAACATGTTTAACAGTGCATAAATTGTTGTCTAAAACAAAAAAGAATGATGCATTTTATGGCTGGACCTGGTTTTATCACATTCTGAATTGAACGTTGAAAATGAGCTTTTCAGAGCCAGCAGAGGTCAAAATAAGCAGTAATGCAAACTCAGTCAGAGACATAGATTTTCACTTGCAACTTGCTTTAACATGTTTAACAATGCATAAATTGTTGTCTAAAACAAAAAAGAAAGATGCATTTTATGGCTGGATCTGTTTTATCACTTTCTGAATTGGACGTTGAAAATGAGCTTATCTCAGCCAGCAGAGAGGTCAAATCACAGTAATGCAAACTCAGTCAGAGACATAGATTTTCACTTGCAACTTGCTTTAACATGTTTAACAGTGCATGAATTGTTGTCTAAAACAAAAAAGAATGATGCATTTTATGGCTGGATCTGTTTTTATCACTTTCTGAATTGGACGTTGAAAATGAGCTTATCTCAGCCAGCAGAGAGGTCAAATCACAGTAATGCAAACTCAGTCAGAGACATAGATTTTCACTTGCAACTTGCTTTAACATGTTTAACAGTGCATGAATTGTTGTCTAAAACAAAAAAGAATGATGCATTTTATGGCTGGATCTGGTTTTATCACATTCTGAATTGAACGTTGAAAATGAGCTTTTCAGAGCCAGCAGAGGTCAAAATAAGGAGTAATGCAAACTCAGTCAGAGACATAGATTTTCACTTGCAACTTGCTTTAACATGTTTAACAATGCATAAATTGTTGTCTAAAACAAAAAAGAAAGATGCATTTTATGGCTGGATCTGTTTTATCACTTTCTGAATTGGACGTTGAAAATGAGCTTATCTCAGCCAGCAGAGAGGTCAAATCACAGTAATGCAAACTCAGTCAGAGACATAGATTTTCACTTGCAACTTGCTTTAACATGTTTAACAGTGCATGAATTGTTGTCTAAAACAAAAAAGAATGATGCATTTTATGGCTGGATCTGTTTTTATCACTTTCTGAATTGGACGTTGAAAATGAGCTTATCTCAGCCAGCAGAGAGGTCAAATCACAGTAATGCAAACTCAGTCAGAGACATAGATTTTCACTTGCAACTTGCTTTAACATGTTTAACAGTGCATGAATTGTTGTCTAAAACAAAAAAGAATGATGCATTTTATGGCTGGATCTGGTTTTATCACATTCTGAATTGAACGTTGAAAATGAGCTTTTCAGAGCCAGCAGAGGTCAAAATAAGGAGTAATGCAAACTCAGTCAGAGACATAGATTTTCACTTGCAACTTGCTTTAACATGTTTAACAGTGCATGAATTGTTGTTTAAAACAAAAAAGAATGATGCATTTTATGGCTGGATCTGTTTTATCACTTTCTGAATTGGACGTTGAAAATGAGCTTATCTCAGCCAGCAGAGAGGTCAAATCACAGTAATGCAAACTCAGTCAGAGACATAGATTTTCACTTGCAACTTGCTTTAACATGTTTAACAGTGCATGAATTGTTGTCTAAAACAAAAAAGAATGATGCATTTTATGGCTGGATCTGGTTTTATCACATTCTGAATTGAATGTTGAAAATGAGCTTTTCAGAGCCAGCAGAGGTCAAAATAAGCAGTAATGCAAACTCAGTCAGAGACATAGATTTTCACTTGCAACTTGCTTTAACATGTTTAACAGTGCATGAAATGTTGTCTAAAACAAAAAAGAATGGTGCATTTTATGGCTGGATCTGTTTTTATCACTTTCTGAATTGGACGTTGAAAATGAGCTTATCTCAGCGAGCAGAGAGGTCAAATCACAGTAATGCAAACTCAGTCAGAGACATAGATTTTCACCTGCAACTTGCTTTAACATGTTTAACAGTGCATGAAATGTTGTCTAAAACAAAAAAGAATGATGCATTTTATGGCTGGATCTGTTTTATCACTTTCTGAATTGGACGTTGAAAATGAGCTTATCTCAGCCAGCAGAGAGGTCAAATCACAGTAATGCAAACTCAGTCAGAGACATAGATTTTCACTTGCAACTTGCTTTAACATGTTTAACAGTGCATGAATTGTTGTCTAAAACAAAAAAGAATGATGCATTTTATGGCTGGATCTGTTTTTATCACTTTCTGAATTGCACGTTGAAAATGAGCTTATCTCAGCCAGCAGAGAGGTCAAATCACAGTAATGCAAACTCAGTCAGAGACATAGATTTTCACTTGCAACTTGCTTTAACATGTTTAACAGTGCATGAATTGTTGTCTAAAACAAAAAAGAATGATGCATTTTATGGCTGGATCTGGTTTTATCACATTCTGAATTGAACGTTGAAAATGAGCTTTTCAGAGCCAGCAGAGGTCAAAATAAGCAGTAATGCAAACTCAGTCAGAGACATAGATTTTCACTTGCAACTTGCTTTAACATGTTTAACAGTGCATGAATTGATGTCTAAAACAAAAAAGAATGATGCATTGTATGGCTGGATCTGGTTTTATCACATTCTGAATTGAACGTTGAAAATGAGCTTTTCAGAGCCAGCAGAGGTCAAAATAAGCAGTAATGCAAACTCAGTCAGAGACATAGATTTTCACTTGCAACTTGCTTTAACATGTTTAACAATGCATAAATTGTTGTCTAAAACAAAAAAGAAAGATGCATTTTATGGCTGGATCTGTTTTATCACTTTCTGAATTGGACGTTGAAAATGAGCTTATCTCAGCCAGCAGAGAGGTCAAATCACAGTAATGCAAACTCAGTCAGAGACATAGATTTTCACTTGCAACTTGCTTTAACATGTTTAACAGTGCATATCTCAGCCAGCAGAGAGGTCAAATCACAGTAATGCAAACTCAGTCAGAGACATAGATTTTCACTTGCAACTTGCTTTAACATGTTTAACAGTGCATGAATTGTTGTCTAAAACAAAAAAGAATGATGCATTTTATGGCTGGATCTGTTTTTATCACTTTCTGAATTGCACGTTGAAAATGAGCTTATCTCAGCCAGCAGAGAGGTCAAATCACAGTAATGCAAACTCAGTCAGAGACATAGATTTTCACTTGCAACTTGCTTTAACATGTTTAACAGTGCATGAATTGTTGTCTAAAACAAAAAAGAATGATGCATTTTATGGCTGGATCTGGTTTTATCACATTCTGAATTGAACGTTGAAAATGAGCTTTTCAGAGCCAGCAGAGGTCAAAATAAGCAGTAATGCAAACTCAGTCAGAGACATAGATTTTCACTTGCAACTTGCTTTAACATGTTTAACAGTGCATGAATTGATGTCTAAAACAAAAAAGAATGATGCATTGTATGGCTGGATCTGGTTTTATCACATTCTGAATTGAACGTTGAAAATGAGCTTTTCAGAGCCAGCAGAGGTCAAAATAAGCAGTAATGCAAACTCAGTCAGAGACGTAGATTTTCACTTGCAACTTGCTTTAACATGTTTAACAGTGCATAAATTGTTGTCTAAAACAAAAAAGAATGATGCATTTTATGGCTGGACCTGGTTTTATCACATTCTGAATTGAACGTTGAAAATGAGCTTTTCAGAGCCAGCAGAGGTCAAAATAAGCAGTAATGCAAACTCAGTCAGAGACATAGATTTTCACTTGCAACTTGCTTTAACATGTTTAACAATGCATAAATTGTTGTCTAAAACAAAAAAGAATGATGCATTTTATGGCTGGATCTGTTTTATCACTTTCTGAATTGGACGTTGAAAATGAGCTTATCTCAGCCAGCAGAGAGGTCAAATCACAGTAATGCAAACTCAGTCAGAGACAAAGATTTTCACTTGCAACTTGCTTTAACATGTTTACAGTGCATGAAATGTTGTCTAAAACAAAAAAGTATGGTGCATTTTATGGCTGGATCTGGTTTTATCACATTCTGAATTGAACGTTGAAAATGAGCTTTTCAGAGCCAGCAGAGGTCAAAATAAGCAGTAATGCAAACTCAGTCAGAGACATAGATTTTCACTTGCAACTTGCTTTAACATGTTTAACAGTGCATGAATTGTTGTTTAAAACAAAAAAGAATGATGCATTTTATGGCTGGATCTGTTTTATCACTTTCTGAATTGGACGTTGAAAATGAGCTTATCTCAGCCAGCAGAGAGGTCAAATCACAGTAATGCAAACTCAGTCAGAGACAAAGATTTTCACTTGCAACTTGCTTTAACATGTTTACAGTGCATGAAATGTTGTCTAAAACAAAAAAGTATGGTGCATTTTATGGCTGGATCTGGTTTTATCACATTCTGAATTGAACGTTGAAAATGAGCTTTTCAGAGCCAGCAGAGGTCAAAATAAGCAGTAATGCAAACTCAGTCAGAGACATAGATTTTCACTTGCAACTTGCTTTAACATGTTTAACAGTGCATGAATTGTTGTTTAAAACAAAAAAGAATGATGCATTTTATGGCTGGATCTGTTTTATCACTTTCTGAATTGGACGTTGAAAATGAGCTTATCTCAGCCAGCAGAGAGGTCAAATCACAGTAATGCAAACTCAGTCAGAGACAAAGATTTTCACTTGCAACTTGCTTTAACATGTTTAACAGTGCATGAATTGTTGTCTAAAACAAAAAAGAATGATGCATTTTATGGCTGGATCTGGTTTTATCACATTCTGAATTGAACGTTGAAAATGAGCTTTTCAGAGCCAGCAGAGGTCAAAATAAGCAGTAATGCAAACTCAGTCAGAGACGTAGATTTTCACTTGCAACTTGCTTTAACATGTTTAACAGTGCATAAATTGTTGTCTAAAACAAAAAAGAATGATGCATTTTATGGCTGGATCTGGTTTTATCACATTCTGAATTGAACGTTGAAAATGAGCTTTTCAGAGCCAGCAGAGGTCAAAATAAGCAGTAATGCAAACTCAGTCAGAGACATAGATTTTCACTTGCAACTTGCTTTAACATGTTTAACAATGCATGAATTGTTGTCTAAAACAAAAAAGAATGATGCATTTTATGGCTGGATCTGTTTTATCACTTTCTGAATTGGACGTTGAAAATGAGCTTATCTCAGCCAGCAGAGAGGTCAAATCACAGTAATGCAAACTCAGTCAGAGACATAGATTTTCACTTGCAACTTGCTTTAACATGTTTAACAGTGCATGAAATGTTGTCTAAAACAAAAAAGTATGGTGCATTTTATGGCTGGATCTGGTTTTATCACATTCTGAATTGAACGTTGAAAATGAGCTTTTCAGAGCCAGCAGAGGTCAAAATAAGCAGTAATGCAAACTCAGTCAGAGACATAGATTTTCACTTGCAACTTGCTTTAACATGTTTAACAGTGCATGAATTGTTGTTTAAAACAAAAAAGAATGATGCATTTTATGGCTGGATCTGTTTTATCACTTTCTGAATTGGACGTTGAAAATGAGCTTATCTCAGCCAGCAGAGAGGTCAAATCACAGTAATGCAAACTCAGTCAGAGACATAGATTTTCACTTGCAACTTGCTTTAACATGTTTAACAGTGCATGAATTGTTGTCTAAAACAAAAAAGAATGATGCATTTTATGGCTGGATCTGTTTTTATCACTTTCTGAATTGGACGTTGAAAATGAGCTTATCTCAGCCAGCAGAGAGGTCAAATCACAGTAATGCAAACTCAGTCAGAGACATAGATTTTCACTTGCAACTTGCTTTAACATGTTTAACAGTGCATGAATTGTTGTCTAAAACAAAAAAGAATGATGCATTTTATGGCTGGATCTGGTTTTATCACATTCTGAATTGAACGTTGAAAATGAGCTTTTCAGAGCCAGCAGAGGTCAAAATAAGCAGTAATGCAAACTCAGTCAGAGACATAGATTTTCACTTGCAACTTGCTTTAACATGTTTAACAGTGCATGAAATGTTGTCTAAAACAAAAAAGAATGGTGCATTTTATGGCTGGATCTGTTTTTATCACTTTCTGAATTGGACGTTGAAAATGAGCTTATCTCAGCGAGCAGAGAGGTCAAATCACAGTAATGCAAACTCAGTCAGAGACATAGATTTTCACCTGCAACTTGCTTTAACATGTTTAACAGTGCATGAAATGTTGTCTAAAACAAAAAAGAATGATGCATTTTATGGCTGGATCTGTTTTATCACTTTCTGAATTGGACGTTGAAAATGAGCTTATCTCAGCCAGCAGAGAGGTCAAATCACAGTAATGCAAACTCAGTCAGAGACATAGATTTTCACTTGCAACTTGCTTTAACATGTTTAACAGTGCATGAATTGTTGTCTAAAACAAAAAAGAATGATGCATTTTATGGCTGGATCTGTTTTTATCACTTTCTGAATTGCACGTTGAAAATGAGCTTATCTCAGCCAGCAGAGAGGTCAAATCACAGTAATGCAAACTCAGTCAGAGACATAGATTTTCACTTGCAACTTGCTTTAACATGTTTAACAGTGCATGAATTGTTGTCTAAAACAAAAAAGAATGATGCATTTTATGGCTGGATCTGGTTTTATCACATTCTGAATTGAACGTTGAAAATGAGCTTTTCAGAGCCAGCAGAGGTCAAAATAAGCAGTAATGCAAACTCAGTCAGAGACATAGATTTTCACTTGCAACTTGCTTTAACATGTTTAACAGTGCATGAATTGATGTCTAAAACAAAAAAGAATGATGCATTGTATGGCTGGATCTGGTTTTATCACATTCTGAATTGAACGTTGAAAATGAGCTTTTCAGAGCCAGCAGAGGTCAAAATAAGCAGTAATGCAAACTCAGTCAGAGACGTAGATTTCCACTTGCAACTTGCTTTAACATGTTTAACAGTGCATAAATTGTTGTCTAAAACAAAAAAGAATGATGCATTTTATGGCTGGACCTGGTTTTATCACATTCTGAATTGAACGTTGAAAATGAGCTTTTCAGAGCCAGCAGAGGTCAAAATAAGCAGTAATGCAAACTCAGTCAGAGACATAGATTTTCACTTGCAACTTGCTTTAACATGTTTAACAATGCATAAATTGTTGTCTAAAACAAAAAAGAATGATGCATTTTATGGCTGGATCTGTTTTATCACTTTCTGAATTGGACGTTGAAAATGAGCTTATCTCAGCCAGCAGAGAGGTCAAATCACAGTAATGCAAACTCAGTCAGAGACAAAGATTTTCACTTGCAACTTGCTTTAACATGTTTACAGTGCATGAAATGTTGTCTAAAACAAAAAAGTATGGTGCATTTTATGGCTGGATCTGGTTTTATCACATTCTGAATTGAACGTTGAAAATGAGCTTTTCAGAGCCAGCAGAGGTCAAAATAAGCAGTAATGCAAACTCAGTCAGAGACATAGATTTTCACTTGCAACTTGCTTTAACATGTTTAACAGTGCATGAATTGTTGTTTAAAACAAAAAAGAATGATGCATTTTATGGCTGGATCTGTTTTATCACTTTCTGAATTGGACGTTGAAAATGAGCTTATCTCAGCCAGCAGAGAGGTCAAATCACAGTAATGCAAACTCAGTCAGAGACAAAGATTTTCACTTGCAACTTGCTTTAACATGTTTAACAGTGCATGAATTGTTGTCTAAAACAAAAAAGAATGATGCATTTTATGGCTGGATCTGGTTTTATCACATTCTGAATTGAACGTTGAAAATGAGCTTTTCAGAGCCAGCAGAGGTCAAAATAAGCAGTAATGCAAACTCAGTCAGAGACGTAGATTTTCACTTGCAACTTGCTTTAACTTGTTTAACAGTGCATAAATTGTTGTCTAAAACAAAAAAGAATGATGCATTTTATGGCTGGATCTGGTTTTATCACATTCTGAATTGAACGTTGAAAATGAGCTTTTCAGAGCCAGCAGAGGTCAAAATAAGCAGTAATGCAAACTCAGTCAGAGACATAGATTTTCACTTGCAACTTGCTTTAACATGTTTAACAATGCATGAATTGTTGTCTAAAACAAAAAAGAATGATGCATTTTATGGCTGGATCTGTTTTATCACTTTCTGAATTGGACGTTGAAAATGAGCTTATCTCAGCCAGCAGAGAGGTCAAATCACAGTAATGCAAACTCAGTCAGAGACATAGATTTTCACTTGCAACTTGCTTTAACATGTTTAACAGTGCATGAAATGTTGTCTAAAACAAAAAAGTATGGTGCATTTTATGGCTGGATCTGGTTTTATCACATTCTGAATTGAACGTTGAAAATGAGCTTTTCAGAGCCAGCAGAGGTCAAAATAAGCAGTAATGCAAACTCAGTCAGAGACATAGATTTTCACTTGCAACTTGCTTTAACATGTTTAACAGTGCATGAATTGTTGTTTAAAACAAAAAAGAATGATGCATTTTATGGCTGGATCTGTTTTATCACTTTCTGAATTGGACGTTGAAAATGAGCTTATCTCAGCCAGCAGAGAGGTCAAATCACAGTAATGCAAACTCAGTCAGAGACAAAGATTTTCACTTGCAACTTGCTTTAACATGTTTAACAGTGCATGAATTGTTGTCTAAAACAAAAAAGAATGATGCATTTTATGGCTGGATCTGGTTTTATCACATTCTGAATTGAACGTTGAAAATGAGCTTTTCAGAGCCAGCAGAGGTCAAAATAAGCAGTAATGCAAACTCAGTCAGAGACGTAGATTTTCACTTGCAACTTGCTTTAACATGTTTAACAGTGCATGAATTGTTGTCTAAAACAAAAAAGAATGATGCATTTTATGGCTGGATCTGGTTTTATCACATTCTGAATTGAACGTTGAAAATGAGCTTTTCAGAGCCAGCAGAGGTCAAAATAATTAGTAATGCAAACTCAGTCAGAGACATAGATTTTCACTTGCAACTTGCTTTAACATGTTTAACAGTGCATGAAATGTTGTCTAAAACAAAAAAGAATGGTGCATTTTATGGCTGGATCTGTTTTTATCACTTTCTGAATTGGACGTTGAAAATGAGCTTATCTCAGCGAGCAGAGAGGTCAAATCACAGTAATGCAAACTCAGTCAGAGACATAGATTTTCACCTGCAACTTGCTTTAACATGTTTAACAGTGCATGAAATGTTGTCTAAAACAAAAAAGAATGATGCATTTTATGGCTGGATCTGTTTTATCACTTTCTGAATTGGACGTTGAAAATGAGCTTATCTCAGCCAGCAGAGAGGTCAAATCACAGTAATGCAAACTCAGTCAGAGACATAGATTTTCACTTGCAACTTGCTTTAACATGTTTAACAGTGCATGAATTGTTGTCTTAAACAAAAAAGAATGATGCATTATATGGCTGGATCTGTTTTATCACTTTCTGAATTGCACGTTGAAAATGAGCTTATCTCAGCCAGCAGAGAGGTCAAATCACAGTAATGCAAACTCAGTCAGAGACATAGATTTTCACTTGCAACTTGCTTTAACATGTTTAACAGTGCATGAAATGTTGTCTAAAACAAAAAAGAATGGTGCATTTTATGGCTGGATCTGGTTTTATCACATTCTGAATTGAACGTTGAAAATGAGCTTTTCAGAGCCAGCAGAGGTCAAAATAAGCAGTAATGCAAACTCAGTCAGAGACATAGATTTTCACTTGCAACTTGCTTTAACATGTTTAACAGTGCATGAATTGTTGTCTAAAACAAAAAAGAATGATGCATTTTATGGCTGGATCTGTTTTATCACTTTCTGAATTGGACGTTGAAAATGAGCTTATCTCAGCCAGCAGAGAGGTCAAATCACAGTAATGCAAACTCAGTCAGAGACATAGATTTTCACTTGCAACTTGCTTTAACATGTTTAACAGTGCATGAATTGTTGTCTAAAACAAAAAAGAATGATGCATTTTATGGCTGGATCTGTTTTATGACTTTCTGAATTGGACGTTGAAAATGAGCTTATCTCAGCCAGCAGAGAGGTCAAATCACAGTAATGCAAACTCAGTCAGAGACATAGATTTTCACTTGCAACTTGCTTTAACATGTTTAACAGTGCATGAATTGTTGTCTAAAACAAAAAAGAATGATGCATTGTATGGCTGGATCTGGTTTTATCACATTCTGAATTGAACGTTGAAAATGAGCTTTTCAGAGCCAGCAGAAGTCAAAATAAGCAGTAATGCAAACTCAGTCAGAGACATAGATTTTCACTTGCAACTTGCTTTAACATGTTTAACAATGCATAAATTGTTGTCTAAAACAAAAAAGAATGATGCATTTTATGGCTGGATCTGTTTTATCACTTTCTGAATTGGACGTTGAAAATGAGCTTATCTCAGCCAGCAGAGAGGTCAAATCACAGTAATGCAAACTCAGTCAGAGACAAAGATTTTCACTTGCAACTTGCTTTAACATGTTTACAGTGCATGAAATGTTGTCTAAAACAAAAAAGTATGGTGCATTTTATGGCTGGATCTGGTTTTATCACATTCTGAATTGAACGTTGAAAATGAGCTTTTCAGAGCCAGCAGAGGTCAAAATAAGCAGTAATGCAAACTCAGTCAGAGACATAGATTTTCACTTGCAACTTGCTTTAACATGTTTAACAGTGCATGAATTGTTGTTTAAAACAAAAAAGAATGATGCATTTTATGGCTGGATCTGTTTTATCACTTTCTGAATTGGACGTTGAAAATGAGCTTATCTCAGCCAGCAGAGAGGTCAAATCACAGTAATGCAAACTCAGTCAGAGACAAAGATTTTCACTTGCAACTTGCTTTAACATGTTTAACAGTGCATGAATTGTTGTCTAAAACAAAAAAGAATGATGCATTTTATGGCTGGATCTGGTTTTATCACATTCTGAATTGAACGTTGAAAATGAGCTTTTCAGAGCCAGCAGAGGTCAAAATAAGCAGTAATGCAAACTCAGTCAGAGACGTAGATTTTCACTTGCAACTTGCTTTAACTTGTTTAACAGTGCATAAATTGTTGTCTAAAACAAAAAAGAATGATGCATTTTATGGCTGGATCTGGTTTTATCACATTCTGAATTGAACGTTGAAAATGAGCTTTTCAGAGCCAGCAGAGGTCAAAATAAGCAGTAATGCAAACTCAGTCAGAGACATAGATTTTCACTTGCAACTTGCTTTAACATGTTTAACAATGCATGAATTGTTGTCTAAAACAAAAAAGAATGATGCATTTTATGGCTGGATCTGTTTTATCACTTTCTGAATTGGACGTTGAAAATGAGCTTATCTCAGCCAGCAGAGAGGTCAAATCACAGTAATGCAAACTCAGTCAGAGACATAGATTTTCACTTGCAACTTGCTTTAACATGTTTAACAGTGCATGAAATGTTGTCTAAAACAAAAAAGTATGGTGCATTTTATGGCTGGATCTGGTTTTATCACATTCTGAATTGAACGTTGAAAATGAGCTTTTCAGAGCCAGCAGAGGTCAAAATAAGCAGTAATGCAAACTCAGTCAGAGACATAGATTTTCACTTGCAACTTGCTTTAACATGTTTAACAGTGCATGAATTGTTGTTTAAAACAAAAAAGAATGATGCATTTTATGGCTGGATCTGTTTTATCACTTTCTGAATTGGACGTTGAAAATGAGCTTATCTCAGCCAGCAGAGAGGTCAAATCACAGTAATGCAAACTCAGTCAGAGACAAAGATTTTCACTTGCAACTTGCTTTAACATGTTTAACAGTGCATGAATTGTTGTCTAAAACAAAAAAGAATGATGCATTTTATGGCTGGATCTGGTTTTATCACATTCTGAATTGAACGTTGAAAATGAGCTTTTCAGAGCCAGCAGAGGTCAAAATAAGCAGTAATGCAAACTCAGTCAGAGACGTAGATTTTCACTTGCAACTTGCTTTAACATGTTTAACAGTGCATGAATTGTTGTCTAAAACAAAAAAGAATGATGCATTTTATGGCTGGATCTGGTTTTATCACATTCTGAATTGAACGTTGAAAATGAGCTTTTCAGAGCCAGCAGAGGTCAAAATAATTAGTAATGCAAACTCAGTCAGAGACATAGATTTTCACTTGCAACTTGCTTTAACATGTTTAACAGTGCATGAAATGTTGTCTAAAACAAAAAAGAATGGTGCATTTTATGGCTGGATCTGTTTTTATCACTTTCTGAATTGGACGTTGAAAATGAGCTTATCTCAGCGAGCAGAGAGGTCAAATCACAGTAATGCAAACTCAGTCAGAGACATAGATTTTCACCTGCAACTTGCTTTAACATGTTTAACAGTGCATGAAATGTTGTCTAAAACAAAAAAGAATGATGCATTTTATGGCTGGATCTGTTTTATCACTTTCTGAATTGGACGTTGAAAATGAGCTTATCTCAGCCAGCAGAGAGGTCAAATCACAGTAATGCAAACTCAGTCAGAGACATAGATTTTCACTTGCAACTTGCTTTAACATGTTTAACAGTGCATGAATTGTTGTCTTAAACAAAAAAGAATGATGCATTATATGGCTGGATCTGTTTTATCACTTTCTGAATTGCACGTTGAAAATGAGCTTATCTCAGCCAGCAGAGAGGTCAAATCACAGTAATGCAAACTCAGTCAGAGACATAGATTTTCACTTGCAACTTGCTTTAACATGTTTAACAGTGCATGAAATGTTGTCTAAAACAAAAAAGAATGGTGCATTTTATGGCTGGATCTGGTTTTATCACATTCTGAATTGAACGTTGAAAATGAGCTTTTCAGAGCCAGCAGAGGTCAAAATAAGCAGTAATGCAAACTCAGTCAGAGACATAGATTTTCACTTGCAACTTGCTTTAACATGTTTAACAGTGCATGAATTGTTGTCTAAAACAAAAAAGAATGATGCATTTTATGGCTGGATCTGTTTTATCACTTTCTGAATTGGACGTTGAAAATGAGCTTATCTCAGCCAGCAGAGAGGTCAAATCACAGTAATGCAAACTCAGTCAGAGACATAGATTTTCACTTGCAACTTGCTTTAACATGTTTAACAGTGCATGAATTGTTGTCTAAAACAAAAAAGAATGATGCATTTTATGGCTGGATCTGTTTTATGACTTTCTGAATTGGACGTTGAAAATGAGCTTATCTCAGCCAGCAGAGAGGTCAAATCACAGTAATGCAAACTCAGTCAGAGACATAGATTTTCACTTGCAACTTGCTTTAACATGTTTAACAGTGCATGAATTTTTGTCTAAAACAAAAAAGAATGATGCATTTTATGGCTGAATCTGTTTTATCACTTTCTGAATTGCACGTTGAAAATAAGCTTATCTCAGCCAGCAGAGAGGTCAAATCACAGTAATGCAAACTCAGTCAGAGACATAGATTTTCACTTGCAACTTGCTTTAACATGTTTAACAGTGCATGAATTGTTGTCTTAAACAAAAAAGAATGATGCATTATATGGCTGGATCTGTTTTATCACTTTCTGAATTGCACGTTGAAAATGAGCTTATCTCAGCCAGCAGAGAGGTCAAATCACAGTAATGCAAACTCAGTCAGAGACATAGATTTTCACTTGCAACTTGCTTTAACATGTTTAACAGTGCATGAATTGTTGTCTAAAACAAAAAAGAATGATGCATTGTATGGCTGGATCTGGTTTTATCACATTCTGAATTGAACGTTGAAAATGAGCTTTTCAGAGCCAGCAGAGGTCAAAATAAGCAGTAATGCAAACTCAGTCAGAGACGTAGATTTTCACTTGCAACTTGCTTTAACATGTTTAACAGTGCATGAATTGTTGTCTAAAACAAAAAAGAATGATGCATTTTATGGCTGGATCTGGTTTTATCACATTCTGAATTGAACGTTGAAAATGAGCTTTTCAGAGCCAGCAGAGGTCAAAATAATTAGTAATGCAAACTCAGTCAGAGACATAGATTTTCACTTGCAACTTGCTTTAACATGTTTAACAATGCATGAATTGTTGTCTAAAACAAAAAAGAATGATGCATTTTATGGCTGGATCTGTTTTATCACTTTCTGAATTGGACGTTGAAAATGAGCTTATCTCAGCCAGCAGAGAGGTCAAATCACAGTAATGCAAACTCAGTCAGAGACATAGATTTTCACTTGCAACTTGCTTTAACATGTTTAACAGTGCATGAAATGTTGTCTAAAACAAAAAAGTATGGTGCATTTTATGGCTGGATCTGGTTTTATCACATTCTGAATTGAACGTTGAAAATGAGCTTTTCAGAGCCAGCAGAGGTCAAAATAAGCAGTAATGCAAACTCAGTCAGAGACATAGATTTTCACTTGCAACTTGCTTTAACATGTTTAACAGTGCATGAATTGTTGTCTAAAACAAAAAAGAATGATGCATTTTATGGCTGGATCTGTTTTATCACTTTCTGAATTGGACGTTGAAAATGAGCTTATCTCAGCCAGCAGAGAGGTCAAATCACAGTAATGCAAACTCAGTCAGAGACATAGATTTTCACTTGCAACTTGCTTTAACATGTTTAACAGTGCATGAATTGTTGTCTAAAACAAAAAAGAATGATGCATTTTATGGCTGGATCTGTTTTATGACTTTCTGAATTGGACGTTGAAAATGAGCTTATCTCAGCCAGCAGAGAGGTCAAATCACAGTAATGCAAACTCAGTCAGAGACATAGATTTTCACTTGCAACTTGCTTTAACATGTTTAACAGTGCATGAATTTTTGTCTAAAACAAAAAAGAATGATGCATTTTATGGCTGAATCTGTTTTATCACTTTCTGAATTGCACGTTGAAAATAAGCTTATCTCAGCCAGCAGAGAGGTCAAATCACAGTAATGCAAACTCAGTCAGAGACATAGATTTTCACTTGCAACTTGCTTTAACATGTTTAACAGTGCATGAATTGTTGTCTAAAACAAAAAAGAATGATGCATTTTATGGCTGGATCTGTTTTTATCACTTTCTGAATTGGACGTTGAAAATGAGCTTATCTCAGCCAGCAGAGAGGTCAAATCACAGTAATGCAAACTCAGTCAGAGACATAGATTTTCACTTGCAACTTGCTTTAACATGTTTACAGTGCATGAAATGTTGTCTAAAACAAAAAAGTATGGTGCATTTTATGGCTGGATCTGGTTTTATCACATTCTGAATTGAACGTTGAAAATGAGCTTTTCAGAGCCAGCAGAGGTCAAAATAAGCAGTAATGCAAACTCAGTCAGAGACATAGATTTTCACTTGCAACTTGCTTTAACATGTTTAACAGTGCATGAATTGTTGTTTAAAACAAAAAAGAATGATGCATTTTATGGCTGGATCTGTTTTATCACTTTCTGAATTGGACGTTGAAAATGAGCTTATCTCAGCCAGCAGAGAGGTCAAATCACAGTAATGCAAACTCAGTCAGAGACAAAGATTTTCACTTGCAACTTGCTTTAACATGTTTAACAGTGCATGAATTGTTGTCTAAAACAAAAAAGAATGATGCATTTTATGGCTGGATCTGGTTTTATCACATTCTGAATTGAACGTTGAAAATGAGCTTTTCAGAGCCAGCAGAGGTCAAAATAAGCAGTAATGCAAACTCAGTCAGAGACATAGATTTTCACTTGCAACTTGCTTTAACATGTTTAACAGTGCATGAATTGTTGT